>NC_135372.1:64137483-64784150 GCF_049243985.1 Paroedura picta | reverse complement strand
GGCTGCCTTCCCCACTCCCTGGTACTGCCAAACAGCTTCCTTTTTAAGCATCACGGCAGCACATTTTCAGGCTCCCTCTTCCTTAGCTGTAAGTAACCTAGCTGATATGACTAACGTATTGTCAGCCAATAGCGTGAAGGAAGGATGTGCTGCTGTCGGCATCTCTCCTTTGAAGTGAAATTAAATCTTAAATCTTTCATTTAGCTGGTGAAAGCCTCTGCTAAAAAGGTCCCCCATGGCTCATCCCATATGGAGAATCATAATCTAGGTTTGGTTTGGGACACCAGATGCTGGCTCTGCATGAAAGTACTCATCCAAATTTGGATCCAGAACTAATTATCTGGGAAGGAAAATAGCTTCTTGGTCCAAAAGGAAATTCCCTCATAACATTAGATAATATCAAGGTATATGATGTTACTGTTTCCTGCTGGTAGAGTAAGGGTTGTGTATTACAGTCACAAGTTTCATTTGGTGACAGGGAAAATTCCAAGTGTCTCTGGACTTAATTGTAAAGAGAAGAGAAGAAAGACTTCATTTTGTTTCTTTGGGATTTCCCCCACCCACAGACATTTTACCACCAAACAAAAAACTTATTTTTGTTTCTTTGGCTGTAAAATCTTAAGGCAATTATGAATGAGACAAAGCCAAAAAAGGGAGACTGTGTGGATAGGATGTAGAACGGTCCAGGGGATGTATTTTATTGAAAACAGCTCTGTTGGGCATAATCCCAAGATTCTGTAAAATTCTCAGAGCAGTTGAAATATTATTTTCTCACAAACGTACCCTCTGTCAATGTATAAAATGGCAGCATTCGGGGTCAAAAGGTAGAGGAGGAAGTTCTTGCAACGCTACCATGGAACAATAATCCTTAAATACACACAGTGCCAGCAGGGGTACAGCATAATGAAGAAATCATGCAATGGAGGTGAAGAGTCAAGTAAATTTAAAAACAAACTCTGTGTGAGAGTAAGGATTATAGAGGGAAATGAAGGCTGAAGCCAAGGAGGAAACATCTGTGTACAGTTCAAATACTGATGGAAGGGAAGAATGTTATCTCTGATTCGGTTTAGTTGTCTTACTGTTTGCACATACAGGACTCAATTCTCTCTGGATTACCCTTTCACTTGCAACCATTTTTCTGAAGGAAAATTCTGTCCAATACACTGGACTAGGTGGTCCATTATACTGGTATGAGCCTGTATCCAAACAACTATGGGAACCCGCCATGGCTATTCTTTCCTTGACACTACAGAAACCTGCACCCCACAAACAGCCCATTCTAAGGGACAGCCACCATCCAGAATGACTGGGGTTGAATCAGAGAGGTTATATCTGAGAAACACAGAGTTTGAGGAACAACATGAACTCTCTGGCCATGTGATGCCATGGCCAAGTTAAAGGTCATCTCTTCCAGCTTCTACATTTCCTGTGAGGTTACTTCCTAAATATACCATCTTCTAAATTTGTCTTTTTCATCAACCTTACATAATTTATAGCATTCTGAATGCCATATTAAACTACTGATGTTAAATGTTTCCAGTATAACTGGCTGTTATGTAGTGATGTTCTCTTCAACCCCTTCCCTCCAAATCCTGTTCACGTTTTATCAATGTTAAGGAGTTTTTACGGTGTACCACAGGGAGAAGCAAACGTCCAGAGTATCTACCCTCTGTAGACACATGGGGACTGCCGTCTCTCTGTGGCATGGTATACCGTACATGCCACTCTCCGAAGCTGTCATTTACTCCAAGAGAACTGCTTTTTCTAGTCTGTTGATTAGTTGTAATTCTGGGAGAACTACCTTGACATTGGTAAACGAAGCATCACATCAGGTGGTTCTTTTGTCTGAGATGCTTTTCAAGAAGGACAGGAGACTGGAGATCTCCAGAGATCCCTTCTGCTCCAAACCATTAAGTTCCTGTAGCAATTATTCTGATAAATATACTGAAAAGGTCAAAATGTCCAACACTGAGGACAGCACATTTGGAAGATACAGAACATAAATGCACATCAAAGAAAAAACCCAAAAATAACACTGTACATGCAGTTCTACACTGAGATATAGATTAAATAGTGTGTTCTTTGCATGTCCCCCTCCCCATTAAATAAAACAATACATGGATGGGTTGATCAAGCGATTCTGCTTTGCTAATAGCAAGGCTTTTGTCTGACAGAAGAAGCCTTGATCTGGCAGCTGGGGTGTGTTCTATTGGAGCAAGTTTCCTTGCAACGGAGGAGGCTTAAGCCAGCTATGAACTGATTTTCACAAATGGCAATCCGTGCATTTTTTAAAAATTTTATTTATATATACTGTACTCTGTAACCAATGTTTGAGGCTGCTGAAGGCTGCAAACAGCTCCTTATCAAGTGTTTGAAGCTAGTGAGGTTTCTGTGCTGCTGCTTATGTCTCCATGGCAATCAAACACTAAAGTTTGAGAATTATTGGCCAATTCTCTGATAGGGGGAAAAGTCCTTACTATGATACTGCCAATAAATGGGATCTTGTGAAGTGACATAAACAAATGAAAGTAAGAAGAGATCCTTCGTCAATTGTTGTTCTCAGCCAGTTTCAATAATTCCATACTTTGTTATCACATACACAACATCAATTATGCATATGAAGTGGGTATAATTGTCTACTTATAGGTCTTGCCTAGGGGAAGTTTAATATTATCTCTAAACTGCTGAAAAATTCAATTGATGCAGTACAAATTAATGGTCAATACTAATAATACCATGTTTATGAGATTTGGCTTTAAGACAAAGACTTTTGCAAGCAGCAATTCAGCTATCAGTTCACATATTTTAGTGAGTGCTTCTGGTGATATTTAATACATACAAATAGGATTATAATGAGTAATTCTACAAGCTGATGATTTCTTGCTCGAGAAAAGAAGCGCAGCTATTCTAACGTGCCTTACTGATGGCCATCTAAGGACCTTGCACAGCACACTTACATATTTTAATTTAATAGCTTACACATTACAAATTGCACTGGGCTAAAACAATGAGCAGATACAAAACAATTTATTTAGGCAGCTACATAAACGCTGTGGAGAATCTAGACAGGCTGTGGTAATTAGGGGGCTAAAAAAAATTCCATTTGCAGGAGCCCATTTTTACAGCATGTCTGGCATGCTGTCTTCGGTCTGCCCCAAGTCCCCCCAGTGTCATGTTCAGAAGCATAAATATGAAGACTGATCTTTGAAGGGAGATCTCACTGTTGGGGTCTTCTGGATAAATATAGGAGAATAATCAAGAGACTGAAGTCTCTTGCTTAGGAGTGCGAATTTCTAATCTGGCATGTCAGGTTCGATTCTGCGCTCCCCCACATGCAACCAGCTGGGTGACTTTGGGCTCGCCACGGCACTGATAAAACTGTTCTAACCAAGCAGTGATAACAGTATTCTCTCAGCCTCACCCACCCCACAGGGTGACTGTTGTGGGGAGAGGAATGGGAAGGCGATGGTAAGCCGCTTTGAGCCTCCTTTGGGTAGGGAAAAGTGGCATATCAGAACCAATTCTTCTTCTTCTGAACTGTCTATTGTTATGGTTGCTAAGTGACCAAACTTTGCTAAACAGATGGTTTTCTAATACAGATACTCTGCTAATGTTTTCTAAATGGCCAGTTTACATGTAGAGGGTAGTCACCTGAGACCAATGTGCTGGGTAACTTGCAATATGTAAGTGGAGGATGTTGATGTTTGAGGACATTTACCATGTTCCCTTCCCTTCAGCTGTCCCATCCAATTCTGGATAAATCAATTTCTGGGGTCATGGGGCCCATGTGGATTCAGTTAGCTGCAGGTGGTAGAGAGAAGAGACAAAATCTTCTTTTCTGCCTTTTCTCTTTGTAGATCTGGGCTGACAGAATAAAGAGAAGGAGAGAACATATCCCTTCCACTCGATATTGCATCTTCTTGCATAGTTATTAGTATACATGGGTCCTTTGACCCAACAAATCAACTTTTCCAGAGCTGAATGGAACTTTGAGGGGAAGGGGAATGCAGTAAAAATTCCTAATCTCTGGACTGCTAATGAACTGTGGAAAGCTAGATCCTTGCTTCTGGAAACCTAATGCAGAATTGATTATTTGCTGTTCCTGTCTTTTAGGAACCTGCTCCTTTCCAATGTTATTCTTGTCTGTAAACACAATTAGTGAATACACTAATACACAAATACACTAATACACACATACAATTAGTAAATACAATACACAGGTTACCATCAGAAGCTAGGTCTGTCTCATCTGGAGTAAACAGCACCATTTGGTGATACCCCTGAACTTCTCATTCATTAGGAAAATAATACTATTTATCTAGGAACTGTGGAGGGAGAATGATGAAGTGTTGGGAAGGAGGAACTGTAATGCATGGTCTCAGTATTTGTCAGACTGGATCAGCAGCACAAGGAATTGTATTCAGATAAGCCACGCCAAAACCACAAAAAACAAAGCACGCACACGCTGGTTTGGGGGTATCATTTAAGCTGAATACAGATTCTCTGACTTAATAAGTTACTGCTATAACTAAGCTTGATGAAAAGCCAGATTTTTCCAGCTTTTATTTTATTTTAATTTTATTCAGCTATACTGATCAGCTGGGACAATGCCACCTCAACTGAAGCTGGTTCCTCTTGTAGTTCAGCATAAACCAAGCTGCAAGAGGAGCCAGCCCAGGATTGGCCAGGGTGGCATGGAGCTCCCAGTTCCTGCTGCCCCAGCTGATTCTCTAAGGTATGTATGTGGTGGTGAGAGACCTGCCCACTGCATGCAGGTCCTGGGGACAGCTTCTCCTGCAGTCTGGTTTAAACCAGAACCCCTCCAGCCAGGTCTGCATGCGGCAGGAAGGTCTCTCTCTACCATACATATATTCTGAGGACAACTTCTCGTGTGACATGGTTTAAACCATGCTGTAGGAGAAGCCAAACCAGTCCCAGGGTCCAGCTGGCTTTTTAAAAAATGTTATTTATTTATTGGTCTATTGGACCTGAAAAAAATAGATACTGGTACTTGGACCCAGGATTTTTCAGAAATACCATTTTTTAATGTCCAATATACCCAAACCAGAAAAAAAAACTTTTCTTTTTTCATATCTCTGGTAACTTTTGCATGAGGGTAGTTGGAGATGGAACTTCAGTATCTTCATAAGAACATGATGGTCACATGAAAAATAAGAAGGTGAATTAACATTAGCTGGTTTATAGTTATGTCTCCCATTGTCTCTTCTGTATTTGTAAAATATATCCTTGAGCTTGTGTTGTATTGCATTGTTCATTTCATGGGACTTAATGCCTTTTGACCAATGAAATAGAACAATTTATTATTATCCAGAGTTTATAGCAGAAGGGAAACAATCAGGAACTAGTAAAAATGGCAGTAACAGGCAAACATTAATTTTCACATTGTCACTCTACCCCCCGCCCCAGAGTGGGGGCTGTTGCACTCAGCTTCCACAGGGTAAGGAAAGTGAGTGGTGTTGAGAACCTAGATGTTGAGAACCAAACTACTTCTCTTACCTCCAGATTGTTCCCAAACTAATTCCTTATTCTGTCTCATGTCTCCTCTCTTTCTCCTCTTCAGTGGTCCTATGCTCCTTGGTCATCTCCCCTCTGGGGTACAGACCCTCCTTTCCTTCATTTGCTCCTCTCTGCCCTCTGTTTCCTTCTCCTATATCCCTCTTCTTACTTCCACTGCTTTGCTCTCCCCTCTAGCCCTGCTAGCATCTTCTCCTGGTTCTCTCTATAACTGCACAGAATTTGGCTCTGCCCTGGTTTCTCCTTTGCTGCTTTCCCCTTCCTTCCAGACAGCTCCAGTGTCCTCTCCACTATTCCTCCCTTCTTTTAGATTCCCTGGCCTCTAGCTCCTGGCAACACCCCTTTCGGTAGCAAGTAAAGACTGAGTTTTGTGTGCTGGCAGCCATGCACTTATTCTCTTTAGCAAGCTGATAGCTAGGCAGGGTGGCGGAGGAGTGTTGGTGCTACCTTAGCTCTCCAAGGGCCTCTCTGTACCCGGGAAGAAATATAGTTTGAGAGAGTGCCATCCTGGCCAGGGCTAGCTATCATGTAGTTTGTTGCTATATCATCCACAAAGAAGTGGTCCAGAAGCTGGTTTGCATGCAGGCAACATACTTGAGCATACTGTTTGATAAATGAGTTCAAACAAATGAAGATTGCATTGAATTCATTGCATTGAATCAATTATGCTGGTCCATACAACTCTGAAATTCTTATTAATTAAAATCCTATTTCCAAAGTCACATTTGAAAACAGAATTACTCTTAGGTCTGAAACTTGCATCAATACACTCCAGACCAGTCCTTTTTTTTCTCTCTCCCCCTGGCCTGCTGCAATAAGCAAGTTGATATTTCCTATCAGTGTCACTATTTGAATATGAAAGCATCTGTTGTATGTATAACAGCGAGTCGCCAAGCAGTGTAACGCCAACATCGCCTTGTTTTGATCAGTACCGTCATTTTCAAGACATGATTCCTCAAGCCTTTTCAAAAGAGGTGAAGAGAAGAATGATAGGCTTATATTAGCTGGCATTTGAGAGAGATGTGCCTGTAGATAAGATTGCTAAAATTCTTTCAGTGACACTGATGTATGACACTAAGAAGAAATTAATAATTTTTCTGTGCAATATGCCTATTCCACTTTCATCCAGGGTTGCCAGGTCCGGGTTAGGAAATATTCAGCAAAATTTCAATCCACCCGATTTCTATAACTTTTCTTTAGATCTCTTTTTGGGATTCTTTGTATAATGGTCTATCTTTATGTTCAAGTAGATTTGTGATAGGCCGGACATGGAAATTGGACCTCGATGTTGTGTGTTCTCAAAGAAGATTTAAAACACAGAGCATGGATGCTAAGATAAGGGCTGCATAACCCCCTGTTTCCCTGTTCATACCCCACCACCAGGAAACACAATATGAATGTGTTTTAGATTAGGTTGCTTCCCAATCCCAATATTACCATGCACCCTGAAGAGAACATATAATTTGAACTGAGGGCATGTTGCTTTGTGGTCCTGTAGCTACGTGGACTGCACCATTTTTTAAAGAAATAGATCTGGAAATGGGGAGGGGAAGGCAGGTGCGATGGCGGGCACAATGCCACTGAGAGTTTCGCATTTCTCCTTTCAGACAGGCTTTCCCCTATTTGTGCCCCGTTGTGCAGGGTGACGAGAAAGGAGAAGCAGGATTTTGTGATCTCCCTCCTTACAGAGCAAACTGGATAAAACTTGTGCCAACTCCTGCACAGCTGTGGGTTGCTGCCCATGTCATGAGGAAGTAAAATCCGAGAGCAATGAGAGGCTGTGCAGGGGAAAATACTTTGTGCAGAATCCATCTGGGTGGATTGATAATTTAGATAGAAGTATTTAGTGTGATTGTTATATCTTTCTGTATATCCATTGTATCAACTTGGTTACGTATTTTATATTATTACATAAATAATGACATTCTGTCATACCTTACATAAAGCCCATTTTTAAAATTATATTAAAATATATTATTTTAAAAATGGGCTTTATGTAAGGTATAACAGAATAATATTTTGGAATTCCAAATGCAGAAATATTGTGCACATTCACCTGGTCAGGGTACAAATAGCTCCAGAAAACCCCAGATCAGTCCAGAAGGATTGAACATACTTAAGTACCCCCAAAACAATGGAATACATTAAAGGCACTCCAGAATAATATTTTGGAAATCAAAACACAGAAATATTGTGCACAGATTAACCCTTTTCATGCCAAAATGCTTCTAGAATGGAGGGAAGAGAAGGAAATATTCCACAGTTAAATGGCTGCATTCCAAACTGAGTAGAGGTTTCCAGAGAGGTGCTGGGCAGTTGTTGCTCATGGGTTCAGGAGTGGACAGAACAAACCCTGGGCCAGCTACAGGCTTCAAATTCACAGCACCTCTCTCCAGGAATATGAAGCTCCCAAGCTGTTATGGCTTTGTAGTTTTGCTTATGTCACTTGAACATCTACATTTTGCTCCACATTTGTCATAGAATGACTGACATGTAATTGTTCATTGTAACAAGAACCCCTAAAAGATAAGTGAAACTGATTTGGACATGCAAACAATATAAACTAACATATATACTTTGTTCTGCTGCTTCAGATCAATATGGCTGCCTACCTGAATCTATCTATCTTTTGCGTTTAGTGAAAATTAATTGTGGAAATAAATCATTACAATATAGATTGACTAGAAAGACCCTGTGCCACAACTATGAAGATTGTTAGTGGTCCAAAAGAATACCATCCACTCTCGTTCCAACTCTTATACATTTATGTATGAAACTTTGTGATTAGAATGGATTGAAGTTAGCACTCCACAACCTCACCCATAAATTGTCATGATTTACCTTGTAAAGTACTGCTATTAAATCCACAAATGCTACATGACTGTATTTCTTAGGGATTTGGCATATTAATGAAATAATAATGCACAATACTTTGAACTACCATGGATCACCCTGTCTTAAATTTCATTCTTTAAAGATAATATTATTTAAATCAACCCGGTCTTTCTGCTAAGCAAGCAGGAAATATGTGTCAAGTTTAGGGATAAGTTCAAGCAAACTTGTTGTTGTTTGTGGGGTTCAAGAAATATAAGGGGTGCAAAGCAGTGGAAGGAAAGACCATACAAAGACACATTTTGCTGAATACATGGCTGCAGGTTTTTTATTGACAACAGCAAAAGGAGCATTGGCAAAGTATGGGGATGGATTCAGCACTGGGAAACAGACCTGCTGATTGATAACCACACCCCATCCCATCTGCTGGGAGATAAGATTAATAGGAGCTGAAGAACAATGGCATCCAGTGGGCCAATAGGGTAGAGAAAATATAGACCATCTCATCCCTCAAGTCCCATCCAGATAGAAGATGGTCATTGAGGCCCAGGTTGTGGACTTACGTGCACAGAACATGTTGCTGTGTCCAATGATCCACATTGTTTCCCCAGAACCTATGAGGATTGATAATGAGCTGCTGTTGATTTTTTTTGGGGGGGGGGTAGAGCCTGGATAGGGTGGGATTTGGGGAGGGAAGGGACTTCAGCATGATATAATGTCACGGAGTCCACTCTCCAAAGCAGCCTGGGGAACTGATCATGGTCATCTGGAGATCAATTGCAATCGTGAGATATCTTGAGGTGCTTTCTGGAAGTTGGCAGCTTTACCTTTCTTTACCATCTACCTCTCTTATAGTTGTTGCAGATGCTCAACCCATGTGGTTGCAGGCAGGCAGCTCTCCAATCAGCAGCCACCAACTACTTGATGTCTTTGGTAAAGTATGACTCCCGAAACCTCCATATCTGACAGTGTTTCATGAACATTATGTTATCAACTTCTGATGCATCATATCATGGTGCACCCTGGAGGCCACAGAACACCTGATAGTTTAATGGATAATGTTCCCCAAGGTGCATTTTGGCACTGGGAAAAGGAGGAAGGCAGGAAAAGATGAGATTCTCTTTTCCACATGCTCCTGGTTTGTTTGTCACTATCCTCATAATTTAGTGGAAGCAGAGCAATAGTGTGGAAAGAGAGAAGGAGAGCAACTTTCTCTTTGGCTCAGATGCACAACTCTAAGTACAAGAAGAAAGTAGAGCTCCCTTTGCATTCTTTCTGATTTAGATGGAATAAAAACACTGTGGCTTGCTGTGAAATTGTTGGCTTGTCATCATTCTAGCTAAACCAGGCCTTTTCTCAAGCTACTTCCATGCACAGATGCTATGTGGTGCATACCTACTGGCGTACACCACACAGTTGTTCTCATTTCTGAATATGTTTGGAAAATTAATCCAGGAATTATGCTACAATCAAGCTACAGTCTTGTATGTTGAGTTGAGTATGAATTTACTGACTAAAGAAACGGGAGAAATCACATTTATTTTATTCAACCATTCTTCCTTTTATTAGTTTTCCACTTCTGTTTCCAGCCATTAGCCAGAGATTTGTTGTTAGAATCACATCAATGCGTCACATTTCCAAGAAGGACTGGACAAAGGGGCAGTGGGCAGAGAACCCTAATCCCTCTGCTTCCTAACTGGGCTCTGACACAGCTTCATGCTGTTTACAGCTGAGTGGAGGTCAGTGGAAGAGTGGGAGGTCTGTAGCAAAATACATCCACACACACACAAAAGATCTCTGATCAATGTCAGCACAGCAGCAGTAGCCGCACTCATTGGCTGGGGTCCAGAATCTAGTTCAGGCTTCTACAAATTCTGAAGCTTGGAGGGGCTGAGGCAGAAATCAGGACCATGCTGAGCAAACGGCTAATGTCTCATTCACGCCATCACCAGGCTCATGGCATGCTTTCTCCCTTGCCAGCCATAGGGTTAGCCTGCTTGCAGTTGATTTGTGGCTCTCTGGCACAACATTTGGAGTTAGTTTTTTCACTTGCCGTCTTGTTACCTTTAGTAATAGTAATTACGGGTATTTATGGGTTTTATTGTGTTTTTATTCTTTTATTGTGTAAATCGCCATGAGCCCGATTGGGAACAGCGGTATACAAATTTAAATAATAAATAAATAAATTTATGGGCGGGGGCGGGTAACCCTTGAGAATAAATCAAGCTAAAACTATAAGGAAACAATGATACAAAACAATAAGATACATCAACATTCACAAACCGAACCAAACCAGATACACTAGATATAGCACACTATGGTTTTGGAAACCATTAAGAAAATGTTCTCTCCCTCCCCTGTCACCATTTGATATCTATGTGTATCTAATATGTTTAATAATATCTGCGATTTGAGCTTAAATAACCAACTTTGAATTTTAGCTGCTCTTAATATGATCCAGGAAACAGTTCCTTTTTTTCCCCATGCAAAGGTTTGTTACTGAGGCATTATGTGTGGGTTAGGGTTATCAACTATCATCACTAACTTATTATCCATACATACCTTTCTTATCTTATTGTATAGAGTTCCTTACTCCCCCCCCCCCATTTTCCTGCTCCTTTGATGAGGTCTGTGGCATTGATCCCAAGACAGTCTTTTAATGCTCCAGCCTCTAAAAGGGTTGCTATTCTTCAAACAGTTCTCAGCCCAGCACATGCTAAACCTTTTTTTTTTAAAGGCAATACGAAATTATAATGTTTTGTCTACATTTTACAGGTATGCTATTCCTTATATAACCCTATCAAAACAGGCAGGTCTATTGTATTCATTTTAATTATCAACATATTTTAAATGTCTGTTTGTATATTAACAGACGATGATGAGATGTGTTTCCTTTGTTGAATACTCACATACCAGTTTGCACTTGACAAGCCTGTAAAGTGCATTCAAATTCAAATTTTGTTGTTAACATCTGTGAAACATTATATCAGAATAACTGTAACCATTTTGGTCTCATATAAGGAGAAACAGAGACCCAGAAGAGAAATAATGCCATTTAGATGTATTTATCATTTTAAAACCCCCTCTATATTATTGATTACATATACAGCCTCAGGCAAAAATAAAATAAAATCTATCCTCTTACATCTTACATCTCTCAATGGCCTACTTGACTATGTTTTCTGTTCCTTACAGTACTCTTTGCAGTACAGGGAAATTCATATATGCCTAAAGATTGACATTCCAGAACATCACAAAGAATGCGTCCATGAAATTCATACACAACACCTATGGTATGATTCTACTGGATTCCACAAATTCTAGAATACCCGGTAAAAGGAATTTTCATGGTTAGAAAAATTGGTGTCACTGGAAGTATTAACTATCATGACTACAGCTTTTTAACATTTATCCCTCTTTATTTCTCTCACTTTTCAGTCACTCATTCATACCCCCCCCCATATGAACACAATACATTCTATACCTTTCCAACCAAAACACTTTTGAAAGAAACTGGACTCGAGCAGGAGTCTTTCACAGACTGCACGTTTCCATATTCCTAGGACCATGCCAGACATATGAAATATTATTGCTTTCCTGATAATAATAGTTCATTTATTAAGAAATTTTATATCATTTCTAGATAGCAATTTCACAGCTAACTACAGCACAGAAGAGCTCATTGACCAAGCATGGCTTGCTTTTTATAGTGGGTGTTCATTCCTTCTTTCATATAATATTTTTGAAAGGATGCATTGTCTGGAGGAGTAAAAAGGACTATCATAACTGCAGTATAAGTATTTTTGCAAGATCTCTCACATATTCTGAAGTCTGAATTTCCCATTATGCTGCTCCTGAGATATTACTTCAGCAATTATCTCAATAATGTATTAAGAGGCAAATTCCACAATGACTATTATCTTGTCTACCAAAGATAAGTGCCGTTCATCTATGTCTTTCTCTTTAATTAGTATTACAGCAGGCACTGCAGCAAAGTAAAAACTTCCAGTTTGCCTGGGGGAGGGATGTGAATTTTTAAAACAGGAGGGATCTCCCTCCCTTAGATTATATCTTACTTTCTTTCCTATTGCAAGTACCTGTAAGCACTGTAGAGATGAATCAGTGCACTACAGGGTGGTCACCTGACATGTGCCTCCCCCTGCCCTGTGCTGACACATTAATGCATGGCAATAGCCTAAAAGATCCATCAGGGAGAATGAGAGTGTCTATGCACACCCTCTTGCATCAATATAGGTGACTTGTAGAACAGAACTTGTGCCAAATTTAGAAGGGCTGTAGGATAAAATTGAAAGGGTACAGAGGAGAGCGACAAGGATGATCTGGGGCCAAGGGACCAAGCCCTATGAAGATAGGTTGAGGGACTTGGGAATGTTTAGCCTGGAGAAAAGGAGGTTGAGAGGGGACATGATAGCCCTCTTTAAGTATTTGAAAGATTGTCATTTGGAGGAGGGCAGGATGCTGTTCCCATTGGCTGTAGAGGAAAGGACATGCAGTAATGGGTTTAAACTACAAGTACAACGATATAGGCTAGATATCAGGGAAAAAAATCACAGTCAGAGTAGTTCAGCAGTGGAATAGGTTGCCTAAGGAGGTGGTGAGCTCCCCCTCACTCAAAGTCTTCAAGCAAAGGTTGGATACACACTTTTCTTGGATGCTTTAGGATGCTTTGGGCTGATCCTGTGTTGAGCAGGGGGTTGGACTAGATGGCCTGTGTGGCTCCTTCCAACTCTATGATTCTATGTGGCTATATGCTCAGATGCTGTCCTATCCAATAGTTCCCTACTTGCCTTCAGGTTAAAAGGGGAAACATATACTTAACCCTGTTGGAATAATTTTCACACAGGCAATATACCTATGGTTCCTATTACATTATATTGTGATGGCCAGTGGGGTCTAGTGGTCAGAACGTGTTCATATATACAAGATATATTGTGAGGGGCAGTAAAGAGGACAGCTAGCTAGAATAACAAGGTTAAGGACAACCCCTTGTTGCCTCCGATTGGTTCATTTAAGTTTTTACCTGTTGTGCTGAGAACAGTTAGTTCTCTTCTCCCTCTCCAGCTAGAGCAGATTGAGAGGCATCTATCCTCTTTCCTATATAGTTTGATCTCTTATTCAGTAAACATATTTTGTTCCTGATCAGCATGTGCTCAGATTCTGTGCATATTTACACTCTGTGCGTTGTGGAAGGCTGAGCCTGGCAATTAGTGAAAGGGTTGGGGGGAGGACATGGTGTTGTGTCATGTCAATGTATAGCTCTAGGGATCACTGAAAGTTCTTTGGTACTGGGGAGTTCCCAGTGATTCCTAGAACTATCCATTGTCAATTCTAGGTTGCACCCAAAAGTGATATGCCAGCATAATTCATGGCTATTGCTTAGTGTGGTCACCAACTGATGTTGTGGATGGGCTGGCCAGGAGAACACACAGTGGCAGCTCAATGGCATGGGCATGCGCCGCCAGGGCAGCGCATGAGATGGCAGGATGGAATGTAGGGCACAAGGCACCTATTTAAGGTCTTGGCCTCTCTGTTCGAGGCAGCTGTGGGAATAGCTTCCCCTCCCATCTACCACTTTTTGTTGTTTGTTCAGTTTATAAAATAGTTAAAATGTTATGCTTGTTAGTCATTATATTTTGTCACAACAGCAGTGTAGGACATGATAAGGAGCCTATTGATAAGGAGTCTGGTCGGTGTACCGGGCTCCCTGGGGTTTGGGAGGCACAGCAAGAAAACAAGCTCAGCTTACCTGGCTGGGAGGCCAGGGACTGAATGTGGTAGCCAAATTAGGTGGGTGCACTTTGACCCCACACCAGGTTGCTTCCAAAGAGGGGGATCCAGAAGGCAAGGGGTGTGCTCTCCTGGCTGGGAATACGGCAGGTCCCAGGGCACCTCTGGAACATATCACTGAGCAGCCGGACAGCATCAGGCTCCATTTCATGCAGGTCCAACCCTCCAATGGGAGGAGCAAAATGAAGCTGTGCCCATGTTAATGCCAATTCTGTGTCATGGTTTATTATGGGCAAACATGCCATCCTGCCAGTCAATGACCAGTAGGGGTGCTAGTCCCAAAGAGGGACCTACGAGACCCCCAGTTTTACAGTTCATCTCCAGAGGAACTTGATCTGACCTCCTGGAGAAAATGGCAACTTTGGAGAGTGGGCTCCACAGCATTACTGGTCCCTCCCCACCTCAACCCTGCCCACTTCCAACTCCACTCCTGAAGTTTCCAGGTATTTCCCAACCCAGAGCTGATGTCTCTAGGGGCCAGCACCATTTAAATTTTTCTCCTGCCACTGCTCCAAGCAGTAGCAATCAGAGAAAGGCTTCACACTAAAGCAGGAGGCTTGGTCATCCTGGGAGGGGAAGGGACCCCAGGGAGCATAAGCCATTTCTTCCTGGAGAACATATGTCTAGCCTGAACATCAGCCTCCACTTAGGGGTTGGCAACCCTACTTTAAATCTGTACTCTGTCATCGAAGCTTGCTGAGTGACCTTAAGCCAATCACTCACTCTCAGCCCAATCTACTGCACAGAATTGTTGTGAGAATACAATGGAGGAGAGAAAAATGGCATATGTTGATTTGGGGAAGCATAAATAAAGTACATACATTAATTAAAGCATATTTTTCTAGTTAACATTTATAGGGAAAAGTCAAAGCATTTTAAAGTGCCATTCATTTCAGTGGGCAAATCAAGTTCATCTTTACATACTGCATTTACCTAAGAGGAAGACAAGGGTTCTTTCATCCCCAGGAGTGCTGTCAGGAAGAAGAGAGAGTTGTCTTAAATTCACATGCAATTTACAGTTTTGTACAATCATAATTTGTATGTGTATATACATTTTTAAGAGTGTTGCTTTACATTCAGGGTTATTTTCCTTTTGGGTAATTATGGCATTTCCTGTGGAAATAAATAGGTACTAAATTTGAGCTTCACTTTGTCCATTACATTTTTGATATACACTGGAGATGATGGGAAACCAGAGCAGGCATTTCTGAGAGATTTAAAGCAGAGTCGAGGAGAAAAACCTTCTGTGCCATGAATATTGATTTTCATTTTATAAAGAGAGAGCCAAGATGAGGCAAGATTATAAAAGTGCACTTTTAATAATGAGGAAGTGCCTCAGCCAGTACACCGGCACCTGCACAAACTTCATAAATTCCGCTTAGGTTAAACAGAAGGTGTTTTGTCATGGTGCTGAGTTATTGAGAGTCATTGTTCTGGGATAGGAATAATCAGTTTTATCTGACCGACCACTTCAGAGAGTTGAAAATCAAGATCCTCAGTAAACAGAGTGTCAGTGCATTTCTTGGAGATAACTCACAGGAAAACAATACACAAACTTTCTCCCCCCCTCCCCCCCACATATTGGGGACAACTTTATAAAGTCTGGTGGCCTCATGGATCTGAATCTTCCTATTCATAATACAACAATATCACAGTAGCATACACAACCAAGGCTTACATGGAAACTCTAGCATTATGGAAACTAGCATTATTTAACAGGCATCTCCTTTTCTAACAATCACTGAACTATGGAGTCAATTGACAACTCTTTGGAGCTCAAAAGATATTAAATGCTGTTATTCTCATAATCCTTATAAAGATAACTATATTCAAGCATCCTCAAGTATAGTGGAAAAGAGGAAAGCATTCAGTTGTCTTTTAGCTTGGGAAGTTGTGGTTTGAGTCAAGAAGTCTGCTCCTCAATACACCTCAATCTGATCTAGCTTTTTTCTCATTTGGAAAATAATTCTCGGGGTGCTCTAGAGATATTCTTTTGCATGCAGAGGAAGCAATCACTACAGTGCTAAAACACTGAATCTACTTGTTAAAAAGTGAACTAGAAAGATATCCCAGATGCCTCCAAAATACTTCAAAATGGGAGTAATTCTTTCCAGCTGTGTGGTATGCACAGCTTTCCCCTTTCTTTGGTAGTTGTTTCTCTAAAACTCCCAATGCTAATAATATTTCTTCTTCGCAACCTGCTACTGGAGGACTCTTTGCTTTTCTTATTCTTTAAAGTGCCATAGAATCTGTGTATTGACAAGTTTATTCAGCACCTATTATTACAGTCACAGGAGGAAAAAACTGCTCCAGTTAAAGGAGCCAGGAATCAGTGATAGCACAAGACACTGGCTCAGTCTCCACTTCAGCTAAAAAAAAACTGAGATTGGTCCTTAAAGGAAGAAAGAAAAGATGGTGAATGTAATTATTCAGCAGGTACATTCTATAGCTATTAGCTTAAGATTCATTTTCTTTTCTCTCTTATCACTTGTGCCCCCATTTGCTTGAGCTTCCTCCCTAGATCTTGATAGTCTGTTTTAATAGGAGCGATGGTATTCACGGACATGTCATTCGTTCCCATATGGACCATCACAAATGGGTAGCGATCTGTAGATTTGAGGAGTTTGGGCAACCATTATGAAACCTCTTTAATTTTTGCCCCTGGCAAGCAACACACCTCTCGGGTTAGGCGGTCGGGCCCAGCCACATGGCGATCCATTTCTCTTAGCAGGAAGTCTCCAATTACCAGTACTCTCCTTTTTCTTTTCTTCTCAACACCATTTCCTTCTATCCCCGTGGCCTCTTCACTTTGTCTTAGACTTTGTTTTGGGACCTCTTTCCTCGTTGACACTTGCACCTCCTCTGCAAGGGCCTGAAATCTATTTTGGATTTGGCCCCGAGAACCGTCTTGCTCTATGCCATTGAGTCTTTTTTCTAATTGTCTGCAGAGGTTCCGTATTGAGGTCAATCCCCTTATCCTCTTCAAGACTGGTTGTATCCTCTTTATTCCAAGTTGCACAGCTCCGGTCTATGAACTCCTCCCCCTTCTTAATTTGGGTCAGAGTAATAATCCTCTCTTCTAAACCCCTAATCCTTTCCTCCAAAAGTCTTACCAGCTTACACTTGAGGCAGATGTAGTCCATCTTGTCTTCAGGGAGGAAGGCAATCACATCACACTCACTGCAGATGATAGGATGAGTGTCCTGGAGGTCCATTGTAACTTCTAGGCAGTGCAACTACTAGGGAAATATAATCTACTGATTCTAATTGCTAGGCCAAGAACCCCAGGCTAAGAATCGCAGGCCAAGAGCCCTTTGTCTCTCGCGCCTCTGGCGAGGAGCAGCCCTTTTTAATCCTCCCAGCAATCACCCAGCAATCACCTCACTCAGCACAATAGGCTCACCTGGTCAGCAGCAGCAGCAGCAACACTCCCCAGCAGCTTTCTCCACGTGCTCTCAGTTGTCTGAGCTCTGCCTCTGGCGAGGAGCAGCCCTTTAATCCTCCTCCCAGCAGTCACTCAGCACCACAATAGCCTCACCTGGTCAACAGCAGCAGCAGCACTCCCCAGCAGCTTTCTCCACGTGCTCTCAGTTCAACCTGCATGCAGACAATTCAATCCCCACCCAATTGGCCCTTCCTGGGGGTGTGCCACCAATAGGGACACAGCACTCTTTCAAAGAGGGACAATGGTGGGGCTTATCTGTCCTCTTTTTCCTCTTCCTTCTGCTTGCTGTGTGGAAGAGGTCCTGGCTTCTCTGAAAGGCCCTGTTGCTGGAAAGTTATTCCATTCCCAGCCTCTTCTGACCCTCCATCTCCCCCAGGCAAGGGTGGGAAGCCAGCTGCTTCCTTTGCATCCTGTATTTGTCTCAGGTTTTAGCTCTCTGCTGGAAGAAAGCACAGGCAAGCTGCAAGGGATGCAGAGATAATCAGGGCCATTCGGCACATCGAAAAAATCAGTGTTATGCCAGCACAATGGCATAACACTATAAAAAATTGTGCCTCTGGCCGTTCCTCACCTGCTGCTCTCTCTCTCTCTCCTCTGCTGCCTTCATGCACTTCTTGGCACTCCGCACACCAGTTTGAAAGGATGAAGAAGAGGAATGCCCCATACACGTGACTCTCCTCTGCCTGTCTATCAAGCCCTTTCTTCCTGTTTTAAAGGGATCGTGAAGCAAGCTATTTTTTAAAAAAGCAAAAGTTAGTTGCTATGCCTATACACCTAATCATAAATGCATAATGCTTACTTTACTGCCAACCCTTCTGGAATTATAAGCCTTGAAGCTTTAAAAAAGTAACCTTGTTCCCAGGTTTTTTTGTGTTTTTTTTTGGAGGGGGAATTAGAGAGGCATGCTTTTTGTGTTAACTGCTGGGGAAAAATGGTTTTTGGTCTGCCTGGACACAGTTACACTCAAGGAAGATTTTTGTCTTTTATGGAGGAGATTTCTAATGTCCTGTCAGGAAGAAGCTTATGCTTTCCCCAACTACCATGTAGCTCTCTTTCATGAATTTTATGAGCAATAAGGTCACCAAAGTCTATAGTCATTAATGGTATGAGGGCATACGATGAGAAATTGGGATTGTTATGTCTTATCATAAATACAGAAACACATTAGGTGAGGCCTGATGTCACCGTGTAGTTTGATGATATCATGTGGTGGGGTCTAGTGATATCACATTGAATTATTTTATTAACTAGACTCAAAGTCCGTTGCACCCAGGGATGCAATAGGCACTAGCGGTGAGAGGGCAGGACTGGCATGACGCCGCCTTACCTGTTGCCAGTGTTGGCAGGTTGTGTGAGGTCGGGCAGATGTATCCATAATTGTGGTTAAGAATATATCTGCCCATCAATATGCAATTCTGATATATATCTCACTATGCTTCCCTTTGGAATTAAACCCTAACAAATGCTAACCGTAGAAGCTGTAAATTATGCCTGTTCAGTCTTTGAATTTATTGGACATCTTCATTATGATGTATGTTATTTTAATGTTCACCCTCTCCCAATATATATGAACTAGTAATTTCCATTTTATTTCATAAGAAGAAGCATGCATTTCACAGGAAATTTATACCCTGAATAAAATGTTGTTGGTCTGAGAGGGGCCACTGGACTCAAAAAATTTTCTGCCGCTTCAGACCTACCCACCTCAATCTTGAGTGCCTGACATATGATGGTGTTTGTGGGAGGGGGGGAGCCTCAATGGGAAAGGGGCATTTCAGCAACTTGAGGATGTTATTTAAAAGCAAGTTGACTTTTTAGGGTTATTTTAATGATCAGTGCGTTACCTTTGTGTCTTGTCTCTGACCTCATAGAAATAGGGCGGGGCATAGCGATGATAGGAAATTTCTCCCTCTCCACTCCCTCTCCACTCCCTCCCTCTCCCTCTCCCCCTCCCCTGGGTAGACCCTTGGAAGAAGCTGCTGCCCAGTGTGCATGCATCTATTTGTGTGAGTGAGTGAAGGTAATGTGAGAGTCCGGCAATTAGGGGTGAGGTCCCTGCCTCAAGGGGGCAGGCAGAAGCTTTGATGTTAGGCATCTCAGGGTGGCTGGAGAGTCAGAGTGAAGCCAGGCTGAACATTCCCAAGTCCCTCAACCTATCTCCATAGGGCTTGGTCCCTTGGGCCCAGATCATCCTCGTCGCTCTCCTCTGTACCCTTTCAATTTTATCTACTGCACACAGTACTCCAGGTGTGGTCTGACCAGTGTTGTATACAATGGGACTATGACATCTTGTGATTTTGATGTGATGCCCCTGTTGATACAGCCCAAAATGGCATTTGCCTTTTTTACCGCTGCATCACACTGCCTGCTCATGTTTAGTTTACAATCTACAAGTACCCCAAGGTGTCGTTCACACACAGTGTTACCCAGAAGTGTATCCCCCATCCAGTAGGTATGCTTTTCATTTTTCTGACCCAGATGCAAAACTTTACACTTATCTTTATTAAATTGCATCTTGTTCTCATTTGCCCATTTTTCCATTGTGTTCAGATCTCGTTGAACTCTATCTCTATCTTCTGGAGTATTTGCCAGTCCTCCCAATTTGGTGTCATCTGCAAACTTGATGAGTAGTCCCTCCACCCCCTCATCTAGATCATTAATAAATGTGTTAAATAAATATTGTTGGGGCCAGGTGAATGTTCCAGGACTACCAGCAGATTCATATCCGAAGAGTGGAGAGCCCCACGGGGGCAGATAAGCGGTCCCTCAGATGGGTTAAACCCAAGTTGCATATAGTCTTAAAGGTCAAAACTAGAACCTTGAACTTGATCCAGAAGCAATCCGGTTCTGTTGTTTCAGCACAGGCTGAAGATGGGCCCTCCAAATTGTGCTGTCCCTTCCTACCCAGCCACAGGACCTCCATCTTGGAGGGGTTAATTTTAGTTTTAAACTGAAAAGGTTTCTTTTAATTATTGTTACTGTAAGCCACTTCAGCAATGAGGAAAGGTGGGATATAAAACGTTTTAATAAATAATTCGTAGGGGCAGGCATGTATCTAGCGTGTGTGGGATCACAGACTGTGGGCCCAACTAAATGTAATAGTATCCTTGTGGTCTCTATGAGGATGCTGCATTTTTAAATGCTTCAAGGATCTGATGATCCTGATTGAGCCTGTAGTACAGAACTCTTGTTTCCTCTTTTCCCCTTTCATGCCAAAACAGCTGCAGCCCAATAAGGATTGCCCCGGGAAAACAAGATTACTTCAGTGTCCCTTGCAGCAGCGCAATTTGGATTTGGTTCTCATGGCATGTTTTAATTACTTTAAAATAGTAACAGTGTTCTTGTGGCAGTAATGAGAACTCTTTTGTTTGGTTCTGTCACAATGCTGTCTCTACACTATAGCTAGGCCTGGTGTCAGATTTTTAGAAAGTAAAAGACATACATGACATCAGGAAACTCTAAAGTTGCTTGAGTGAGACCTTCTTCCCAGACAGATGTTTGATTATTGAATGACGATCTGGTTAAGGGTTATATAGAACCTCTCCTGAGAATTATTATGAATCTTCCCCAGTGTCCCAGATATATTATTAAGCTTATTAGTCTTTCTTCAAAATTATTCAGATATTTCACCTGAACAAGGAACCTCCAAATTAAGCTTGTAGGTGAAAATTGGTAGTTGTCAGAGCACGTGCTCATTCTGCATACAGGGTTCTATAGTCTTAATAACTTTTCCTTTACAACCTTCAATCTTTTGTTCTAGCCTTCCATTTTGCTTCAAAATTCATTGGCAATACTAGCATAATAAACGGCAATAACAAGTGAAGTAATCTGGAGGGGCATAGCAGCTTTAAGATACATGGTACAAAGCCCAAAGCTATTAAATGGATTTATCATAAAAAGAACTTGTCAGACCTCATACTGTGAGTTGACAGCTTGGAACTGGGATGTTTGATCAGATGTGAGAGCATGCAGTTCAGCACTACTGACAGATTCAAAGTCAAGTGGCAGCTGGTAGAACGCACACACACAAACACACATACACATATTGAACAACCCCTCATCTGATCCTTGGTTTGCCCATTTTTCCTTCACACTCCACCCCAGCACTACCTTAGTGTTCCCTGTTGTACCTGTGATTGTATTGGCATGTTATTTATTCTTTCAAAATTGACATTTCTGAAGTTATGCAACAGTGACATATTTGAGACATTTTCACAGAAGGCTTCCTCTTTCTCCTGCTGTTCAAAAAATAGGGCTTGTTTCAATAGTGGTGACAAATACTTTAAGAATGGACATATGATTTTCTTAACACTAGGTGCTGCTTTCTGTTCACTAAAACCCTCATGATTTAAAGAGTATTTTCAAGGTTGCTGATACAGGAAGGATGGTGCTTCCTTTAGGTATGGCAGCCTTCAGGTGGGACCTTGGGATCCACCAGAATTACAGTTCACCTATGGTTGTCAAGATAAAATGGCAGTTTTAGAGAGTGGACTCTATGGCATTGTGCCCCACTGAGGTCCCTCTCCTCCCCAGGCTTTATCCCAAATCTTCAAGGGTGTCCCAACAGAGATCAGGCAACCCTACTCACTCTTCCCCCTCCCCCAGGGGGACCTGGCAACCATAGCTCCTCTAGCTAAAGACTTCAAAGTTGTGTTTTCATCCTTTTAGATTCTGCCATTAAAAGGGGTCTGTTGTGGAAGGTATCAGCATCTGAGTAACTTCTCTTCGTGCCATACAAAATCACTTACTTCAGAACAAAAATATCATGCTTATATGTCAGTGGTGTAATCTGCAGCAACAACATGTGCCCTGTCTCAGTGTAAACATATTGTAAACTCTTACTTAAATATCAGTGCTTGAACCATGAGAACTAGGCTGCAGTTATGATGCGATAATCACAATAAAATAACCTCACACATCTTCATGACAAAAAGTATAGAAAGCCTTTATGTGTGGACCAATACTGTAGCTGTAGCTCAGGGTCTAACAGATCATTGAACAACAAGAATAGACTGCAGTTTGTTACCTCAGCATTTACTGTCACTGTACATAGAAGATGATGAACATTAGTAGAAGACCTTTGGTTAAGATGTACATATTTGATTTATTTCTGAGAGTCTCTCAAACTATTTAAATATGCTCCTTTAGGGAAGGCTTAAACAAATTAATTGGTAGGTTAATTAACCTATTTTAATGGATGAGCGGAAATGCTATTCCTTTGGTTTATGGGAAAACTGAACAACTTATGGCCTATAAAACTGAATGCAGTCTATATGTTGGCTGTAGGGCTGCCTGGATATCTCTCACTAATGCATCACATCCCCAGATGAGAGAGATCAATTCTCCTTGAGAAAATGGTTGTTCTGGAAGGTGGAATCTATGGTATTATATCTTGCTGGGGTCATGTCCGATTATAAACAATATCCTCTCCACCACTCCATATCTAAACCTCCAGGAAATTCTGAACCCAGAGCTCGCAGTCCTTGCTGGCTACTAAGGGCTCAGCTACTAAGGGCTTATTTTTGGTATCGCAAAAGAAATGGGTTCTAAACTAAGTCACTTTTTGGTTTAATTGATTGCAACATTTATTACATTCACAAAGTACTTGTGCCATGATCCTGGGCCTAAGGATGAGACTGAGTTGCCTGTAGACCTCAAGGAAGTCTCTCTTCCACAAAGGCCTGAGGTTTTGTGTAAAGTTGGCTTCATAGCTCAAATCTGGCCATACATTTTATACAGACTGTTTTATGTATTGTTCTCTGTTATGATGTAAACCGCCCTGAGCCTCCGGGGAGGGCGGTATAGAATGATAATGTATGATAAATAAATAAATAAGAACATTCCCTAACGTAAGAAGGGGTAGCCTTTGGGGGGGGGGGGTGCTTTGGACTTTCATCAAGCCCTACAAGAGCCTTTTTCAAAGTTTTGACCATGGAAGATCCCTTGAAATAATTTTTCAGGGTTCAAGGAGCCCAGAAAGTGATGTCAGTTGGCCATGCCTCCTTGCCACACCCCAGAAGTTACATGTCACAATATGTGACATCACCACCTGTGTTAATATGTAGGCTCAAAGAGGACTGGGGGGGAAGAGACAGGAGGTGGTTTAAGATATGAGTATGTGAGCAGGCTCCACCCCCTCCCAGAAACAGAAAATATGAGAGAACTCACTAATTGCTGGGGGAGGAGGAACTTGGAAGCAGCTGAATCTCTAGCTTGCAACCAAATCCATTAAGGCAGGTAGGGAAATGCCGTAGACCGCTGGGAGTCCATGGACCCCTGGTTGGGAATCCCTGTCCTAAAGCCAGAGTGGTGAGAGGCAGTTAGCACCCTTGCCTATTTCAGACCTGAAGGGAGCAGGGAGAAAGGAGAATGTGTGTGGGGGGAGGGAGAGATCCCTGGAAAGGATATCCTGTCTATGGTAAACCTGCATGGCTCCATGCCCCCATACCATGACAATCGGCCATTCCACACAAGGACCAATGTTGGTGAATGTCTTCAGTATTCAGAAATGCTATATTTAATATTGGAGTTTTGTCATTCCGCATACCTTCAATTCTAGCGGAATATTGAAGTCCCAGTAGCGGTGTATTCATTCCTCACAGTTTTCTGGTCTTGCTGGAATCGCAACAAAGGAGACAATATTTTTCCACACTTCTTCCCGCCCCTGGCCATCAATCAAATAGAACAGCCAATTAACCTGTTGTGTTCATGCTCCTGAAAAGCCCCTTTCCCTTTAAAAACTGTTTTTAACTTGAAAACACCAGTAGCAACGAATATTTGTTCATTCATTGTCTCAGAAAGACCGTTTTTGCTGGCGTAGGAGCTGGCACTTAATTGTTTACATGCTCTTCAAGTAAAAAAAAATCCCCCCCCCCCGATGGACGAGATTTCTGGCCAAAATTACGGGCAGTGTCGAACAGGGGGCTGTATTGTGCTTGGAAACTTTAAAGACAATTGCAGAAGGGAGCTTTGTTTCCTGTTAAGCACTTCTGTGAAGGGACTTCAGCCAGAGAAGCCTCGCTTATTTGTTGCTTTTGCTGGTTTAAGGGGGGGGGGGAAATGGCGATCGCATCTCTGGAAACTCAGGGGTGAGAGCTAGGGAGAGACATTCTTTCTACTGCTGTTTTGAGAACGCACATGTCTTTCTCTGATGTTTTGCAGCTTGTGCTCAGAAGTGTAGCATTTTTTCCGGGGGGAATCCACTTTTCTGGATTTCCCCCAAAGCACTATAAAATTCCGATTGTTGCTAGAGTTTGGTGGGAGTTTTGCAGTTTGTTTACGACATCATGCGGAATGTTCAATTAATAGCGTTTACAAAAAACAAGACTTTGGCTACATTTAAGTTGTGCGGAATGGCCCAATGTTTTGATAATGTGTAAAATATTAAAATTTTAACCTGTTACTAAGAAGATGTCAATCAATTAAACATTCATAAACCAGTGGATAATACTTGTGGTTAATTATTTTCATAGAATCATAGAATAATAGAGTTGGAAGGGATCTCATAAACCCATAAACCTAGGAAAATACTAACAAGTAGCAAAGGTACTGTTGTTCTAGATTTGGAATCTCAAGACACTATCTCAAGAAGACAGCTGGCTTCTTGTTTAGCCTCACCAAAATCATCAATAAGGCAGTTATCACAGCTTTGATGTTTTGTACAGCCTCAATAAGAAAGGATGAGGCAAGCAAACAGGTATTGTTTGTACACAGACACACGTACATATGGAGTGTGCCTGACGTGAGATTTTGCTTTTGTTGGCAAGAGGCTAGTTAAATTTTTAGTCTATTGATTAAAATTTTGCATCCAGTAATGAATGCTACAAATCTAAGCTATTATGATACTTGATTCATCCTTGTGCTACATTAACTGATCATAGCAGTAGCATAGATATTTCAACGAGTTAATTTCAGACCTAGATTTTATACATAAAATAATAGTTCCAGTTTTCCGGAGGCTTAAAATTTACTAATGAACATTCCGTGTATAAAAGATCTTTTAGAATTGCATTCTACATCTGTGGAAAAACAGATGGAGACTTTCAGCATTAGATTAGGAAATTAGTAGTTTAAGTATTCATTAATTTGAGGATCAATTTTCAAAACCATCGCTATGGCAATATTTTGATTTTATTGGGTTGCTAGTAGCTATGTGCACTTGAAAGAAACCTTTTCCCCCCAGATTCGGATTTTGAGAACAGTTTCCATACTGGTATTTTGGGTTATTCAGGTCAACGTACCATTTTGGGAACCCACCGGAAATATGAAATTTGTGGGTATTTTATTCCCTAGAGAGAGCCATTTTCTGGGGCATTAGGGTATCTGTTCTTCAAGCAAATCATACCAAATTTAAAGGAACCTTTCCTATCCATCCACTAAAGAACCTTCACATTTAAAGTGAATTGGAGCAAGGGTGCAATTCTATGGGTTCTTTAACAAGGTTCCCACAATCATCCAACATGTTTTCTTCAGGGCAAAAAGTCAATAACCAAACAAATGAGCAACCACTGTCAAAAAAGCTCCAAACACAAATAGAACCAGAAAGAAAACAAATAAATCCCTGTAAATTATGAAATATTTTACGTAATATTAAAAAAACTTGATCGTGGGCAAGCCAGTCCTAAAGATCTCCAGAGGATTTTCCAAGGCATGCAAAAAGCAGTAGAATTAATCCAAGGTATGGATAGTTCAGCACAGCATCCGGAGACTCCAAAAATCTCATCCTGAAATGAAGTTGCAGCAAGACCTGCTTTTAGCTTCTTTACTCAGCTATGAGAAAAATAGCATGCCTGGGCAGACTGCTGTACTGTGTGAACCCATTGCCTAGTAGAGATGCCTCCCTCCCCCCCTCCTTCCTGTTGCCTGGGAGATTTGTTAAATGGAATTAAACAGCTCTTCCTAAGCATATTCCTGAGTATCCCCAAATGTCTGATAATCAGATCCTAAATTATCAGTATTCTGAGAATCCTGAATATTGCTCTGGATACTCAAGTATATCTGGAAAAGATTGATGAGGTGTTTCTTCATATATATATTTGGACTAGAAATATATATATTTGGACTAGAAATATCCAAATACAAAACCCTACTTGCTAGTGCCCAATCTAGTTGGTCCAAGCTAGCTCAGTCTCATCAGATCTTGGAAGCTAAGCCGGGTGTTACCCAAGATAGACTGGAATGTGGAATTTAGCTTGTGATAGGGGTAACAATGGGATTCTCCACCTGTGTACACCAGGGTCTTTCCCTTAGAAACTCACATACAGACCAGTTTACAATAAAATAAAATGATTTTCTTGGAAAACAAAATAAAGCACACCGTTTAACTAAACATATACACAAAAGAAAAAGAGAGGCGAGATGGTGCCATGGTATTTGCAGGGAAACTTCACTTTGAAGGAAGGAAGGAAGGGTCTGACTGCTCACAAGGGCTAGTACTTGCAAGGCGTGAGCAAGGCTGTTAAGAGCCAGCATGGAGTAGGTGTTAAGACCAGCAACCTAAAATCTGGAGAACCGGGTTTGATTCTCTGCTCTTCCAAATGCTGCCAGCTGGTGACCTTGGGCTAGTCTCTGTCCCGTTAATGCTGTTCTCACAGAACAGTACTGCCAGAACTCTCTCAGCTCTACCTATCTCACAGAGTGTCTGTTGCAGGGGCAGGAAGGGAAGGTGTTGTTAGCTGCTTTGGGACTCCTGGTAGTGAAAAGTGGGGTATAAAAAACAACTCTTTTAATAACTGCAAGTTTTGGAGGTCATCAACTCATAGGGTCACCATAAGTCAGTAGGGACTTGATGGCACCTTACACGCACAGTATTTGGATGGTGACCACCAAGCAAGTTCAGGATTGTCACACAGAAGCAGCAAATAGCAAACCATGTCTGTTTTGCCTCTTGCCTTGAAAACCCTAAAGGGTCACCATAAGTCGGCTATGACATGACAGCATTTATGCACATACATTTGCTAGCAGGCAGCCTATTTGTACTCATGTCAACAGACTGCAGTCTTAAGATCTGAAATGGCAGGAACATGTATCTCTTAGTGAACTTGAGTAAAGCTACTGCAGAAAGACCAGGAAGAATTACTTCACTTGAAGAAAACAAATGAATCCTCTTCTAGAGTAAACATCTTCAATTTCTTTCTCCCCGCATACACAGAGGACAAACACTAATTACTGGCTGAAAAATTAGGAACCAGATCTTTGTCTCAGAAGTTAGAAAACAAGGGGTTGATTCCAAATCTAATTTTCCACAGGGGTAAAATACTTCTTCAGTGGAAGACAGGAAGTTACTTTGCCATTTCTCCTTCCCACTGCAGGCTTCCTTCTCACACTACATGCTGTTGTGTTCTCTGAAATCATGCCCTTTCCAGGAGTCAGTTAGAAACAGCTAGAGTCCGTACAGATCTGTACTGCGTGGATGCAATTGCCAGAAATTGTTCCCAACCCCAGAGCTAGAAATGGACAGAAATTTCCACTTAGCAAAAATTCCCTGGTGGTGGGAAGATGACACTGTTTTTACTTAGCGCCTAAAGCAAACAAAATTTGATTTCTAATGAACTATTTTTTAAAAAGTTGAAAACCGAGGCATTGCCAAGGAAAAAAGCCTTGTCTTTGATTGCTACATAACTTACCTCTAAAGATGGAGACACACATAACAAAAAGTGGCGAGACTCTCCTTCGACCACCATTGACACCACAAAGGGCTGGGCAGTAAGGAGGCTGCACTAGGGGAGGGTGACTCTGATGGTGCACAGGGTGGGGTGCAGTGATGACTTCATGCCCATCACGTGGGGCTGGGAGGTGTGGGCTTGGGCGGTTTAAAAGGCACCATGAGCAAGAGGCCCAGCCTTGGTCACCAGAACTGTCACTGGAGCAGCTTCCCTTCCACCCACCCTGCTATGTTGGCTAATTTTGTTATGTTGAATGATCACTATCAAATGTCTTTGGATTGCATTTTTATCACAGTTGGCGGTTTGCCATGAGATGGAACCTGTTTGGGGGGAGTTCGGTCTGCACACTGGACTCTCCAGGTTAGGAGCCTTCTTAAGAGGTGGTAGATCAGAGAGCAGGGCTGACCTGCCTGAGGAGGCATGCGGTTCACAGTACCAGGTAGCCTGGGGTGGGTCCAAGGGAAGTCTGTGCTTCCTCTTGGCACCCCAAGTGGGACAAATCCCTACAATGGTAATCCAGTGGTGAGGAGACCTGCATTCCTGGTGAGGGAACCAGGTGGGCCCCAGGACACCCTGGACACTTCCCTTGAGTGAGATCCCAGTGGCAAGGGGGCCCATGTTCCTGGCAGGGGAACTGGGTGGGCCCCAGGGTGCCGCTGGAGTCTGGGTTCTTGTGTTCAGCTGACTGCAAGTCAGGCTCCCTCTTTCATGCTCCACCAACATCTTGTCACTCTCCTCTGAACTCTCTCAATTTTGTCTATGTTCTTTTTGAAGTTAAGTCTCTAGAACTGCACACAGGACTCCAGGTGGAGACCAACCAATGCAGTATGCAATGGGACTATGAAATGTCGTGATTTGGATGTGATGCTTCTGTTTATACAGCCCAAGATTGCATTTTCCTTCTTTAGTGCCGCATCACACTGTCTGGTCATATTTAGGTTTCAGTCCCCAAGTACCCCAAAATCACATTCACACACACTACTACCCAGAAGTGTATCTCCCATCCAATATTCATACTTCTCATTCTCATTTGCCCACTTTTCCAGCATGTTTAGATCTTGTTGAACTCTTATCTCTATCTTCTGGGGATTTCACTACTCCTCTCAATTTGGTGTCATCCACAAATTTAATTAGGAGTCTCCCTACCCCCTCATCCAGATCACTGAGAAAAATGTTGAAAAGGACTGGACCCAGGACTGAGCCCTGTGGCACTCCATTGACACCCACATGGAACATGAGAAAAGGAGGCCAATTTGTGAAGATCCAGGAAGTTTTTGCTCTGCATACAAAGTTGACCAACTGATCCCATGCTGTGTAAAAAGGTGGTGGTGGGGAGATCAGTGGCACCTTGCTATGGTTGCAAAGGAAAAAGTAGACATCTTTGTTCTATCTCCCTATTGGTTGGGCTCGGATCCAGCTTGATCAATTAAGCCTCATATTTTAGTTGAATAATATGGGATAACACTAGGACATTTCTGGCTGCATCAAAGCCAATTTCTCACATATTCTGTTTGTGACAATATCAGTGAGGGTCCTCTCACCATAGACTCTGTTTTCTGTTACTGAGCTAAAAGAACAGCCCTGTTTACTGAAAGATTATAATTTGAATTTACAAGTCACATTTATACCTTTACATCCCCATGGTATCTGTTTTTCTTGGCCTCTGACCAGATTCTTAGATATATTGCAGTTCATAGTAGATCAGAGGATTCTTTTGTGAGTCATTTTGCTGACATCAAGGGGACTGCTTGTGGAGTAAGCTGTTGTTTTATCTATAGCTTGTCTCAGCAACAAGCTTTAAGCATAAGACTACCTTGGAATACCAAAGTGGTCCAGCTGATTTCACATCTGCCTCATATTTGCACCCTGTACCACTGAGGTCTTGGACAAGAATGAAAATGATGCCCTCCAATTTCAGTACCAAACAACAAAACATGAAATCTTTGTGAGGGCATCACTAAAGTCACTTTATATTCACCGCTGCAGATGCAGCTGGATTGTTATGTTGCTAGGCTGCCCTTTGGCTCCTACAGCTATGTCCCTGGCATTATCATAACAATGATTATTTCTTGTCTAAGATGATTCCTGTTATGACAGAGAGAGAGAGAGAGAGAGAGAGAGAGAGAGAGCGATAATGTATTGCTTTACCATATAGCAGCTATATCTTAATAAAAGATTATTTTAAAGGATGATTGGAGTGGGATTGTCATGGAAAATTTAGCTCTGTATACTCAGAACTAGCTTCAGGATGAGGTAGAGCAGAGGCTGTTGAATTTCAGTAATGAAAATCCTCCTGAGAGGGAAGAGTTAAGATCAGATAACTTAAGAATGAACAAAACTGTCTATAAAGGCTTTCCTGGGTATTTGTTGTAATTTTACATGTTGAATTTACAGAAGGAGCCCAGACATTCTGTCATGGAGAAATCAAAATCTCATGACACAGTTCTGTCACCATTTTAGGCTCATTTCCACCTGGGCTTATAGCGAAATAATTAGTTTGTGTGGTGAGAACTGACAGAACCTGACCTGGAGAGCACATCAGATCCTAGATGTTAAGCAGGGTCAGTTTAGGAATACCAGGGTTGTGATGCAAGAGCAGGCATTGGCAAACCATCTCTGAACATCACTTGCCTGGCAGCCAGACAATCATAGGAGCTCCTGGTTATATTACACATGTGGCACATGACAAATACATTAATAAAGCCGATAAGCATCACACATGCCACAAGTACTACTGAAGACTGCCTATGTTGTTGCTACTCCATTTTGTCATCTTTAAATTCACTTTTACTTCTTACTTCACTGTCCCAGCTCCTGTGCAGAAGCACAAATCGGGGGCAGATGAGGCGTACTGGGCCAAATGCTCCCCCGTGTGAGTGCAGGAAGAGGCGGGGCAACCTGCCCTAGTTAAAACTTCAGCCTGCATGAAACCTCCAGTGCGTAAACAGTCTATGTGAGGGCTAAATGCCAGAAAGTCTACCTACTACATCCACTGTAATGTCATGCTTCTGCCACTGGGCCCATAGTGGCTCTGAACCTGCTGGGTCCCATGAGGCCCAGGGGCCTCATTTTGGGGGGAATTTAACACCCTACTTTTTAAAAAGGTCTTTCTGCAGGCCTCGGGCAATCAGCTTACAGAAACATCTGCGTAGCATCCATGTAAATGGGGATCATATTTTGTTACTAGTATATAGATTTTTTGGACACGTGTTGTCAAGCTTCAAGACACAATTGGAGACTTAAACTATGTTTGGGATTGGGTAGGAGAGGCGTAACCCTCTTCAATCCTCTGTAATTCTCTGCAAGTCTTCACCCCAATGATGATGAGTACATCTGATAACATGTTTATAATACCTATGACCCTGCTTGTCTGAACAGGAACGCAGACAGTTTACAATAATAGCTTAAAACACATATTTCAAAAGTAAAGAAAAAAAAAACCCAAACCAGGACAAAACACTAGCAAATAACAACTACCTATGTGCAAATGCCCTCCTAAAACAGTTTGGTTTGTTATAGTTTTCTGAAAACCATGAGGCAAGATGCATTCCTGACCGGAAAACCTACTGTGTGATGGACTTAATAACTGCAGCAATGCTGCAGTTAAACTTTGTCTGGACTGTACCAGTTCTGACAGGAAATGGTGGCTAAGAACTTTCCTCCAAAAATGTGTCTGCTCATTTAAAAATAGCTTATATGGGAGAAGGCTATCTTAGAACTGGTCAAACATGTGACCCTCCCATCTAAAATGGCAAAACCAAGGCATTCTATTACTACCTCACTGTATTGTTTCATTCAGCTAGGCCATAATATATATATTTCTTCTGACCTCAATTGTATAAAACAATGCATTTCTCCCTTCTCATCAAGAAAGAGCTCTAACCTTCTTCCATTTCTTTACAGCTGATTACAGTTTCCTCCAGTGCCTTATGCAACTATCTCTACTACTTTGTCGATCATGTTTTGGGGCTAAGGCCTAATTTGTTAGAAGGAAAGGTTAATCGGGCCAGATGAAACAGAAAGCTACTGGCAACTGAATTACAGTATAGCTGCTGTATTCAATAACAGATGAACTGTCCAGATTTTAAGAGACCTGTGACTCTTGGACACTCATATGGTGACTGAGGTCTTGCCACATATATTATGTCAGTGAAAAAAGAAAATGAAAGGCTGTGCTGTTGCCACAAATGTGATAGTTTAAAAAAAATATATATTTGCAAATAAATCCCCAAAGGATATCTTTGTTAGCTGTAAAATACCCTAAAACACTAGAAAATTAATTGCAGCAAGCTTGCATGGATGTAAAAGTGTTTTTTTAAATGTTGCTACACTATTATGAAGTACTATTGCTATTTAAAAGCATTTGCAAAAAAAAAAAAAAGAATTTGAGATGTGGATGGCCAAAATATTAAGGCAAATAATAAGCATTTCTTCCACTATATCAAGAAGTGGAAACCAGCTAGGGAAATGGTTGGACCTTTGAATAGCAATAAAAGGATTGCTTAAGATAGATGGGAAGATCTCTAAAAAACAGAATGGATTCTTTGCATCTCTTTTTACTGTGGGGAATGGGAGACAGGGACATAACCATGATGAAGCCACTATTTTGGGGAAGGGGGTCTAAAGGACTGAGTCAAATTGTGATTGTGAGATTCAGACTTCTAAGCTAACTGAGAACTAATAAATGTGCAGGTAAGATGCCATATACTTTAGCTGTGACTCTGGATACCTCCCTCTCAATGGAGGCCCAAATCACAAATGTGGCACACCTGGCATTTTTCATCAGTGCCAGGCACTTCAGCTCACAACCTATCTCTCGGTGTTGGATCTAGCCAGGGTGATCCATGCGACAGTCATCTCTAGACTAGATTTCTGCAACTCACTCTACACAAGGCTTCCCTTGAGACTGTTCCAGAAATGCCAGCTGGTTCAAAATGTAGTAGCATGAGTCCTTACAGGGACCCAGTGGAGGGCACATATGATACCAGTGCTTGCCCAGCTGCACTGGCTCCAGATTGAAGACTGGATCAGGTTCAATGTTTTGGTATTAACTTTTAAAGCCCTAAATGGTCTGGGATGGACATATCTACAGGAACACTTTTCCCCCTATACTTCCCAATGAGTGTTAAAGATCATCAGATCAACATCTGCTCAGGATCCCTGGCCCAAAGGAGTTAAAATTGGTTCTGACCAGAGCCAGGGCTTTTTTGGCCCTGTCCCCATTGGAACGTCCTGTCAACAAAGATCAGGGCTCTGCAGGGACTTAACAAGTTCCACAGGTTCTATAAAACTTATGGTCAGGACAAAGAAGGACCACCAGAAAATGCTGGCCTTGTCACTGGAAACTGAAGGAAGATCTGCTCTAAAACTTTGAACCTCCCTCTCTGTTTTTATTGGGAGTAAATTATAGAATGTTGTGATTGTTTAATTGTTTTAATAGTATTGTTACTCACCCTGAGCTGTACAGGAAGGGCAGGTTAGAATTTTTAAAAAACAATTATTTAACTTATTCCTTAGGGAATTCAAATGTGATTTTTTAAAATCTATTAACAAGTATATCTAACTTAATAGAGTCAGCACGGTGTATTGGTTAAAGAATGGCAGACTCTAATCTGTAGAACCAGGAATGAGTTCCCATTCTTCCACATGGGTGACCTTGGGCTAGTTACAGATCAGTTCTCTTATAGCTCTCTCAGATCCATCTATAGTAGGAAGAGGAAGGGAAAGGTGTTTGTAAGCTATTCTTTCAGGTAGTGAGAAGCTCTTCTCTTCTTTATCATCACCAAGGGAATTACCAGCCAGTTAGCCTAATGTTGTTTGTGTAAATTAGTAGAAAGTGTAATTCAAGAGGGAATTAAGGAAGGAGAATCAGCATGTCTTCTGCAATACAAAGTCATACTTCACCAACTTCCTGGACAAGATATACCACCCAAAACTCCTCAGAAAGATTTGCAGTCATGGGAAAAGAGGACAGATCCCTTTATGGATTAAAATTTGGTTAAATGCCAGGAAGCAGAAGTAGTAATAAAGTTTTCAAAATGAAGTAAACAGTGGGGCCCCACAAGGATCACACTGGGTCCAGTGCAGTGTAATTCATTCACAAACGATTTGGAATTGGGAGTGAGCAGTGTAACAGTCAAGTTTACAGATGATACCAAATTAAGCAGGATGTAGGAAACCATAGCAGACTAATATGAAGAGCTCTAGGAGGATCTCTCTAAATTGGGTAAGAAGAAGAAGAGTTGGTTCTTATATGCCGCTTTTTCTCCACCCGAAGGAGGCACAAAGCGGCTTACAGTCACCTTCCCTTTCCTCTCCCCACAACAGACACCCTGTGGGGTGGGTGAGGCTGAGAGAGTGCTGATATCACTGCTCAGTCAGAACAGCTTTATCAGTGTCATGGCGAGCCCAAGGTCACCCAGCTGGCTGCATGTGGGGGAGCGCAGATTCAAACCCGGCTCACCAGTTTAGAAGTCCACACTCCTAACCACTACACCAAACTGGGCAACTACATGGGAAATGAAGTTCAATGTGGGGAAATGTAAGAATGCATTTTGGAACAAAAAAATCCTAACTAAATGTATGATAATAGGGTCTTAACTCTCTGAGATTTTGAGATTGTAGCAGAAAGTTTGATGAAAACCTTGACTACCGTGCAGCAGTGGTGAAAAAGGCAAACTCTTTGCTAAGAATTATTAACAAAGAGACTGAAAATAACTCAGCCAGTCTTTAAATTTTATTTATTTGTTTGTTAGATTTCTTACCCGCCACTATTGAAAGAATGGCGGGACACAATAAAAAGTTAAAACCCCACATAAGTTAAAATATTAAGGACAAGCATGTTCCGGCAGCGAGAAAAGAAAAAAAAAGTCACTCCCTATTCTCCCTCACCTCCTCCCACTCACCCCCCTTTAGCACCTCAGGGTATAACTCCCAGAGACAGCGACTAATTCCAGATACAGATAGATCTTGGATCAGTTGGGATTAAGATAGTTCTTAAATATGGAGGGGCCCCTCAATCATCTGCACCCTGGCCTCAACAAAAGACCTGTGGAAGAGCTCAGTTTGACATGCCCTGCAGAACTGTGAGAGCTTCCAGGGCCATCAGATCTTCTGGAAGTTCATTCCACCAGGTCAGGGCCAGGAGTGAAAAAGCCCTGGCACTGGTTGAGGCTGGTGAACCTCCCATGGGCTGTGAATTACCAACAAATTAGTTCCCACAAAGCCCTACGGGAAACAAGGCGATAGTGGACCCTCAGGTGGGTCCCAGAACACATTTGTATAAGGCTAAAGTATGGCCTTATTTGGAATTATGTGTCCAGTTCCAGATGATCTCTCTCATAATGGCTATTGCAGAACTAGAAAAAGTTCAAAGTACGGCATCAAAGATGGTTAGGAGTTCAGAGCATTCTTCCTATGAGGAAAGACTGGGGAATCTGGGACTTCTTAGTCTAGAAAAAAGATGGCAAAATAGAAATATGATAGAAGTTATAATTTGAGCAGAGAACTTGGGGCACCCAATGATAAATCTGGGAAATAGATTCAGGGCAGACAAAGACTTGATGAGTCATGACAACTGTTGTTGTTGTTGTTAGGTGCGAAGTCGTGTCCGACCCATCACGACCCCATGGACAATGATCCTCCAGGCCTTCCTGTCCTCTACCATTCCCCGGAGTCCATTTAGGTTTGCCCCTACTGGTTCAGGGACTCCATCCAGCCACCTCATTCTCTGTCGTCCCCTTCTTCTTTTGCCCTCAATCGCTCCCAGCATTAGGCTCTTCTCCAGGGAGTCCTTCTTTCTCATGAGGTGGCCAAAGTATTTGAGTTTCCTCTTCAGGATCTGGCCTTCTAAGGAGCAGGCAGGTCTGATCTCCTCTAGCACTGACCGGTTTGTTCTCCTTGCAGTTCAAGGGACCCACAAGAGTCTTCTCCAGCACCAGAGTTTAAAAGCCTCAATTCTTTGACGCTCGGCCTTCCTTATGGTCCAGCTTTCACAGCCATACATTGCAACTGGGAATACCATAGCCTTGACTAGACGTACTTTTGTTGGCAGGGTGATGTCTCTGCTTTTTAGGATGCTGTCTAGATTTGCCATAGTTTTCTTCCCGAGGAGAAGTGTCTTTTAATTTCTTCGCTGCAGTCCCCATCTGCAGTCATCTTGGAGCCCAGGAAAATAAAATCTGTCACTATCTCCATTTCTTCCCCATCTGTTTGCCAGGAATTGAGAGGGCTGGATACCATGATCTTCTTGATGTTGAGTTTCAAGCCAACTTTTGCACTTTCCTCCTTACCCGCATCAACAAGCTCTTTAGTTCCTCTTTACTTTCTGCCATTAGAGTGGTATCATCTGCACATCTGAGGTTGTTGATATTTCTCCCTGACCTTTTCCAATCCTGTAGCCATTGTTGAGTTTTCCAAATCAGCTGGCATATTGAGTGTAGCACTTTTACTGCATCGTCTTTTAACATTTTGAATAATTCAACTGGATTGCTGTCACCACCACTAGCTTTATTGTTGCTCAGACTTCCTAAGGCCCATTTGACTTCACATTCCAGGATGTCTGGCTCCAGGTCAGTAACTACCCAATCGTGGTTATCAGGGATGTTAAGCTCGCTCTTGTATAGTTCTTCTGCATAATTTTGCCACCTTTTTAAAATTTCTGCTTCTGTGAGGTCCCTACCATTTTGGTCCTTTAATCATACCCATCTTTGCATGAAACGTTCTCTTCATATCTCCAATTTTCTTGAAAAGATCTCTGGTCCTCCCCATTCTATTGTTTTTTTCTATTTGTTTGCACTGTTCATTTAAGAAGGCATTCTTATCTCTTCTAGCTTTTCTCTGGAATTCTGCATTCAATTAGGTGTATCTTTCTCCCTTGCCTTTCACTTCCCTTCTCTCCTTAGCTATTTGTAAAGCTTCCTCAGCAATTCTGCTTTCTTCTTATTCTTTGGGATGGTTTTAGTTGCTACCTCTTGAACAATGTTGCGAATCTCTGTCCATAGTTCTTCAGGCATTCGGTCTATCAGATCTAATTCCTTAAATCTATTTGTCACCTCTACTGTACATTCGTTGGGGATATGATTTAGTTCATACATGAGTGGCCTAGTGCTTTCCCTACTTTCTTCAATTTAAGCCTAAATTATGACAACTGTAGGGAGCCTCAATCTATAGAGGCAGCACACTTCTGAATACCACTGCTAGGGGCAGCAGCAAGGAAAGCCTTTAGACTCTATCTCTCCAGGGAACTTCCACCTTCCTACCCTCCACATCTACCAAAGACAGGGCCAGAAGGGCTGTGGGGGAGGGGGCTGCCATCTTTCTCCCCCCACATATTTCCCAAAGGCTGGCCCAGGCAGGGAAGGCTGTAGGGGGCTGCCTCCATCTTGCCCCTTTCTTTATATCTCCCTAAGGCCAGGCTGGGTGGGCAAGGCCATGGGGTGGGCTGATGCTTTCTTGCCCACTCCCACCTTTCCCAAAGGCCAGGGTGCTTCAGGAAGACCATAGGGGATGGCCTGCCTCCTTCCCACCCACCCCTTATATCTCCCAAGGGCCAGGCTGGGTGAGGAAGGCAGCTGGATCCCCCTAGCCCTACTGAGGAGACAGAGGATGGGGGAAAGCAAAGAGCACTCCAATGGCCATCTGCAAGGCCATGGGGAGGTGTTCTGAGCCCAGGTCCTGTTAGGGAGGACTCCTTGGAGGAAAAGACTTGCCAGGAGTTCTTAGCTTCATCCGAGCTTCAGATGGATGAGAGCTTCAGATGGATGAGAGATGTTAAACAGGTTCTGACCATCAGGAGGGAATGGAGATTCAGACAAACCAGGGCTTAGATTCAAAAGTTGTTGCAGGAGGTCCTCATTCTCCTGCCCATCCTCCAGCTGCAGCTCCCTGCCTTGTCAGCTCACCTGGCTGACTGAGTCAATTAAACAATGCCAGCTATTTTCTGGAAGACAGCTCCAGCCGAAAAGGCACAACACCATGCTAGTAAGACAGTTGCAGATTGCAGAAGACTGGGAGTCATCACAGAATGAGGACTGAGAGGCTGCTAACAGCATATATTAATTTAAGGATTGGAGGCTTGTTTTGTGGACACAACCTGTGGCCTACTCCTTCTGCTGATGCCCCTGGACTGCTTAAAGGAACCCTTGACTCACGGAACAGAGTTAAGGTATTCATTGCATTCTGTCTGTTCCTTGACATTTTGTTTTTGAAATACTGATTATCTTTCCTTCCCTTGCATCTCACCTGTGCTTCCTTCCAGCAGAACTGAAACCTGAGACCAATACAGGAGCTAAAGGAAGCAGCTGGGTTCCCTCCCTTGGTGGAGGAGATAGAGGGTGAGAAGAGGCTGAGAATGGAATAACTTACCAGCAGCAGGGCCTTTCAAAGAGGCTAGCATCACTTCCACTCAGCAAGCAGCAGGAAGAGGACAGATAAGCCCTACAATTGGCCCTCATTGAAAGAGTGATTTCTCCCTATTGGTGGCACCCCCCCCATCCCAGAAGGGCAAATCAGTCAAGAAGTGCACTGTCTGCATGCAATTTAAACTAATTGGCTCTAACTGATTTGCCCTCATTGGCAGAGTGTTCTCTCTCTATTGGCTGCACACTACTAGGGAGGACCAATCAGGTAGGGATTAACTTGTCTGCGTTCAATTTGAACTGATTGTTCCTTACTGGCAGAAAGCAATTTGCATTGCTTGGCCCTAATTGACAGGGTGCAATTTGAACTGATTGGCCCTCACTGCCTTAGTGGCATTTCCCTATTGGCAGCACACCTCCACGACCAATCAGGTAGGGAGTGAGTTGGCTGCAGGCAACTTCAACTTTATAATGTTTAGCATAATAAAGATAAGATACTGCTGTTCTGATTTTGTAACAAACGTCATTCTGTACAGAAGATACTTGAGAACATAGTGTGAAAATGTGGAGTAGCAGTAAAAGGAGAGAATGTGCTTTTTAACTAATAAAAAACCAGCCAAATTCATTCATTCATTCATTCATTCATTCATTTTTCTGCAGAAAAATGCAGCTGCTATTCAATTCACCCTAGGAACAAAAAACAAACAAACAAAATAACCCACTCAAATTAACCTCATACACAGAGAAAGTTGAACTCTCCCATCTAGCTCCAGTTCATAGGTCTGTTGTTTGGCTATTTTCCCTCTTTCATCCCATCTGCTGCAGGAAAATAATGCAATTGTGAGGACAAAAGGAGAATACAAAAGGAGTGGGCAGTGTGGGGGTGTGGGGAGACTATAACCTGGCAAATTCTAAAACATTTCTATATGATTTCTAGGTCTTTAACATGCTTCTTCTACATTATACAGCTCAACATTCCTTATTAAGATTTACTAATATTTAGGTTTGCTTTTGTAATTTGTGGTGACTCTGTTGTGGATGTATTTGTATAGGGTATGCACACTGCATCCATTTAATATATTTTATATATAAAATGTTCATAATTTTGATAGTATATATTAATGAGCTTACCACATTTCTATACCATCCTTCTGCCAGGCTGGCATAGGTGGCTCTACTGTGCCCATTTCATCAAGACAACAACCCTGCAAGGAAAGACTAGGCTGAGAAAGAGAGAGTAGCCCAGTGTACTACATGGTAAAGTGGAAATCTGAATGCTGTTCCCCCAAATCCCACTTATACCCTAACTGCTGTGCCATGCTGGATACTGATCCCAGGCTATTGCTGCACAAGTAGTACTGATGAATGGGGAATGTTCATGCAAGGAGACAGGAGAAAATGCAAAAATAAAGAATCTTATGTTTCATGTGAACATGGGAAAAGTGAACTATCTTAGAGTGCAATCCTATGCAAAGTTACTCTAAGACTTAGCATGTGATTGTATGATTAACCACTGAATTACTCCAGTGAAAGCAACCCTAGCAGCTCTACCCACAGTTGTGGCATAAAAACAAAGTAACATCATCAGAGCACATTAGTGTCTGAAATTCTTATGTAAAAGTCAGAGCTCTTATTTTCTGGCCAAGGCAGCAGAATTTATTTATTTATTTGTTTGTTTGTTTGTTTGTTTATTTATTTGCCGCCCTCCTTGGGGGCTCAGGGCGGTTTACATAAGAACAAACAACAGTACATAAAACAATCTATAAACATGTGAATAACTTTACAATAATAACTAATGATTGTAACTGTATAACAATGTAACAGTATAAATAATATAGACAATACAACTATGCAACAATACAAACAGGTCCATAGCATGTTGGTGAATTCTGAGGGGGCGGGCAGTAGGGGCCCTTCAGTCGCTGTTGATTGCGTCTGGTCTCAGCCAAATGCCTGGCGGAAGAGCTCCTTTTTGCAGGCCCTACAGAACTGTTTAAGCTCTGTCAGGGCCCTGATCTCCTCCGGGAGCTCGTTCCACCAGGTGGGGGCCAGAACAGAGAATGCTCTGGCCCTGGTTGAGACCAGATGGACTTCTTTAGGGCCAGGGATCCTTAGCTGGTTGGTGGCAGTGGAGCACAGAGCTCTTTAATCTTTAATTAATCTTTATATTGTAAATTTTGGCTCTAATAGGTCCTGAATGCCTTCTCAAGTATTATTGTTCCACCACATTCAGATGCCAGCAGCTATGCAAAGTGTAGGCTAAGGAAGCCCCTCTGCTTTTATTTGCAGTGCTCATGCTCAGTTTTACATTCATTTCAAAGAGCTTTAATCCCTCGCCATTAAATTCATTGATATGAGTTTCATCATTCCTCGTAGGCCCCATGTCACTCGTAAAATAACTAATGCTGCAGTCAGCCCAAGACAGTACTTAAACTAACACCCTTCAGACTGCTACTGACCCAACCTTATAGGAGGAATCATTGATCCGGCGACCTGTGGTCATACTGCAAAGGAATAAACGTTTGCCAACTCCTTGCACTGACTTGCACCCAAAACTGTTTTTTTCTACATTAAATTTTGCTTTGGGGCATTATTACGATGAAAGCATTCCAAATATTGCATTTATATTCAAAGAGCTAAATGACACACAATTGGCTGTGCACAGAATTTTAAAACAACAACCCTGGAAAAACATTCCTATTGGTTGCAGACTCATGGGCTTTTTGTTCAACACGAATGCCTAACTAGTCGAAGAAGAAGAAGAAGAAGAAGAAGAAGAAGAAGAAGAAGAAGAACTGGTTCTTATATGCCGCTTTTCCCTACCCGAAGGAGGCTCAAAGCGGCTTACAGTCGCCTTCCTATTCCTCTCCCCACAACAGACACCCTGTAAGGTGGGTGAGGCTGAGAGAGCGCTGATATCACTGCCCGGTCAGAACAGTTTTATCAGTGCCGTGGCGAGCCCAAGGTCACCCAGCTGGCTGCATGTGGGGGAGCGCAGAATCGAACCTGGCATGCCAGATTAGAAGTCCGCACTCCTAACCACTATACCAAACTGGCTCTCAGGTAGGAGGCAAGAAAGTACCCCCCCCCCTCCTTGTTGCTGTCCACTGGGCACCTCCAAATTTGTTTCTCTAGTTCACTGGATCCTCTTGAACTGCCCAGCGGTACTTTCAGTGGGTGGGAGGAATTGGCCCATGTATCCAACAACAACAGTGTCTTTGTTTTATACTGGAAATAAAGATGGTAGGATGCCCTCTGAAATGCATAAGCAGCCTGAACCTGTGGTTTAATGTTCAGTCTCCTGAGACAGAGTTGTTAAAGAGATGTTGTTGCAGAGGATATTTATAACACATTTGGAAATACAGCCAAGAGATAATGCTGACCTTGATAAACCAATAGTCTGACTTGGTACAGTGCAGCTTCATCTGTTCCCTTCCAGAGCGGCTGTAGAGAGAAAGAAGAAAGCAAACTGTGTGCTTTGTTTTTTTTTAACAGATACCACAACTCCACAAATAATTGAATGCCACTGTGCTTTTAAATGTGGTAGGGAGACCTATATTGAAAGAGCCATAGCAACCCAAGTCCCACTGAACCATATGGAAGCCCCAATACAAGCAAATGAAAATATGTACAGTGTTGAGTAAAGAAAAACACATCAAAGGTGACCGATCCCCCCCCCCACATCCCATACACATGGTGTACAACTGTACATCTTTGACTAAGTTGCAATTGCAGGAAAATTTGAGCAATAATCTGTAAAGCAGAACAACAGAAGGCTTTCATTTCCTCTTGTGTGGATCCCTGTTGCTTCTGAGCCATAGATTTCAGGGCTGGAAGGCACTCAAAAGTCATTTAATTCAAACGTTGCCCTTATGGCAGTCTCTTCATGCAGTCCTACCTCAACTCATCCTGCATATAATTTTCCCTCAGTGCAGAACAGGAGCAAATTACATGACACATGGTAGAGGCAGGAGCTCATAAACAGTTACCTGGTTACATAGACTGGGATGAGATCAAAATCCACTATAAATTATCTGGAACTGACAACTTCCCATGATTATTTTTGTCCTGATTCACCCTGTTAGCCTTGCTAACCTCTCTATCTGCTTCTCCCTCATCTCTTCATGCCATTCTAAATGAGGACTCTTAGCTCTCTGGTGCCGAGGCACCATGTACACCAATGAAGTAATACTTGCTGTACAATCCGTGTTCTCACATGACCTATTTTTCTATGTATTGCAAACTAATACTGGATTGAGCTTCAATTGCAGTTGCTCAAGGCACAGCTTGCAATTGCTTTTTTTTTAGATTTAGATATTTACAATTTGCTTTTCTGTCTAATAGAGTCCCAAAGTAGCTTACAATTCCATTCTCCCCTCTACAATTTTATCCTCTCAACAAATATTCTGCAATGTAGATTAGGTTCATTGAGAGTGACTGCCCAAAGTTACCCAGTAACTTCCCATGATACAATGGAAAATGAACTCATATCTTCCAGATCACACTCTGACTCTCTAACTACTATACCTCTCAAAGTGAAATGTAACTTGGAAGTTGGAAGTTGGAAACACAAACTATAATTCTTGATGCTTTTCTTTATGTATATTTTAGTTAACATGTTCTATTCCTGGATGAGACAATAAACCAGAGTTTATATCAAAGGTGTGGATTCTTGGGGTTCTTTCGTACATGGTGAAATAATGCACTTTCAGTCCAATTTTAATGCATTTGAACAGCCTTTTGCCAAGTGTATTTTGTTATTTTACACAGTGAAAAACAATAGCAAAGTACTTTGAAAAGCATGTGGAAGTGCCTGTTCATCTTCCATAGATTACGTCCAACAGCTGGCCATCACCAAAGCTTTTTGTTACCAAAGCCTCATTAGGACCAAACTACAGTTTAACTTCAGCACATAGCTGCTACTGTCCCATTCCTGGGATGGTTTTGTATAGGTGTTCCCAATCTCATTGAACCTGTAGAAACACTGGGAATTTCAAGAAAGGATAGTAAGCTCTTATCACAAAATAGCTAGCATCTGAGACTCGATCTGTCACAAAATATTGAGAGCTTCCAAGTCAGTTTTCATCCTACATCAGAGGCAACACATTCTGAATGGGTATTGGCTCCCTGCAGATTCAAGTTTCAGTTTCCAAAGAAGGGGAAAGTTATGCTCTCTGCACAGCCCCAAAGTAAGGTTCCCAAAACCAGAAACATGAGAAAGTATTTATATCATTCCATTAACGATCCCTTTAATTTCCCCCCAAGAAGCAAGAGGGCTCCAGGAAACACACCAGCATTTTCAGCATTGGTATTTCATTAGTTTGCGTAAGACATTTTCCTTGCTTCTGTATTTTCTACCTCCTGCTTAATTGTGAGGAAGCCCGTGGCTCCATTCCATGGTTTCTTCCACTTGTTGAACCAAAGTTCCATAAGCCCCTTCACGGGAATATTCCTGTGCCTTCCTCCCCCTACTGTGTGTTCCCAGATCTGAAGACCAAGTGGCCTTGGAATTCAAAGGTTAGTTAGGCTAGTGTTCTCACTCCTAGGTGAGAGTTATGATTTGCATTCTTGTTTTGAAGGTAAGTGCTTTCCTGCTTGAACGATGGGAGGATCTCTCTCTCGCTCAAGTACCTTTGATTACTGTAATCTGTATTCAAAGCATCTCAAGGACAACCTGAGTTTCCATGTCTCCTGTATGTTCCTGATCCTGGAAAATAAACTTCAGAGTCTTTTTTGCCTAAGTTCTGAGCTTGCCTATTTTTCTGGGGACATTACTGCAGTACACAACATAATGCTTTAACCACCCAAAACTAAACAACATTCACCTGTGCTGTGAGCCACTGTATTCAAACTGAAAGCTACGTTGATCACCAAAGACTTTCCCCTGATGCTGGGGGACATGGAACTGCCATGAGCTGCCCCCATGGAGGGAGAGGCAGTCAGGGGTCCTTTGCTGGTCAGAACTATAGAAATGCTGATCTCTGACACCAGTGGGACAATTACGGCCAGCAGTGACTACTTGCACCAGGCGCTCTGGGATGTCCATGCCAAAGACCAGCTAATGTCCTCAGTGAGGGTTTGGCAGAGGCTTGGCTCAAGCCCATGTAGTTGCAGATCTGGGGAAGTGTCACCTCGGGGTGTCCTTCAGTTGTCCAGTGCAGGTCAGGAAGAGCTGCACAGGATTTCAATTCTTTTCCACCCAGCTGCGGTAGCAAAATGGACTGGCTTGGAACTGACATGAGTGCTAGGTGAGTCTGCCTGGCTCAGCCAAGAGTCAGGAGCCACATAGCAGGTTCAAGAAACTGTGACACCTGGCACTTCAGCGCTTCCTTCGTCCAGCTTACCCTGTTGTCATTGCCGTCACACTTGTTGCCACTCCCCCTGGGGCCAGTAGAGGAAACCTGGTGCAGCTGATGGAGGCATGAGACTTTCCTGCAAGTTATGACAGATCTGTGGGGAAGCTTAATTATTTTTTGGTGCAGGCGATGAACTTCATGGAAGACTAGGGGCATACCTTGAATTTGCAAACAGGCCAGGTCCACTTCATAGGCTCTCATTTGGAGGGAAGGGTGGCAGAATGATGGATAGCTCTGTATTAATTTAGGGCCTGGAACTAACACACTTTGACTGGTTCTGTGCCACCCTCTGGGAAAGGTTCTGGGGCCAATCTTTGGCTATGAAGTCCAACTTGGAGCTGACTGAGCTCAAACTGGGGAATTGCCCCCAATCTAGTATGTAATTGATTTTGGCACCTGGCCAGTCAAATGCTGGATTGGAATGAGGTTATTAAAGTTCCAGTTTTTAAAGATGGGCTTGTTCCCACAATGCTGGTGTGGTGCCTGATGTGAGATGAGCCAGTCACTTTGGAGGACTGGTGCTTCTTGCGGGGCATATGAAGAACTGTTCCCTACTGTTCCACTCTCCTTGGTGGAAGAATGCTAAATGAAAAGAGGTCAGCTTTTCCACCTCCTAAAACTAATCATTACGGGGTAGACATAGATAGAAATGAGAAACTGCAGTAGCTGCACAGTTCAGATGGCATGCATTTTATCCTTTAGTATAAGGTTGACAGGCCCCTTCTGGCAACTGGTGGGGGATAGGAGGGACTTACCAGCCAATGAGAAAGAATATGTCTACATCACTGCCTACGTGACCCACGAGTGATGGCATCAAGGGAACATCAGGTGACATGCTGATATTTAGGCAGAAACTCTATGATAAATTTGGCTTCTACCATAGAATTTTTGCCCAAATACCAGAGCTTTGCCCCGACATCCCCAGCATCATGATACCATTTCTGGGTCATGTAAGCAATGACACAAACTCATCACTGCACACTGGCTGGCTCTCCCACTTTTGGGGGATAAGTTCTCCCTACCAGATGGCTGAACAGCAGTGGGGTAGTAAGGCCTGGCAGTGGGAGACCCTCACCTCAACTAGGGAGTCTGTCAACCCCACTTTAATAAAAAGAAAAATCCCTCCTGCTCTGACTGCACTGGAATTCCCCTTCTTATTGCTTTAGCTCAGGCAAAGAGTACCTAAGAGGTAAAATGTTCTGAAAAGCAGTATGCTTATTAACACAAACCTCCTCCCCACATTGGTTTCCTTTTCACTCGCTCAGATGATTAGCTAATGCATAAATATAAAAGGCACACTTCGCATGTGCATTTTGCTTGAAGGCTTTGAAGAGAGGGCACAATACATCATAACATTTCAGCAAAGAGATAATGTAATAAAAAAACACAAGCATTCAAGTCTTTTGGAAGTACGGAGAATGAAACAAACAGACTAGGCCCTGTTCCTTGTAGCGTCAGGTCTCAACAGCCTTCTCCAGCATATGCAAACGTAAAGGAGACGGTTGCACTTTTAGCTTTGAATATTTCACCAAATGATTCCCCCTGGCTGCATGCCCAGAGTCTACGAGCATCTCAGACTCCCCTAATGAAGGCTACAGAGCATTCCTTTGAATAGACTCCTGCCAATATCAAAGTGGTGAAGGAAAAACCAAAAAAAATCATACAGTGATGTTCAAAAATCACAATTGTTAATCCTGAAAAGAAACCTCGGTATGCAGGTTAGAACAACATCTGTGGAAGTCAAGAAGGAGACGGATAAAATCATGGCAAATTCCAGTAACAAATGCAGTGGTCACAGGGGATTCAAAGCCTCAGGCCCTATTTAGAAAGCAGCGAATGGTTTTAAATGCAAGCCCGTTGTATTCGTTATTGAATAACACTTGGTCCATGCAAAGAGCAGGAGGTAGGAATGGCCAAGTCAAGATAAGAGTTTTAAATATATACTTGGTGAGTCAGGTTGTTATTTCACCAAATGAGTATAGCTGCAGCTGAGATCATGCTGTGCCAATTTTTTTTAAAGTGGGGGAGGGGAGGTAACCAGATCCTTTTTAGTGAAGGAAACAACATTTTGTCATAGGATAGATCAACTCAGTTCCACAGTGCAACCTCTGACAGCTATTGTTTATGCTTACACAGTTTCAATTACATCTGGAATTAATGGTATTAAAAACAAATGCAGAAAAGACAGATCAGTTCATGTTCCTCCCACTTGCCACACTGCGGTCTTATGTTGGTTTTGTGAATTGTATTGGGTGGGTTTCAGGATTAAAGTAATGTGAGGAATTAAAAAAAAAACCCATCTAGAAAGGTCCTGGGTTGGATCCAAAGTTCTGTAAAAGGAACAAGACTAGCCATTAGTCCTGCTCTCTAAATGCCTGCACAAGAGCTCATGCAAGAGTCCATGAAGTACCAAACTGGTTGGCTGTACGTGTTCCTACTGGGGCAAGGCAGTGCACAAACTCTTCAGTAAACTCTTGGGTAAGCAGAAGGAGGCCTTCCACTTCACTTTCCCAAGAACCACACTGGAATGCAGGTGTTTAATTTGTAGCAGCTTGTCCTGTATAAATAAAAGGGTAAGGGGTAGATGGGCAGAGAGTGGCTGGGGCCTGTCTAGACTTTGGGCCCCACCCCTCCCCCAGCCCAGCCAAGGGCAATCTGATGACATTGCAGCCAGTCTGCCCCTGGCTGCTGATGGAGACAGAAGTACGTGGGCCTCCTGAGTGAGGGGGGTGGGCAAGGGGACTGCCCAGCATGGACTGCCCAAGGCTCAGAGAGCCACACAAGCAGCCCCTGAGGGAGGCTTTGGAAGGACACCCCAGGCCTTTGCCAGTGTGGGGGAGGGAGGGCGAGAGGCCTGCCTGCCTGCCGCGGCCTGCCCAAGACTTGGAGGGCCTCACAGGCAGCCCCTGAGGCTTCACTGGACTACAGCAGGCCTTTGACAGCTGGGGAGGGGTGCCTTCCCTTCCCCTTTGGGTTGGGAAGCTTAGAGGGGAGTGGGGGATGACTTCCCAGTCCAACGGTAAGCCCAGGGGGAACAGGAGTGACTTCCCTTCCCCTTTGCACCAGGAAGCCTGCCAGCCACCTCGCAGAGGCAGGTGGAGGGCTTTCCAGCCCAATGGGAAGCCCAGGGGGATGAAGGGTGCCTTCCTTTCCCCCTTGGGCCGGGAAGCCACCACCTCCCCCCATTCTAGCACCTGTTGTATTACCTACAATGGGGTTTAAATCTAGTTAGTAAATAATTATTTATTATTTAAATATTTTTAAAAGAAAATGTATGTGATGCTTCTCCACAGACCTGTTCACGTCTGCTCACAGAATAAAGCAATACAATACAATGATAGAAACAGTATAAGTCACAACTACAAATCAAAAACAAGCAACGGCATGAACGGTAATAAAGTGACGTAGAGCCGTCTGAGATGATATTTGCAGTAAACGCTAGAAGCAGACCAATAAGCAACTATAAAAAGATGGTTCACCTTAGTCAAAAGGTGGGCAAAGAAGACATATTTTGGTCTGGTACCTCAAGGAAGTCAATGTAAGCACCATGTGAGTCTCAAGGAGGAAGGTATTCCATAAGCCAGATGTCACCACTGGAAAAACCCTGTCTGCTAATGGCCCAGATCACCTCAGCAGATGAGAGTGCAGAGATCAGGGCTGGAAGAAAATCTTACTGGGCAGGATAGACAGTACAGGATGAGATAGTTCTTCAGGATCTCTAGCTACAATCATTTAGGGCAGGGGTAGTCAACCTATGGTCCTCCAGATGTCCATGGACTACTATTCCCATGAGCCCCTGTCATCTTTCTCATCATGACAATTTAGATTGTTGGGCACAATATCATGCACTGAGTGGCTTGCTATGCTTACACTTCAGGATGAGGGACCTTGTTGGGACTGGATGACCATCTGCTGGTCATCCCGATGGGACAGGGGGTATGCATTGGGATGCCTTCTTGCCTACAGTATTGTATGCTGACACCAAGTGGTCCCTTGGACACATTAGTGGTACAGCTAGGAAAGAATGACCTAAAAATGTTGACTTCACATTGGTCATTTTGGCAAACTTGCATTTTCAGCATCTTTGGGTTGAATGATTCTGGTCAGAGCTGTTGGAAAGGAGGAATTAGAGGGGTGATGTTACTCGTGAGAAGATGGACTTAGGGAAGAAAAAAAATTCAAGGCCACAGCTCGTGTGTAGAGTCAGTGGGTGGCTCAGTAACATGCCACCCAGATATTTCTTTTTGATTGCCCACTCTGTACAGGGCTGACACAGTGCATTTGTCCTGTAATGACTTATGACTTCATGGTGTCCAAGAGTCTCCTTTCTTGGTTGTAGCACAAGGAACTTTGGGCAGGAGCAAGGTGTATGTCCAGTTCTTGTGGCAGTTTTAGTCACTGGGCTGGATCCATGCTGTGGGGAAGTGTTCCTGTATGCATACCTTCCTGGGTGAGGTCCCCTGAGTGGGGCCTTGGGGGTCAAGTCATTTATTGGTATGCCCAACAGTTGCTGAGCTCCACTCCCAGGTAGCAAAGATTCCTCTCATGGGCTTGTGCCTTCATGGGACCATCTTCTTGTCACTCCTGGTTTTCCCCAGCATGCACTATGGGATGCAGTTCATTGGCTGACAGTCAGGTTTCTCAGTGATTTTGTTCTGAATAAATGAATAAAGCTGTGGCCTGTTTTGCTCCAATAATCTGTTGAGGAGTTTTCTTTCTGCTTTTGCCTCCTTCCTTGTTTGGTTCTCACACTGCCCTTAGGAATGCAATAGACTAGATGTTGCATTTGGGACTATTAACATGTCCAGACAGTTTTCATAGACAACTCCACATAGAGCACATTACTATAATCTAATCTGGTTATGATCCAAGAATAAAACACCATGGCCAGTTAATTTCCTCTCTACAAACTCACATTTCAAACTGTAGTTTAGTTCTAGTTTAGAATCATGTTTTATGGAGACGAAACTAATGCCAGTTGGACCAGGTATCCACACTCCAATGTTATAGTGAACTGGAATTTGACTGAAGACTTCTGGAAGGAGCAAGTCTTTGACTTCATTATCTGTTTGAAGGCAAGATAGAGTGGCAAACAAGCTGATTTTATCCCTGTCACAAACTAAAACAGGGATTTTTTTTTTTTTTTGCAACACCTGAAGCTGATTTCCTCATTAAGACTTGCAGGCCTGTTGGGCTCATCCAACATTCTGGGCTAGTTTGCTCTCCCATATAAGAAATCTCATTTGACTGAGCTGGGCTGTTTACAGTTGTTTTCCCACACACCAAGGTGAGAGCCATTCATTTCTGGACTCTTGCTTGAGGCACAGCTCAGGTAGCATGATAGCTTTGGTTCTGAAAGTCTGCAGTTCTTCTTTTTATTCTACTACTTGCTGAATGCCATTTAATTTAAGGGAAGTTGCTTTGGACATGCAATTTTAAGAGGCAGGGAACAGAGTGGGCTTTCTTTCTGCAGTGCTGGGAGAAGCAGTTAAATTATTCGAGGACGTTCAATAGGGTAAATGTAAATGTAAATCCTATGGGCAAAGCTAAACAAGCACTGTTTGCATGCTTATTCACTTCTGTCTTTTGGTGTTCCTCTGCTGGGTTTGTGCTACAAAATAGCTCCTGTGGCTTTGATGTGGAAAATGAGAATGTTCTTTAACAGCTGATGTGGGAATAAAGAAGTAAATACAAGGAAACTCTTAAAAGCTCGCAGTATTAACTGCACTAAGTAAGTGTAACTAACTGCATTAAGTTATTGATTTATCAGGGCTTGACCAAGAGTATTTTCTTTTGTCCTCCCCCCCCCCCAGAGGACAAGGACACACACACAGAGCACAAGAAAGGGAAATGAGCCAGCCACTAACTGGGTTACTGATAAATGATACTGGCTGCATTTCCAGCTGTCTCCATGAAGTATTCAAGGAACACTTAATAATGACCTGAAATTGACTAAGGCTCATTGACCCTCCTGATTTAATTATTAGATCTGAAATAAAATATACTTTCCTGGAAGACTTTATAATTTTACATGAGGCTGTCTGCTAAAAGGACCATAAATACAAAGAGATCCAAACATGTCAGGGGCCAAATTGTTCAGATAATGGGAATCTATGACATAGATTGTGAGAAAATGGGAAAATTGGGGAATTACAGGTGATCTTTGATTGTCATATCTCAGACAGATCAAGGCAGCCTTGAAATTTAGACTTCAACGAAGGAAAGTTACAACTCACAAAATTGCTTCTTCCAGATTATCCTCTCTGACTGCCTGGGGATTTCCCAGAGGATAAGTGTCAAAGGACCGAAAAGCCAAAGTCTTTAGTGTAGTGGCTAGGAGTAGTGGCTTCTAATCTGGCAAGTCAGTTTTCATTCCCCACTCATCCACATGCAACTAGGTGGGTGACCTTGGGCTCACAACAGCACTGATAAAGCTGTTCTGACCGAGCAGTAATATCTGGGCTCTCTCTGCCTCACCCACCTCACAGGGTGTCTGTTGTGGGGAGAGGAAAGGGAAGGCAATTGTCAGCCACTTTGAGACTCTTTCAGGTAGAGAAAAGCAGCATATATGAACCAACCCTTCTTCTTGTTTAAAGGGGCCAGTTTGTTAACATAGTTAACATTCTAAAATTAGGTCTTTTGGGTCTTGTCCATGGATAGGAAAAATCATGCTCCCCACAACAGATACCCTGTGAGGTAGGTGAGGCTGAGAGACCCCTGATAACACTGATCAGTCAGAACAGCTTTATCAGTCCTGACCAAGGATGTGCCTACAAGATAAATTTCAAACATATTTATATTGCCTGGGTACAACTATGTGTTGTGCATCTGCCTGCCAACAACTCCTTGGATGATGATGAAGCTCCACCCTCAGCTGCAGTAGGGAGACTCAACAGACAAGATGGAGACTCTGCCAGGTTCAGACTTTCAGGCAGGAGTCAGTGTGCCGCACCCTCAGTACTGCAGCCTGGGATCTGAAGCTGAAGCTGACTGTAATAGTGTGTCCATGCCTCATTTGCCAATGTCATCAGAAATTTTGTCACCCAGCGAAAGTGATGAGGGTGTTGGCCTGGGCTATGCATATTTAGGTCCCTTAGAGCCACTCCCTGCCACCAGTTCTGTTTTTCATAATGCTGTGGTCCCTTTAAACGGGAAATGGATGATAGCGATTGCAGAGCTAAGACTTTTCGGCATGGTTGCCAGTGGCAGAGAAGTGGCTCAGGACATGTTGCTATGGTTGTTATGCTGCAGCAGGGCTGTTAGGAAGGGAATGCACATACTGAGCATTCCACCCTTCAGTTTGGACTCCATTGACTGCCATTACCTGCTATCATCTGGTGGAGGCCAACTGGTGAGGTGAGCAGCTTAGTAAACAGCACCATCACTCCTTCCCCCAGCAGCTGCCTTTTACAAGCCCCAAAACACCTATGTGCCTGCTGCACAGAATCCATGGGCATTTGTGGGCCCACAGTTTGCCGCCTCAGCTGCTAAGTGCTGGAGAGGAAGATGCTCTGTCGAATATGGTCCATTTACCTCTGTTGTAGGCCCAGGAGAGGTTAGGTGAATGGGAACCTTGCTTATTGTTCATATGCAAAACAATAAACAAGTCCATATGGGTTAAAATGCCAGTGATCTCTTGTTGCAGAGGGGGGAAACTTTGTCAAAAAATAACTCTGTTATCAAGCTGAATTCAAAATTTATTTATCAACTCCAACTTGTAGATGCTGATAGCAAACAATAAAGAAGGCAATAAAGTAGTAGTGGGCACACTTGGTAGTAGTGAGCATGTGATTTTGGAATTTTCAATTGTGGGAAAAAGAAAACCTTTATGTAGTCATACATATAGACTTCAGGAAAGCAGATTTTAACATACTTAAAGGTATGTTGGGTAGAGTCCCGTGGTCAGAAAGACTTAAAGAGAAGGGAGTCTGAGAAGGCTGGGAGTTTCTTAAAAGTGAATCACTGACGGCTCAGTCACAAACAATTCCCTTGAGAAGAAAAGATGGAAGGAGCCTAAGGAAGCCCAGGTGGCTCGTAAGCAGTTGTCAAATTATTTGAGGAATTAAAAAGTGTCATTTAGGAAATGGAAGGAAGGCCTTATTACCAACAATGAGTATAAATAAATAACTAATGATTGTAGGGAGAGTGTTAGAAAAGCTAAAGCTCAATATGAGCTTAGGATAGCAAGAAATGCTAAACATAGCAAAAAAAGGCTTCTTTAGTTATATTTCAAATAAGAAAAAGAATAGTAACTCTGTAGGATCACTGTGAGGACAAAAAAGTGAAATTATAACACATTTTATTTGTTTATTTATTTATTAGGATTTTTATACCACCCATTGCCTAAACTGCTTAACTCCTATTTCTCCTCAGTCTTCTCTTGTGAGGGAAATAGTGGTCAATGTGGGAAAAACATATCACAATAGGGGGAATGGGGATGCTGGCCTATGATCACCATGGGGACAGTCCATAACCTAGTTTCTTTAAGTGAAACAAAGTCTTCTGAGCCAGATGAATTGCATCCAAGTGTGCTAAAACAACTTGCAGACATAATGACTGAACCTCTGTCCATTATTTTTGACACTTCTTGGAGAACAGGTGAGGTGCTAGATGATTGGAAGCAGGTGAATGTTGTCCCCATCTTCAAGAAAGGGAAAAAGGGAAATCCAAGTAACTACCGACCTGTCAGTTTGACATCTGTAGCTGGTAAAATTTTGGACCAAATCATCAAATAGTTGGTCCTTTAAATTTTTTTTAAAACGTTGGTCCTTCAGCAGCTGGAAAAGAGAGCTGTGATTTCTAAGACTCAGCACAGGTTTTTCAAGAACAAGTCATGTCAGTTCAACCTTATCTCTTTTTTTTTTTTTTTTGAGGAAGTGACTACCTTACTGTATCAGGGGAATGCCGTGGACATAGTTTATCTGGATTTCAGTAAATATTTTGATAAGATATCCAATGATATTCTAGTTGACACGTTGGTAAAATACCATATGGATCCTAATTCTGTCAGGTGGATTGATAAGTAGTTGACAGATCGTACCCAAAGGATAGTTGTTAATGGTTCAGCATCCTCTTGGAGGAGAGTGACAGGTGGAGTGCCCCAGGGATCCGTCCTGGGGCCTCTGTTGTTCAACATATTTATAAATGATTTGGATGAGGGATTAGAGGGGGTACTTAATAAATTTGCAGACAGTACTAAACTGGGAGAGATAGCAAACCCAACAGAAGAGAGAATCAGAATACAGGATGATCTTGATAGGCTTGAGAACTGGGCTAAATAAAATAAAATTCAATAGGGACAAATGTTTTGAATTTACGTAGGAAAACCCATATACACCAATATTAGATGGGGGAGACTTGTCTTGGCAGTAGTATGTGTGAAAATAATCTAGGCATCTTAGTAGACCATTTATGAGTCAGCAGTGTGATGTGGTGGCTTAAAAGGCAAATGGGATTTGGGGCTGTATCAAACAAAGCATTGTGTCCAGATCACAGGAGGTGATGGTACCGATTTATTCTGCTCTGGTTCAGCCTCTCTTGAAGTTCTGTGTTCCGTTTTGGGCACCCCACTTGAAGAGGCATGTAGACAAACTGGAGCATGTCCAGAGGAGGGCAACAAAAATGGTGAAAGGCTAGGATTAGGCAAGAAACTGAAAACCAATCAGCCAGGATCCCAATGCCCCTGTATAAATCTATGACATGGCCTCATTTGGAATATTGTGTACTGTTCTGGTAATGTAATAGAATTTCAAGTTTAACTCCCTGGTCTTGGGATGAGATGGTTGTCATCCCTTGCAGGGATGTTTCACATTTATATGGAGACAGATGGGGCCAGCAGCAAACGGTGAGGTGGGAGCTTTGATCACTGGCATGGACAAGTTTTATTTTTCTTAGGTTTTTGTAAACTACCACTGAATTCCAGGGGACTGATGGGATGTTTTGGCAAAAAATTATCATATGGCTGGATTTGGATTTGGATGTGCGACACAGTTTGCTAATGTAACACAATTAATTTTTGCTCTATATTCCCACTGTCATATAGGGAGTTCTTAGTCTGAGGAAGAATGCTTGCACTTGAAAGCTCACGCCTTGAATAAATCTTTGTTGGTATTAAAGGTGAAAAAAAAAAGATGGTGAAGGATTTGGAGACCAAGATGTATGAGGAAAGGTTGAAGGAGCTTGGAGAGGAGATGATTGAGAGGGGATCTGATAAGCATCTTCAAGTATTTAAAAGGCTGCCATGTAAAGAATGGGGCAGAGTTGTCCTCTCTTGTCCCAAAGGGATCCACCAGAACCTATGGGATGAAATAAATGCAAAAGAAATTCCATTTAAACATCTGGAAGAAGTTCCTGATGGTTAGAGTGGTTTCTCAGTGGAACAGGCTTCCTTGGGAGGTGGTGAACATTTTTAAACAGAGGCTAGATAGCCATCTGACAGAGAGGCTGATTCTGTGAAGGCTTAAGGGTGTGGCAGTTTACAGTACATGAGCGATTGGGATGCAAGTGTCCTGCATAGTACAGGGGGTTGGACTAGATGACCCAAGAGGCCCCTTCCAACTCTATTATTCTATGATTCTATAATTCCAAGAACTGGCAACCTGGTATTCAGGCAGTTTTGATCCAGAAAACAATCTTTCACTTTTTTTTTTTTTTAGCAAAGAAGCTACATGTTACCAAACATTTACAAATGTAGAAAAGAACAATGCAAAATATAAGGTAAGACATATTCACACTGTGACCCCCACCTCATGGGATCCTGGTGGAGGGCCTAATGTAACTTTGTGGGCTGAAATCTGGGAGAGATCAGCCACGGTGTGGATTTTCTCTCCCTGTAGTTTATACCCCCAAGTGATTATTCAGTAATGCTGTCTGGGTTTTTCCCACCACTATGTGTGCTTGCTGTAAGTCCACACAGCAGGGAGCTGCCAGTTAGCATTCCATGTCACTCTAACTCTGGAGTTGTGGCGTGACCTCCTGGAACTGTTTGTAGGGGGGGGGGGCATGATTAGGTGCTGAGAACAGGTGAGATTGGGTGCACACTTGGTCAGTGTCCTGAGCTAGCTGGGTTACCATAGGCATGATTGCAGCTATGAGTGGCAGAGTGAATTACCATGGCTAAAAATGGGCTGCATTGGGGACCAATCTCCCGCTGGAAATGCTTTTGATGCCACCTAAATGGTGCTATGCCCCACAGAACACCATATTGATGCTAGCATAGGGATTTGCAGTGTCACTCTGCCAGCATACAGCTTCAGTGCACCACTCATGCCCTGTGATGATGTTAATGCCACTTATGCCTGCGTAACTCTGAATTATGCTGGTGTGGGAGTCAGTTGTCTCCTTTTGCCAAGTGCGCCGCCCCTTACAAATTGTGTTGTAAATATGCCACAACAAATAATCTTAAATGTTTCTTAATTTTACTCAAGTAATAGTTCTTAGTTGCTCCACTTAATGACTTCATATTTCAAAACCTCCTCAAAACTAGGTATCATATCTTTCTCAGGATTCTACATGGTAATCTTTGGACTTGTATGTGATTTTAATGCAATTCCATTTTTGATAGATTATAATAGTTATTTTATTTTTTATTACTTGTATTTCTTGACTGCCATTCCCAGCACAGCTGGCTTGTGATGGTTTACATAGATGTAAAACCTCACAAAAAACAACATCCAACCGAGTCTTTAAAAACCCAGATAGTGGAAAAAACACATATCTACAGGATATTCCTTCATTCCCACTCCCCCACCCCACCCAAGCACAAACGTCGGCCCTCCAGGAGGTAGCTTCTGAGAGTATCCGGGCCAACAGTTTTTCCATAGGCCTGTGTAGGGAGGGAGTCAATCATCCTGGCCCGGCCTCAGCCAAAGACCTGGCAGAAGAGCTCTGTTTTACAGGCCCTGCAGAATGTTGACAATTCCATCAGGGCCTTTAGCTCTTCTGGGAGCTCATTCCACTAGGTAGGGGCCAGGAATGAAAAGGCCCTCGCCCTGGTTGAGGCCAGGTGCGGTTGGGGACAACCAGCAGATTCCTACCCACAGAGCAAAGGGCCCTGTGGGGGCATAAGGAGACAAGCGGTCTGTCATATAAATGGGACCCAAGCTGAGAAAGGCCTTAAAGGTAAGAACCAAAACCTTGCACCTGCTCTGGAAGCTGATTGGCAGCCAATACAGCTGCCTCAGCATAGGCGCTGGACAGGAGCCCTCCAAGATGACTTTCTGAGGACCGTGGCAGCTGCATTTTGCACCAGCTATAGTTTCTGGATCAGAGACAAGGGAAGGCCACCATAGAGTGAGTTATAGAAGTCCAGTCTGGAAGTGACTGTTGCATGGATCACCGTGGCCAGATAGTCTGAGGTCAGGTAGGGTACTAGAAGCCTTGCACTGCGCAGATTAAAAAATGCCACTTGAGCTCTTCTCATGACCTGAGCCTCCACAGATAAAGAGGCATTGAAGATCACCCTCAAATTCCTGGCCCAGGCACAGCCATAAGCTGCACCCCATACAGGCATGGAAGGCATGCTTCCTGCTCCCCTTCTACACAGCCAAAGGACCTCCTTCTCGGTGGGGTTGAGTTTCAGACAACTCTTCTTGAGCCATCCAGATACAGCTTCCAAACAGCTAGCAAATGTTTCTAAGGGGGAATCCATCCATCCATCCATCAGGAGATAGAGCTGGGTGTCATCCACATTTTGATGACAACCCAATCCAAAGCCCTGGACCAACTGTGCTAGGGGGCATATATAGATGTTAAAAAGCATGGGAAAGAGTATTGCCCCCTGTGGCACCCCACAATAGAGCGCAAAGGTGTCTGATAACTCACCCACTACAACCCTCTGTGTCTGGTCCTGGAGACAATGAAGTGAAATCAGAAATGTCAAATGGTCTCTTTCTTAATATCTTCAGTATTTTAATCCTTATTTACTTTTTATCCATTAATCACTCAAAAGATCTTTTTTGAAGTATTGTAAAAGTTACTTATCTGGCTTATTATTCTAAAGTTATTGGTTGGTTAACAGGGTGATACAAAGTTAGCAGAACTCTGCAGAATTCAAGTACCCAGTAATGAATACAGAAGTTATTAATTCAGTGAACCTTTCAGAGATCATGCATTTATAGGTCTATTTTAATCATACTGATATACATATTGATTTCACAAACCTGAAGCAATAATTTGTTTCATAACTCTATATATTGTTGGAAAATATAATGTCTGGTGATCAAAGAAGAGGAGAAGGATGACCCTGAAAGTGGCAATAAGAAGACAATTAGGATAGTGAGGCCAGGACCTTTCTCTCTCCTGTTAAGTGTCATTCTTTGTCTGTGTCCAGATCGCCACTCTTAGGATAATTCCTCCTCAGAATTTGTTTAGTCTCCTCTCTCTCAGCTAGTGATATACCGTAGTTTCCTACCTCCTTTTTCCTGTCAAGTATATTAGATCCTAAATAAACCTCTATCTACCCTTTAATCAGGTTGTACACTATTGCTGTGTTACTCTCCCTATACACATACACACACACACTCAAAAGCACAAGTTCAACGTAAATCTTTAATGTTATTGAAATTTAGCATCCTTGCATCAAAGAATTATAATATTTTCCACAGTATGTATCCAAGGTGTGTTCTTAGTGATAAAATTATAGGAGCTAAAGGGACATTATTTAAAACACATTTTAAAATAAACTTTGTTCCTTAGAGTGTTTTGCAGTTGTGAAAGCTGATTTTTTATAAATCTATTTGCTTTTAATGTGTCACAAAATTCAAGCTTTTCCTTCAACAAACTAATAGTTGATTTTGTTTTAAGCAACCTTGATTTGTGTTTACTAAATTTATCTGTTGTTCAATTAGGAGTTTATTTCCATTGGTTTTAATGAGATACATGTATCTTTCCTCGAATCCAATTAGGATGAAATTCTTAGGAATTGACTCTCCCCCAGGTAATTGTCCTTGTCAGATTCCAGAGTGATAGGAGAAAGCTTCCCATTTTGTCAGTATATAAAATTCTCACTAGCAGGGCAGAGTGGGAAAGAGTTTGGCAACCCAAGAAACAAAATTACAGGCCTGGCCTCCTCCCAATCTGATTCAGGTCATCCCATATGTCCTGCTCTTTAAAAAATAAAACTTTAACTGTGCAATCCTAAGCGGAGTTACTCTAGTCTAGGCCTACTGAAACCACTTGACCTCTGAAAAAGATTGCATTGTAAGCTATCAGTCCTAAGTAGGTCTATACAGAATCATACTCAATTGGATGAAAAGTGTTTTAGGATGACACTGTTAGAGAGCAGATCATACCACCCCCCTCCCCATTTTATCTAGGTGTATCCTTGGGGCCATTCCGCATGACTTAAATGTAGCCAAAGTATTACCTTTCGTGAATGCTATGAATTTAGCGTTCCGCATGATGTTGTAAGCAAACTGCAAAACTCCTGCCGAACTCCTGCAACAATTGGAATTTTATAGCACTTAGGGGGAAATCCAGAAAAGTGGATTCCCCCTGAAAAACCCGCTACACTTCTGAGCACAAGCTGCAACACATCAGCGAAAGACATGTGCATTCTCAAAATAGCGGTAGAAAGAATGTCCCTCCCTCGCTCTCACCCCCGAGCTTCCGGAGATGTGATCGCCATTTTTTCCCCTTAGACCGGTGAAAGCAATAAACGAGCGAGGCTTCTCCAGCTCCAGAAGTGATTAACAGTAAAACAAAGCTCCCTACTGCAAGTATCTTTAAAGTTCCCAAGCACGATACAACCACCTGTTCGACACTGCCCATAATTTAGCCACAAATCGCGCCCATGGGGGGGGGTGTTTTTTTTACTTGAAGAGTGTGTAAATACCAGCTCCTACGCCAGCAAAAAAGGTCTTTCTGCAACCGGTGTGTTTACGTTTTTAAAAAACAGTTTTTAAAGGGAAAGGGGCTTTTCGGGAGTATGAACACAACAGTCCACTGGCTGTTCTGTTTGATTGATGGCCAGGGTGAGAAGAAGCGCAGAAAAATATTTCTTCCTTTGTTGTGATTCCAGCGAGACCGGAAACCTGTGGGGAATGAATACAATGCTACTGGGACTTCAATATTCCACTAGAATTAAAGGTATGCAGAATGACGAAATTCCACTATTAAATATAGCGTTTCTGCATACTGAAAACATTTAGCAACTTTGGTCCTTGTGTGGAAAGGTCCTTGGTGTTCGACCTTACATGCTACTGATAATTACTGTTGAATCATTTGCTTTTACTCTATATGGTTTTTGCTTAGTTTAGCTATTCAGCTCAAAGAATCAGACTTGCCTTATGGCACTTCCAGGCTAAATGGGCCTGGACCATACTGTGACCAAGATTTAAGCATCAGCAGCAATGCTAAACTTGAATTTCTCTATGTTTTAGGCAGTCCAATCAAAGGAGCTTGTGGCAGCATTCAGATTCTGCCCTTCCCATTTCATCTTTACAATATCCCTCAGAGGTAGGAAAGAGTTGCTGACTGGCACAAAGTAGGGCCTGAAAGATGGAGCTCTTCCACCAGGCCAGTTTAGGTGAACAAATATATAAACAATAAAGGGTTGAAACCCAATAGCTCACTGCCTGCTCCAACCAGAATTAAATAAAGGTCACCAAGAGAGCTTGATCAAAATTCAAACAAAGGTTGCCTTGGTTCTTGGCCAGCATGCCACCTATGGGGGGATTTTTCTGCTTTGGAGCATGCTATTTTGACATGTGGAGCTTCTGCTCATGGAAGATCAATGTCTAGCAATGAAGAGACAGCCACCTTAGTACCAGAGGAAAGCAATGTACAGTGGAGGACTGCCTCTGCAGCAAGCAAGGAGACAAGGCTTAGGGTCCAAGCTTCAATCCTGTACTTTAAAATATTTACTATAAAATCTTGCATCATTGTTACCTTAAAGTGTAGAGGGGAATTAGGCAAGCAAGAGGAGGGTAACCAGCAGGACCTTTTGCCAATGTTTACAAGGTAATTGTCCCCATTTAGGAATCCGAGCTTGCTATAGGTAACACCATATGCAACCATATCATTTTGCTCTAATTATTCATCTCTTATAATTCATGCATAAAGCCTTTCCCTTTTTTCTGAGATTCATGTCCTTTGTCATTGGAGTTAAGTACAGTTTCTCTGTATGAATGATTTATCACTGGACATATTAAAAAAACAGGTGCGTGCAGTAGTCGTGCATCAATAACTTCTTACTCTTTGGGGTGACCCTTGTAGTTGCTGCACCAGCTTATCATTATTAGTATTTTAAAAATCAATATAGTTAGGACAAAATTATTTGATATCTGAAAACTTGGCAAGTTTTTCTGATCAGTGTTGTCTCCTCTAGCAGCCCCATTTCTCCTGTGGTTACTAAGAGAAGCAAGACTGTTGTAATACAAATCAGATGTATCTGTGAATCAACGTACTGTCTGGTCCTTTCTGTCTTCAGGGATATTGAAGAGTGATGAGTACCTGTATCCTATTTAGCTCCTTGGTCCAAGCTCTGAGTTGTTATACTTCAAACCCTAAGAATAATGATGCTGATGCCTGAGGATGCATCCAGAAGGTAGGCACTCATAGCTAGTATTTGCCAGCATTTAGACTTTGGGCCTCACATTCAAGAAATCAAATAGAAAATAGCTTGTCTCTAATGTTCAACAACTTCTTTAAAGATATATCTGCATGTCAGCTGGGGATGGCTTCTGCAAATCTAAATTTGAGAGATGGAAGATGCAAATCTAGCACTAGCTATTTAATAACATTTTCCATGTGGCCTGTGGCTGATTTCCTTGTGATTTTTAGTGTTTGCCTAAGATGTTACAGAAATCTAACAACAATTCTTATATTAGATTGTGCCACCTTGATTAGCCTGCTAATCCTCCTAGTCGTCATTAGATAGCATAGATCCACAAAGGGATCATTAAGGTCAGATGGGGAATGGGTACAGATAATAGCAAAACAAGATCTCATTATTTGGGAATAGTCATGTGACAATTTTACAAGCTTCCTCCCGCATTTTAGTTAATATTGTTTCTTGCTTTGTGAGGAATGGTGCATCCATTGACCTCACCCTAACTGTGGCCCTGAAGAAATTCATCTTACTTTCATCTCAGCCATGGACGACAAGGAATTCTAGTGTTTAACAATGGATACTTATTTGTTTTTTTAGTATATATTTATCACACTGTTCTCCCTGATGGGGATGCAACACCACATTGGGGGAGGGGGAAAGAACCTTATATGACTTTATAAGGTATTTGTTTAAACCAACAGCAAAACAGTAAGCAAGATATTTGAGCCGAGAGCCAAGAGCCCTTAAACTCTTGCCCTTTGGCTCATGCTCCCAGCCATATTCAGGCTTTAAATATCTGGAGGGGGGAAATTAGCCTTTTATTTATTATTGATATCCTGTTTTGCTCCCTCTTTGGGACCCAAGGCAGCTGAGCACATTGGTTTTCCTCCTCTGCTCTATTTTTACAATAATGAATCTGTGAGGTAGGTTGGGCTGAGTGACTGGAATAGACTCCAGGACAATTAGTAATCTCATGTGGTAGTGCAGGAAGTTGAACCATGTTGTTTCAGGTCCTAGTCTGATACTCTAACCCAGGGGTAGTCAAACTGCGGCCCTCCAGATGTCCATGGACTACAATTCCCAGGAGCCCTTGCCAGCATTCGCTGGCGAATGCTGGCAAGGGCTCCTGGGAATTGTAGTCCATGGACATCTGGAGGGCCGCAGTTTGACTACCCCTGCTCTAACCACTACAAATGACTACCCGCCTGCTGGGGGAGAGAAAGTTGCCATCAAGGGCAGAACTGCTTCCACCTTCTGTGCCCCTTCTCCCCATACATTAGTTTGTTGATGGTAGATTTCTTGTTAACTTGGGTTTTATTATTTTCTGTTGTGTTTGGTTTTTTTTGGGGGGGGGAGGGAGGAGGAATAATTTTGTAAACCACTTTTAATCCACAATTACATGGAGAAACATGGACTAAAAGTAAATGATGAAATGCGAAGAAGTCCAGTTTGAACCTGACTTAAATATTGCTGATTCAAATGTCTTTGACTTGCAGATGGGCATTTTAGCTAAAGGAGAACACTTATACATGGGTTTTGGTGAATCAGGCCACAGCTTTATTAAACCTTAACACTGAAATGTTGGCCGGGAGAGGGAGACTACCCAATTTTTGTGTCATCTGGCCATTATGTCTAACCCTAGTGATGCCCTGGTGAGCCTATCCCAGTCACCTGACAGGTCCACAGGTCCCTTTGCAGCTGGGTATTTTAACCAATGGAGTGAATCATGGGGTGCCTCAGGAGGTGTAGACCTCCCTTGACCCAACCCAGTTCACCTGGCTCTATGAGTACCTTTTTGGCCTTCCCAGCTAGGTTGGCCCCCCTCAAAATCTGCTGCCTCTTAAAGAGGCCCATTAACCTGGGAATTCCTTTTTCTCCCACCTGGTGTCTCTCTCCCCTGATCAGGCTCCATCCCTTGCCATCCCACGAGCTGTGACAATTTGTATATCAAATACATTAAACCATTATAACAAAGTAACAATCTCAACACCATTTTAACAATATGGTATGACAGGGTGGGTGGCCAGGAAGAAGTTTGCTCAACTGCTGTGGGAGGCTAGGTTCCATGCACATGGCACATTTTAAGGAGCTGCGTGCCTGTGCCACCTCCTCTTCTGATGCAGCATGGCCGTGCTATGAACACTCACCCTGCCACTCCACCAGTGAGCACTGTCCTATTCTGCCTGCCCACTGCCTTGTCAATGGTGGCTGCTGGATAGATCTCAGCCACTCTTTCTAGAAATCTGTCTGTGTTCCACCCTGCTCAACCTCCAAATTTAGCCTGAATTTTTTTGTTGTGTAATTTTGATGTCGTTTTTTAAATTTTATTTTTAGTCATATATTGTCAAGCCGAAAAAGAGAAATAATTTACATGCTTATTAATCTGTGGAACTGTTCCTTTTCTGACAATAAGGTTTTCTTTTGTAAATGTGTTCCACTTGGGATCTGTGTGTATTTTTTTATTGTGTATTCTTTACAATTAGTTTTTGATGAAATATAGGAAGACTGCTTCCATCAGGTGTCTGCTTTCAATTTGATTCTGACATCTGTATATTAGAGAAGGAGTGAAATGATTGTCAATACACTGCAAAGGAATTTGGGAAAACAGGCAAAAATTAAACAGACCCTAAAAACACAACTTTAGGGCAGCATCATAAAGTCTGAAGAAAATGTCTAACCAGCAGGTAGAGCTGGATACAAAAACTGTAAGAGACCAATGGCTTTTGAATCATTGCCATTTGGCATTCCTAATGAATTGAGAAAAAGGTTAAAACTTAAGAAAAATGCTGAAGAGATGTGGGAACAGGAAGACAGAACAAAACAATACAACTCACAGTAAAAGAACAGAGAATAAAAACATCCAAATAAGCAATCTCATCACAGACTTTTACAGGCGAGATACCCTTGGGATGTTGTGAGGTAATAGCATCAAATTTCTAAAATCCCGAATCAGGCAAAATCTGTGAGAACTGCCTTTCAGATGAGTAAGAGGGACTGAGAACACTGAGTTAAAATTAAATTATGAAGTTTCCTGACCATTTGTACTGTTCCTAGAATATTTCATCTTTATGTTTCAAACTTCCTTTCCCCCAACTACTGCTGCTATTGAAGTTGCCATCTTATTCCCAGAGATGCATGTTGAGATTCTTCTATTATTATCACTGTTGTCACTGTTGTTGTTAAAATGAGACGGGACACATGGGTTCCGTCCCCTGTTGGCAGAAGCTTTAATAATGGCAGGTCCCCATCTTTCAACATTTTCAGACTGTTAGCTATTTCTAGCCAAGCTCTATTGATAAAACTGTTATCTTGGACTGGCAAAAAGCACTGGCACTTGACTGTTCATCAAGAGGTTTTCTTTTGATGGATGGCACCTCTATTGCATCTTGTTGCGATTTGGCTCTCTGAGCTGAGGTGTGGCTGCTGTGCATAGGCCTGTAGAGCATGAAAGACTCAGCCTCAGAGGAGCACCTATGGTCAACTTTCTCTCTTCTGATTCTTCTTTTTTCATTGTGTTTGACATTTCTGAGTATGAGCTTTGTTCCAGGCTATTAGCCTATGGCAGTGGGCTGGTGAGGTGAGACTTTCACTGACAGAACTAAGAGAGAGGTGATCTTTTCTCTCTCTCTCTCTCTCTTTAAAGAAAGACATTAAATTGGAAAATTGTTTTTCTAACTTACTGTTAAGGTGGTTTGCTACAATGCTGGGAAATGCATTTAGCTTGTTTTCCCCTCAACTTAAAATATGGTTCTTTTATGGCTTTGAATTAGTTTATTTAAGGAGAACATTAATTGCTTTCACAACTTCATGAGGGTAAATTTATCAACATACCAGATACCCAGACCATGGATAGATCATTAAATAAATCTGTAAACTGGGAGAAATAAAAGCAAGGGATTCAAACTTAATTGGATCACTTGTGATTATATATATTAAAAAGTTCCCTTTGCCAAATGTTATAATTTAGGGAGTTTGTCAAGGGAATAAAGATTAGGTCCCATCTGGCTCCCCCCGACCAACACTTCTCCCTTCTCTCCCACCCTCTTCTTTTACCTGTTATGCAAACATTTTCTTTCTGGTATGAACTTGGAGCAAATAATGTAAATCTATAAAGAGGTACTTAAAATACTCTTCAAGACATAATTTTTGTTTTAATGTTTGGTTTTATGACTTAAAAAAAACCAGTCTGTCTTTTGTCAACTGTGAATTCAATATTAACTGTGCAATCCACACTGAAATGCTTTTTTAAACTTCCCTCCCCAAGAAACCCAGACTTAGATGAGTGATGCTTATAATGGCATGATGACACGTAGCAATCCTGAATGTTGCCGGATCATTTACTACCTTATGTCTGTAACAGTTCCAGAATTCAGGTGGCTGGGAGTCAGACAGGAAGAATTTTTTTCCTAAATGGCAAGTCTGATCCAAACCATAACCCCCTATAGATATGAGCCTGGATTTGTTTAGGTGAACAAAACAGGGCCTTGTTCACCAAACTGTGGATCTAAGGTTCTGCTTCTCTAACATTTACATATCGTTTAGTAATACTGTCTGGTTTGAGTAACTTATTGACTGAAGTCAAAAACACATGGTGCAAAGTAATGAAAGAAACATAATTAACTCTGAAAGAAAGCACAGATCTTTTCTGTTGATCACAAGGAATGAAAGGGTTTCTCAAAATCAAGTTTAGTTTCATTCTGTTTGAGGCTGCTTGCTAAGTAATCAACAATGGCACTAAGCATTTTAGAAAATCTGGGCATTTAAAAGTGTTCTGGTCATCAACATTTCTACATAGTAATTTGGTATATTTCTATATACATATATACATAGAGATGAGGAAAAATTTACACATCTTACAGGAAAGTACATGGTTTAGGTTCTGTAGGGAAAAGGGGATGCTTTAAATTTGTCAAAATGCCCAGCTGTATGCAATGCAACATTTTACCTCAGTTAAGACTGGTTGCAGTTTGGAAGCTGCCCTCTACTTGTTTTGAACCAGTCCCACTGAATTCTATGAAAGTCCATGGATTTAGCACTGTGGTCAGAGTCTAGAATAATGTAGGCGAGAGCCCTGAAGAACATCATTTAGGCACACATATAAACCAACATTATAAAACAAGATTTAAAGGCATGCTATACAATCTCTTAAAATGCAGGTTTTCCTGCCTGTGTTCTTAAAGTGAATGAAAGTCCACTTTCTCACCCCTGCCAAAGACTGTGCAGCTTCCGGGTGGAGAATAATTGGAGCCAAACCTTTTCCCTCAAAGTGATCTATCAGAAATCCTCAAAGAAAGACAGCAGCCTGTAAATTGAAGGGGAAAAAAGAAAATCAAGTGTACTTCCTGCAGATACCCAAGCCTCTGTGGGAAGCTTCAGCAGCATCCAGGAGCAGAGATGGGACCTTGGAGCAAAAGGGGGGTAGTTAGAAATGCAGACATAGACAGCTCCAGAAAAAATAACACACACAGAACTCCTCTTATTGCAAACACAGCTAGTAGGGGGTGGGATTTAAACTACCCACAGTCTGTTTACTAAAGTCTCTCAGCAAGCTTTCAGGTTTCTTTATAGCTACTTGCCAGGGATATGCATTTTGGGAGGGTTTCATTTTCTTTTTCTTATTTTTTTTAAAAATTCACCCAGCTTCATTAAATTTGTTATTAAAGCTATTTGTTTTAGTTATTCAATTCTGTTTTTCTCTCATTGGTTTCAATGGGAAATATGTTTCTGGCTATTAGCGTTTTCCCCATCTGATTGAAATGATATTTTAAAGGGATGGCACCCATAACCAAAGAGATCCTCCCAGACAAATTTCATGTAGATAGAAGAGATTGCTTATTTTATAGGCAATAGAGAATTGCAATCCTAAGGAGCTTTCGGCTTTCCGCAGGGCCTGAAAAATGGAGTTCTTTCACCGAGTCTACGGTTGAGGCCAGGGGGAATAAAAGATCTATGCCCCCCCCAAAGGAGGAGTACTCCAACACATTCCATCTGTGGTGGTCAGCTGTTCCCCTGGTCCCCAGCGGGGGTAGGTGGGTTGTTGGTTGCCGTTGTTTTTTGCTAGTCTGTATTTTTAATTATTGGTTTTAGGGGTTTTTAGGGGATTGTATTGTTTTTACAGCTCGTGGTGGGTAATAAATCCAAATAATAATAATAATAATAATAATAATAATAATAATAATAATAATAATAATAATAATAATAATTTCTTGGGAGTAAACCCCAATTGAATAATATGTATCTAATTTCTGAGTGCACTTACTCAGGATTCCACCCTAAAATCCCTCTTTGCAGAAGAGGCACAGGAAGTCCAACATGCCTGCAGGAGGACAGACACAAATAAGATACTCTTAATTAAGAAAATGCCGTTGGACCAGTATCACACTTAGCAAACCTGTGGGAGACTTGAAGGTTTCTTAAAAGTCATACCATTTTGTAAATGTTTGATTAATTTAATTATATTACCAAACAGAATACTTTGGGGGCCTTTTCGCACAGGGATCTTTGTTGCAAATTGTTTGCGGAATGAAAAATCGCCATTTAAAATAGTGGAATTCGTCGTTATGCATACCTGCCTTTGTAGTGGAATCAGTTGCGTTTTTTAGCGTTTCCCACAGGCTTCCGGTCTCGGCAGAAATCGCTAGAAAGGAAGCGCTATTGCCAAGCTCGTCCCGCCCCTGGCCGTCAAGCAGCCAATGGGCAGCCGTTAGCATGCTCCCAAACAGCCCCTTTCCCTTTAAGAAAGGTTTAAAAAAAAAAACGACCCATAGCAACGAATCTAGGTAGATTCGTTGCTACGGAGAGACCCATCCAGCTGCCTAATGTGAGCTGTCGTTTGATTGTATGATCGTTTGCACGCTGCCTCGAGTGATAAAAAAAAAATCCCCCCCCCCTCTCACAGGCCCGATTTTCGGCTGAATTTATTTGTAAAAAATAAAGGGACTTTATTTCAGCAAACGGGCTTTTCAGTGGTTTGTGCTTAGTGACTAAAGGTGAAGGACTGAAGCCAGGGAAGCCTCTAAACAGAAAGAGGCTCGCCGGTGCGTTTATCCCCGCTCGCTCGGAGAAAAAAAAATGGCGATCGCTTCGCCGGAAGTTTGGAGGAGAGAGCCAGGGGAAGGGACTTTGAAGAACCAGCAACAATGGTAACGCACAGGTCTTTAGCGCTACTGTTGCAGATTGGTTGCAGGAGTGTATCGCTATCCGGAGGGTGAATCCACTTTTCTGGATTCCCCTGAAAGCGCCACAACGAAGCGCTTTTTGCTGATTGGTTTCAGGATTGTTGCAGATTGTCTACGACGTCGTGGGTTATGGCAAATTAGTAGCGTTTCCAAATAGCAACCATTCTGCTACTTTGAAGCCGTGCGAAATGGCCCTCAGTTTGCACTTTGATTAGTCAATGTCCAAATATATACTGCTTCCAGTGATACTTGATAACCTTCTGATTCAGGTCACAAATTGCTGTTTGCATCCTTGAATGAAACATGAAATGCCTGGGACTGGATCATTAATATGTTGCACACCATTTTGCCGCACTTTGCCACACATCTCTTCTCTCCACATCCATCTTTCCATTGAAAATTTTTCTGAAGAAAAAAAAATTCTGCAGGGAAAAAAAAGGAATAAAAATTAACATGTGAACCAGATTGTTCCCTGACTGGAGACAAGCTCTCAACAGCCAGAAACATTTGATTCCATAGTTCCCAGAAAGTGCACACCTCTGAGCCAATACTTTCCTTGGTCCATTTCAATTTCAGTATAATGGAAGAACCTTCAGGGTATTATTTTGAGTGGAAACTCAGTTTGTATAGTAGGAAGAAAATGAAATTGAGCAAGATTTGTGTGAGTCCAGAGGCTGGGTCCTTCAGAAAATATAAGGGGGGATTTCTGACTTCAGAGAACAAGAGAAGGATGGCAAGGGAACAATGCCAGCAGCAGCCCCTACTGCTAACTTTCAAAATAGATACCTCATGATGGCTTAGGCATTAAAATCAAGCATATGTAATTAGCAGCAGCCCCTGCTTGCCATTAAGTGGAATGCTTCTGCACCTATGCATTTCTTCTCATTTTGAATTGTGAGCAATTCTTCAAAGCAATGAAGAAGAAAAAAGAGGCATTTTAAGCACGGTATAATCAAACATCCATCACAATTTTGTAAGGTTCCTGATCCCTGTTGTTTATACAGATCACTATCTGTAAACTGCTCAAGGAGCGGTATAAATAATTTGCTAAGGCTAAGGGGGGTGGGCTGAGTCCAGGATAGGAAACAGGGGCCATTGGCCCCTTGGCCCTGGACTGTCAATCGGAGGGGCCAATCGGAAGGCATGAAGTGCCTTCCAATTGCCCCCCCCCCAGGACAGACCAGAGTTCCATCCTGTCAGCCCAGCCAGGGGCAATCTGGAGATATCGCTGCCAGTCTGCTCCTAACCACCACAAGGAGAGGAGGTCAGTAGGGCTGCCAAGGGGGATGAGAACAGAGGCTTGGACAGGCTGTGCCAGCCCTTTTCACCCCAAGACTGTCCTAACTATCATGTCCAACTGTAACTTTGCCTCAGAACCCTGACAGAGCTGGCAGGGGACTGGAGAGCCTCCCTGCAGGCCTGCTGCAAAGGAGCCTTTAACAGCCCCTAAGGTGTTTCCAAGAGCAATGCAGGGGAGCCTCAGGACATGGGGGTGGGCATTCCTTTTGAGGGGGGGAATTTCTCTTTCTGCAAAACGGCTGACAGGGAGGCCACAAAGCCCCTTCTCACTTAAAATACTGCTCTGGCTATGCATTAGATACAGCCAAGCCATGTGTATTTCTTCTTCGCAACTCTCTGCAGATTTGAGGCCACTGCACAGCGTTATTCTGCAGACAAAACTGGATGCTGTTGTGGAGTTTCTTTTGTCTCCTGTTTCATCTGCACAACACCCCTTTGCAGTAGGCCTCAAGTCTTTCAATTCAACAGCAACCTATGTGGGACCTTAAATGTTTTTTCTCTTCCACAACCCTGTCCAAAGTAGCCCTTTCTGCCTGGGGGGCTGATCTTTATACTATGAAGATGAGCTGTAATTCCAAGAGCTCTCCAGGCCCCACCTGGAGGTTGGCTACCCCTGGGTTGGAAATATTCCTCAAGTTTTTGAGGTGGGAAAGGCCGCACCGCTGCCAGGGGCGGGGGAAGAAGCCTCCCCCCCAGTCCCAAAAGCACACCTAGCGCCCATTGTATTTACAAGTACAATGGGCTTAGTCCCTAGTCACTTATATTTTCCTTTGTTCAGCAGCCACTCATGGAAAGATACACACAAAGCATCAGTCTCACCTACATGGTTTGCATCATCTTTTGTAAGAGATCAGAGGTTAGATCCTGGCTGTATGTACACACTGATCATATAAAAGGATTCAAACTCTATAAGAATTCTCAGCACTTCCTGGGAGGAAGCTAGAAAATATCATAAAGCTGATTTCTTTTTTCCTTCCATTGTTGATCCCCAATCTGGCATATGTCCCTGCACCTCTCCCAATCCCTCAGGAAAATGAGTGTAACATGTAGCTTGGCCTCTTTTTTTTACCTCAACCAGCACACTCTCACTGAACTCTCCTTCCCTCTTCCAATTGTCTTGGTTGTAGGCCAGTTAACACCTATCATCACATTCTGCAAAGTGTTGGATGTTATTTCTACAGTTAGTTGGTATTAAAAAAATCTTTATTCTAATCAAGCCATAAAGCACACACACATGCACACGGACTAAAATAAACACAGTTTTCCTCCCACATTGAGCAAACAATTTTGTACTTCAGGTCTTCTTCATTTAGATCAATGTTTTAAAAATAGCATATCAGAAGAAGGAAAATATAGCTCAGGCTGTAGGAAGAACTAAAATCAAAATGGCAGCAGTTTCTGCAGAGTGCAGGCATTTGGAAAAAATGAAGAAACATACAAGACATAATCAAAACAAGGAAATGGTGAATGGGACTTACCCCAGAAGTGTTTGCCACAGCGGGGAATGCTCTAAAAGGAACTGGTAAGCGGAAGGACTTCAAGTCCCAGGGTTCCCTGGGTGGGACAAAGGTAGTGCGGGGGCTGCTGGAAAGAGGGAGTGCCAGTTTGCCTCCTCTATGTCCCCTTTCTTTATATATGGAGCAGAGAAGGAGGCAAGTCTTCCCCGTGCATGAGGTTAACCACCCGCCCTCCCTAGTTACATTAATTTGCTGTAGTAAGAATGAGTTGGAAGAAATTGTTTGAAAATTGTTTTGTTACTGTTGTGAAAAAAAGATTTTGTTCAATTATAATTGTCCCAACTGGTGGGAATTTGGCATGGGGAGGATCCCTTTGTGAGCTAATGGGACATTCTTTCTACTGCTATTTTGAGAACGCACATGTCTTTTGCTGATGTGTTGCGGATTGTACTCAGGAGTGTAGCATTTTTTTCAGGGGGAATCCAGGGCCATTCCGCATGACTTCAATGTTGCACAAGGCTTCCAAATTGCAAACGCTACTAATTTGCAGTTATGCACGACGACGCACACAATCTGCCACACTCCTGAAACCGATCCGCAAAGAGCGATTTGTTGTAGTGCTTAAAGGGGAATCCAGAAAAGTGGATTCACCCTCCGAAAAGTGCTACACTCTTGCAAACAATCTGCAACAGTAGCAAAAAAGACCTGTGCATTCCCATTGTTGTGGTTCCAGCCAAGTCCCTCCCCCTGGCTCTCTCCTCTGAACTTCCGGCAAAGTGATGGCCATTTTTTTTTCTCGGAGCGAGCAAAAAGCAACGAACCGGCGAGCCTTCATTCACCCAGTGAGGCTTCTCCGGCTATAGTCCCTCCACAGAGCTGCTTTAAAGCTCCCCTGAAGTCACCAAGCACAACACAGCCCCATTTGCAAGTTCCCTTTATTTTCGGCCGAAAATCGCGCCCATGCATGGGGGGGGGGATTTTTTTTTATATACAAGTTTTTTTTTATTTTCATAAAGATAGAAATATAAGATGCAGTATGAGTTATTAGTACAAAGAACAATAAAATATAATCATCATTTGAAAATGTACAACCCCACATTAACTACACAATGATATAAACTTTTGCCCAAAGCTTATAAACTTGTTCACGTTTGAGTCTAAGAGCCATCCACATTTCCACTACATTTAAGAAAAGAGGCCTATTTAGATATACAAAAGAGAAGTTGTTAATAATCAACTTACTTAAGAGATCGTAGACCTCACGTTAACAGCTTGACACAATCTAAGAGCTGTCCTGACAGATATTTCTAGGTTTGTTAGATGCTTAACATTAAACATTTCTTGTAGAACAGTATGAGTTTTGGCCCTGTATCAATACCCTAATGAAGAGAAAAGAAAGTAGGGCTTTGCCTTAAAGATGTACAAAATAAAAATTACAAGAGGATTTCATAGCTTCTCTTTATCCTTAATACAGATACATCTACAAAACAATTTATACTTGACCCGTTCTAAGAGCCATCCTGAAAGGTATATTTTCAGATTTAAGTTGAGAGCTTAACATTAAACATTTTTGACTGATCAGTGTGAGCTTTGGCCCTATAGCAATACACTAATAAAGAAAGAATAATGGGGGGGGGGAACCCCGTTTTATATTTCCGGCACTAATGATTATATTACCTATATGCCTACAGAAGAAAAGAAACAAGAAAGAAAGAACCACTGCTTCCCCTTTTTCATAAAAATAGAAATATAGAATACAGAATACAATATAAGTTATTAATACAGAGAATAGTAAAGTTTCCAGGTTTAGATTAAATGCTTAACATAGAACAATATGAGCTTTCGGTCTTGTTAAGGGGGTCTCATATCGAGGCTTGCTACATCTTGTCGTTCCCGAAGACTTATATTCTGTCCCATTGGCCTTTGGCGTAGAAAGTGCAATTGTACTCTTTCCCGCAGAATATGCATCGATAAATCTTGAGGCCGTTGCACCTCCTGGACTCCAGTATCAATACAATTTTTTTCCCGAAGAGCTCCTTTAAATCGGTTACTTTCACTGCAGATCCATATATCTTTTGATTGATTTTTGTACACTGTTGCTTTGAAATGGCTGTATGTCTTTTTAAAAAGGGTGTCTTTATCTGGGCTGCAGAACTCCGACATCCCCTTTTCCATCTCCAGAATTTCAGATTTCTCTTCTACTGTTGGTTTTCCACCTTGTTTAAAGCTGTCATCAGCCACTGTTATTGATCCATCATTCCTATTGGAGACTTCTTCTTTGCCATCTTGGATCTCCTTGAAAATATTTTTGAGCAATCCTTCTGTAAATACTTTCAAATCTTGGGTTTGTTTCTCTATTAGATGAGCCAATCTTTTTAACATAGACATGTTTTTGACTTGAAAATCAACAGCCAGCCTCAAACAATTTTACAAGTGGCCAGTAGAGGTCCTCTGTTTTATCCTCTGATGTTCCTGGCACAAGCATGTGACGTATTGAAGTCAGTAAGGCAGATATTCTCGTGCTGGAACAGAATTCTCGTGAGATCTTCCCATTCACGCTCTTATCTCTTATCTCCGAAAACCAAAACAATTGCAGTAAGAGCTGATTTGAGTCCTTCTGCTTAGTTAGGAGAATTAGCCTGCTTCATAACGAGGTGGCTTCGGGCAGAGCAGAGTAAAAGGAGGGAGTAAACAAAGGGCTTTGATGCAGGAAGAGAGATGGAGAAAAAAAAACGAGAGATACTTGCAGTAAATGATGTTTTGGAATTCAGCCGATGTCCTCCCCTCAGTTCACAGCGTTCATTTGCAGTAAATCGTCGTGTAGGGTTGAAGCAGATGCTTTAAGATTAAAGAGAGAAAAGAAAGTCCGAGATAGAATATGGCAGTCGTCCTCTGGACCTGAAACGCTGACAGCCTATAATCCAGGGAGATATACTCCCTAAAGGATTGGAGACGGCCCCAAGAACTTCCTGGGTAGAAAGATGAGGTGGGGTTTGCGTACCCCTCCTCTTTTCTGCCAATTGCTTGCGCGATTGACCCCTGTCAGGCTTCAGAGATAGCAGAGCAGATGCCCTGCAACCCTCTCAGAACGACATCTTGGCCACACCCCCGGGGGGGAATTTTTTTCACTCGGGGGAGCATGGTAACGATGAATCGGCAGCTCACATGCCAGCTGCCAGTTAGATGGGTCTCTACGTTAGGAGGAATCAAGGAATCAAGGCATATTCATTACAACGTGTGTTTTTCTTTTTTTTAAAAAACCTGTGCTTAAAGGGAAAGGGGCTTTTCGGGAGCATGATAGCGGCCGCCCATTGGCTGTTCATTTGATTGACGGCGAGGGGTGGAACAAAGCACAGAAAAAATCACTTACTTTCTAGCAATTTTTGGTTAGACCGGAAACCTGTGGGAAATGATTGAAACGCTACTGGATTCCACTACAAAGGCAGGTATGCATAACGCCGAATTGCACTTTTAAAAATAGTGTTTCCACTTTCAGGAACCAATTGGCAACATTGGTCCTTGTGCGGAATGGGCCCCACTATTTGCGATTTCCCCCGAAGTGCAATAAAATTCTGAATGTTGCTGGAGTTTGGCGGGAGTTTTGCGGATTGTTGACAACGTCATGCAGAATGTCAAAATAATAGCGTTTACAAACTGTAAGACTTTAGCTACAGTTAAGTCGTGTGGAATGTCCCCTAAGTATGGTCTGTCCATTAATTTTAGTGGGTTTAGGATAAAGTAACTATGCAGAGGGTTGCATGGTAAGAGGTCCAAACTATCCATTAACACAAGTGTGTGACTAATGCCACTGCCCATTTCCTGCCACATCTCCCTAATATTTAGTTACAGCAGTTTAGTTAAAGCAGATACATGACAGGATTTATTCATTTTTAATATTCATTTTTAAAAATTCATTTCACCTTAAAAGAGACTTTTTTTTTTACTTTATGGAGAAAGAAATGAAACAAGTCAGAATTACAAAATCCCTGATTGTAATATACATCAGGGTTGCCAACCTCTAGGTGGAACCTTAAACAGTTCTGGAAGGCCCATAAAACAGAGCTATTCCACCTGGGCTATGGCTGAGGACAGGAGTAAGATCATGAAAAACTGACCTCCCTGCTTGACAGCCATCTAATTCTCACTGTTTAAACACTGCTCAACCCTTAGATGACTGGAAATGCAAAATAGGTAGTGCGTGTGTATATATAAATATATATGTTTAATTATTATATACTTATATTTATATTGTGTTAGTCTGCTGCTATCTGCCCTGAGTCAACTGAGAAGGGTGGGATATAAATATATCATCATCATCATCTCTTGCTTATACAACTGATCTCCAGACTACAGAGATCAGTTTCCCTGGAGGAAATGGCTGCTTTGGAGGGCATTGTCCCCCACTGAGGACTCTCCCCTGATATTACTGAACTGGGCAGTAGCCCTCAAAGCAGTACCTGGCCTTTCAAGTAGCATCTGATGTAATGGGGTTGAAAAGTATGATGATGTCATGTCACTGCCTTCTTTAAGATAATACTCATGGGGAGTCACTTGTCCTTTGCAATCATTTTGGCCTGGGAAGGAACATGTGCAACTACAGTTTACTTCTGGGTAGCCTTTAGGATAAATTTTTGGCATAGTACTATGGATAGCCTTTAAAAAGATATTTCTTGTCTCTCAGACTCCTAAAGAAAGTAATTGGAATCTATAGCTCTACAAGGTCACAAAACATGCAAGTCTATTTACTGCCTTGAAATATCCTAGCTGAGGCCATATTTGGAATCTACTCACTAACAAAGGGCATCCCAGCTGTAGACCAGTTCTCAGCTGTCCCCTGGAGCACTCAACAAACCAGCAACACTTTTTTTGGAACCCACAGGGGATTCAGCCATTGGTGAAACAATCTTACCTTCCCCTGGGAGTTCTTCATGTAATACAGAGCGTGACCTGGCCTCAGGTGCACAGAATTTCCTACCTGCTACCCACTGTCAGGCAATTCCTGTTTAAGGCTCCAGGGGCTTACAACTTAGCTGAAACAAGACAGGAAATCACTTGCCTTCTTCCCTTCACCTGTGTTTTTTTATGTTAGTACATAGCATGTTGGCAGTTAACTGACATGGGGATTGATTAAAACAGTTAACATCTGGCTTGCAAGTGGTTGGGATATCTGCACTCAACCAATCTCCATGCTGGTCTCCTGCTTAAGTGTAGAGTGGATGAAGAAACCCAGCATCTGGAAAAGCCTTTAGGGGTTTAAGTAGACAGTACTTAGATTTGTCCTCAGCAAAGCTGAATTAAGAAATCAAATATGGACAGAGGAGCATTAAAGAACATAGCCATATTCCTAGAGTAATACATACATTTCCATATAATCTGTATGAACAAAGAGTAGTCAACAATTCTGCCTGCTGTTAACTAAGTATCTGCTGGTTTTGTTCAAATCTTTCCTCCTTCAAGACATCCTCTGCTTAAATAATTGTTATCCAGTTTCAGATATATATCATGCCATGTATGAATAGCAGTCCACATGCCTAGTGTCAGTCAAAGGTGCTATTAGGCAGCGGCTGGGGCCTCAGAAGCACAGGTGGACTCATCTGTGTCTGGGCTGACATGATCCTCAACAGGGGCAAGGCATCATGTGCAGATGCTCCAAGCAACCAGGTGTGCAGATGAGTCAATGAGCTATCATACAACTGCTCCCAATTTTCACTGCTGGTCCATGGCTCACCACCTAGGTAAATGAATGCAGGATGAGGAGCACCCATAGCTGTAACTACTAGTGTTGTTGCTTTCCTATTAATTCATTTTTCTCAAGAGTTGGCTGGGCCTTGAAAAAGAAGAATAAACACAGCCATGAATGTTCTAAGACTAGGTAACAATCTGTTTCAATGTCAATGCATCAATTTCCTTTGAGTATCAAGATATCAAATTCCATATGTATGGAATCTGTGGGCACAAGTCTCTGCTGGGGCCAGTAGGTGGGGTCTTGCAAGAGTGAAGTATTGCAGCAGGCTGGAAGCAGGACAGAATCTCATCGCTGGACTTCCTCAGTCGTGTCTTGGACTACAAATTTAAACATAACAACATTCCCTTTTTATTATGTCTCCAAGGTCCAGACAACAGTCCCTCAGGTTTTGACAATATTGCTTCACTTCTATCTGGCTATCTCATAGAATCATAGAATCATAGAATCATAGAGTTGGAAGGGGCCATACAGGCCATCTAGTCCAACCCCCTGCTTAACGCAGGATCAGCCCTAAGCATCCTAAAGCATCCAAGAAAAGTGTGCATCCAACCTTTGCTTGAAGACTGCCAATGAGGAGGAGCTCACCACCTCCTTAGGCAGCCTATTCCACTGCTGAACTACTCTGACTGTGAAAATTTTCTTCCTGATATCTAGACTATATCGTTGTACTTGAAGTTTAAACCCATTACTGCGTGTCCTCTCCTCTGCAGCCAACAGAAACAGCATCCTGCCCTCCTCCAAGTGACAACCTTTCAAATACTTAAAGAGGGCTATCATGTCCCCTCTCAACCTCCTTTTCTCCAGGCTGAACATTCCCAAGTCCCTCAACCTATCTTCATAGGGCTTGGTCCCTTGGCCCCAGATCATCTTCGTCGCTCTCCTCTGTACCCTTTCAATTTTATCTACGTCCTTCTTGAAGTGAGGCCTCCAGAACTGCACACAGTACTCCAGGTGTGGTCTGACCAGTGCCTTATACAAGGGGACTATGACATCTTGTGATTTTGATGTGATGCTCCTGTTGATACAGCCCAAAATGGCATTTGCCTTTTTTACCGCTGCATCACACTGCCTGCTCATGTTTAGTTTACAATCCACAAGTACCCCAAGGTCTCGTTCACACTCAGTGTTACCTAGAAGCATATCCCCCATCCAGTAGGCATGTTTTTCATTTTTCTGACCCAGATGCAGACATTTATCTTTATTAAATTGCATCTTGTTCTCATTTGCCCATTTTTCCATTGTGTTCAGATCTCATTGAACTCTGTCTCTATCTTCCAGAGTATTTGCCAGTCCTCCCAATTTGGTGTCATCTGCAAACTTGATGAGTAGTCCCTCCACCCCCTTATCTAGATCATTAATAAATATGTTAAAAAGTACTGGGCCGAGCAAACGAGCCCTGAGGTACCCCGCTACTCACCTCTCTCCAGTCTGATGAAACACCATTGACAACAACTCTTTGAGTGCGGTTCTCTAACCAATTCCCTATCCACTTAACTATCTGAAAATCCAGATTGCAGTCCTTCAACTTATCCATCAGAAAATCATGGGGAACCTTGTCAAAAGCTTTACTAAAATCCAAGTAAACGACATCAACCGAATTTCCCCGATCCAGCAAACCTGTTACTTGGTCAAAAAAGGAAACCAGGTTGGTCTGGCAGGACCTGTTGGAGACAAATCCATGCTGACTTCCTTGGATCACCAAATTGTCCTCCAGATGTTTGCAGATTGCTCCCTTTAATATCTGCTCCATTATCTTCCCCACAACAGGGGTCAGAATCACTGGTCCGTAGTTTCCCGGGTCATCCTTCCTCCCTTTTTTGAAGATTGGAATAACGCTTGCTCTCTTCCAGTCCTCCGGGACATCTCCAGTCCTTAAAGAGGTCCCAAAGATGATGGACAAGGGCTGTGCAAGTTCTCTGGAAAGTTCTTTGAGCACTCTCGGGTGCATTTCATCCGGACCAGGGGATTTGAACTCATCCAGTGCAGCTAAATGCCTCTCGACAACCTCTCTATCCATGTTAACCTGCCACCTAGACACTATCCTTTGGCTACGGCCATCTCTAGATGTGCCTAAACACTTTGACCTGTGGGAAAAAACAGATGTAAAATAGGCACTAAGCCTTTCTGCTTTCTCTGCATCCCCCGTTAGAGTTTGTCCATCCGCACCCAACAGTGGGCCTATTGCCTCCTTTACCTTACGTTTGCTCCTCAAATAAATGAAAAATCTTTTCTTGTTACAATGGGCTTCCCTGGCCTATCTTAGCTCACTCTCAGCTTTGGCCTTTCTGATGATTGATCTACAGTGCCTAGTAATCTGTAGGTACTCTTCTTTAGAGCTCTGTCCTTCCCTCCATTTCCTGAACATCTCCCTTTTCTTTCTTAGTTCCTTTTGAAGTTCTCTGTTCATCCAAATAGGCTTCTTAGAGCTCCTGCAGTGTTTTCGTCTTTCTGGGATAGTCATTGATTGAGCATGCAATAGCTCTTGTTTGAGTAGCGCCCACCCTTCACATGCTCCCTTCCCTTCCAGCATTCTCGTCCATTGTATGACACTCATCATGTCTCTGAGTTTATTAAAGTTTGCCCTACGAAAATCCAACATCCGTGTCTGGCTACAAGCTTCCTTGGCTCCCCATCTCAAAAGGAATTCTATGAGGACATGGTCACTTCCCCCTAGGGTCCCCATCTCAACTTCCATTGACTCATTCCCTGTAGCAGCTGTAGGTCATATCCTCATCTGCCTCCAAAGACCTCCCTACCTATAGCCTAAGTTCTTCCCAAATAATTGGATCCACCCTCAGCTCCAGTTGTACAAGTTACCTTGACTTACTGCCCCAGTTTGTCTTAACTTAAAGGAACACCTTCTCCTTTAACAGCCATCACATGGCTCAGCTAGTGTTTCCATTGCCAAATCCTATATTTTTGGTCTATATTTTTCTGCTCTATGTTGACTCTATTTTTATACCACCTTTTCATGCCTTTGTCCTCCTTTTCTACCTACCTACCAACCAACCAAGCAGGTATCTTCAACTGAGGGATAACATGGCAACACTACATAGCAAATCAGATTTGGCTTTCTGACCATGTCACTGAGGACACATAATGCCAACACAATTCTGTTGGAGGAATGCTCCAAATAATGCTTTAAAAGGTGTTGACCTTTTTGTGGATAGAAAAGTATTAAGAAAAAGAATGCTTCCTTTTGACTAATTTCTTGAAACACAGTCAATATTTTGCCATCAAAATGCCAAACAAGATTAAATCCTGACATATAGTAGTCATCTGAATCTCCCAAATTAAAGACTCAGAATTAGGTATCCTCTCAGAAGCTGCGACAGTTAAGCATAAAGTAAGCCTGACAAAGAAATATGGGGAACTAGTTGTCATATTACAGTCTGGGGCTGGGCCATTGTATTTTCCCCTTTACTGTCCACACAATTGCTTATCTGAATTCCCCTTTATGGAAATGCACATTTTCAAGCACATGCATGATCCTCATAATTGTAACGATTGAGCAAATGTGTCTTATATACATAAGGTGCTCATCGTCCTAACAGAAATAATTTTGCTTCTTGTGTATTCCAACTGCATCTAAATCAAATCATTCCAAAAAACAGCAAGGTGAAAAACAGGGGCACTGCCTTTCTCCCCATGCACATGTACACCATCCTTTATTGCACATGTCTTTCTGAGAGTTCATAAAAATGTGATACAATGACACAGATATTTTATACATACAGTTATGTCACTCATCCCATGCAATAGATCTTCTCATAGGAAAGGCATGGTCCCTTTGTAGCAGGTAATGCATCTTCATTGTGCATAAATCTTATGGTGGTTCAGGGTCCTGATTCCACAGTTCATCATCCAAGTTAAATCTGCTGGTTGGGAGAACAGTTTCCTTTGGTTGCTTCATGGTAGCACATTGCCACATGGAAAGGAGGTGTAGAGATATCATTATTCCCTTGGTGCAGCATAGTCTGGCTCCAGGCAAGGATTTGATGAGGGAATGAGACCCATTTCTTTACTAAGCCTAGCATGGTCCTAAGTAGCAGCACTGCCAAAACTAGTTCAGAATAAGCAGACTCTAAAATGCTTTGTAGAGATCCTCTCTGTGTATTACCTGTTTTCCTACCTTTGTGCTTTTCATTTAAAAAGCCACATTGACCAATCTTAAAAACAGTGAATGGAAAGAACATTGTATGCCAGTGTGAGCAAGTGACATAAATGGGAGACTGACTTTTCAGACAGAAAAATTTCTATAGCATTTGAAGTGTATCAAATGTTTTTCATTTCTTGCCTCATTTCCCTCATTACAATCCATATAAAATTAGGAAGTGATTTAGCTTCTCGGGTTAACCACAAGGGTGATCTCTATCAGGCCCTGACTCTGAGCCAAATCTATGAATCTAACCTAACCTGGAGCAGTGATGCAATGAATGTCATGGCTAAAAGTGGATTGGAAGTTTGGTCTCTCATAGGCCCATTATGCACGGCCACCGAAATGGTGATTTTGGGTCACATGGAAAATGCGGAGGGGGAAGACACGAAGCACACCGGTTATGCATGGGATGGGGCGCGATGGCGGCAAAACCCAGAGTAACCGATTATGCACATGGCGATCCCGGCGCCGCTTCTGGTTGCGCCCCGGTCACCTGGAAGCTGCGCTTTCTTCCGCGTTTCGCTAACGCGGCTTTTTCATTGGCATGCACTGAAGCTGCGGCCGGTTGCAGCCGGATCCATGCGTTATCGGTGATTTTAGTTGCTGCCATTCCACCCCGAATGTGCGTTATTCCCCCCGTGCATAATGGGTCATACCAAAACCAATCACACTGATAGCAAAGGAATGTGAAAAGCTTGCTCATTTAAATAATCACTTTGAACAAGTGGTATTCACATTAACATCATATAAGTGCAGCTAAACCAATGGGGAAATTTTCAGTACAGAGGTCAATTAGAACATCCATAAAGTGGGATCAGCTTTTCACCTCATAGAGTAACGTGCTTGCATATCAACAAGATTCGACACACAACCAATATGTGGGAACCTATCATAGTTATTTACACAGCTTATGTCTTTGGCACTCTCAGTAATCCAACTCTGGAATAGCATTTCATTACAGATAAGTTCAGCAGCTGTAGAGCTATATCTGGTTCTGCAAACTCTCTGACGCAGCTCCCCCATCCAGCACTCCAAGCAGCATCAGGATCAATCTCTCTCTAAGAGATTTTCAGATTCCAAAGACATTCTGTAGCCCATAGGTTTGGTTTTTCCATGGCTGCAGAAGAACAGGCATAATATCACAATAATCCTTTCTTTGTCACAAAAGGCTGAGGGATTGTAGCAAAGAGAATGGCTAAAACAATTGAGCCCCTTTAGGATGCTTAGGGCTAATCCTGCGTTGAGCAGGGGGTTGGACTAGATGGCCTGTATGGCCCCTTCCAACTCTATGATTCTATGATTCTATAATTCTATGATTCTATAGAAAAAAGATGATGACTGGGAAGGGGCCATGATAGAGGACTGAAAAATGTGCATGATGTAGAGTAAGTGGCCAGAGATAACTTTATTTTTTCCATCCCATCTCCTAATACTGCAACTCAGGGTCATCCAATGACCAACTGGAGAGATATTCAGGAGAGATACAAAGAAATATTCCTATACACAAAGCATATTTCAATTTATGGAATTCACCTCCACAACTTCTAGTGATGTCTACTAACTTAGATAATTTTAAAATGAACTAGATAATGATTGAAAATAGATTTTTCATTGACTAGCAGTTGGCCATAATGGCGAATTGGAGCCTCATTTTTCTCAGGTAGAATATTTCTGAAGCTCAGTTTATAGGGGCAAAAGGAGAAAGAATGAAAGTGGTTCAAGTCCTTTTGGTAAACACCTCAAAGGGAAGTGGCTGGCCAGTGTAGGAAAGAAAATGTTGAACTGAATGGACATTGGTCTGCTCTAGCAGAGCTCTTCTTATTTTCTGATACTCTTCCATATAAGATGGCTATATGTTTTAGCATCTAGCAAGGTCCCTTCCACTTTAAATATAGAAACGTCTTGAACTCCAGTAATATTCACAAAAATGGAGGAAAAGGGATTACTTCATAAGTAATGGATTCTTTATTTCCTTTAACTGTATACAAAGAAAATTCCCCGTTAACCTCAAGGTTTCTCTTTGATGTACCTTTTTGTCAGACAGGTAGAAGATCACTTTGTTCATCTTTTGCAGATTCAAAACTTTGAAACCACAACAGAACAATAACATCTGTGGAAAATCTTTTTCTTTATCATCTAGTTTAAGCCTATGGAAATAGAGGGAGTACTATTTATTGATTGTACAATATGTAGTGAATTTGAAGTATTTCAATTTTTTAAGTTTGTGGTTGGAGCTATCAGCCAATTGGTTCCTCCCACTGGCTGGCAAAGTCAGCAAAAAGCAGCCCAAGATATCAATTGTCCCATTTTTACAATCTTAACACCGCCTGCGGCACCATAGATGCTGCGGACTAAATAATGCGCTAAGGGCTGGGGGGGGAGGAGTTAGGGTGGCCGCTGTCCGGGATGAGGAAGAGTGCCGATTGGCCCCTTCCTCCGGACTGACAATCGGAGGGCCCAATCGGCAGGCGCAAAGCGCCTCCGACACATCAGGCCACCGGAACGCCGGGAATTGCCAGCCGTGCAGAGTGTGGCTGGCTGTGCCTCCCTCGCTGTGCCTGGCCGTTGCTCCCTTCCCGGCCGCCTGACGCATCGAGAGGCGCGAAGCACCTCTGACGCGTCAGGCCGCCGGCATGCCAGCAATTGCCAGCCACGCTCTGCGCGGCTCGCCATGGCTCCCTTGCCGGCGGCCTGCCGGCTCGGGGCCGCACACTGCCCCGCTAGCGCCCGCTGTATTTCAGGTACAGCGGGCTTGATTACTAGTTAGGTTAATGAAACAATACATACTGTATAATCTACAGCACTTTACAATAATTGTATAGAAGATCTTTCAATACTGAACAAATTCCTCCATTACTGAAGGTTATCACTCTGTTGTGAACCTTCATTTGGAAATGACCAGTATGTGTTAGATTTTGAACAGCTGAAGCACATTTTTGTAAGTCTAATATTTGCAGGTGATATGCTTTCTAAAATTAAATTGCCTATAAACAAATGCCCTATAATATTCTGATATTCACAATAGTTGCTTTTGGTATTAATAGATCAATTGAAGAAACATAATGCAGCATTATCAGGAGTTTTGTGCAATGGTTCAATGTTCATGTTTATAAATTTTGGTGCTTTTAAAGCTTTTACAGAAAATTGGCATTTTTTTTTCAGATGGTTACTTTCCCTGACAGACATCTGAAGGTCAATTGATCATTCTGCCTACAAAAAAAAAGTTGCTAGATTTATAAAATGATAAAAAGCTTCTATTTCTTTTTCAGGTAAATGCTTTAACCAGATTTTAAGAGGCAACCACAACTCAGCCTTTGTTTATATTAGAAAAATTGGTTCCTTTTCTTTTCCTTTTAAGTCCTCATTCCTGGTCAGTACCAATGTAAAAGTGAGACACGCAGGACAAAAAAAGATACTGTATGTGAGCCAAACCACATGATTCTATGGATCATATGATGGTCAACCACACAATCATAATGTTATTTTGAAGCCCCTGAACAGAGATTGGCTCTTGAAGTTCCGAAGAGGCATCATGCTAAAAAATTTGGTCTGTACCAAGTAGATTCTGCCATACACTTTGGTTACTATGATTACTGAATCTCTGACTACCAGGTTAGCAAATTGTGTAGCCTTCAGTGCATCAAGTCACATGTGAATTGTCCTTAAATTTTTTTGGTATAGAGCTGCTGTGGAATACTACTGTGTCTGCTTCATTCCAAAACAGCCCCCTTTTCAGGTAAACCTACATGGGTGATTTTCTTCAAGACAATGTTTGCAATTAGAGGCTTTGATGCTATGGAACCTTCATCACACTCCCACAAAGTTAATGTACCAACGTTGTTATTTTGTGCTGCAGAGTACATTTGAGACAGGCTCCATCATTAACTTTATACGCAATTCATAGTCCATTTGCTGTGTTGCTTTGCCCTTCAGCTTGGCTTCTTTAATATTTTACCACCAGGATACATCTACATTGCATTAATTTGTATGAGGCACAGTTTGCATTTTGTTCTGCTCTGATCTTCAGGGATAACTGCACTACCCTCTGTTCCTTCTTTAAAATAAGTTTCCCAATACCATGAGCACTTATTTTATATTTCAAGTTCTGAAGGCCCAGCTATAGTTGCAGAATCTCTTTTTTTTTTACTTTCTGTGAATCGCAGTGAAAATAAATAAGGTCAAATAAATTGGCACAAACTTAACAAATACAACTGCTAAGATTAGATTAGACCACACAGCCCTATTAAGAATAATTGTGTAGTAAGTCTTAACTGCACATTCACACTAATGAAACCTTATCCCACCTTTGCTGAGTTTTGCTATTCCAATACTTTTACATCGAATAATATAGAATGTCTCTAAAATGTGATTGATTATATTGTTTCACTGTTCCCTTAATAAGTATATTAAACCCACTGCCAAAATGTAGTAACAAGTCTTAGTAACAAGTCTATTAAAAAGGAGAAGGATCTGATCATACTAAGTCACCATATATCCATTTGGGCTGTGGATATAAAAATGAACAGGTTTAAAATAATTATTTGGTCCTAGGGACATATATTCCTTATGGTACCATATGGTCCAAATATTTTTTTAATATATATTAGTCTAGAAAGTATTTTTCCAAGTATGAATGCAATTATGTGTTAGCAAGGAATCTGAGCCATATATGCAGATTTAGATTACACATGCCATAGAATTAAACCTTATTTGAATTTAATGATTTGTTTCATGTCCATCTTTAATTTTAGAAATTCATTATTCATGAAGATAAGTGAATTATAGGGAAATCTCTTTTATTAGAATCTGGGATATTTGAGTCCCCTTATTCCTCACCTATTTCCTATAATGCTTCATTTCAGTGTAAGTCTACCTAAATGCCACCTTCATTTGTTCAGACTTTTGATAGCTCAAGCTCAAGCATATTGATGTCATTTTCCTTGTGTGCTGCTTGAATAACTGGAGTTATATTTTATAAGCAACTAGTAAAAAAGCCCATTGTTTGAAGAAGACAATGGGCGCTAGCAGGTGGGGACCAGAGCGAGCGGCAGGCGAGGGACAGAGCGAGGGACAGGCTACCTGAAAGAGGAGGCGGGCGGCGTCTCCTCTGCATTTTTTTGTTCTTCTGCGGCTTTCCCGGCGGCTCCATTGTGTTCTGGGGCCATGAGGGCAGGGAGCACCCAGCAGCTGCGCTGTGGGCGGCTGCCGGGGCTCCCAGGGCGCCTGCTTGAAGCGGCGAAAGGCTCCTCCAGGGGATTTTTTTTTCTGCTGGCTCTCGTGGGCGTGCCGGCTTGGAGCTGCGAAAGGCTCCTACAGGGTTAATGTTTTTCTGCTGGCTCTCCTGGGCGCCGGCTTGGAGCTGCAAAAGGCTCCTACAGGGTTAATGTTTTTCTGCTGGCTCTCGTGGGCGTGCTGGCTTGGAGCTGCGAAGGGCTCCTACAGGAGTTTTTTTTTTCTGCTGGCTCTCCTGGGCGCCGGCTTGGAGCTGCGAAGGGCTCCTACAGGGTTAATGTTTTTCTGCTGGCTCTCGTGGGCGTGCTGGCTTGGAGCTGCGAAGGGCTCCTACAGGAGTTTTTTTTTCTGCTGGCTCTCCTGGGCGCCGGCTTGGAGCTGCGAAGGGCTCCTACAGGAGTTTTTTTTTTTGCTGGCTCTCGTGGGCGTGCTGGCTTGGAGCTGCGAAAGGCTCCTACAGGAGTTTTTTTTTTTGCTGGCTCTCGTGGGCGTGCTGGCTTGGAGCTGCGAAGGGCTCCTACAGGAGTTTTTTTTTCTGCTGGCTCTCCTGGGCGCCGGCTTGGAGCTGCGAAGGGCTCCTACAGGAGTTTTTTTTTCTGCTGGCTCTCCTGGGCGCCGGCTTGGAGCTGCGAAAGGCTCCTCTGGAGGTGTTTTTTTTTTCTCTCCAGCTTCTCGGCGGCTGGAGTCTTGTGTTTGCGTCGGCGGCTCCCTTGGGGTCCGGCCTGACGCAGTGAGAGGCGCTTTGCGCCTCTCGCCGCGTCAGGCCGGGAGCAACTGCGAGGCGCGCTGCGCGCGGCTTGCAGTTGCTGGGGCTGGGAATCGGAGGGACCAATCGGCAGGCGCTTTGCGCCTGCCGATTGGTCCCTCCGATTGTCTGTCGTGAGGAAGGGTCCAATCCGGACCCTTCCTCATCACGGACAAAGCCCACCTCAAGGCCCCTTAACAAATTATTTAGTCCGTGGCGCCCGCGGCGCCACGGGCGGTGTACAGATAGTTTATATTTAAAATCATTTTACAGTGGCCAGTCTTTGGAGCATCATGGCCTTGAACAGCCACTGCTTAGTGATAATGCCAGGATCCACTTACCTAACATCTTTTGGGGGGCTCATATGCATCAGCGCACTATAAGAGACTAAACCTATTCGACCCCGGCTGCACCACAAGGGGCTGCTACCGGGTGTTTCAGTCAGAGCAAGTTGCCCCATCACTTCCTGGGTCCGGACAAGGGAACATTTTCCCCACTGCACCTCGTCCGCCCAAGTGATGAAACACAGAAGAAGATACCAGTGATTATATTATTCATGCATTTTCTACATGGTCAGGCTTAACATTGCCTGAATATGGAAAATCTTGTTCACATTTACAGTCTTCAACAGTACACCATGGTTTCTGCTTGATGCCCATGCTCAGGTTGTCCACTCAGCATTTTTTCCTGGGCTGTGCTACACTGAAGTTCATTTGTTTCTATCTCTTCCCCTCCCCCCATTTATTTTTAAAGCCTTCATGTACAGAAATATCATATTACAAGGGGGGAAATCAGCCTTCCTATCTCCCTACCAGGTCCTTTTTTTCTTACAATGTGCTTGCAACAGACATGATGGAACATTCCCATATTCAGTCTCTTCTCACTGGTACCCTGAAGTTATACATGTTATGATGAAGATATGCTGAATGCTTTGATTAAATTCAGGGCAGCTCTGGTGTCAGGAGGGAAAAATCTTCCTTGGAAATGAAGGAATAAAACTCACCAGACTGTAGGCTGAGTTTCCTCATAGAGGCAAATGGTCAGGATGAGAAAAATAAAAAAACAAGATAGGGCAGGATACATAATTGGGTATCCTGCATTAGGCCATGGAGGTCTAGGGCAGGGGTAGTCAACCTGTGGTCCTCCAGATGTTCTTGGACTACAATTCCCATGAGCCCCTGCCAGCAAACACTGGCAAGGGCTCATGGGAATTGTAGTCCAAGAACATCTGGAGGACCACAGGTTGACTACCCCTGGTCTAGGGAATATGCATCCTAATTTGACTAGAGAAAGGATCTCACAGCTGGAACACAGAGAGTTAAAAGTTGTACTTACTCCCTGTCAGAAATTCTCAAACCATGGTTCAGAAATGGAGCAAAGTTTGCCTTCTCTAGCCTCTATCTTTCAAGGTTCCAGTAGGAGTGAGTCCATTCTAGGAAAGAGAATACCAAGTTAATGTCAATAACTATACACCTTAGCCCCTTCTTGGATTTATTTTCATAATTCTGTAATGCCCTATAGCAGGGGTAGTCAACCTGTGGTCCTCCAGATGTCCATGGACTACAATTCCCATGAGCCCCTGCCAGTGTTTGCTGGCAGGGGCTCATGGGAATTGTAGTCCATGGACATCTGGAGGACCACAGGTTGACTACCCCTGCCCTCTAGTGTTTTGATATAGTTTCCCAATGACTTTTGCTCTACTGCATTGATATTTTATTTTGATAAAGATTTTTATTGTTTAAAGATTTGAGACTGTGGTCAGAATTCTCACTTAAGGCACTTGGCTGCTCATCCATGCAACAGATCACACACACATCCTCCCTGAACTGGGATACAGACAGCTCACTGACTATGAAGGAGTGTGTGTGTGAAGCAAAATACACAAACACACAGGTAGAGAAATAATGGGCACTGGGCACAGCTTAGGTGGTGGCAGCAAGTGAAGTAAGAGAAGGCTGGGAAAGTTAAAGTCCCTTCTCACACATGCAGGTGTTTCTCCCCTCAGGCAAAGGAAGCAGGAAGAAAGGAGGACCCTTTTATGATCCAGTCCATGACAAGCTGTATCACTGAGTTCTGATGAATGTCTGCATTGCCCTGTAATCACCACACAGATCAAACTGATTTGATATTGAATTCCCCAAACACGTAAATATACAGAAGTTACATTAATGATTTCTTTCTTACTGCTACTTCATTGCTTTCTATTAAATACATAATTACTATTGTTTGACATACTGGCCAAATGAGGATTTTAAAGTTCATTTTAAAGTTCTTTCCCAAATTCATGCTATATAACCATCCTACGAATGTCAAAGATATTTTTTTTAAAGACACTGAAAAGTAAATGCTTTTCAATAAACCTGGCAACATGGGTTCATACAGTGCTGATATAGTGGGGGTTTATTTTTTATATTTATAAAGCTTAATGGATTAAAAACAGTCTCCAAACAAGAACTAGTCTTATGCAAGACCCTGGAAACCAGATGAAGTCATGATTTTGCAGCTGGCTGAGCTATTCATCTGGAAGTTGAGACCAGCTGCAGTTGGTGGGGTTTTTTACATTTTTATTTTACTCTCTGTTAGTTTGTGTGATTGGCCTTCGAGAGCAACAAAGAAGTCTTGATAGTGGAAGAAAAAGTATTTTTAATACACAGAATTTTTATATTCTAAGCTGGAGTGACTTCTATTCACTTTGTAGATTATGTGTATATTTGTCTATAGATACTCTGTTCAAAGTTGCATCTGTCATTTAAGGCACGGAAAGGCAAAAAGCAAGTTTCCAACAGTGTTATTAACTTGGCTCCAATTCATATACTATATATTTTATGGCACAGACATAAAGTCACAAAGAGAGGAATGGAAAACCAATTCATTTGATTTTTTTAAAGACTGACAAATGTTATTTTCCCCCCAGAATTATGAGCCAGCTCATAAGGCAGCTTGTGTGCAAGTGAAGGATTAACAACAACAACAACAAAAAAACCTGTGTTATTTGTGCAGGAGTACTACAGTGCTATATACTGCTATTTGTTATAAGTTTCCAAATTTTTGGAAACTTGAAACTGTTAACATAATGAAACTTCTAACTACCAAGTGTGACTATTGGTCTACTTTGTTCAACATTGTGTATTCCAGCTGGCAGGAACTGTTCCAAAAATTTTCTGGGCATATGATGTGGATTTAAGGTGGGGCCTTGTGTATGGCAAATACCCACTCTGTACCTGAGCTGTAGGCCTGACTTCAGACCTTCAAATAATAGTATCAACCCTTCAAAGGGTGGTCATCACCATCACTATATTGCAGGCTGGAGGGTGAAAGTTCATGACTTGTCTATTGCAGAGATAGAATTTGAATTCAGAGATTCCAGGTCCATAATTCAGTTGCCCAGCCATTACAGTGTACTTCAAACACAGTTACATTTGCATCTAAATCATGTTGTATCTGCTATAAAAGCACTGTCATGCATTTCCAGTTTGTACACTATACATTGGTGGCAGGAATAGTTAACACAGTGAAGAAGGATATCGGTATGGGATTCTCTGGTTCCATTAGTCCCCCCTTCCTGAAGTCACTTTTCAGGGGGGGAAATCCACAGGAATCAAGGAATATAAACAGATCAGATATTGATAGCTGAAATTCGGAGGAAATAGATGGTATTCAAATATTATTTAGCAATATTCTTGCAAAAAAAGTTAAATTTAAATTCTTTGTCAACTCTTTATGGCCTGAATCAGATTGGGAAAAAAATAATGGGAAAATAACTTATTTCCTGAATTCTCTAACATCTATTCTGTATCATCCACATTTCTTAGCATTTAAAACTTGTGGATTGAGTTCTGTAGAATACCTTGGCAACCCAATTCTTTAAAAAACATATATAAATTGGTATAACAAGATGGTGAGGTTTTAGGCTATGAAGGAAGCTTACCTGAAAGCTGTAAGTGGTTCATGAAACATCAAATCTTAACTTTAAAAAAAAAAAAGAAAGGAAGAACAAGATCCAATTGATATAATATAGGTAAAATTGAGGGTAAATTAATATCAAAGTTATATAATATACTATTAAATCAGCAATATGCAACTTCCCAACCATTAAAAAATGTGGGAGCCAGAATTATAAGAAGTTATCAATGAACAAGAAAGTTCCATTAGCGTAGGTTAAAAGTTATACAAAGATGGTATTACACCCAAAGGGGAATCTTCAATTTGATGAAATCAAGAGATAAAAATTGTTGAAGGGGCTGTGGGATGAAGGAAATTTTTATTCATATGTGGTGGGAGTGCCCTATAATAATATTGTTTTGGGGTGAAATTTTTATAAAAATTGGAAAAAATGTAAAAGAGAAATTAATGCCTTCAATTCAATTAGTTCTACTTAATATCTTTGTGGATGGTATTTCTCAGTATAAGAACAAAACTTTGGTTAATTTTCTCATTGTGGCAGCCAGAATGGTGATTGCCACAAATTGGAAGAATGCTGAAAGAGTTTCAGTGGGTAACTGGTGAAGTTGGCTAAAGCAGTTTACGTTTCTGGAAAAATTAACTAACAAAAAAAAAGTGGAGTATAAAAAACAGCTCTTCTTCTTTATCCTCCTTTGTTATTGTTAGGTGCGAAGTCGTGTCCGACCCATCGCGACCCCATGGACAATGATCCTCCAGGCCTTCCTGTCCACTACCATTCCCCGGAGTCCATTTAAGTTTGCACCTACTGCTTCAGTGACTCCATCCAGCCACCTCATTCTCTGTTGTCCCCTTCTTCTTTTGCTCTCGATCGCTCCCAGCATTAGGTTCTTCTCCAAGGAGTCCTTCCTTCTCATGAGGTGGCCAAAGTATTTGAGTTTCATCTTCAGGATCTGGCCTTCTAAGGAGCAGTCAGGGCTGATCTCCTCTAGGACTGACCGGTTTGTTCGCCTTGCAGTTCAAGGGACTCGCAAGAGTCTTCTCCAGCACCAGAGTTCAAAAGCCTCAATTCTTTGATGCTCGGCCTTCCTTATGGTCCAACTTTCGCAGCCATACATTGCAACTGGGAATACCATAGCCTTGACTAAACGCACTTTTGTTGGCAGGATGATGTCTCTGCTTTTTAGGATGCTGTCTAGATTTGCCATAGCTTTCCTCCCCAGGAGCAAGCGTCTTTTAATTTCTTTGCTGCAGTCCCCATCTGCAGTGATCTTGGAGCCCAGGAAAATAAAATCTGTCACTATCTCCATTTCTTCCCCATCTATTTACCAGGAATTGAGAAGGCTGGATGCCCTCCTTAGAGACTAGTAACTTGGCAGAGAACTGGTTTTCTTTATTTCTTTAAGAGTGTAAAATATTCCAAGTTCTTGCATGTCTGGGATGCAGAGGCTATTTTCCAGATAGTTTCATTGCTCTTTATTCTAGAAACTATGTCTGCAAGACAAGCTCTAGAATTCTGGCAAGTGTAGAGTCTCAGGAGTCAACAGGCCCACAAATGTATGAAAGGAATGTTTATGCTTATATTTATTAAACATATAACCCACAACTCCTGGCCAGCCACCTTGAGGTGGCCAGCCAGAACACAACACACCCAACTGAATCTCACCCACCCATCCCTTCCTGTATGCAGTGGATTACATATGCCACCTCAGATCTATGGTGGGGTGCTCAGAGGAGGTACCAGTTGATGTTCTACCACCCGGGCTCAACCAAATGCCTGGCAGAAGAGCTTCATTTTACAGGTTCTACGGAACTGTAAGAGCTCCAACAGGGCCCTTAGCTCTCCTTGGAGCTCATTCCACCAGGCCAAGGCTAGCATTGAAAAGGCCCTGGCCTTGATTGAGACTATGCTTACCTCATGTGGGCCTGGGACTACCAACCTGTTCTGATTTGCAGAGTGTAAACCTCTGCTAGGGGCATAAGGAGACAGACGGTTCTGCAGGTATGCTGGGCCCAGACCATGCTGGGCCTTAATGGTCAAAACCCAAATCTTAAACTTGATCCAGAATACAACTGGCAAACAATGCAGCTGCCACATCACCAGTTGGATATGGGTTCTCCATGATTTTTTTGAGAGAACCCACACAGCTGCATTTTGGACCAGCTGCAATTTCTGGGTCAAGGATAAGTGGAGGTCCACATATAACGATTTGCAGGAGTCTAATCTGGAGGTGACCATTGCATGGATCACTGTGGCTTGGTGTTCTGGGGCCAGAGTTTATTCAAGTACCCTTGCTTGGCAAAAATGGAAAAATACATTCTTGGCTACCTTTGTGACCTGAGCCTCCATAGAAAGGGAGCTGCACCCTATCCAGGCAAGGGAGACACACCACCTGGCCCTTTCTGCCCCAGCTACAGGAACTCAGTCTTGAAGGGTTGTATTTCATATGACTCTGCTTGAGCCATACCATCACTGCTTCCAAACAACTGATTAACGTATCTTGAGGTGAGTTCCGCTGGCCAACCATTTGGAGATAGAGCTGGCCGTCATTTGCATATTGATGACAGCCCAGCCAAAAACTCCACACCAGCTGGGCTAGAGGTCACATGTAGATGTTAAACAACATGAGAGAGAGGACTGCCCTTTGTGGGACTCCATACAAATGTTGTTAACTGAGTGATTGCTCCTTTCCCACTGCATCCCTCGGTGTGCAGTTCTGGGTAAAGGAAACCAGCCATTGCAAGGCTGTCCTTCATATTCTGGTCCTGGCAAGGCAGTGGGCTAACAACTCGTGGTCAACAACATCAAATGCCCCTGACAGATCTGGCAACACAAGGAGCAACGACCCATCCCTATACAGCTGGTGCCAGAGATCCATAAGGGTGACCAAACCATCTCTACCCCATGGCTAGGCTGGAAGCTAGACTGGAATGGCTCAAGCACCAAAGTTTCCTCCAAGTAAGCCATGAGCGGATCTGAGGCAGCTCTTGGCAGCCCTTGGCAGCAGAATGTTTCTGTGAAATCCCCTTTTAGCATCATCTCGTATAATTGCCTTTCTTGAAATATTCATTAGGTGAAGATTGATTCAGCCTCAATATCTCTAATCATTCATGATTGCCAGCATTGGCACGAAGCCTATTAAGCCAGTTTTCGATTCATCAAACTGCATTAGTTTTTCTTACCAAAAGAGGCCCACCTGGTGGGTTGTATTGTATGCCTGGCTCCACACCAGCAAGCCAGACTTCTTACATATTTAAAGTTTGAGAATTGGGAAGACATTTATTAGTATTATGTCCCATAGTATACAAAATGAAGAAAAAAACACCATGTTAAGACCAAATGTTCAGCAGTGTTAGTACAGATTTTTCTGAAGCTCTCTAAGAGAAGTTTATTTTTTCAATGCTACGAACTATGAACTATGGCCCTATGTGAAAGATCTATTCTTTATCTCTCTCCCCAGAAATTCAGAAGCAACTGGAAAGCATCAGAGCATTTTGGATATGACTGTGAGACTGTCTACCTACTTTTCCATCCTCTCATTAGCTTGGTGATTTTCATTTTACTTTGATGGCCTTGGTTTCTATTTACAAGTTTCTGGCAAATGGTATTGGCAATTAGTGAGAAAATGCAAACTGTGACATTCTGTCTTCCTGCCTTTCAGTTCTTATTAGATAAGCAGCATGTCTCTTCCTTCTCCAAGAGCCTTTCCAAACAACAAAACATACACTTCTGAGCAACACCGCTATTCCTCTCCAATGTCCTTCCCCATCCATTATCCAGTGACTAGAGTTTTCAACAACCTACATGGGGGGAAATGCCCTCTCTCTTTAATAGAGGCTTAATATATGGAAATAGGTAGGTGAATATTTTTATGGCATAGAAGAGAATAATGTCACCTGGTAAACAACATACCATTTAGGCTCTATTAAAGGGTAATGGTATTTTTGTTTCACTTGTTGGCTGGCAGCCTTCACAGGAACTAGATTAGCTGGCTCTGGATTCAGATTAGTGAGTACAACCTGAATGTAGAATATGGAACTAGAGACAGCAATGCAAATACATTTCAGGTACAAAATATAGGGCTGCGAGTCAGAGGCCAAATCAGCTTGAAGGAACAACCTGGGAGGGTGGTCATATGGCAGTGGGACTAATCCCCACTTCCATATCACATCACCATCAGGCTGGCCTGCTCCTAGGCCTGGCAAACTTTAAGCCCCTGTTGCCCCACTTTAAGAGAATGTGGATATTTTCTGTGTTCCCTTAGCTGCTTAGTGAGGCCCCGCTCCTCCTAGGACCTCTAATGGCTAGAGATGATAAACCTGTGCTAAAAAGGCTACTCAGTCATGTGGGTTCATTTGTAATTCACAAAAACATTGGAGAAATAAAAATGCTAAGGTTAGTAATTAATTGCAGACACTTTCCCAATTGTGAAAAGAAATAATTAAAAGAGACTAGTTGCTTACCCCATCTGTCTCCACCCAAGCATTGTTTGGCTTCATGGGTACTCTTTTTTGCCTACTTTTTGTTGCTGTTTCTTTAGAGACTTAATTTAAATAGGCCTAGTCCTTATGGCTTGGTTTGGCCCTAACTAGGTTTGGCACAATTAAGCATGGGATCAGGCTTTTTATTAAATTGGATTGGTGAGAATGCTAGGGATGGGATGGGAGGGTCCTCCCACTCATGGTTGTACAGTCCTAGGAGCATAGGGAAGATGAAACCCTCAGTGTGGCACATTATCCTTTATTCTGTGCAGTGTAAGAAGATGGACTTGATTGACAGCATCTGCTTGAATAAGATTAGTGCAGGCAAGGAGAAGCAAGATGTAGCCAGTACCTGTAGAGAGCTTGGATCCAGGGTAGAACTGCCCAAACACTAGCAAGTCTCATGGTCAGCCTTTTAAGGACACTATACTACACTGAATACTGAAGTTTGTTTTTGCATAGTTTGGAATAGCTTAATAGACTTTATTTAACCCACACTTTGGGCCATCTTTATTTTATGGTGGGTAGGGCATTATTCTGTCCATGTATATAATTTCATTGTAGAGAAGCATCCATATAGCTGTTTGTCATTTATATTACCCTTTAATGCACAAGCTGTTTTAAGAAAATGCATGAATACCCCAGAGCTAATCTACTGAGTCAGAAAAAGGCCCACTAGTCCAACTTTGAGGGCAATTCTGCATTTGATAAATATAGTCAAATGCTAACCTTATGAAGATGCCATATTTTGGGCATTTTGCACCACATCACCAACCTCCTGTGTCCATCCAGCAAACCTCAAGCAAACCTCAAGCAACATTGAAGTGCTAGTTGGAGAATCGCATAAAGTAGATCCCCCAGCCTAAAAAAATGTGAGCTACAGGAGAGCAACCAGCAAGACCACACACTAAAGAAATTTATTGAGGCGAAGAAGCGCTATCTCTGCCTTCAATGTCCTGTCCTCGCACTCGCCTCACTCTCCCTTCTCCCAGGGATGGGTTTTTTTTGTTTTGTTTTTTTAGAGCAAACTGCCTGGAGCAATGAATAGGCATGCAAAGCAAAAAAGAATTTCCTCCCAAAGTTGTCACACAAAGCATGCCTCTCTAAAGTCCCCCCTCCCCAATAAAAATCAGGAATGAGATTAATTTTTTAAAGATTCTAGACTCGTGATTCCATAAGGGGTGGCATTATAAAAAGTGCTATGTATCTATGATTAGATATATAGGCATTTCAGTTGAGAAGTTTTACTTTTAAAAAGAAAATTAGTGGGCATTGTGGGCCCTTTAAAACACTGAGAAAATGGATTAGCTGCCTGGCTTGATTGACAGGCGGAATACAGTTGCGTGTAAAGTGTGTTGCTCTCTTCCACCATTTCAAGCAGCACTTGTGGAGTGAAAGAAGTGCAAGAAGGTGGCAGATGAAAGCGAGAGGGCCAGAAGGTGAGGAACGTCTGGAGGCATGATAATATTTGGCGCTATGCCATTTCACTGGTGTAACGCTATTTTTTTCAAAGTGCAGAAATGCCCAGACTGTTTCTACACTAGCAATATGGTTCTGATTTGCATTTTTAAAGGGTCAACTTTTTCATTCATTTTCACACTAAAATCTACTTCTTCAGGTATACACCCAAATTGCCCCCTCACTTGCCCTGCAGCAAAGGAATCCCCAGGAAACTAGATTTCATTTTTTCAAGCGAGGTCTAATATGGTCTAATTCAGGCTGCTCAATGTGGAAATGTATACAATAAGGTTTTTTTTTTCTCTTCACCCACCACTTTGGCCATGCCCCTTTCCTCAGCACCATCCTTCCTCCCTCTCCTGAGGGAAAGGTGCCCTAATGTTCCCCTCTTCTACCTGCTGTGCATCTGGGGAGCATAATTCAGAGACTATCCAAAACAAGTGGTACCTGCTGGAACCTTTCTTTCAATTATGCCCCTTCATTTCACCACTCTAAACTCTTAATTGCCTTCCCCCCAGGTGTTTTTTTTTTTTTAACCAAGATTATCGTGTTACAACACTGCTAAATCGTAATGCAAAATACTGTTGTTGTTGTTTTTTATTATGAACAGTGAAAGTGTTGGGGACCATCCAGGTGACAACTGCTACTGGGGGCAATGATAGTGCACTCCCAAAAAGCGAAGCTGTGATCAGCAAAATGCCTGAGGCAAAGGCAGGCATGCGCTGCTGCCTCCAGCTTCTGATCTGTGATGACACTGTGGCACTGGAGAAAAGGCCAGAGGCAATGGTGCAGGCAAATGGTCTCAGGCCTTCATCTCAAGCACCTCTCTAATTGCAGCTTGGCTTCTCAGAAGCATGCTGTCATTGCCCCCACCAGCAGCCATCACCTAAATTATCCCCAACGCTTTCCCTGCACCTAATATTTTTTTAAAAGCTGTGTTTCACATTACAATGCAGCAATGTTTTAATGCCATGACCTTAAAAAAAAAAACCTTAGGCATAGAAGGGAGGCAAACAAGGACAGGATAGTGAAATGAAGGGGTGCAATTAAAAGAAAGGAGCAAGCAGGCACCATTTTGCAGGGAAAAAAAGAAAAAAAAGGGAAAGCGGAAGGGAGCAAAGCATCATGGGAGACTGCCTCCTCCTGATGATATGGAAAGCATATGGCGAATCACAGCCTGGAAAATGTGGGGTGGAAAGCCCAAATGAGGCAAGCAAATTTCAACTTGCAGCATCCAATCAAAATCCAAAACACAGAGGCTAAAACAAGGTGGAAACGGTCTTTCTGTTTCCCTATAGAGGCCAATTAGTTGCCTCTGTGAAGTTCATAAGCAGGGTAAAAAGTCAATATGGAGTTACTTGTGAGAAGTTATTCACACTCTCTAATTCCTTTTGAATCACTTTTCTATCCTTAAAAGTCATGTCCTTATGTGTTTTCCCGTGATTACTAAGTTTGTTCAGGATTCTTTGATGAGGCACTATGAGAAGCTTTCTTGGAAGTCTAAGTACATACTGCCTAGCAGATCATCTGTATCCAAATGCTTGTTGACACCTTCAAAGAACACCCAAAGTTTGTTTGAGGTATTTGTTGCCAGAAGCCATGCTGAGTCTTCTTCAGCAAAGCTTGTTCTTTTATATGCCTCTATCTTTAATAACGTTTTCTAACTTTTTTACAAAAGACAGGAATTCAAGTAACCAGGCTGTGATATTCTGACTTTCTTCTATTTCTTTTTTAAAAACTGGTATTTCTTTCTAATGTTCCAGGAAAGCAGTTGGATTTAATAAAGGCTTTATGGGGTTTATAATCTGACTTTCAGCATTCAGTAGGAGTAAAGAAGGCAAAGTGAAAAGTAAGAGAAACACTCTATTAATAACCACAAATGTTTGTCGTTATTAAAAGGAATCATCATAAGAGATGTGTGATCCAGCATTGTAGAGAGCCACAAATAGTATTCAAATAAGGTTTAAAAAACAAACAAGAATGAAATGGCTAAGGATTGATGCTGGAGTAAACAACAGCATTGTAATTATTTATTGCTTTTGCTATTCTTAAAGCACAAGAGTTAATGCACAAGGACTTGGGGGTGGCATATTATTTTCCCCTTCTGCACTATTTCCTTGTTACCTTCCATGAAAGCCCCCACAGCCTCACTCCTTTTCCTGCTTCCTATTGTTTCCCAACCAGCACCCAACTGACCATTATCTGCCATCCTGTCTAGCTTTCCCACTACCACCTCAGCAGCCTCTAGGTAGGAAAGCTATAGCTCAGTTGTGTGATGTTGGCCACTGGGCCAAATACAAGGCAGGGAATCCTTAAGAACTTTTGCAGGTACATCACTTTACCCTGTATCCACTTCCTTACACTATTTTCTCTTTTCCTCCTCCTGGCAATGCCCTTTCCTTGTCTCCTTCTCAAACATTTACCAACCTGCCCCATCTCTGACATGCTAACTGCTACATCACAGTGGCTTTAATAGGGTGGCTGCTCTAAAACAGTAGCAAGCAACCGGGCCTAGTTGAGTCAGGTGGTATTTAGTCACCCAGTGTTTGCTGCCAGGCAAGGCTTCAACAAGTCCTCCCTCAAAGGTCAAAGCAGGCCTGGAAAATCTATGCTCCCTGCCTTTTGCTCAGAGAAACCAAGGCTGGAATGCTGTGGTTGAATCTATTTTTTAAAGCTACATGTGTTCCTTTTATCATTTTGAGGGATTTTTTAAAATCTTCCTATTGGATATTTTATTCTGATTTCTGATATTTCTGCAAATCTGGGGAATGTAGCAGGTTTATAGAAAGATCTGCCTTGTCTATTGATAGTTCCAGTCACCAGATTTAAGCACCAGATTCAGCTGACTTTGCTATTAGCATACATGGTTAGGTGGTTGTCAGACTAGTGTCTGCAGCTTTAAGGAATGGATTCATTCTGTGGTTGGAACCATCCAGTCTCTAAAGAAATTTAAAAATAAAACTTTAAAAGCTCACACAATGGTGTGCTCATGGAGTGAGAGTTGTAATGCTCATTGCTAATTCTGTTGGGGATAATGATATTAATACAGCCACATGTTGCACAGCAGTTGTAATCTCTGTAGATGAATAGACTCAAGGGGAACAATGCGTATTCCACATGATATAACATTAAAGCTCGAATGCAGAAAAGAAAAAAGTAATATTCCTTCTTTGCAAGAAATATGTTCTTTCCTTACAGAAACAGATGAGTAAAAATTGTGGATTTATTCAGGTTAAAAAAAAATACTCATCTGGAAAATACCTATAGGCAATGGATTGCGGTGGGGGATGGGATTGGACGATTAGTTGTATTACTAGTTTCAAACCCTGTTCCTAAGAACGGCCCCGAAAGGGTCCCCTCCACTGGCCCCTGGCCAGGCAGCTTAAGTTGGCTTTGGGCCGCAGCTTGCAGCCAAATCAACAGCAGCCCGTTAGCAGGCCCAAGACAGAGCTGCTTAGCAGGCAGTCAGCAGGCCAGGAGGCCCTCGTTACCAAGCCCTCGACCACAACCCTTTGCCCAGGGCCCTCTCACCTGCTGTTGTCTACAGGCACTGAGGTGTCTGAGAGCAAAGAGACTAGAGTCCAAGGCCGGAGGGTGGGAGCCGCAGGGGCAGGGTCAATCAGGAGAAAGCTGGCTGCACCCTGATTGGCCCTACTCCGACTTGGACAGCCAGACACGTCCCACCCCCTAGGCTGTTTCAGAAATATATAGAGGAACAACAATGGATAAGGATTTGTATAAGATGTAGTTGTAATTTTACTTTCCTGTGTATATTGATTTTGGAATATATAATATATATACACACACACATTTTCACAAACAATATAAACAGGAAAGTAAAATGTACTACAGGGGCATCAGAGGAGAAGTATATTTAACATAGGGCTTCTCCACACCCGGTAAATATAGTGAAATTCTTACCTAATGTAGTACTCACTTGGAGTACTGTGTTCACTTATGGGTATCACATTTGGAGAGGGATGTAGACAAACTGGAGTGTGTTCAGAGGAAGGCAACAAAGATGATGAGGGGTTTGGAGACCAAGACGTATGAGGAAAGGTTGGGGAAGTTTGGTCTGTTTAGCCTGGAGAGGAGACGACTGAAAGGGAATCTGATAACCATCTTTAAGTATTTAAAAGTCTGCCATATAGAGAATGGAGCAGAGTTGTTCTCTCTTGCCCCAGAGGGATGGATCAGAATCAATGGGATGAAATTCAAAAGAAATTCCACCTAAACATCAGGAAGAAGTTCCTGACAGAGCGGTTTCTCAGTGGAATAGGCTTCCTCGGAAGGTGGTGGGTTCTCCATCTTTGGAAATTTTTAAACAGAGGCTAGATAGCCATCTGATGGAGAGGCTGATTCAGTAAATGTTCAAGAGGTGGCAGATGGCAGTGGATGAGCGATAGGGTTGTGATGACTAGATGACCCAGGAGATCTCTTCCAACTCTATTATTCTGTGATTCTAGTTGTTATATTCTGGCTGCTCCGCATACATCACGTAAATCCAGTGTCTGGGCAGCAAATTGCTCGCTACATCCTCCATTTTAAAGTGCGAGTTCGGGAATAGCATAAAGTGGATTCACCAACCTATTTAGCACTGCAACCAGCAGGCTACCAGTGGAGGAATTTCTTTTTTAAAAAATGGCTAACTTACTGGAACAATGGACACTTTACTGGGCTCCTAACTCACTGGGCTCCAAGATCACTGCAGATGGAGACTGCAGCAAAGAAATTAAAAGATGCTTGCTCCTGGGGAGGAAAGCATCCTAAAAAGCAGAGACATCACCCTGCCAACAAAAGTGTGTTTAGTCAAGGCTATGTTCTTCCCAGTTGCAATGTATGGCTGTGAAAGTTGGACCATAAGGAAGGCCGAGCATCAAAGAATTGAGGCTTTTGAACTCTGGTGCTGGAGAAGACTCTTGCGAGTCCCTTGGACTGCAAGGCAAAAAAACCGGTCAGTCCTAGAGGAGATCAGCCCTGACTGCTCCTTAGAAGGTCAGATCCTGAAGATGAAACTCAAATACTATGGCCACCTCATGAGAAGTAAGGACTTCCTGGAGAAGAGCCTAATGCTGGGAGCGATTGAGGGCAAAAGAAGAAGGGGACGACAGAGAATGAGGTAGCTGGATGGATTCACTGAAGTAGTTGGTGCGAGTTTAAATGGACTCCGGGGAATGGTAGAGGACAGGAAGGCCTGGAAGATCCTTGTACATGGGGTCACAATGGGTTGGACACGACTTTGCAACTAACAACAACTGGAACAATGAATAGGCAGACACGCATGCAGGCGATGCCAGAAATAAAAGTTTTTTTTTCAAACACAAAGCGTGCCTCTTGAAAGTTTTCTCCCCCCCCCAAAAAAATCAGGAATTATATTAATTTTTAAATGTATCAAAGGGCTCATGATCCCATAAGGGGTGGTGTTCAAAAAGCACTGTGCATCTATTTCCATGCATAGGCATTGCAACATAGAAATGTGAATTTTTTAAAAAATAGAGGACATCATGGGAACTTTAAAGTTTGGAGAAAGGGGATTGGTTGCCTGGGCAGAGTCTGCATTTACTTTGTTTATTCCATTGTTAATCCTGTTGAATTCAGATCTATTTGAACTCGGGTCTTCCTCTCCTCCCCCTCCCCATTGAAACAGGAAAGTCTTCTGCACGTGGTTAGGGTAGTTCAGAAGGGGGGGGAGCCAAGGCTCTTTCTTTCTTTTCTTGAAGGGGGGGAGAGGAGCCAAGCAGGGAGCCTCTTTCTTTTCTTGGAGGGGGGGGGAGAAGATCGAAAAAGGCAGAGAAGGGAGAAAAAATCCAGGACGGACAGAAGTTGAGAGAAATTAGGGGCTTCTCCTTTAAGGCAAGCTTGTCACATGACCAGGTGTGGCCTATCAGAGGTTCTCTACCACGGAGCTTGGTTTCCCAATCCAGATTTTAAAATATATTGAGCATTAAAATCACTCCAAGATATCACACAATAAAGGTAGGGTCACTCCGGATCAATCCTTCTTGCTGCAGAAGGAAATTTTAAATCGCCCCAAATCCAAATGGAAATCGCATTCTGTGTAGAGGGCAGAGACTGAATCGATCTGGGGTTGGAATAAAAGCTCTGTGCAGTTTACACCCTGGATTGATTGACAGATGGAAGCACAACGCATATAAGGCACGTTGCTCTCTTCCACTATGTCCAGCAGCTACCATATATATATACACACAGAGAGAGGGAGAGAGCCTCTTGTGGTGCAGAGTGGTAAGGCAGCGGACATGCAATCTGAAAGCTCTGCCCATGAGGCTGGGAGTTCAATCTCAGCAGCCGGCTCAAGGTTTACTCAGCCTTCCATCCTTCCGAGGTCAGTAAAAGTACCCAGCTTGCTGGGGGGTAAACGGTAATGACTGGGGAAGGCACTGGCAAACCACCCCCCAAGGTCAGACATGACCCAGTGCTTGCACAGGGGATACCTTTACCTTTTTTACCATACACACACACACACACACACACACACTGATGGAAGAAAACAGAATGCAGCAGCCAGATGTAGTGCAACAGATCACCCTTAACTTTGTAGATGAAGCAACATGAGAATCCCAACAACCAGAGGGGAAGTCAGAAAATCAACTAGAGCAGTGGTTCTCAACCTTCCTAATGCTGTGACCCTTTGACCCCCAACCATAACATCGTGCAAGTGTTCTTTCACAGAAATTAAACTGAGACGGACCAATGGTGTGAAGATCCATTGTTCATGATTGTATATAAATTGTTTTTTCCCGGGGTTTCTCAGTTCAGTTCAGCCTCTTGTGCTGGAGTGGCTGGTGGCCAAGCACGGGCACCTGCAGGAGGAGCAGCAACAGTGGCAGCACCCCCTCCCGCCCAAGCTACTTGCCTTGCCGCAACTTCTATGAAAGGATCATTCGACCCCCAAAGGGGTTCCGACCCCCAGGTTAAGAACCACTGAGCTAGTGCAAATATGGTTGTACCACCAAAAAAGATCTCCTATCTAACCTATTCAAGCAGAAAAGTGGAAGAAAACTGCAGAAAACTGAAGCTCTGATTAAGGACCAAACGTGGAGATTCATAGTCCTGCCTCCAGGCAAGAGAACAGCAGGATGCAGATGGGTTTTCTAAGAAGAATCCCAGAACCTTTACAGAAGATGAACCTAAAGGACACTAGATCTTGAAAAGGAGTGTTTTAAAAAACAGAAGACCTGTAGAGTGCATGATTCAAAAACATATGAAGAATGTCCTACATGGGGCATTGTAAGAGATGAGTATTTGACATAGATTATTTAACATAGATTTGGAACTTCCTGACATTTTTCAAATATTCTCCTCCTGATTGGCTCATTTGAAGACTTTGTGCTTCTTTGAGCACACTTCCTTCCTGCTTGCCAACAGAAAGAGAGAATGAACAACAGATAAGGACAGATAGACAGGAATTCCTCTCTATCGCTTCCTATACCAAGTTGTTTCTCGTCATATAAAGCTGTTTTATTATTTTAAGCAGTTTGGTGCTTTGCTGCTCTTTGCAAGTTTAAAATCTGCCAACAACCTGAATGATTTTTGTCTGTTTTGTTATAGGTATTGCAGGCTTGGTATCTATGAGTATATTAGGCTTAGTCTAAAATGGTATATCTGGAGGAACTTAAACCTTTGATATATGGAATGTTAATGCTTCTAAATGACACTTAGTAACTAGAAAACAGTTTTCTTCAAGCACTCATCAAGGTGTCCCAGTTTGAGAGTTGGGACAGATGGATGTTCATATGGGACATCTGATTGGTTTCTTTTAGTTGTCCAGGTGATCGGCAGGATGGCCAAAATTCTACTTGCATGGTTTTCAAGCTCCGAGAATGGGAGCTCATTGAAAAAAAAGTTGTCCAGAAAGAAGGAACTGACATGCATTTTGTTCTGTGCCTCTATGATCAAAATACCAAAGCTGAAGGCCAGATAAAAGCCTTAAGTTCAATCAATAAACAGAAGTATCTTAAAGCTGAGAGAGTTGCAGCTTCTTCTGTTAAATGTGAAAGGGAACATTTTATACAACTACTTGTGGAGCCAAATAATGGAAAATGTCAGAGCACAAACAGTTAACCCCTTTATAATCAACAGAAAAGAGCAGTCCATAAAATTCACATGCACAGGAAAGCTATTATCTCCTAGACTGGTAGAAGCCTCTCTTTTGCCTGTCACTCCAGGTATCTTTGACTGTCAATATCACTATTATCTGACACTTTAGAAAACTCAAGACCAATAGCACCAGCAGGAGATTCAGATTTAGAAGAAGCATTTTTATAAGCATATGATTCATTTACGTTTCTTTATATTCCAGTCTTTTTAAGGCTTAGCCATAAAAATCAATAGCACCATTGTAAAGCTGTTCTGAATACATCCTTGTTAAGGGACAGCTGAGACACTTTACAGTGTGAGCTTGGATGCTAGGTCATCAGTCCAGTAATCACTTGATCTTCTTTTAGTTCCCCAGTCCTTACAAAAGAGATACAAGGTCACCATCCCCCCCCCCACCTCTTTCTGGAGATTGCACAAAAACAATAGATATTGTAGATTTCACATGGTTGCTTCACAGGGGAGTAGTATATTTTTAATTTAGCACCCTCTTACCATGCAGCAAAGCTAAATTAATACTTCATAATCCATTCCCAAAATATAAGATCTAATAAACTGAGTTTTCATATATTTATAGCTATAGGAATGCAATGCAACTACGAAGGGTTGGATGGTTTATATAACTTCCATAGAAAATAAAACAAGTAGCAACCTAGCTGTGAGAGAACTGCTGCTTGATTTAAAAATAAACAAGGCTGACTCAAAATTCAGGGGAGATATTCACTATTTTTTCCATTATCAGCGCAGTCCTAAATGTAGTTGTAAGTCTTCTAAGACCATTAAAGTCAATAGACTGAGAAGGGTGAAATTCTGTTTAAGATTGCACTGTAAAGGTCCCTCTACACTTTTCAGGATAATTTGGGAATATTTATGAAAGGATGAAAGTGGTCAGTTTTTTGGAAAATCCTCATTAAGTTATGATTGTCTCATATCCAGTTGCTCAGGGGCCTCCTTGTGGCCCAGCATTGATGAAAAGTTATATTTTCTAGTCAAGCGATCATTCCCAGAAGAGATTTCAGCACGAGGATACCTATGATAATGAAATGTATTACAAAAATTGTACAAGTATCTTATAGCTTCACAAAGCACTATGTTTATGAGGTCAAGTTGAGAAACACATGAGAAATCAAAAGATTACTTTCTGGTACATGAGAATCCAGTGTAAGAAGTGATCTCCCTTAGCAGAAAAAAAAGATTTGCATCTAGCATATGGTTATTTCCCCCCTTTTACCTTGCTGCCCTTCCAAAGACCTTTAATATGATTACATTTTCCATCCAGGTTTTCCATCTGTTTAGGGCCGGACCTGCTGACAGTTGATAGCAAAACTTTGCCATGATCCTTTAGATTGTTATTTGAGCCATTGTGACTGAGGAAGCAAATTGGATTTAATGCAGAATATATATTTACAAGGATCCTGCTTACAAAATGTGATATATGAATATACATAAATTGACATTAAAAGTCCTGATACTGCCAACAATTCATACACAACAAAACAAAATATGTAACTTTTTATAAAGTGCAGCAGGGAGTGAGGAAAATCTTACCGGCTTGCCTGCAGCAGTTGAATTCCATCTGGGCTGTTTGCTTTCCTCTTCCAACAGGTATTGTCATGGCGAAAGCCAACTTGATGCGGAACTGATGGCGGCAGAGGGCATGACATCAGTGTGGCTGGGTCTGAGCCAGGGGTATCTGAGAGACCCCCTAAAAAGGACCCCCAGCATGGGCTACAGAGGCAGGTATATGGAGACAGGGACTGCTGCATAATCTAGAAGGAGAGACCCTCGAATTAGACCTAAGGTCTGCAGAGTCAGAAGAGGCCAGGCTTGAGAAGTTGCTTCAATCCCTATGTCTCTTTTTTATATTAATTTTTATTTTTATTATATATAAAGTGTTTACAGAACGATGAAAAAAGAAAAGAACGACTAGCTAGCAAAGTAATTATTGATACATATGAGAATATAGTCTGATATTATCTTAAGAAATATATAGTCAGTTCCGATCGCATATTAACCCTAACCTAAAAGTTAATGAGCCTCTTGTGGCGCAGAGTGGTAAGGCAGCCGTCTGAAAGCTTTGCCCATTGAGGCTGGGAGTTCGATCCCAGCAGCCGGCTCAAGGTTGACTCAGCCTTCCATCCTTCCGAGGTCGGTAAAATGAGTACCCAGCTTGCTGGGGGGTAAACGGTAATGACTGGGGAAGGCACTGGCAAACCACCCCGTATTGAGTCTGCCATGAAAACGCTGGAGGGCGTCACCCCAAGGGTCAGACATGACTCGGTGCTTGCACAGGGGATACCTTTACCTTTACCTTAAAAGTTACTGCTATCTTTCTTAAGAAAGTCCAGGTAATTGCTCCACTGTTCATCATATTCTTCAGGTGGTCGCAAAACATGGAATTGTGCTCTTTTCCATAATGTATCTGCTGGTAAGTCTTGAAGGATTTGTGCTTCTTGATCCGTCAATTTCAGCAGCATCTCCCAATGCTTTTTGAGTAGATTGTTTCTTACAGCCTTTGCTGTCAAAGCTTACAAAGATGCCTCTTGGTTGTTTCTTGTGTGTGGCCGCCTTTGAATAAACTCTGTATACTTTGTCAATCCGGATCTCTTCCTCCTCTGAATAATCTTCCAAGCTTTTGGTGATTTCCTTTCTCAGGTCTGTTTTCCCAAATTCTTCCAAAACGCCTTTGATTTTTAGTTTCCTAGCTTTGGATTCTGCTTCCAGGACTTCAAATTTGTCTTCCACCAGTCTCTCCCATTCCTGTTGATTAACTTCCAGATGTTGGATTCTCGTTTGGTGTGTTACCAGCTGAGTTGTGTTTTCGTCAACTACTTTTTTCAAACTATCGATTCTGACTGAGAGCTCTTTCTTGGTGTTCCTGAATCTCCTTTTCAACCTTTTTGACTACTTCCAATATCTCTGAGTTGCCCTTGCATAGTAGGCAATACATCTGTGCATTGGCTAGGTTTTCCATTGCAGTATTCATCAACTCCTCAGAATACATACACCACCATATAGTCACAAATCACGGACAGGGCATCTTGTGAGAGTTCAGGAGTTCAGGAGTTATCAGATAGTCAATCTCCATGTCAACAACTCCTGCTGGGCTCTCCGTCCTAAGATCTTAAGCTCTTTCTTTTGTTTATTTTAATTGAGTGTATTTAACTAGCTTGCCTCCCGTCTGAAGAAAGAATTCCCTTGTGAGTTGGTTGGGGGGGAGAAGGGGGGCTAATGCCTGGCTTTAAAGAAAGAGAAAGTGAACAGAGAACTTACAGTCTTTATGCTGGTAATTCACCAGACTGCCGCTCCTTGTGTTGATTGTTCAAGCTGAGAAGAGATAGCCTGAGAAGAAATCAGGGTTTTATGTGGCTGGTCGTTTCAGGATTAGAAAGTTATTTTCGACAGCGGTGCCATCAAGGCCCCAAGCACAAGCAGCGATGATCTGGAGAACTTTGTCTCCACGGATCTGTAGGACCCTCAGGATGCCGTTCCCGGCTCCTGGGGCGACCAGCAAGCGAGATTTGCGCACCTCGCTCAGGTCTGCCAGGTGCTTCTGCTCCTGGCCCTCTGCTTGGTTCGGGAGCCCATTACAGAACGGGCTAGCACGGCCCGTTCCTATCATTCTCCAATCCTTATGTCTCTTGTTCAGTTGTTTATTTACCATTTATAGGTACAGGGTCTAAATATTCCTTATTTAGATCTTCCTGCATTTTCCAGACTCGCAGGACACTTGCTCATCTGTCTGTTTGTGCAAAAAAAATTTAAAATGTTGTGCCACTCTACTCCAACCTCAGCCTGCCTCTACCATCGTTTCTACTATCATTGCTTATCTCTAGACTATAAAGATCAGGGTCGACTCTGAAGCATTGCAGTGTTTTGAGTCCCCACCTCTAAACCTCAAGGAATATTTCCAACCCAGAGATAGCCAACCTCCAGGCCTGGGGATCTCCTGGAATTATAGCTAATCTTCAGACAGTAATAAGCTGCTTTGGAGGGTGGACAGGGTTGTTGTATAAAAGAAACATTTGAGGCCTCCCACAGAGGTTGTTGTGGAAATGAAAGACTTGAGGCCTACTGCACAGAGTTAAAATCATAGAATCACAGAGTTGGAAGGGTCTTCCAGAATCATGTAGTCAATGCAGGAACTCACAATTACAGAAGTTGTGCAGATGAAACAGGAGGCAAAAGAACCCACGCAACACTTTCACGTACACAACAATCCTGTGCAGTTAGCTTCATATGTTTCATCTCTACAGCAACCTTCTGTGGTTGTTCAGAGTGGTGGAGAAGAGACACGCATGGCTTGGCTGCATCTTCCCTCCAGCAGCAAAGCTAGCCACAGCAATATTTTAAATTAGATTAGATGGGGCTTTTCTGTGACCTCTCTGTCAGCCAATGGTTAGGCAGAAGGGGGAAGCTTTCCCCCTTCAAAAGGAAAGTACACAAATGCACAAATACTCCCATTAACCGTTTATGCATTGGAGGCTGGGCTACAGGCTGGAGTTTTATTCATGTCTGGTTGCCCCACCTCTTCCTGTACCCACATGGGCGAGCATTTGACCCGGTGTACCTCATCCGTCTTCGATTTGTGCCCAGTGCATAAACGGTTATTCATTGCTCTCAGAAATGTTCTGGGCAAATGATTAGCTAAAAAGGGTAATGCAATTTTCAGCTGCATTAGAATCTAGGGCAAGAGAAGTTATATCACTCTATTCCACATTGGTTAGACCTCAGTTGGAACATTGTGTCCTATACTGGGTGCTGCAGTCCAAGAAGGATATTGAGAAGTTAGGACATGTTCAGACACAAGGACTAGGAGCCATGGATTCAAATTATAGGAAAGGAAGTTCAACTTAAATATTAGAAAGCTTTTTTCATAGTGAGGGCTGTTCATAGGTGGAATATGCTGACTTAGAGGGTGATGGAGTCTCCTTCCTTGGATGTTTTTGAAGGAGATTGGATGACTACCTGTGAGGTTTGTGTGATTTTTAAGTCCCTGAAAAGGTGTGTGTGTGGGGGGGGGGGGTGGACTTGTGCTCTCTTCCAACACTGTATGATTCTGATCACCATTCTGATACAATTTATTAATAGTTGTATAAGTCACATATAACCAATAGAAATTTCTGAATATTTTCCTTCTTAACAAATAGGATCTTACACTGTAAGATCATTTCCTATGCAGCACTATATTTGGTCACACAATCTATCCCACATTGACCATGACTCCATGTGCTATAATGTGATATATTTGTGTAAGGGAAGGGTTGCAAGGAAGAGAGCATAAATAAGTCACAGGTTTCCTGGCAATTAATTTTTGAATGGTAACTATTAGCTAGATTCATTTTTCACACACCAAGGAAAAAGTCTTATTAGCATGGTGACCTGTTATATCAGTTGTTTGAATGATGATTGGTATATGGCACTGTCACAACAACTGTTTTAAAATGTGTGAATTGTAATCATATAAGACTGGCAGAGCATTCCTGGTTGTGGGGAGAATTCAGGAAGCTGACTGATATGTTGGTATATCTTGCAGAAATAGCAGCACAAATAAAATTTGTGTTGGCACAGCATCACAGTGGAAGCGGGTGGGCTGGGAGCAAGGTGGGAGCTGGTAGGCTCCTTAAACCATTCCAGCATGGGAATGCCCCCCAACAGCAGTAAAAAGTTACACCATCAAAAAAAGATGGCATAGCCTATGCAAAGCAAAATTATGACTGACCACCACCTATACACATGCACACTGGCCTGCTGATAACTCTGACAGAATGCCCAAAAACTCTTTAGGTAGGGAAGACTGCATGGGATTGTCCTAGAGTTCTCTGCTGTGTATAGCTAGAGTGTGTGGTATGTGCTTCAGAAGCAGAAAAAGACCAGAATGGGCACTTAGCACTACTGGATGAGCACTTAATACTCCCTGCCAAGAGGAAGAACAAAATCTCCCCTGTGGCTCTAATATGTCTCATTACAGACTGCTCGTAATTGTAAAACATGGCGGCTCGACCAGACGCCGGGGCTTAGAGCTCCGCCTGGTCATTGGACTATGAGCGCTCCTTGCTGTTTTTGGGGGCTGGGGGTTAGTTTTTTCCTTCCCCCCTCTCTTGGGAGAGCAGCCTGATGCTTATCGGCAGCAGAACGGAAGAAAAAGGGACCTGAAGGAGAAGGGCTGTGGCGGCCGCACGCGCCAGTTCCAGCACCGGACTTGCGTTGGATGCCTCCCCGGCGAGAGTCATCATTGCAAGGGGAAGGAGACCAACGTGAGCCGGGGGGCGCATTTGCGCAGGCCGCGGCGGGGGCCCCAATGCCGAGGGTCCCTGCGGGAGTTCCTATGCCCCCCCTTTGGATTGCTTGCTCCTCCTCTGTGTCTCGGCATTTTTCAGCGTGCTTCAGACCCAGCGCTCCCCAGCGGGTCCCCCCCCGCCTGGCTTAGGGTGAGGAGGGGCAGAAGATCGAGCACCTACCAGGTTGAAGTTAGCGGCACAGCAACAGAATCATCCCCCTACCCGGGCCCCAGGCTGAAGCTTGCTGGTGGGGCTGAAAAATCACGGCTGCGGCAAACCCTTGGGGCTGGAGTCCAGTGGTTGCGGCAGAGGTTCATCCCGCGGACAGTGAGAGGCCACTTGGGCCGGCCCCTCTGCGCGCGGTTCGACTGCTGGAGTCCCGGGCGGTTCCTTCCCCGGTTGGATGGTAACCTAGAGGACGAGGAGGACTGGGGTGCTGCTGCTTTAAGAACTCAGCCGAAACTGGAGGAGTGGAGAATCATGTCTCTTGGGCGCCACCCAGTGGTGACTGAGATATTGGCCAGAGCAGGGATTCTGAGTTTTAGTGCTCGCCTCCCTTGCACCATCTGGTGGCAGAAGGCCGAATTTCATCTCAAATTCTTTTTTTTGCTCTTTTCTTGCTGTTGTGGCCTAGGCCCTCTCCTGAGGTGATAGGAAGGTGTTAGTGAACATCATTGAGAGAGGAATGATAATTGGGAGCTAGGTTCAGCTGAATTAGGTGGGGATGAGCTGGGGGGCAGAGAGAACCCCTGAGATAGGCGGGATCTCACCCCTACAGTGCTGCCCACCTCTCCAGCTGTTAGATTAGGGTGGGGGAGGGGGGAGGGTGGTGACAGAGTTAGTGGGGTCGGGAGGGTTAGGGAGGGTTAGTGCAGCTGGGGAGGAGGCGGGACTTAGCATAGGAGTTAGGATTGACGTCCTCTCTCGAGGGGGGCACATGGAGAGGGAGGGTCGCCTGGGAGAGATGGCAGATGCTGGGGCCGGGATCCAAATGATCATGGGCCAGGGGCGCTATGGCTGGGGGAGGAGGTTGGACAAGAGAAGGGGTGGGAGCACTGGTGTCCCGCATAGGACCTGGCGGTGGAGACACGGCCGGCGCCCTGGGTGTGCTCGATCCCCTTCTAACCTCCGTCCCATCCCCAGGGCTGTGAGGGTGGAGGCTAGGGAGGGTCCGATCTTGGTCCTGTGCAATGCAAGGTCGATTAAGAACAAGACCTCCACTCTGCAGCACTTCTTTGCAGAGTCGGGGGCGGACCTTGCTTGCGTGACCGAGACCTGGGTGAGGGAGGGGGAGTCGGTGGCCTTGAAAGAACTGGCCCCCCCAGGATTCTCGGTCCTACACCAATCTCGGACCCATAAGAGGGGAGGGGGGGTGGCAATCCTGGCCCGGGAGACTCTTGCCTGCAGGGCTCTCCCGGTGCCGGAAATCAGTGGAGTGGAGTGTGTCGGTATTGGGTGGGACTCGGTCGAGAGCGCGACCATCTGGCTGGTATACCGTCCGCCCAACGCGCCACCAGATGCCCTGCCCCGCCTGCTGGAGGCGGCGGCCGCCTGGGCGTTGCAGTTCCCTAGGCTCTTAATCCTGGGTGACTTCAATGTCCATGCGGACTCGCCCACTTCAGGACTTGGTGGGGACCTGGTGTCATCCATGGCGACACTAGGGCTCTCGCAATTTGTTGCCGGTCCCACTCATCACGCCGGCCACACGCTTGACTTGATTTTCGGTGCCGGGATAGAGGTGGTTCTGGAGCCAGCTTTGGCCGTGCCATGGTCAGACCACTATGCCCTGCGGGCCCGGCTTGGGATGCCACCCCCTCCCCAGTTGGGCGGCGGGCGCACTTTTGCCCGCCCGCGGAGACTCATGGATCCAATTGGTTTCCGGAATGCTCTGCGGGGCCCGATGCCTCCTGGCAACTCACTGGCGGCGTTAGTAGAGGACTGGCAGTCCCGTCTGACAGCCGCTATAGATGATATTGCCCCTAAGCGTCCTCTCTGCCCTCGACTCAAACGGGCCCCCTGGTACACGGGGGTGCTCCGGGAAAAGAAGAGGGAGGTGAGACGACTAGAGCGAGTGTGGCGGAAGACTCGCGACGAAGCTGCAAGAACATCTTATCGCACGCTTATGAGGGCGTATGAGATGGCGGTGAAAGTGGCGAAGCGAGAGTTCTTCGCCACGGAAATCGCGTCCGCAAGCTCTCGCCCGGCCCAATTATTTAGGGTAGTTAGATCCCTTACCGCCCTTCAGGGGCGCCAAAATATTAGTCAATTGGCACTTGGCTGTGAGGCATTAGCGAGCTTTTTTGCGGATAAAGTCTTGTCGCTTCGCCATGACCTTCCTGTCACAATTAATACAGTAAATGAACTGGAGACCTGTTGGCCGTCTTTGGCAGCGAGGTTTGATGGCTTCAGACGGCTCTCTTCTTCCGAAGTGGACAAGTTGCTGGGGTCGGTCAGGGCGACCACCTGCCCCCTTGATCCCTGTCCCTCTTGGCTTCTCAAGGGGAGCGGAGAGGGGATAGGAGGCCAACTCAGGGATATTATCAACCTTTCCCTGAGTTCCGGGGAATTCCCCGAGCGGCTGAAGGAGGCAGTGGTTCGCCCTCTCCTGAAAAAATCAACGCTGGACCCGCAGGACCCTGCCAACTACCGCCCGGTGTCGAACCTAGTGTTCCTGGGCAAGGTGGTGGAAAGGGCTGCGGCGGACCAGCTCCTAGCTTTCTTGGATGAAACTTCGGCACTCGATCCATATCAGTCTGGCTTCCGCCCTGGCCACGGGGTGGAGACGGTGTTGGTCGCTTTGCTGGATGATCTCCGTCGCCAGCTGGATAGAGGCGGGTCAGCCATGCTGGTCCTTCTGGATCTGTCGGCTGCTTTCGACACCGTGGACCATGAGATATTGGGCCACCGCCTCGCCGGTACGGGGATACGGGGTACAGCCTTGCGCTGGATACGCTCCTTCCTCCAGAACCGGACCCAGAGGGTTGCAGTGGGGGATGAGCTCTCGCGCCCTTATGGACTCCCTTGTGGGGTCCCACAGGGCGCGGTTCTCTCCCCCACACTATTTAACATCTTCATGCGCCCTCTGGCCCAGCTGGTACGGAGTTTTGGGTTGGGCTGCCATCAGTACGCTGATGACACCCAGCTCTATCTCCTCATGGACGGCCACCCAGACTCCCCCCCGGAACCATTCGCCAGATGTTTGGAAGCAGTGACAGAATGGTTTGAGCAGAGTCGCCTGAAACTCAACCCCTCCAAGACGGAGGTCCTGTGGCTGGGAAGTAGGGGGCGGGAACAGGAAGCGCATTTACCCACCCTGGCAGGGGCGCATCTTACCATCGCGTCCCAGGCCAGAAACTTGGGTGTGACCATTGATGCCTCCCTGACTATGGAGGCGCAGGTCAGGAAAGTAGCCGGCCAGGCATTTTTCCATCTTTGCCAAGCCCGGCTACTAGCGCCCTACCTGTCCCCCGAACACCTGGCCACTGTGATCCATGCAACGGTCACCTCCAGATTAGATTTCTGTAACTCGCTCTACGCGGGCCTATCCCTGTCTCTGATCCGGAAACTCCAGCTGGTACAAAATGCAGCCGCTAGGGTCCTCACCGGCACACCTTGGAGGGCCCACATCCAGCCTGTGCTGAGGCAGCTGCACTGGTTACCAATTGCTGTCCGGATCCGGTTCAAGGTTCTGGTTCTAACCTTTAAGGCTTTACGCGGGCTGGGACCCACATACCTGAGGGACCGCCTAGTGCCCTATGCCCCCCGCAGGGCTCTGCGCTCTGCGAGTGAGAATCTTCTGGTCGTTCCCGGCCCTAGGGAAGCACGCCTAGCCTCGACCAGGGCCAGGGCCTTTTCGGTCCTGGCCCCCACCTGGTGGAATGAGCTCCCGGGTGAGCTGCGGGCCCTGCGGGACCCTTTAACATTCCGCAGGGCCTGCAAGACGCAGCTCTTCCGCCAGGTCTATGGTTGAGGCTGGGGCTGCCGGGGTACATCGACTGCTCTCCCCCGGGCTTCTTGAACATCGTTGACCTCCTTCTCCTCCACCCCCCCCTTTTTTAGGAATGGGGGTAGGAAGGGGATCTTATTATTGTGCTGCCATGTTGTGACATTTTAAAGTCTTTTAATGGGAGTTTTAATGGGTTTTTTAAGATATTGTAACCCGCCGCGAGCCATTTGGGAGTGGCGGGAAATAAATCGAAATAATAATAATAATAATAATAATAATAATAATAATAATAATAATAATAATAATAATAATAATAATAATATGTACCCCACTCTCCATACGCTCAGCTCAGCAGGACAGCCCCTAACTGACAGGTAAGCAAGAACTGGGAATCCATCTGGCTTTCCATAGCCATCCACCTCTGCCTCTCTCATTCTCCTTTTATGAGATTTACTGCTGCTCTCCCACAATTCTAGCTTCCACAACCAAGACCTGTGGTGAGTTGGTGTGAGTTTTTCCAGAGCTGTCCATCATGGTCAATGTCATGCAATGAAGTGGACTCCCAGGAAAATGTAACTGGGATAACTGCTTGGGTAGAGGGAATGATTGAAGCTACTGGGGTGTTAATACCCTCTTTTGATGGGAACATCCTCCTTGGGTGGTGTTCAGGGCACAACTGTGGGTCAGGGTGCTTGGAGTCTGTCCCACTCTACGATTTGGATCAGTCAATGAAGATGCCCTGTAGTTGCACCAATAAATGTCTAGTCTATAGATGTGATGCTAGTTGTAGCAGACCTGTGGATTGTGGATCATCTTTGCTCCCTACCTCCTCTAAGATGAGCAGTAGCTGCCAGAACAGTCATTCTTTAAATGCATAAACTACAAACGAACCGTCAATTCCTTTTGGTAACTCCAGTCCAAACAAAATGTATAGGAATTGTCCAGGCTATTTCAAATCATTAATGGATCTTTTTATTTCTTCTTTTTATAATAATTCAGAACTTTGTAAATCATCCAAAATCATAAATCACAACCAAAACGGGTTCCTAGGTAAATAATATCCTGTTTTCCCAAACCTCCTCAGTGATTGTGATCCTTTGTATTTTCTTAATGTTTTCACTGCTCCATTAATTGAATTTTTATAAAAAGAAGAAATAAAAAGATCCATTAATGATTTGAAATAGCCTGGACAATTCCTATACATTCTTGAAATGCATGGCATAGCAGGGTCTCCAGACCCGACATCTGGTGGAGCCTTTGCAACACGTGGACTTGATTTTCTTGGAGGGAGATGGCAGGTGATGAAGAGGGTAATGTCAAGGAAGCCAGGCAGCTGCCTCTGCTCCCCGGTATGGTGGGTGTTGTGGTCCTCAAGGATGTGGAGGAGCCCTTTGCTGGGGTTTATATTTTATTTAATTTTAAAATGTTCAATTATTATGTTTATACTATTTAAATGTACATATTTAAATGTAATATTTAATTAGCCTTGCACTATATTTCTGGTCAGTTGCTAAGATCTTGAAGTAATTCTCTTTTCTTATCATCCATTTATTAAGATAACCATTTATCTGTGACGGTCACATGTGGACTTATGTGAAACAATATTTCAAACAGCTGAGGTGAAGTCCTAACAGCAAATACATCCCTTGCTGTTATTTGATAAAGACAGAGTGCCACTTTTGGACTACTCTTACGACAAAAAACTGCAGTGTTCACAAATTGTGTGCACTGTCAGAGTCAGGAAATGCATGTGATGCACTTTATAAGTGACAGTCTTTGAGAGCCTGTCAGTCAGTGAGGAAACGTACTTCGTATGTGTCGAGCTACAATTAAGTTGGGCATCTTTTGATATATCAGATGAAAAGATCAACATCCACAGAACTGCAACTGTCGAGAGAGAAATTGTCAATTGCCAGTTGCAGCTAAGGAAGCAAAGGCTACAGTGCCTTTTATTAACTGGAACTGAACATGCCTTTTCATTCAGGGTCATCATTTAGTGAGCAGGTCATTCCCCTCCTCTCCCAATTGCAGACCACTTGTGACTTCTTCTCAGGGGAACCTCATTTTTTTCTAACCTACTCAGCAGTTCTACACCCTATGTGATTGCTGCTGACTGTAGATACAAGGTGCCTTGTTCCAGGGGAGTGACCTCCATTGTGCCCTTGTCCTTGTGGATAAAAGACAGAAAGCTGAATTGTTGATTATCTTAATTTACAGTTGGTAAAAATGCTGAAAAATTCAAGTGTTTGTCATACATGCTACTGACAATACTGAATCCTTCATTCAAGAGAAAACAAAATAAGTCACCATTTAGGGTCCTCAGTGGAACATAACAAATAAGAGTGTCATGTGACATGGATGGTTTCCAGCATGCTCTCCCAAAGAATTGCCTCCAAAAAAACAACTGTACAACTCAATCAACTACATTAGCTATTATGGTGATTATGCTGCAACATGCTGAAACATCTGATTATGTCTCAAATCCACATCCAAAAATAAAACCTATGGAAGTGTCAGAGACTCAAATGACACATCCAGGAATAGAAAAAGGTAATTATTGAGTTACCAGAAATGTCACTCATTAACGCACTTTTGTTCACCATACCTCTTCCTCAGAAAATAGAGTTATGAAGATTTGCAATTTGTCAGCAATATGAGGCCTGTACAGCTGCTATCTTGTGTGAGCATCATTTGAGGACCAGTGAATGGTAAGTGCCTGGATGATGAAGAAGAGTTTGTTTTTATATGGTCACTAACTTTTTGGGAGAGAGGTCCTTTTCAAGATGTAAAAGAATTAAACATTTATTACGGGCTACAATGTCTCAAGGGAGGTTGTCTGGTACGGGGGGAATTTCCCCACATCCAAGAGAGGACTCTGGCAACAACATACATTTTACCATAAATTGACCACAACTTTATTAACGTAACCAAGCGTAGAGTGGCATGGATGGATCCCACCTCTCAGCAGGCTGCCCCAATTTTTGTGAGGTGACTTATAGTAGGAACCCATTGGGTGTTAGTCTCTGTTGGATTTCCTTGTCACCTGGAAATGTGAGCTGACTGCTCACAGGCCCCTTCCATAAGTAGGCTCCAGCAGCGCTGCAGCCACTTGGTCCCATAGGGAGACCTCCTCCATCTGGGGAGTTCAGCATACAAGCTCGGCCTCCCCACAAATGGATGCAACCCATGCCTCATGCCCACAAGCTGTGATGAAAACCAGTAAACACTACACTCCAACCTCTAAAAAAGTAGGGTGGGTCGGGTGGATGTGCCTCGGACTGCACAAAGGGGGAAAGAGGTCAGAACACCACATGCTTCCCCCTTTTAAAGGCACTACCATAACCCCTCCTCTGTGCCCACCCAGTCATGCTCTCTCCCCAGCGTTCCCATGCTCTGGGCAAACCTGGCTTGCCGGGCACACAGGCATCTACCTCCTGCTCCGGCCAGGCCTTTCAGGGGTATGGAGCATCCAGTGACCGTTGGGGAGTCTTTGTCACTATTGTTAATACTGAGCAGTCAGTACATTTAAAGTGACAAACTTAAACAAACTAATTTTGATGAACTTTTAACAGATTTTGCTATGAGGAAGGCAAAAAACCCTTTTTTATTTTTAGTATATATGATTATAGGAGCTTATTTCTTAATGTGTATTTTTAAACCAACTGTTTAATGACAACATAAAGTAGGATCTATGTCACATTGTCACTGTCAGGTCATCAATATCATCTTGCTAACATTTCCCAGGTTATAAAATTTGTAAGCTTAAGGATTTAAAAAAAGAAAATAGCAGTAGACACACAATTTCATTTCGCTAAAAAAATCCTGCTTATTCCACAAAATGTTCACTAAGTTAGGTTATTACAAAGGTTTAATTTTAACATTTATGCTTTTTAAAATTTCAATCACTAGAGTGTGTAAAATCTTATGTATTTTAGAGAAGGAATTGTGAACTGTAGAATTTTACACACCCATCATCATCCATATCTTCACTCAGTTTTTTTTTTAATCCTCTTGACTTTTCCATCTTCCTTTAGTTGTGAGGGCAGGCAGGGGATTGGAGCGGGGCTCACAATTGGAATAGCCTAGGGCCTCTTCTTAATCTAAATCTGACACTGCCTTTATGCCTGGGGGGGGGACACAAATCAACTTGCTTAGAACTCCTCAATGAATAATCATCATATTCACACAAATGCACACATATAGAAACTCCCTTAAGAAGTTTTGCAAGGTTATTTTAATATATCTAGCCATAACATTTTCAATTTTGGAAAGGCTTTCAACAGGAAAAAAAATCACAATTTAGAACTCTAGACATAAGTTATACAGTTTCTACAGCCTAATATTGGATGCCCTGACTTGTTGGATAAAGAAAATGTGAGCATGTTGTCGCATCCATCTGTGCATATGACTGCATATGGTCTATGGGCTGACTCATTTTCTTTTAATTCATTTTGAACCATCCTTTTTTTCGTGGTGTCATTTTCTTTTAAAGCAGTCTCTTCTTTAAGGTATCTTTAAGGTGCACATCTAATTTTTACTGGCAGCGAAGTTCACTAGGTGATTTTGGACCTTCCTTCAGTGAAAGAAATGCTTGAACTCATAGACCTACCTTATACTGTGTCAGACATAGTTTTAACAGGGTCAGTACTGTCTACTCTGACTAGTAGCAAGCAGCTCTCCAGGTTCTTAATGTGACTCTTTCATCTGGAGATTCTCAGGTTTGAAACTGGATCTTCTGTGAATAAAACAGATGCTTAAGATGGAAGAAGACTCCTTAGACAAAAAATTTCTCCAGCCTAAGGTAGGAGACATGCCTCTGTTTTGTCAACCACTATACTTACAGTTAATTCCTGTTTTTTGATTGTAAAAAAGATGACACTTGCATTAGAAAGCAATCTCCTAATAGACTCCCATCTCCCTTACCTTTGGTGAAGGACACAGAGGCAAATTTCACTCCTTTGGGCTGATTCATCCATTGCACCATTTGTGTTGCCCACTTTTTCCAGAGGGTTCCACATTATACTCTGGATTATACAGACTGACTGGGTAGGAGTGTTGACAGGTGGCAGTGCTTTGAGGAACAGGCTGTTACAAGATAGAATGTTGCTTCATTCCAAATACAGTTTGTCTAAATCATTTGACCAAATCTGAAATATATATTCCACGGTGAGTGGATAAAATCCCAAAGCAATAGAATCTATCAGCATGATACTGTCTGAGTCCAGTTCAAGTTAGGAAAGTGCTCTCATGAAAGAACGTCTGGGTCCATGCACATTACAGCATTTAGTCCATATCCGGCACAACAAAAAGCATGTTCATGTGATAGAACAGCCAATTGTTATGAGCATTCTAGGGGTAGTTGAGATTGATCTTTATAAATCTGAAGCAGCATGTTCAGGTTAGACAGATTAATTAAAGCAGCCAGGTACAGCTGTTATTGAACCAAATTTACATCTAGTATTAAGGTTGCATTCGTGCAATAAAATGAAGCATTAATCCTGAGTGGTGATAATTAAATCTGAATAAAGGCCGCAGTGAACTTATCAATAGGATCACCAAAAAAGAGATGTAAATGCTAAACAAATAAATGTCCATCAGAGGTGATAGGGTTTGCCTTTCCACGGGTGCATGCTGAAATAAAGCAATCAGGCAGATAAAACTGGGGGAACAGGATTAATTGCTAACTGTTTCAAGTCACAGAGAAAATTTATTTTCTGGGTTAAAGGCATACACATGTCATTTGTCTCCACCTGCAATGCTTAAAACAGGATGCTCTATGTCCACATGTTTAGAAATACATGTTAAGAAAGGCCAGCATTGGTTATGTCTATATGAAAGTATATCAGTGTATACAGAAGAAGAAGAAGAAGAAGAAGAAGAAGAAGAAGAAGAGTTGGTTCTTATATGCCTCTTTTCCCTACCCGAAGGAGGCTCAAAGTGGCTTACAGTCGCCTTCCCATTCCTCTCATGAATCCAGTCAGAATTGTACTAATCATGATCTGATGCAAATTTTGCCAGATTTTTAATACTATAAATACTCTGATAACATCATTTCACCCAGTCATTTACTCGCAACCAGAACACTTCTAGTCTTACGTTTTCCTGACACCTCTCTATCTGGTTTCAGTTTCCTCACAGTGAAAAGCAGGAGGGGTAGCAGAAGACAGAGGGATCTATAAACTATAATCCTAGCAGGGATGTCATATAAATAGGATGCTTTATCTGTTTTCCTGCTGAATGGTATCATCCCAATAGGCATTTGTGTTCCACTTATAATTTAGGATTGTATGCATATGCTCTTTTTCGTTTCTCTTTGTTTTTGTACGTTATTATTACGAACCTTTTAAATTTCATCCACTCTTGCTGCTCATACTCCAAAAGCACTTGTTTCCCTCCAAAAATGTAACAATATTTTAATTGGAGATGCCCAAACACCTATTGACTCAGCTCAGTCCCTGCTCACTGATTGCAAACAGACAGACGGCCCTCAGCAAGTTGTTTGCTGCTTCTGAAGTGCCTTATTCTGTTTCTCAAGGCATTTTTCACATGTATCAGTACTGCTGCTCAGTAAGATGCCAAGTCTCTCCCACTCCAGTCCTGCTCCACTGGTGCCTCCCCTCCTTCCCTTGCCATCACTGCCAGTTCAGCAGAAGACCAGCATCTGTTCCCATTGCCAATCATTCAGCAGCTGCTTAAGCCTGTCCACAGGTAATGTTTTGCTAAGCATCTCTGCTTGGCACCTGCAAGTGGCTCAAAAATGTCTTTCTAAACATGTGGACATAGAGAAAATATTTTGTTTCAACTACTGTAGCTCTTGACTCTCTACTAAATGTCCTTACTTATCTGAAATATTTCTAACACATTTTCCATTTAACTGCCCACAGTACAATAACATCTTATTGCTGTTACATCGTAGATCACAATGCATTTAATATTTATTTCATGCATTTATATTCCACCTTTCTTTCTGATGGTGACCCAAAGTAGCTTATAACTGATTCCTTTCTCCCATTTTATCCTTACAACAATGTTTGTTTGTTCATTCAATCATTTGATTTCTATGCTGTCGCTCCTAAACCAGCTAGCCCATAGTTAATCTAAGAGATTATGACTGGCCAAAGGTCACCCACCAAGCTTCCATGACATGAGTGGGGATTTGAGCTTAGGGTCTTCCAGCAACCTGTCTGACACTCTTAACCACTATGCTATGCTGAGTCGCCTGAAACCAAGCCAATGAGCAAAAAATAAATTAGTGGCTAGTGTTATTTATTTATTCAAATATTTATAGCCTGCCTTTCCTGATATTTTCCCATTTTGTTGGTTTCTTTTATTCCATGTTTTGTTGGTTTCTTTAATGGTGTTTTTATTATACAGCATTTTACCAGTATTTTGCGTCATTCATACGTTCATTTATATGAAAGTCATCAATGTTGATATCAGGAAATACAATTTTGTAATCTTGTACAGGGAACAGGTGGCAAAAAAGATTCTACTTTCAAGTATAAAACTGAATTGTGGTATCTCTAGGAAGGGAAGTCCTGAAGTAGACTAGCTTGTAGTTATGTTAACCATCCTACCATCAGCTATTGTCTGTGAACGAACATCTAGAATCATAGAATCTGTTTTAAAAACATCTGTAAAATGTCCAGGTTGGAACTTTAGATCAAGCCTATGGTGTTGCCTGTGAAGACTGAGATGTGCTGTGGTAGAAGCACTTCAGACTATGTGCCTCATGTGTCAATTGTCCCATCTGTTTCCATAAGTAAGTAACAGATCTTTTTAGGTGTCCAAGTAGCTTCCCAGTTTAGGAGCTGCAAAGGTTTCACTTGCCTAATCTGCCTTGTGCATACAGTCCTGCAAACACAGTCATCTTTTCCCCACTTACTTCCTTACAATATTGTACTTCAATTCAGATGCATAATGGAATGATCAAGATACTTTCCACAGAAGTTCTGTTTCTAGACTAAGTGAATTGGTCTGCATTCAGAGTTTGACTTGGCAGCAGTAAGCCACTGAGTGGGCTGCAAGTGAACAATCAAATTGTATATCTAAGATGCATACTGTGGAATGAAAAATTGCTCCCCACCCCACCCTCAGAACTGAAGCAAACGTCATCTTTCTCAGCAGTTCTTTCTTCTGGCACAGATTTTAGTTGGACACTTCCCCGTATATGACAACATTCAATTCAGGCCACTGAATCACTTTGGCCCTTAGTCAGCAACATGTCATGTTACTGAGTCTGCAGCAAGGAGAGAGAAGAATCTCCCAGCATATATTTTACATTTCAGACAAACTTAGTGTGTATGGAAATCACAACTGACAGGGCAGGCAAGTGCCAAGAGTAATGGAGGCAGGCAGGCAATGTGCAGGCTTCTTGCCGTGCTGCCAATGAATCACGGTCTTGACCTGCAACCCCTTCTGCTGTTCTGGTTATTGGCCTTGCTTGAACAGAAACTGCCAGGCATCCTGAGCTGAGCCAGAGAGCGAGAGGAACAAGCATCCAGTGGGCATAGGGATGGATTTCGAGCATTATTTATGGCTTCATAATGTTGCGACAAGGAGAGTTTATAAAATCCCACTTGGCAGGGAAGCATGTACACTCTCCCACAGAGTCTAAATATAAGTTAGTTAAAAGCTATGGCTTGCCTGTGCAACTTCTTTAAAAAGGCATGTTTGGGATCCATTGCTTAATCCAGATGATGGTCCCATTTTGAAGTTCTCTGGAGAGGCTTCCATATTAACTGAGAGCAGATTTTTGGAAAATTTTATTGGAAAAAGAATAGCTGCTGCCAAGTATCCCCAAATACATATTTTGTTTAGGTTACAGAGCTGCTGCAAAGAGCTGTCATTTTTAAAATGTCTGTTTGGTGGCTTGCACTTTGATGGTTCTTCGAAGGCCTCTCTTTGCAGAGCTGGCTCGAAACAATGAAAAAAAATGTGTTTTTGAAGTGACTCTAAAGTTTCATAGTGCTCTGAATAAATGTAATTAATTATAGAAATAGATATACTTTTCCTTTCCGTTGGAAGTGATAAAAAACATAACCTTCCATAGATCATCTTCAATAGCTATTTCATACAGTCATTCCATATGTGTGGCCATTGTTTAGTCTGTAGCAGCAAAATAAAACAGGAGTCTGGTGGCACCTTAAAGACGAAGGGAAAAAAATTATGCCAGCATGAGCTTTCATGAATCACAGCTCACAACATCAGACACAACTCCAGAAAGCTTATGGTGAAATAAATTTTGTAAGTTTTTAAGATGTCACCGGACTCCTGTTTTATTTCATATTATTCAGCTAGCACATTGTGCACAAAGTTATGACTAAGACTGAGCCAGAACTGCTTTATCTAATTTTGCATTTGTTGTCAAGAGGCTCCTAAAGCCTCCTACTTTGAGAGGTATCTTAAGTCGCATGACAAACTTTCAGTGGCAGTCTTGTTGGCTTAATGTCCTTTGCCTCCTTTGCTCTCAGAGTTCATGTGCCCCTATTCCTGTTCTGTTACACCTGATATGCTGTGGCAGACCACATGGCTCTTTTGTTGACAGCTATGGCATCTGATGAAATCGGAGACCAATGACAAATTACTTAGGTTGTCACAGCCTAAATTAAGCAGCACTTTGAACAAATTAGTTTGAAGACAGTAAGGGCAGAAGAAGAATGATGCTGGCAGAAAGTGGTAACTAGGGGAACAAAAGGGTAGGGCATGGAATGGCAGAACTGTTTTCTAAAGGGATTCTCCCCCACCATCCAGTGATATCAAAACTGTTAACTTCAAGAGCTGTAAAGAATGGGTGGTATAAAGATCCAAGTAAATATATTAATAAAAATGAGAAGACAATCAGTGTCACTTTCATTATGGCACAGCAGGCATGATTGGACATGTGACTGGTCATTAATTGTTTACTTAGAATATTAATCCAGGCATGAAGTTTGAAACAATGGAGGAATTAACAGTTGGTGCTTTACTTACAGTATGGATGATAGGATGAAATACAGCTTGCATGTTATAGATCAGGTAGACAATCCGGAGTGTACTGTTTTAGATTTTTTAAAAAACAGCTATGCATCTGTTCATTTTTTCTGTCATTGATGCTTCTGGGCTATCCCTTACATGAGGCAGCACATTTTATAAGACCATTCTCATTCACAGCATCGTTGAGTGGTGTGTCTTGGCTTTCCTTGAAAGGGGTTGTTTAGAGAATTTGACATTTGAATAAAGTTTTTCAATTTGAACAAGTAGTAAAAATAAAAGTAAAGGTTACCTTTCTTAGTGTTGTCAAGATTTATAACAATAGCACATCTTAACTGTGTTTTATAGGTTGCTCGAGCCATTCAAATTAAATAGTGACCTACAAAAACATGTGATTTTCAGAAACAGGACAGTGTTTGTGAAACCTTGAGAAGGCTGATGGCATTTTGAATGCCTTGAGAGCCTTGTAAAAGGTAAAGGTTGGCTCAAGTTCTGATTTGTTTTACAATTTTTTGTTAACATTTTGCATTCCAAATGCTGGGCTAGGATGTTAAAACAAGAGCCTCTGCCATTGAGCATAGAGATGACTTATAGCAGATGGTTGTGCTATTCCATAGTTGCAACCCAACTGGTCTTTCAAATGACATGGCAGAAACACATCCAGCCATCAGTACGGTGGCATTGGACTGATAGCATTAAGGAGGAGACAAGGTAGAAGATGATGGTTCTACATAGCATCTTAACAGAGAAGGACCCTCTGTTAAGGATTAACATCAGATGATTCTTCCCCACATAGCCCAGTTTGGCAATATTGATATTTCTGAAATTCTCATAATAGGCGGTGGGACTTACCCGTAGCCACCCGTTGGCGGGGGAAGGGCAGGCGGGAAGAGAGTGGCTTGCTCGGCCGCTCGAGGGTTCGTCGCGCTGCGAGGGGCGGGGCCATAGGGCTGGGTTAAGCTCAGCCCCTGGCTTCCCTCCACTCGCGGCTAGGCAGGCAAATAACCCTCCCAGCCTCCCTGTTATTTGATGTTTTACCGGTATTATTGTTAATTTCGTCACAGCGGGTAGGCATATGGGAATGACCCTGTTAAAGGGAGCCGGGGTGCGATCGGCCTCTCCGAGGGGCTTGGGGCCTCCGTAAAGGGGTGGTCGGCAACAAGCTGGGGTCTGCCCAGCAGGGCAGGTCATCGCAGCTTGTTGAATGACCAGATGGCCCTGGGGGTATCCAAGGAGGTTCGCACCCTTTGGGCCCCTACCTGGGCTATCTCCCAGTTAGTGAGTCCAGCAAGGGGGTCACGTAGTCCCAGCGGGGAACTGGATGACAGGCTCTGATGTGCGCTGACTCAGGCTGGCAGTGTGTTCACTGCATAGGTCAGGCTCATCCTTATGCTGCGTCAACCCTCCATTGGGAGATGTTTTTGAATAAACACTGTGGCCTGTTATATGCTGAACAAATGGAGTTGCGTATTCTTCCCGCCATACTGGCCTTTTACCTGCCAATAATATTTTCACCACAATGTTGAGGGAGATTGTAAACCTCTCCTTAACATCTGGAGAGTTTCCCAAGGGGCTCAAGGAAGCAGTGGTACGCCCTTTACTGAAAAAAGCCATCATTGGACCCACAGAACCCCGCCAGTTACCGCCTAGTTTTGTACTTGGTGTTCCTGGGTAAGGTGCTAGAGCGGGCTGCGGCAGACCAACTCCTAGGTTTCTTGGATGAAACTTCAGCCCTCAACTCATACCAGTCTGAGGAGTCGACTGAAGATGGCGCCGTAATTGCTGGACTTCTATCCAGCTCTTAAGCCTTGCCGAGGGTCAGGAGCATCTGCACCTGGCAGACCTGAGCAGATACGCAAATCTGCTCGCTGGTCGCCCCAGGAACCGGGAACGGCATCCTGAGGGTCCTACAGATCCGTGGGGAGGTAGGGAGACCGAGCTCTCCGGATCAACAGCGGCGTGTGCTCAAGGTCACGATGGCGCCCTTGTCGCAAACAACTTTCTAAGCTTGAAACGACCAGCTGACCCTACATTCTTCCCAGACCATCTTTTACCAGACTGACAGGAGCTGAAGTTTACAACAGTAAGGATTGAAAGCTTTCTGGCTTTTCCTTTTCTTTTCCCACAAGCTCTTTCCCCCCCCCCCCTCCTCAACCAATTTACAAGTGATTTCCCTCTTTCGTCGAGTGAGAGACTCCCAGCTAATTATACCCACTAACCAAACAAAGAGAGAGCTTTGAAGATTTGTTGGTGAAAGTTCAGTGGGGGAAGCTGACTTGATACGGAGATCGACAAAGTGATAATTTGGGGTCGCTCGTGCTCCCGCGAGACCTCACGAGACTTTCTGTTTATAGTTTGTGACTGCCTAGAACTATGGAAGAATTAACTAAGGCACAGCTTTTCCATTTGTTATGCGAAGGAAACTCAAAGATACTGAAAGCAGTCAATAAGCTGGAAAAGGAAATCCGTGGGATTAAGGGGGAGCTTTTGGACGGAGCCCATGGTCTGGAGAGAGCAGCTGATGACGCAGCTCAGCCAACAATAAATCAAATGAAAATTCAATGTTTGGAAGTTAATCAACAGGAGGGGGAGTGAGCTAGAGATGTAAAAACTCAAAGTACCTTTGAAGAACTTGGGAAAACAGATTTAAGGAAGGAAAGCACCGAAAACCTGGAAGTCTATTTAAAGCAGGAAGTGATTTGGATCACCAAAATAAAAAGAGTCTATTCAAAAGCGACAGCACCCAGGAAGCTATCAGGAGATATTTCTGAGCGACCAGAGAGATCCAGATAGATAAAGTATACAGAGCCTACTCAAAGACGACTGCAAGCAAGAATCAAGTAAGAGACTTCTTTGGCCCTGACAGAAGGACAATCAGAAACACTCTACTATGGAAAAAAACACAATTTCATTTTATGCGACCACCTGAAGGATGAGTACAACAGTGGAGTATTCTCCTGGTTTCCTGTGGGGAAGACAGCAACAGTAACTTTTAGGACAGGACCAATATATGAAGGGAACTGACTTTATATCATCTAAGGCAATAATAGAATATATCCATATAATAGATTATACTCTCATATGTATCAACAACTACTCTGCTAAGAAAGATGGTAATAACTTCTAGATCAGGATCAATATGTGATGGGAACTGAATATGTATGCCAATATGTATGCTAAAAGAGGATGACAAACTATACTTCATAGGTATTAACAAGACGGCAGCAGTAACTCTTAGGTCAGGGCCAATTTATGAAGGGGACTGACCTTATATCATTTAAGATAATAACAGAATATATTCTTATAATAGATCATATTGTCATATGTATTAACAATCACTTTGCTAAGAAAAATGGTAAAAACTTCTAGATTAGAAATAATATGTGATGGGAACTGAATATGTATGTTAAAAGAGGATGGCAAACCATATCAGCTGGTCGCTTTTTTCTTAATTTTTCTGTAAATGCTTCATATAATAATAAATAATAAAATTATAAAAAAAAAAAACTCATACCAGTCTGGCATCCACCCTGGCCACGGGGTGGAGACCGTGCTGGTCGCCCTCATGGATGATATCCAGCACCAGCTGGATTGGGGCGCCTCTGCCATTCGCATGCTTCTAGATCTGTCGGCCGCATTTGATGTGGTCGACCACGAGTTATTGGTACACCGCCTCGCCAAAGCTGGAATAAGGGGGACTGTGCTTCAATGGCTGGTCTCCTTTCTCCAGAACCGGATGCAGAGGGTTGTGATAGGGGAGAATATGTCAAGCCCTTGTGAGCTCCCTTGTGGGATGCCGCAGGAGGCGATACTCTCCCCCACACTTTTTAACATCTATATGCGCCCTCTAGCCCAACTGGTCCGGGGCTATGGGCTGGGATGCAACCAATATGCAGATGACACCCAGCTCTACTTCCTAATGGACAGACGGCCAGACTCCACCCCGGATATATTTGCCAGCTGTTTGAAAGCGGTAGCTAGTTGGCTCAGGCAGAGTCGCCTGAAACTCAACCCCACCAAGAGGTCCTGTGGCTGGGCAGAAGAGGGCAGGACCAGGAAGCACACCTCCCATGCCTGAACGGGGTGCAATTAACACCTGCACCAGTTGCCAGGAATTTGGGGGTGACATTTGATGCCTCCCTCTCTATGGAGGCTCAGGTCACCGATGTTGCTCGGATGGCATTTTTCCATCTTCGCCAAGCTCGGCTACTAGCGCCCTACCTGTCCTCGGAACACCTGGCCACAGTGATCCATGCAACGGTCACTTCCAGATTAGACTTCTGTAGCTCGCTCTATGCAGGCCTTCCCTTGTCTTTGACTTGGAAGCTACAGCTGGTCTAAAACGCAGCTGCCAGAGTCCTCACTAGAACACCTTTGAGGGCCCACTTTCAGCTGGTGCTTCGTCATCTGCACTGGTTACCAGTCTGTTTCCGAATCAGATTCAAGGTATTGGTATTGACCTTTAAGGCTATACGTGGCCTGGGTCCCATCTACCTGTGGGACCACTTGGTTGCTTATGCCCCCCGCAGAGCACTCTACTCTGCGGGTATGAATTTACTGGTTGTCCCGGGCCCACGGGATGTTCACCTGGCCTTGACCCAGGCCAGGGCCTTTTCAGTCCTGGCCCAAACCTGGTGGAATGAGCTCCCAGAAGAGCTAAGGGCCCTGCAGGATCTACCAGCTTTTTGCAGGGCCTGCAGGATAGAGCTCTTGCGCCAGGCATATGGTTGAGGCCAGGGCAGGTCTCCCACTAATACATCAGAGGATCCCCTCCAATATTGAGATCTCTAACACTGAGATCATTGTTAGATCTATTGCATTGGCACCACCATCTTCTGAATATTATTCTCCTCACCAGTCTGAACTTGGGGGGAAGTAGGGTAAATACGATCAGAATTGTGACCGCCGCCGCTTATATGTTATATGTGACTTGTTGTTGATGTAAATTGGGGTTTTTATGGGGATTTTATTGTGTTTTAACTGTTTATGTTGTAAACCGCCCTGAGACCTATTTGGAAAAGGGTGGTCTAAAAATTAAATAATAATGAGTAGGTTAGAAATTACATGACTTTGCTTCTAATGCATTAGTAATTATCTATCATTTTTCCATTTTATGTCCAAATTTTTTGTAGAACTCATTGATACACCATTTAGTAGAGATAGACTTTGTAAGGTTTCTTAATTTCATATTCCATACACTGGGTGAACACTTTTCTGGAATACTATGTTTTGGATCACGGCTTGATCACCAGGCATGATAAAGCAGGAAAATTTTGTTGGTCATTTTGACTGCTCATGAGTCTGACTCAATTGCAGCTGACTGAAGTTTTGCTGTACTTCTTGTGTACCACAGTATATCACAGTCGGCTTTCATGCATATGCATTGTCACACAGCCCAGTGGCGCTCCCCCCCCCCACTGCATTCTGTTCCTCATACTTCTTTCCTCTGCTACCAAAACACAGAGATAAATTCATCATCAATCATGTAAACTATGGGGAAATAACACATTAAAAATCCTACCATTCACTGTTCTTTTATGTAATCCTTGTGGTCATAGCGACTGATTTGCTTGGATTGGAGAATTTTATGTTTGAATAATTCTGCAAAGCATTATGGGAGTAGGTTTCCTTCTGTAACCTGTTCAGTTTAAGCAGCGATATCAAAAATATTTTCTTTTTATTGAGGAAGGGAGAGAGTTCACATCTATGACAGCATGATCCCACTTTGTGATACTTGCATCTATGAAAATAGCTATAAACCAATTTCAGAATATATCATATTTGAAACAATAGTTAAACATATTCAACAACAATCAACACATAATAATTCAGGATCGTTGTATTTGGGCAGACCAGGGCCTCAGTCTTTTTTACTTCTGTCTAGGCAGTTCCTTGAAGAAGCACCAACTGGCAGCTATGTTCTGTGTTGAGGGGTCTTCTATTCTTCACAGAAGTCTCTGGTGGCTTCGTATTCTCAAGATAAAATGCATCAAGATGCAGAGGACAGTAGAATTCTTTACCTAAAATGTGTGTGTATGTGTATGTATATGTATACGTAAGGAGTGTTTCTGAGGGGAGAGTACGTCTCCCTGCAGCTTCAGGTCCTGTACTCCCTCTGGGGAGATGACACCTTTTCTTCCTTATCAAGAATACCCACCCCCTTAACCCCTTCTAGCGGACTCAAAAGTTAAATTTCCCCAGATGAAGTAGTAGAAGAAGAGTTGGTTCTTATATGCTTCTCTATCCAGAGGAGTCTCAAAATAGCTTACAATTGCCTTCCCTTTCCTCTTCCCACAACAGACATCCTATGAGGTAGGTGAGGCTGAGAGAGCTGGTTCTTATATGCCACTTTTCTCTACCTGAAGGAGTCTCAAAGCAGCTTACATTTGCCTTCCCTTGTCTCTCCCCACAACAGACACCCTGTGAGGTAGGTAGAGCTGAGAGAGCCCTGATATTACTGCTCGGTCAGAACAGCTTTATCTATGGTGCGGCGAGCCCATGGTCACCCAGCTGGTTGCATGTGGGGGAGCACAGAATCAAATCTGGTTTGCCAGATTAGATGTCTGCATTCCTACACCAAGCTGGCTCATTAAAACAACAAATATCTATGTCACCATTCCACCTAACTCAAGAATCTCCAAGTACATCTTGATTGAGACATATAAAAAAATAATACCATATATTTATATTAATGGAAGATTGAAAAAGCCTTTCCTTGCACTTTTTAGTTTCTACTAGGAAGCTAGTTGTGTCATGAGCAAGGATTACTAAAATTGGCTGCCTTCATGTCCTCAAGAAACCAAATTTTAGTAAGCTATTAAAAAGCTCCAAACCATTTTGCAAAGAATTCATCCCAGTATTCAAATCTGGGGGGGGGGGGGGATTGTGGCCATCAGACAAAGCAAATTTAATTGTTAATTGTGTTCAAATAATTCACAGCATTCCTATCCTTTCCTTAGCCAGAGAAGTATATACTTTTCTGAGATATTGAATGTGTTCATCCTTACCAGAGAGGCTATCTATTTCTTGTAAGCTGACTTTCCCCCTTTCATCCAGAAAATACTTTTGAGGCGAGGACAGCCAAAGCATAACATTGTGATAACATGCATGTTCAAATTATATCCATTCTGGATAGATAATTTGACTTCGCTTTTTAAATTAAAACTCACAGTATTAAACAGGTGTAAGGGATAGAGAAGTATGCCTTATTCACATCTTTCAGTCACTCACTCCGAATTCTAAATGTTCTGTCCTTAGAGAATGTTGTGAACAACATATTAGGTTGGGTTTTTTATGTTTAAAACTTCCTTCAAGTTTGTAGGGAAATCTGTTGCCACCTAGTTCCATTTTTCTGAAGTATTAATCCATACGATGTCCCAGTTCATAATTAGTTACGTGGTTTGGGGAGGGGGGGTTAAGAAAGTGCAGGTGGTTTATCACCTTTCAACTCCAGGCTTGTTAGCTACCGTTCAAAGCCTCATAATTCTTTGACACAGGAAGTTAACATTTCAGAATGTGAGTTGCTCTTTACTCTTATTTGGGGAGATCAAACTTTGTATTTTCAAGTGCTTGGGAGCTTTAGTGACAGATTTAAATTCTGCTTTTCCTTCCTGCAAGAGGAAATGAAGCTGACAAATAACCTTATGTTTTATCTCTCTTCCTAAAATGAAAGAAATCCGTTGGTCATTTACATTTAATTACCCCATTTCCACTCAATATCCAAGTGGATTGTTTGCTATGGAAGCTGTTAATCACTTGACTGTCAAATTACTCCCAGTTTTCTGATCATTGTATTAAAAGGTATTGATGAACCTTATAAAACATTCCTATGTCTGATACACAGATATTGGCTCAGAAAGGTACTGCCTCCTGTGGTTGTTCCTACTGTTCCCACCTAGGCCCATTATGCACGGAGTGGAAAGTCTGCATTCGGGGTGGAATGGTGGCGGCTAAAATCACCAATTATGCACACTGCAGGCGGCAACCGGGTGCAGAGTCAACGTATGCCGCCGAAAAAGCCACATTAGCGAGATGTGGAAGAAAGTGGAGCTTCCTGGGACCAGGGCGCAACCAGAAGCGGCTCCGGAGTATCTGCGTGCATAATCGGATACTCTGGGTTTTGCCGCCGTTGTGTTCCATCCCGTGCATAATCGGTTTGCTTCACTTCTTCCTCCTCCTCGTTCTCCATACCACCGTTTCAGCGGCCGTGCATAATAGGCCCTAGAGAAACCTGAGGGGCTTTACGCACCGGGATCTTTGTAGCAAATTGGTCACTGAATGAAAAATCGCCATTTAAAATAGTGGAATTCGTCGTTATGCATACCTGCCTTTGTAGTGGAATCCAGTTGCGTTTTGTAGCGTTTCCCACAGGCTTCCGGTCTCGGCAGAAATCGCTAGAAAGGAAGCGCTATTGCCGAGCTCGTCCCGCCCCTGGCCGTCAAGCAGCCAATGGGCAGCCGTTAGCATGCTCCCAAACAGCCCCTTTCCCTTTAAGAAAGGTTTTTTTAAAAAAAACAGACCCATTGTAACGAATCTGTGTTAATTCGTTGCAACGGAGAGACCCATCCAGCTGCCTGGTGTGTTTGAGCTGTCGTTTGATCGTTGCCACGCTCCCTCCGAGTGAAAAAAAAAACTCCCCCCCCTCTCACAGGCCCGATTTTCGGCTGAATGAATGTGTAAAAAATAAAGTGACTGCTTAGTAGTGTGCTTAGTGACTGAAGTGTGCTTAGTTACTGAAGGGGAGGGACTGAAGCCGGGGAAGCCTCTAAACTGAAAGAGGCTCGCTGGTGCGTTTATCCCCGCTCGCTCGGAGAAAAAAAAATGGCGATCGCTTCGCCGGAAGATCAGAGAAGAGAGCCAGGGGGAGGGACTTTGTAGAAACCGCAACAATGTTAACGCACAGGTCTTTTTCGCTAGTGTTGCAGATTGGTTGCAGGAGTGTATCGCTTTCCGGAGGGTGAATCCACTTTTGGGGATTTCCCTGAAAGCGCTACAAGGAAGCGCTTTTTGCAGATTGGTTTCAGGTGTGTGGCAGATTGTCGACAATGTTGTGCAAAACAGCAAATCAGTAGCGTTTTCAATTGGCAACCATTGTGCTATTTTGAAGGCATGCAAAAAGCCCCCAAAAATTCACAATGGAAGAGGAACATAAACAAACCAAAATCCAACAACAATCTGACAAGCTGACAGGGCTTTTCTTGCCCTTTAAGTTTAAAAATGAAAGCATATTTCTGAGTGGCTGGTATGATAAGAGGGGGAGGGCAAATGTACCTATTATTTCTAATTCACAAAAGGCATGCATAAAAGTATTTCTGTTTTGAAACAAAGATCTCTAATATGGTTTTGGAAGAGATTCTCTCCCTTCCTCTTTCCTTTTAAAACTTAAGGAAACACCACTTTGTAGTTCCATTCTCTGTCAGTAGTAGTCAAAAGTTTTGTGTGTGTGTGGAATGGGATAGGGAATGTATATATGCCATAAAATATTAGAAATAGATTTAATTTTTAATCTAGTGTCAAAGTCCATTTGACAATCACTTGGCCTTTGGCCATTCACAGTTGAAGCTCATAGGAAGATTTGTCAAACAGGGTTAACATTAAGAATAATCTAAACTATGTAAGAATTGGAATCTTTATTTTGGAAGAACAGCAAAAAGAAAGAGACAAGGGAATGTTCCCATTACAAATGCTAGTGTCTGAGTGGAAAAAGTCCAAATTGTACATCAGCAGACAGAAAGCTAGATGCGACCACAGAAAGAACATGTATATACTAGCTTAAATTTGAATTTTTGTAGGAATTTTGACAGTGAGCCAATGGAAGAGAACAATTGTTCCTTAGAATTCTGAAATGGGGTTTGCTTTTTGTATATCACATTGCTGTGTATTTCCAGTACAATGAGCCAGATATTTACATAATATTTGAGTTAATTCATAGTACAATCATAATCCTTAGATTAATTACAATTCTCCAGTTCTCAGTCCATTATGGTGAACTGCATATTTTTCACATGACAAAGGTTTCATACTGCTTCTACCAGTGCAAATGAAGAAATAACTGGTAACACTCCATAAAGATAGCTCCCTGAGATCACACCATGAAGCCATTGGTTTGATGCCCTGCTCTCTAAAGTGGCTAGTCAGATGCTTTTGATAAGCACTAACAAGTCTCTGATTTATTTACTTACTATTAATTAATTAATTAATTAATTAATTAATTTGTTTTCTATACCGCCCTTCCATATGGCTCAGGGCGATTTACATACAACATCATAGGGGGATACATGGAATGAGTCAACATACAACGTTATATTATTTTATTATACTGTTATACTGTTACATTATTCTGTTATATGGTTACAACCACTGTTATTATTTACTGTATGTTTTAACGAAGACTGTTTCATGTATCGTTGATTAGTTTTAATGTAAACCGCCCTGAGCCTTCGGGGAGGGCGGTATATAAATCTAAATAAATAAATAAAATAAATAAATAAATAGTCAATATACAACAATAACAATCCAAAAGTGGTTCTAAACAACAACTTGCTGTTTATGGACTTGATATTTCCCCCCATTTTAATTGTCAATCAACCCTTGACTTCATCTATCACCTTTGACTGAGTTCTTCCGACCCCATCCTTCAAAATTAGTTCAGGGGCAGGTACCTGTCTAACATTTCCCATGAAGAATTCCCCAGTAATCTCCTTATATTACTTTGTAATCCTTTTGTATCCGTTATCATCTAATTGTCCAGAATACCTCCCTGCCTGGCTTAGTGGTTCTGATGTATTTAAAGAATTGTTTAGAATTTGCCACAACATACTGAGCAGTGTGTTCCCTGAGTGTGGGTGTGGGGAGGTTTGCTTGCTGGTTTCCCAGAATATGTGCCTTTTTTAGGCAGCCCTTGAACCTTTAAAATATGTCCTTTAATTTGCTTGACTCAGCTTGTTAACCATGCTGGCATGCTCTTTGACTTGTTTGTCTTTTTGATAATCTATTGTGTACACTCTGTGTGAGGTTTTCCTGGGTGTAAACTGCATGGAGCTTTTATTCCAATTCCAGGTCGATTCAGTCCCTGCCCGCTACACAAAATGCAATTTCCGTTTTGATTTTGAGCGATTTAAATTTTCCTTCTGCAGCAAGAAGGATTGATCCGGACTGATCCTACCTTTATTGTGCAATATCTTAGAGTACTTTTAATGCTCAATATTTTAAGAATCGAATTGAGAAAGCAGGCTGTTTTGAATCTGGGCTGTCCTCTGTGGTAGAGACACCCTGATTGGCCAAAGGTGCTCATGTGACAAGTTTGCCTTAAAGGAGAAGCCCCTAATTTCTCTCAACTTCTGTCAGTCTTGGGTTTTTTTCCCCTCCCTCCTCTGCCTTCTTCGATCCTCCCCCCCCCCCAGGAAAAGAAAGAGGCTCCCTGCTTGGCTCCTCTCCCTCCCTCCTTCAAGAAAAGAAAGAAAGAGGCTTGGCTCCTCCCCCACTTCTGAACTACCCTAACCACGTGCAGAACACTTTCCTGTTTCAATTGGGGGGGGGAGAGGAAGACCCGAGTTCAAATCGATCTGAATTCAACACTATTGACAATGGAATAAACAAAGTAAGTGCAAACTCTGCCCTAGAATGGTTATAAGTAAACTCTAAATTAACTGAACATATCTGATCTCTTTTATTCTCCCTTGCAGCTTCCTTTTGAGTAATCTTTAATTTTTGAGAAGTTTGATAAATGGGAGTATCACGGATTTTCTGAGGAAATCTCCATTTCCATATACCATGAATTTGAATACAGTGATTGTAATCACCACTCCTTACTGGTTTAACAACCATCAGTCATAGTACTAGGTCATGGCCCAATGGTCATCCCCTTTTTAAGAATTCCATGATAAACTATTTTAAAGCAATCGTTTATTATAGTGTCTGGTTTCAGGGAGGCACATAGGGGCAAGAGGCAATAAATGTAGTCCAAACCCAATCCAAGGTCAAAGCACAGCTATTCCAAAATCCAAGTTTCAGATAAGGAGGACAAAGCTAAAGAGCACAATCCAGATCATGGTCCAGAAGGTCAAGCACACAGAAATCTAGATCACAGCACACAAGAGTTGTGAACAAATTGCTTTTATCAAGAATCATTAAGGGGCAGGTGCAAGTAATCAATGGCTGGGTCATCCAGGGACATGTGCAAGTCAGCTGGAAGTCCTGATCCTGAAATGGCGCCAGCTCATAGGCAAAAGCTGTCTGGTGCTGGGCTGCCGGAAGCACACTATGGCATCACTCCTGCCTTCTGTGGTGTTCCAAGGACTCTTCAGACCCTGGAGGTAAGACTGATAGCTGCAGGGTCTCAGCTTCAGCTTCAGATCCCAGGCTGTAGTACTGAGGGTGCGGCACACTGACTCCAGCCTGAAATTCCCCGTCTGAACCTGGCAGAGTCTCCATCTTGTCTGTTGAGTCTCCCTACTGCATCTGAAGGCGGAGCTTCCTCCATCTCATCATCATCCAAGGAGTTGCTGGCAGGCAGATCCACAACACATAGTAAAAAAAAAAATTATCTGACATAGTTGTACCCAGGCAATATAAATACGTTTGAAATTTATCTTGTAGGCACATCCTTGGTGAGGACTGAAAGCTGTTCTGACCGAACAATTATATCAGGGCTCTCTCAGCCTCACCTACCTCATAGAGTGTCTGTTGTGGGGAGAGGAAAGAGAAGGTGATCATAAACCGCTTTGAGGCTCCTTCGGGTAGAGAATAGTGTCATTTAAGAACCAACTCTTTTTGTTCTTGTTTCTCCATCACAAAACTGTCTCCAGAACATGGGTGTGAGGTAATAAATCCTTAACGACTGGTTGGACTTGGTAGTTCCACTTAGACCCATTATGCACGGGGGGAATAACGCACATTCGGGGTGAAATGGCGGCGACTAATCACCGATAACGCACGGTGCTGGCTGCAACCGGCTGCAGCTTCGGTGCATGCCGCCGAAAAAGCCGCGTTAGCGAAACGCGGAAGAAAGTGCAGCTTCTGGGAGACGGGGCACAACCAGAAGTGGTGCTGGGATCGCCGTGTGCATAATCGGTTACTCTGGGTTTTGCCGCCGTTGCGCCCCGTCCCGTGCATAACCGGTGTGGTTCGCGTCTTCCCCCTCCGCGTTTTCCATGTGACCCAAATCACCGTTTTGGCAGCCGTGCATAATGGGCCTTACAGATTACATGGAGGAATGTTTTTTTCCTCTTTCCTTTCCAGTTCATATTCTCTGTTCCCTTTTTAACAGGTAAGCAATATCAGTCCCCATCCTAATACTGTGTTGTCCTTCGAGTTTCAATGATCATGTATAGGTCAGGGGAATAGTACACTCCTCTTTTATGGGCACTGCTATCATTCTGGATATGTTTAATGAACAGGGTTTCTCTAAACTGTGATTGGGAAAATAACTTCAGATTTAGATTTGATGAACCCTAACCCTCTTAACCCAATTAACTTTAAGTGTACTGTACTCAGATGATCAATTGGCTATGTCATTTTAATTCAACCATAATTTCAAATTATATCTTAATTCATTTTATTTTGAAACCAAACTTTCCATTGTGGCTTCCAGCATTAGCGTATAAATGACTGTCTGTTGCAACTTGCTCCTAGAATGCCATTCTTTGTCATGATTCTTTGGTATCTTTGTAAGCTTTGTCATTTCTTTCTTCATGCATGTTACCAAATTGTACTATTGTAGATTGACACAAACCCAAAAGGAAAAAGCCACACCAAAATATTTCAGCCTGTCAGACTTCACTTGAAATGGCTATCATCCATATAAAAGTAACTGGGTTCTGAATTTGTGTCATGATAGTGGTTTCCTTGCCTAAATCCTTGATAACAGCCTTTTTTTTGTATTGGCAATAGCTTTCAGAATGTGAGAAATAAACATCATGGCATGTTCTAAGAGTAATTTTGACTCTGCATATGCATTTTTAAAGGTGAATTTCTCTTGTCTCATACTAGAAATTAATTGTGGGCATTGTTCAAACATCACCCAATAAACACTTGTATGGACTATTCTGGATCAATTGCACTATACAGTGTTGCCAATTAGCAAAGGGAGTTAAAGAATGCTTCTAAAATTATCTGAATATCTGCTCAGATTTTGGAATTCAGAAATACCTGAATGCCAGACTAGCACTAATGTAGTAGAAGTCCTCCATTGTTGCTTTTTAATTTCTGTATTTCTGTACAGCATGCTATGTTTGTTTTTTAAAATGTTTTCTGGAGCTGCTTATGGATGTTCCCATTCACTCTGCCTGGTGACTACAGGCCAAAGTAAACTGGAGAATATAGAGAGAGACAGCAGCAAGGTCTGAAATTCCACAGCAGAGTCACTTTCATCCATTCTTCACCTTTTCCCTGTAAGAGCCTCTGCCCACTAGTCAAAGTGCAGGCAGGGGTATAGATTTCCACTGGTCCTGAAGCTTCCTGCCCTGACACTAGTAAAGGGTGGGATGGTTTTGTTTGTTTGTTCCTTGTTTGTAGTGGAGATTTAGATAATTTCAGTTCAATGTTTTCTCAGCATATAACCCCAACAAGTCATTCTTTAAAGCAAAAGTAGGAAATATTGAAAATGCAATGATTCTTTAACATATGGGAAGAGTTTTAGCATTTACTGTGCAGAAGTTGAGTGATGTTTGACTACTTTTTCTTAGAGATAGGCTTGTTTGACAAGAGTTAGAGAAATCCTGAAGGGGATGGTAAGAGACTTCTCAACTGTATAAGCCTGGAATTTGATGATGACTGCAAGGCTTTGAATCTTGCCAAAATAAGTCCCAGCTTTTGCATGAAGAGAGGGATTTTTTAAAGTATGATTTCCTATGCCTGGATATTCAAAGCATTGCATTTTTCAAGCAGTAAAATTATCCAAATGTTCTCAGTTTTATGATTGCCACACAATGTGTTTTTGCTGCTGTTCAGTCACAACAACAAGATACAGTAAATTAGATAAAATCAAATCTGTTTTTCTAAAACAACCAGTTTAGAGAATATTTCATGACAGTCATATGGGAAACATAAGCAGTGACTTTGGTGCAACACAGAAGGCAGACAATATACCATAGAACAGTCATCTTCAAGCAAGGCTACTAGCACCCTACCTGCACTTGGATTGTTTGGCCACTGTGATTCATGCAATGGCCACCTCTATACTGGACTTCTGTAACTCACTCTATGTGGGTCTACCCTTGTCCTTGACCTGGAAATTGCAGCTGATACAGAATGCAGCTGCTAGGATCCTCAAGGGTACATCTTGGAGGGCCCATATCCTGCCAGTGCTGACACAGCTGCACTGGTTGCCAGATGTAGCCAAGATCAAGTTCAAAGTTTTGGCTATAACCTTTAAGATGATCCATGGTTTGGGCCCCACCTATCTGAGGGACTACTTATCTCCCTATGCCCCTCCCCAGGTTCTTTGCTCTGCAGGTGCTAACTTGTTGGTGAGCCCTGGCCCAAGGGAAGTGTGTCTGGCCTTGGCTAATGCCAGGGCCATTTTGGTCCTGGCCCTGACCTGTTGGAATGAGCTCCTAGGAGAGCTAAGGGCCCTGACAGAGCTGTCAGAGTTCTGCAGGGCCTGCAAAATAGAGCTCTTCTGCCAGGTCTGTATTAGATGCCAGAGTCTGGAAGACCAAGGGGCCCCTCCACAAGCAGTGGCAGAACATTGGCAAACCCCATACCCTAAGGAGGAAGGTTACCTGGATATATTGGCTGGGTGGGGAGGTAGGATAATTCCTACTTGTCTTTTGTAGGTTGTGTTTTAATGGGGGCTTTAATAAGGGTTTTATGTATACTGTTGTAACCTGCCATGAGTCATTGTTGAGACTGATGGGGTAAACATTGAATAATTAATTAATTTTTAAATGACCACAGTATTCCCTGATATATCTACACATCCACTTCTTTCTAAAGATAAGTTGGAGGGAGATATTATATGATCAAGTATAGCTTTGGATTTCTCTTGACCAGGCAACACTGCTCTTGTTACTCTGCCTACACTCCCATCTCTCTGCTGATATAACCTAGTTTTGAAAACTATTTTTTTAAGGATTTATGCTGCACCCCCAGAGAAATTGTTTGAGGTGAATTGCAAAGTAAAACATCTTTACCCGTGAGCATCTAAATAAAAGGGGTAAGAGGCTCCTGCCTACAGAACTTAGGGAAGCCAGCCTGTGTCTTCTCTGAGGGGGAGCTCCTGCCCCACCCCCAACCACTGCCCTCCCCCTCTTCTGGACCCTGAGGCAGACCGGCCACTAGGCCATCCCTCCCATCCTCCTGACATGTAGACCGTCAGCATATGCCGCCATGCCGCCTCCCACCTGCTCTGAGATATGCCTGCAGGCCGAGAAAAGAAGGCATTGACTTACCAAGGCTGCCCATTGATGGGCAGAGGAGCAGGCACCAGAGAAGAGGCACAGAGGGGTGATATGCCGGCAGCACGTAAAGGATGGACGGTCGCTTGGTATGTCGCACACAGGCAATGAGGTAGGCTATAAATAGTGCGACATGCACCAGCCTGCTCTCATTAAAAAAAACCTTCCCCAACTATGCTCACCTGCAACACAGCTAACGCAGCCAGGTCCCGGATCCCTTTCTCCAACAAAATGCTGCCATGGCCCCCAAGACAGGCACCTTGGCAGCCACACGGTGCCCTGTCCTGCCCTGCCCTGCCCTGCTGTCCCCCTCTCTGTAAAATCCCTCCCCATCATCCTCTGCACCCAGCCCCCAGCTCCCTCCCCACCATCCTCTGCACCTCCATTTGCCACCACACCACCACAACCCCCCAACCCCCCAAAAAACCCTTCATCCCCATGCCCTTGCATGTGGGACAACCCTCCCCTTCTTCTTCCCATCCCCAAGCTCTAGTACCCATTGTGTTCCAATTGGCCCCCAAGCCCTCCCCTCCTATCATGACTGTTAACAAATCCACCCAACACCTGAGTCTCAGTACGAGTTTAAGGCTCTTTGCAGTTTCACCCTCCTTTAATGTTATTATTGTGATTGTTATAATTAATAAACTCAAATACCTCTAGCATAAAAACATGTCTTACTAAACAGTGCTCAGCTGAAGCAGGCTGTAAAAACATTATTTAAAGACTGGGTTGCCAACTCTGGGTGAAGAAGTTCTTGGAGACTTTTGAGGTGCAGCTTGCTGGCAGTTGGGTCTTGAGATGGGAGAGAGCTCAGCAGTATATGATGCCATTGATTTCATTGTCTCAAGCAGCCATTTTCTCCAAGGGAAGTGACTTGTGAGGTCTGGGGATCAGTTGTAATTTGGCAGCCCTGTTTAATTAAAAGCCAGGGTAAAAGGAAACTTTTAAGCACTGTTGCCTAAAGAAGAGTAAAGTAGGCAATTGGTGAGCTTCAAGGGGGAAGGGCCACTAATGAGATGCCACTAATGAAAGCACCCTGACTTTGGTTGCCTTCAACATCACCTCTCATTTTGGAAGTAGAAATCAAAGAATTACTGACACTGATGTACTGGCTTTCAATGCTCCTGAAGTGCACATCTTCTGAATTTGCTCCCAAATTCTGGACAGGATCCAAGACATTAGGAATTCTCTCTCTCTTTTCATCTACTTATTAAGGGAAGTTGCCTCATTTGGTGACAACTCTGTTTTGAACTGAACATTTCTTTAATTAGTTTTCTTCACTTGCAATTCAAGTGCAGCCATTCTTTTCCCTAACAATATTAACAACATGAAATACTGACGTTCACATTCATTGGTTGAGTAAAAGGGTATAAAATGACAAAAACATAATAAAATAGTGTAAACATGGCACTAAATGCTGTAAAAGAAACCAGTGGAAATGGGGAATTTGTTACAGGATACAAGCGGGATTAAAATAGCTTTCCTAGTAATTTATTTATTGATGCGTATACATTTATATGCCACCATTCCCAGCACAGCTGGCTCACAGTGGCTCAATGCATATTCAGATATCCTTACAATATTTTTAGTTGCATCTCTTTACTGCAGTTTTTATTTGTCAGTTCATATGTATCTTCTTTCCTCTGTATGTTATCACTGTATACATGGGTACTAGTAAAACCCAGCTTGGTGTAGTGGTTAGGAGTGCAGACTTCTAATCTGGCAAGCTGGGTTCGATTCTGCAGTCCCCCAAATGCAGCTAGCTGGGTGACCTTGGCCTCGCCATGGCACTGATAAAGCTGTTCTGACCAAGCAGTAATATCAGGGCTCTCTCAGACTCACCCACCACACAGGGTGTCTGTTGTGGGGAGAGGAAAGGGAAGGCGACTGTAAGCCACTTTGAGCCTCCTTCTGGTAGAGAAAAGCCGCATATAAGAACCAACTCTTCTTCTTCTTCTTCTTCTTCTTCTTCTTCTTCTTCTTCTTCTTCTTCTTCTTCTTCTTCTTCTTCCCCCCCCAAAAAAAACCCCTCCACCAATCTTAATGCAAATGAATGTGCAGTTGTGTCAAAGTTCTTGTTGATATTTATCCTCCTGAGCACATGTGGACATACTGCATACATTTGCATGTACAATCATAGAAGAAAAGAGCTCCATCAAGTACAATGAAAAAATTAGAAAGAAATGGTGCTTGTCGGGAAAGATGCCCCAAAGCATTGTGCGTCAGGCTTCTTCAGGGAAATATCACTTCAGGTTCTAAACAGATTGTTACTTTCCCTTCTGTAAGCATTAAACTGAATCTGTGGCAAAGTATTATATGCATGATCGAATGTCACATTATTTATTTATTAAACAAATATCTGGATGAGACTTACTGCAGACAAGCATTGACGTTGCAGAGGGCCTGCTGGGAGATGGACGTGAGTGTCTCAGGCCTGCTATGGGAGTGTGCTGTGGGAATGCAGCGCACAGAGTATATAGTGCACACCAGGACCCGCAGGACCTGTTTAAGGCACCACATGTATGGGTCCCACCCTCTTCACCTGGGATGCCAAAGCAGCAGCTCCCCCACCCACCCACCCACACAGCATTGTTCAGAGTTTGAGGTGGATGTTTCACATTCAATAATTTGTCAGAGCTGTGAGTTTGCATGGGATGGAGCCTGTTGGCAGGGAGACCAATGTGTGATTGGACTCCCTGGGGTTCAGGGCCTCTCTAAGAAAGGTGCATATAGGAGCACAGCTTACCCAGCTGGGGAGGCTAGGGGCTCATTTGCCAGGTTGCTTGGGGAATGATACACTCACCTCAAAACATGGAGAGGGGGATCCAAAGATAGAGAGGGCCACATAAGAAGCCACTCAGCTCAAATTCTTGCTACTCATTTGTTTTGCTCTGTAGTAGCTCCCATGGCCCAGCTTGGTAGGGAAAGAGGTAGGGATGACCTCAGCCCTCATCACCTTTCTTGCAGAGAATCCATTATAAAGTCTATGTCTTAGATGACTGCAAGAACTTGGGAACTGATTTTTTAATATGTGACTTATGCTTAGGGTTTCCGCCTCCATGTTAGGACATTCCTGGACATTTGTGGGCAATGTCTGAGAAGGGAAGAATTTGGAAAGTTCAGGGAGCTTGATGAGGATGTGAGGCAATAGTCTATACCCTCTAAAGTTTCAATTTCCTCCAGGAGCAATGATCACCTAGAAGTTGGCAATCCTGCAGTGCTTGAACTATTAGTTTCAACAGGCTGGGGGGCTGTTGTTATGTGTCTAGCTTCTCTGTCTCCAGATGTTAATATGTTTGGTCCGAGAAACACTTATGTTTTGAATTGCATATCATAACTAGAATCTTTATCTTAAATAGAACATACACTCAAGCATATAAATAGTATTTCTTAGTACAATATTACCCTAGATGCCTAAATATATCAAATATCTTACTGTGAAGCTTGACAGAACTGAATAAGAGATATTAGGATAGTTTAGGATCCTTTACTATTGACAGAATAACATACAGAGCTTCTACACTGCATTTTTTCAGACAGATTGGCTTCAACTGGTATGTATTTTGGAGGGATTATCTGCATTTTCCCCATTGGGATGTTATACCTTTACAACTGGTATTTTCAGTGAATTGTGCAGAAGATCAGGCTCTGAATTCTTAAATCTTACTGCAGGAAAATTTGGCTGCAATATCAGAAACTTTGTGTTTGAGAAACAACAACTATTCTAATGTCCAAGCAATGGAAGAGGAATGTGTATTAGCTCAAGCAAAGCATTCAGATGTTTTAATTATCTAGCTAAATGCCAAATTGTTTGTGCAGAGATTTATTTTAAATTGTGTATTCACTGCTTACATGGATTGGCAAGGGAGGGGTGTAGTACATAGTCTTGTAGGCCCTACCCTTTTACAAATTCTTTTAAGACAGTTATTAGCTGTTCTTGCCACAGAGGTTCCTTTTGATTTTGTCTCTGTAGTTTACATATATGGAACATCTGGTGAATGTCATTGCACACTCTCTTGACAGTCCAAGCCTGTAGTCTTTCCTGGCTTTTATCTACATATTATTTGTAGGTGTCTTTTACCATGTCCTGCCCCGTCCACTTGCTGTGATCAATGCCTGATCAATAAAGACTGAATACCAGTTTCATAAATCATATCTGCCTCAGGATTCTTATTCTCTGAATTGTGTACAGTTGGCTTGTGGAGTAGCCCTGAGCTGATACATTTCAAAATATAAACAACTAATAGCTTAATTGACTTGTTTTGGTCTTCTCAGGTGGGAAAAATAGATCCCATTTGTTACAAAAATGTTGCTACATTTTTGGCTCTGAATTGGCTCACTTAATACCTTCATTTTTGAACAAAATAGATTTCAGACCCTGACTCTATGTAGTTGGCTATCAGACATTGTGACCTTTTTCTGAGACTGCAACAATACAGCACCAACTGATTGTTTTGCATTCCATGACCAATTATGCATCGGATGGATGTGCCAGGCCAGTGCTTAAATGTCAGCAGGGCAAATACCCACAAAAGTGCAATGTCACTTGAAGCCTGACCCCTTCCAGCTTTTGCCCTTGTTAGGGCCTCTGATGCACTGCAGAAAAGGAATGCTGATTTTACAGCATTCCCTTACTTACTGTGGGCATTATTGGAGCCCATGCTGGGCCAGGCCTGTGAGTACGAAGAACCAGGTCATTTAGGCCCAGCTCCTCCCCTGCCTGTGGGATACAAAATACCCCATTCAGCTTTGTGGTACTATGGAGACAAACATGGCATTTTCACCCACTCCCCTTCATTGGTGGGAGAGCAGCATGCCGCTCTCCCACCATCGTGTGGTAGGACCCCCGTGCTCCCCACCCCTCCTTATGCCACTGCAATGTGCTCCAGAGTTATGCATACACACATACAACTCCTGGGAAGATCATGTGCACTGGGGAACATCATCCCCCATACATACATACATGCTGCCCCACTGCTAAGAATTGGTGGTGGCCCAGAGCAGCCACGGCCATGCATAATCGGTCCATAAGGAATATCTAACCACAAGTAGTTGTAAACGTTAGGAAAGCAGTTCTTTATATTGAAAGAAAGTGTTAATTCAAGAGGGCAACTTGTCTAGAGCCTGTCCAAATGGATTTTTATCACAGAAGGCTTCAATTTTGTTTTGCCCTGTGTAACAGTAGGGTGAAGGGAGGCATGGATAGCCTGAAATTCATCATTGGAAATTCATAAAATGAGCTGTTGATTGCTGAGGAAGCATAAAGACCCCAGGACCTGTGGGAACACCTGCAGTTTCAAGACTGATAAGAAGAGATTGGACCAGCAAATTGTGTTGGGATACTGGGAATATGCTACAGGGATGGGAATTTGCACTCTCCAGAATGACAAAGTAAACAATGAATGAAGGGAAAATGAAGTCATCTCTCTAACTCTACCCCTTAGGAGTCGCATGTATTAAGATATCAACGTATACCCTTGACCGTAGAACGGTACACTCCTTTAATCTAGGATGGTCACCCTCTTCCACTGAGCACGTAGCTTCGGTAGGGACACACATGGAGTGGTGAGAGAGGTAGAGGACACCCGCCTAGCCAACCAGATCAGCCAAATCAACCCTGGTGATCAATGGGGTGATAGATGTCGCAGCCAGATCGCCCTCACATCCTATTAAGATATCAAAAGGCCTTTCCTCACCCTATCCCCACTCCTCCTACTTCCAAGGTGGCTGAGGATTGAGATGGTCTTGTGATGGTCCTGTCTTGTCAACCTTTCTGGATCCTTAGATGGGTAGCTATGAAACTGCATTAGTTTGCTGATTCGGAACCTGAGCTAAAGCTAGAAGGGTGGTAAGGTGGTAACTAATAGTTTGGAACTTACTTTTTTGTCTTTTTTGGTAGTCCATAGTATCTGTAAAACTATCCTCCAACAGGATGTTTCAAATGAATCAACTGTATTCCTCTCAGCTTTTCTCATTGTCCATCCTTCACATCCATACTACAGTATGAATTATCTATATCTTGGCCAGCAGCAACACATCCTTAACCATAACATCCTTACCCTTGCAGATCTTTTCTAGCCCCCTCATGTCTGTCCTATCCAGACTCAATGTTCTCCTGATTTCCTGGTTGCAGTCCCCCTTTTGGTCAATGATGAACCAAAAAAAAAATCTTTAGCAATTTCAGTTTCTTCATCATCTATTTCATCAGTAATCATTGCTTTTGTCTCCTTAAATTTCAGCTGTCATGCTACTTTGGTACTTTCTGCTTTAACATTTGTCAGTAGTTGTTCAAGTCTTCACCATTTTCTGCCAGATATGTGATATCATTTGTATATCTCAAATTGTTAATGTCTCCTCTTCCAATTTTCACTCAGCCTTCATCTAAATCTAGCCATCTTTCCTGATAGCGAAATAAAATATTTGTTTCTCCATATTCCATCCTAACAGTAGCCTTGTGTCCAAAGTAAAGGTAACACATCAAAGTAATCAGATGCTGTGGCATTTCTTTTAGAACCAACCATAGCTTTTCAGGACCCACACAGTCAAAAGCTTTGCTGTAACCTATGAAACACAACCTGATTTTCTTCTGAAACTGACCAACCTTAATTAGCAACATTATCTCCAGTGCTTCTTCCTTTTCTGAACTCAACTTTAATATTTGGCAATTCTCATTCCATATATTGTTGTAAGACTTTGAGCATCACTTTACTCACATGACAAATTAGTATGATTGTCCAATAGTTACTGCAGTCTTTGATATCTCTTGATTTTGGAAATGGAATGTGGATTGAGCATTTCCAGTCTGTGGGCCATTAAGATTGTTCTTGTTGAGATTTTGATGGACTTTGAACATCCTACAGTTTATTTCAATCAACAAGTACATTGCAAATTATCACATATAATTAAGATCTTGGTTTGGGGAAATCAGGCTTCTAGCTATATAAGCCTGAACATTGTAAAAACAACTGCTGTATACCATTCTTTGCAGGTTCTCATAATTTCAATGATCTTAGATCATATCTCCTTAGATGCATATCTTTGGTAATCATGCAAGCTTGGTTTTTTAAAAAGCAAACTTTAGGAACAAAACTGATCTCAAAAGTTAAAGATCTTTTTATCCAACTGGCCAGTCTCCATGTTTTTCCAGTTAAGTAAAGCATTATGCTATATTTTTCATTCATTTTCCCCACTTGATCTAGACTAGATTCTGAATGGATATATCTTTCCTTTAAAGTATAAATGTAAGTTGTACAGTAACACAATGGAGCATACAACAAAACTGACACAGTAATAGAAGTTGTGAAGCTTGCAAAAAAAAACAACAACCACAGATGAGTCATAGAAAAAAGATAATATTGTGAGAAGATTTTATAATATTAACTAGGGGCAAAGCCCATTGTACCTGAGAATACACCGGGTGCTAAGATCTCCAGGTGGGGAGGGAGGGAGGGAGGGAGGAAGGAAGGAAGGAAGGAAGGAAGGAAGGAAGGAAGGAAGGAAGGAAGGAAGGAAGGAAGAGGGTTGAAGAAGGGAGGAGGGAAGGAAGGGAGGAAAGGGACAGGAGGCAATGCTGGAGCTGTCCCCCCCCCCTTGTACCCGGTGGCACCCCTCCTGCTGGCCAGCATGGCCAGCCAAGTGGGAATCCTGAAGGTGGCGTGGGTGAGGCCTGGTGGTTCTTCCCATCCCACCCACACGTGTGGCCATTCAAGAGGGAGGCTTAAAGGTGGCACAGGTGAGACCTAGCTGTTCCCCCCTCACTGACATGTGCAGCCACTCGAGCAGGACTCTTAAAGGTGGTGTGGTTGAGGTCGGGCTGTTCCCCTTCCCTCCCGCACAGCCACCCAAGTGGGAGACTTAAAGGCAGCATGGGCAAGGCCTGGGTAGTCCCCCCAAAAAAACTCCCACTCGCTGGCCCAGTTGCCCTCCTGCCATCAGGGAAGAGCCTGGCTGGCCCACGCAGCCACCTGAGCACAGGTTTTGGAGGTGGGTGCAAGTGACATGCAGGAAGGCAGCTGGCATTGCGGGTCCCCCACTCTCTCAAGTCCTCATGTGACTAGGCTGAGGCTTGCCTTGCCTCCCCTTCCCTGTCAGCTCCCACCCACCAGCTGCAAGACCTCCCAACCCAGCCCCTACACACATGTTGGTGAGTCCAGGAATGGGTCTCCCATCCCTCTCAGGCTACAGACACTGGCTAGGCAACCATGGTACTAGGGCCCCCCTTCCTCCCTCCCAGTTTGCTCACCACCTGGCTCCCCTCTTGGCATCAGCACAGTAGAGAGGTTTGGCACTTCTTCCATGTGGAAGAAGTTTGAGAAGGATGCAACAAGGGATGGGGCATTCCTCCTGATAGGCCATTTGATGGACAGATGTACAATCAGGGACAGGAAAGCCGAGGCAGCCTTCCTGATTGGTGTTTAGGCACCAATCCAAGGAGTCCAAGCACCTCCTTCCACCCCTCACTGGCTTTATTAATTGTTACAGATTACAGATTTACCTTGATTTGATGGGCTATTTTTTATCAGAAGATAAAATATGGAAAATAGATGAACACTGAAGAACATGTAATTTGATTATTAAAATCAGGATGTTTGTAGGGACTCTGAAATGTAAATTCAGATAATTATAGGTGATAAGGCTGTTCTCAACAGGTGTAGTAGGAGAAAAAGAGTTTTCTATATACTATATTAAGAAAAAATACTTTCACCTGTCCAGTGAAAATTGTTCAAGAGAATCAAAGGGGAATTTTTTGGGGAGACTCTTTGCAATCACTTGCTCCTTCCCTATATGCATAGAAACTACAGTTGCCTAAAATGGATTCTGTCACTAAGGTAGAAAGGCAGAATATATAAAATTATCACAGGGATAAAATCATTTTAAGGGCACCAATTATCTGTGAGAAATATTGACAGAAGCCTAGGAATGAATGGATTTCCATGAAAATAGTTTTCTGCCCTCAAAACCCTAGGAAACCAGTTGAATCTTATAAATGCTCAGCTAGAGTTTTCTTATGGGAATTCTGCCCCACTCTGTCCTGACTTTTGACATCTAAAGAAAAATTATCATTTTAGTTAGCCAAGAGGTGGAAATCTCATTCCCATGAGTTGAGACAACCTTGTCAATGAGGCCAAAATGAGGCCAAAATTTACTTACCTTGTATTTCTGTTGCTATTTCCTCATACTTCCAGAGTAAAATCATGAGAGTTACTCCAGTCTAAGCCAACTGAGATCCAATGGATTTTTTTGGGGGGAGGGGTTGGAAGACCAGCAAAACCAGAGCAATATACAGTGCCCAGAAAACCCACTGTCTTCTATCTATAATATTAACAAAGATTTGCTACTGCACTACTCTTAAATACATTCTGTCATCAAGCAGGATAGTAATGAGAAGATCTTGAAACCAAGAAGTACAAATAAAGACAGGGACAGAGAAAAGGTTAAGATAAATAAATGGCAAAGGTATGGAAAAAAAGAGAAAAAGAGAGAGAGAGAAAGGTTGTTTTATCTTGCTGCAACACCCTAATTATACTTGGCAAGATTTGGCTAAGCTGGGTTCCAAATTTCAGAAAGACGAAAACACTGCAGGAGCTCTAAGAAGCCTGTTTGGATGAACAGAGAACTTCAAGAGGAACTAAGAAAGAAAAGGAAAATGTTCAGGAAATGGAGGGAAGGACAGAGCTCTAAAGAAGAGTACCTACAGGTTACTAGGCACTATAGATCAATCATCAGAAAGGCCAAAGCTGAGAGTGAGCTAAGATAGGCCAGGGAACCCCATTGTAACAAGAAACGATTTTTCAGTTATGTGAGGAGCAAACGTAAAGTAAAGGAGGCAATAGGCCCATTGTTGGGTGCGGATGGACAAACTCTAATGGATGATGCAGAGAAAGCAGAAAGGCTTAGTGCCTATTTTACATCTGTTTTTTCCCACAGGTCAAAGGGTTTAGGCACATCTAGAGATGGCAGTAGCCAAATGATAGTGTCTGGGTGGCAGGTTAACATGGATAGAGAGGTTGTCGAGAGGCATTTAGCTGCACTGGATGAGTTCAAATCCCCTGGTCCGGATGAAATGCACCCAAGAGTGCTCAAAGAACTTTCCAGAGAACTTGCACAGCCTTTGTCCATCATGTTCAGGACCTCTTTAAGGACTGGAGATGTCCCGGAGGACTGGAAGAGAGCAAACGTTATTCCGATCTTCAAAAAAGGGAGGAAAGATGACCCGGGAAACTACAGACCAGTGAGTCTGACCTCTGTTGTGGGGAAGATAATGGAACAGATATTAAAGGGAACAATCTGCAAACATCTGGAGGACAATTTGGTGATCCAAGGAAGTCAGCATGGATTTGTCTCCAACATGTCCTGTCAGACCAACCTGGTTTCCTTTTTTGACCAAGTAACAGGTTTGCTGGATCGTGGAAATTCGGTTGATGTCGTTTACTTGGATTTTAGTAAAGCTTTTGATAAGGTTCCCCATGATGTTCTGATGGATACGTTGAAGGACTGCAATCTGGATTTTCAGATAGTTAGGTGGATAGGGAATTGGTTAGAGAACCGCACTCAAAGAGTTGTTGTCAATGGTGTTTCATCAGACTGGAGAGAGGTGAGTAGCGGGGTACCTCAGGGCTTGGTGCTCGGCCCCGTACTTTTTAACATATTTATTAATGATCTAGTTGAGGGGGTGGAGGGACTACTCATCAAGTTTGCAGATGACACCAAATTGGGAGGACTGGCAAATACTCCAGAAGATAGAGACAGAGTTCAATGAGATCTGAACACAACAGAAAAATGGGCAAATGAGAACAAGATGCAATTTAAGTACTCCCCCTCACTGGCAGTCTTCAAGCAAAGGTTGGATACATACTTTTCTTGGATGCTTTAGGATGCTTTGGTCTGATCCTGCGTTGAGCAGGGGGTTGGACTAGATGGCCCTTCCAACTCTATGATTATATGAAGGAAAGGAAGAGAGAAAGGCTAGACTAATGGTGAAAACAATCTGCAGGCTGGAAATTTATGCAGCAGGTATCTATATGCTGGCTTGGTTGTATGATCAATTAGGCAAGTTAGCTTCAGTCTTGCAGAAGAGGAAGCTGACCTTGTTGATCCTGGACCGATTATGCACAGGGTAGGAACCCTAGGATGGTGGCAGCAGAACAGCTCTGATAATACATGATGCTGCCCCCCCCCAGCCCTGGCCCAGTGCAGTACCCCGGAAAACCCACCACAAGGGAACACAGAATTTTCAACATTCCCTAGGATGCCGCAGGCATAAGTGGGGGCTGGGTCGGGCCAGTGCTGTGCATAATCAGCAGAGCTGGACCTTTCAGCCCAGCCCTTCTCCCGACCTACGGTGTCCATGCAGGGGCACCACATGCCCCTATCAGCTATGTGGAGCTGCGGAGCTGCCCGGGGTCTCCCCCCACCCCCACATTGGCAGGAAAGCAGCATGCCACTCCCCACCTTTGTGCGATGGGGCCCCCATTCCCCCTGCTCCCCACTCCAATGCTGCTGCCTTCAGGCAGCATGCTGGGCTTTCTAGTCCTGCCGTTTTGCAAGCATGCACGTGCTACACCAGGGCAGCCATATACACTGGGGGATTCCCTCCCTGTGCATACACGGGAAGTGTCGGGGCATAGTGTCCTAGCACAATGCCCGGAAGCAGCCCAGCATGGCTGCTGCCATGCATAATGAATTCTAGAGTGCTTTTTGCTACATTCAGAATTCCCCTAGTGGCTGCAGTCCACACTGCATTTTAAAAATAACTTTTGACTGGATGTAGCATGACATTGGCCTGTGCAGTGTTCCTTGATATATGTTTTATCTGGCTGCAGTGCTGTATTAAATAAATTTGATTTGATTTGCATGACATTGGCTTCAAGCACCCCATTTTAAGGGCTTTCATCAAGCTGAACACGGAGTGGAATGCACCTTCTACCTTGGCCTTGGTATGCTACTGTATGTCTGATGATAACTTTATTGATATGGCTTGTGTGCTGGACTCACAGAGGCTGAATCTGCATGGAGCTTTTATCCCAGGCCAATTCAATCCCTGCCGATTACAATAAATGTGATTTCCATTTTGATTTTGGGAGATTTAAATTTTTCATCTGCAACAAGCATGATTGATCTGGGGTGACCCTACCTTTCCCCTGCAATATCCTGGAGTGGATATAATCCTCGATATTTGAAAAAACGGCATGAGTAAGCGTGCAGCTGCCTGCTTTCCCCAAAATAATTTGTTGCTGCCTTGTGGCTCGAATGCTGGAACAAGGCAGTCTGTCCCTGATTGGCTGGGTGCCAGTTCAAAGAATTCCTAGTCCCTGGTTGCAAGTTTAAGATTACTGTGCTCCACTTCTCACAGCAGAAGTGCCTCATTCTGTGAGAAACTGCTGTTGTCTCATCTCTGCTTGTCTTGGCTCCCCCCCCCTAAAATGCCCACCCACTGCCCCTGCCCTCTCATTCACTTGCCCACCCACCCGCTTGCAGATTCAGACCCTGTGAGATAGGGGATGCTGAGAGATCAGCATATCGTCGTAATTCTGGAGGATAAAATCAGGGGTCCTCATCTCCGCTCATCTCGGCATCCCTGCCTGCCCGCTTGCTCACTCACTCACAGCCTCATGCAGATGGCTTCTGTTTCAAGTCAGGGGGGGGAAGCATAAAGACTTGGGTTCAGATTGATCTGAATTCAGCAGAATCGAAAGCAGAAAAAAAATGCTCTGTGCAGATACAGCCAGAGAGTTTAATATTTGTTCCTTCACATGCCCTGTAAAAAGAGCTTGGAATGTATACCATTTTCTAACAGCATGAATGTAGAACTGTGCATTTTCCTCAGATCTAAGATTTAAGAGATGCTCTAGGATGCTATCAAAAGTACATAGGGTGTTTAACTGCCTGACTTCAACCATAGTCCTCATGGAAGATTGCATCACAGGTCCTTTGGAACTGTGATAGTTAATTGTGGCTTTTTACAAACACCACTTTACTCTACTTCTCTCCCCCCCCCCCTTTCACCTCTTCAATAGGGTTTAGGTCTAGCAACATCATTGTGCTTTTTTATTTGAATCCCTGTTTAAGCCTCACCAAAGCAAACAGATGGTTTGTTCCTTCAGAGAATGAACTGCAGTCTAACTCCTCGATAGATGAAAGAGGATGTTCTATGCCTTAGGCCAACTTACCTATTGAGTCTCAGAACAGCTGTTTGCAAAACCTATTCACTTATTTAGGCTGGCTTCAGAGAGCTGCTTTATTATTGCTACCTCCGTGATGACATTGATAATGATGACTTCAATGTGTATGGGAATGATGATCAGCAGCTTAAGAAAACAGAGTGCTTATAATTTTAAGGCCTATTTTTTTTGTGCTGGCATGGTTTTATTGCCTCTCTTTTAACCTCTCTTTATTACTTTGTTTCTTCATTTTGTTAGTCCCCTAAAGAAAGTGGAAAGGTGGCATTCAAAAATGTTCCAAATAAGAAGTTTAAAAAGCTATGGTTTCAGGGACTAAAAGAAATAATAAAAATGTTCAAATCTACCCTTACCTTTTCAGGTCAGAGACTGCACACTTTTAAGCTTTGCTTCTGGGCCCAATAGAAAGTGCAGGTTATTATCTTGAAAGCCTTCCTTGGCCTAAGGCCCTCACTGAACCACATTTCTCAGTGTACTCCTATGAGCCAGCTGCATTCCTCAAATAACCTTTTCCTGGTGGTGCCCTCTTTTAGAACTATCCATACAACAAAAGCTAGGTCATGGGATTTCTCCATGGTAAGTGAATTCCTTTGGAATGGTCTATGTAAGTAGGCACAGAAAACAGTTGCTAGATTTAGAAAGGCGTGCAAGACAGTTCTATTTCAAATGGCATTCAGTGGAGGTTAAACTGGGCATATTTGGCTGCCTTTTTAATCTCTGTGTTATTGTTCTTTGTTAGTAGACTCTTATGAGTTTGTGTCTGTGGCCATTCACATGGCTCTTCCGGGCTCCATAGTCATTGGTGACAGGTTCTAGGGATGCCAATCCTGACAGGTTCTAGGGATGCCAATCCCCAGGTGGGACTTAGGGATCCCCTGAAATTCTAGCTAATCTCCAGACTAAAGACGTCAGTTTCCCTGGAGAACATAGAAGCTTTGGAGAGTAGACTCCATAAACCAGGGACACTAATCAGGGACACTTTAGAGAGCCAGCTTGGTGTAGTGGTTAGGAGAGCAAACTTCTAATATGGTGAGCCGGGTTTGATTCCCTGATCCTCCTCCAAAGGCAGCCAGCTGGGTGACCTTGGGCTTGCCACAGCACTGATAGGGCTGTTCTGACCAAGCAGTAATATCAGGGCTCTCTCAGCCTCACCTACCTCATAGGATGTCTGTTGTGGGGAAAGGAAAGGGAAGGCGACTGTAAGCTGTTTTGAGATTCCTTTGGATAGAGAAAAGTTGCATATAAGAACCAACTCTTCCTCTTCCTCTTTTTCCTCTTCTTTGGACAATCAAAAATACTCCACTGAGGTCCTCCCCATCCCAAATCCTGCCTATTCCCTGCTCCACCTCCAATGTCTCCTATTATTTCCCAATTTAGAGTTGGCAACCCTTCTGAGAACACAGCTGTAAGAAAACAGGCCTGGTCCAGAAGGAATGTGGGGATGCCAGCAGGAAGGTGGTGATCATTCTGAGTGCAGAATGGTCAAAAGGCAGCCAGAGACAAAGGAAAATGGGGGAGGGGTGAAGGAAGAGGTGCTGGAGCTACAGGCAGAAGGTCACAGCACCTAGTTGGGAAAGCAAGCCGCCTGGTTGAATCAGCAGGGCAGTCCAAGATGACAGCTGAGCTCTCCTGCTGAAGGAAAGAGCCAAGGAAGGAAGGACGGACGGACGGACGGACGGACGGACGGAAGGAAGGAAGGAAGGAAGGAAGGAAGGAAGGAAGGAAGGAAGGAAGGAAGGAAGGAAGGAAGGAAGGAAGGAAGGAAGGAAGGAAGGAAGGAAGGAAGGAGGATTTAAAGAATGTAGCCAGGAGAAATGCCCAGCCCTAGAACTCTTAGAGATGCATACCTGCCAGGGCAGTAGGGACCAAGGACATTAGCCTTCAAGATAACTCTGGAGAATCAAGAAACAGTTTGGTTGGAAGGCATGGAGGTGTCAGGGCATGGGGATTGAAAAGCTTCCCAGAGACCTCTGTAGGCAATAGTGATTCTGGCACTTTGTACCAGGAGGATCCCCAGGTGAAATGACCACCAACCTGGTCTGAGGCTGTGGGCAGCAGTCAGTGTCTCTGAAGCTTGTAGTAGTGTTGCTAATCACGTACACTCTAAAGAGATAGCATATTATCATTATCATTGTTGTTGTTATTATTTAAAAAAAAATTCTTGCCACTCCCAAGGCCAGCTCGTGGTAGGTTACAAGTTGATATAAATATGTTAAATGCATGAATTAATAATGACTAAATGAAATAAAATAAAATCACACTGTTCCAAAACTTAAGGGTACTTTGTTTTGAGGTGTTTGGAATTGTTTAACAGGCAAGGTCTCGTTCACACACAGTGTTACCTAGAAGCGTATCCCCCATCCAGTAGGCATGTTTTTCATTTTTCTGACCCAGATGTAGAACTTTACACTTATGATGTTACACTTATGATGATGTTAGCCATTCAGTCATGTCGGACTCTTGGTGACTCTATGGCACATCTGCTGTCACATCTTTCGATCTTGATTTAAAAATCGAAAAGAACAAATGTCATGGATCTTATTTCTTTTATTATTGAAGTTTTATCTCTTTTTTATGTTCATTGCAATAAGCACTTGAACATGTAAACATATCAGATATTTATTTATACAGTATGAAATTCTTAGGTCTATATTTTGGCAAATATTGCCTACCCCTGCTCTAACCACTATGAAACTTTGGCTCTCAGTGCCATTTAGTGATATCTATCATATATTTTAAGCCATCCATATGAGTTTTAAAAGTAGGTTTGAAACTGCTGTATAGTCTTGTTTGACCATCCTTTCTTATACAGGCTGTGAGGCATCTTGTTTCACCTTATTATACAACCTTCTGTACAGTTCCCTGAAACATAATTTCAGACTTCCTGCAAAGATCTAGATTGGTCTGCTTTCCCTCAGACAGAATATTCTGGCTCCATTTTAAAGTTTACAGTAGACATTTTTTAGCTGTGTTGTATTTTACACAAAACAGAGGATTCTTTGGCATAATATAAGAAACACCATCCATCTCTTTAGAGTTTATTCTGCCACCTTCCAGTATAAAAGGTTTATGATCTGTTAAATCATCTGGAACTTGGGCTCAACCCAAAACCAATACTGATGAATAGCTAATATGACCTTTCCAGCATCAGAAAAACTGCAGGAAAAATCCAGAAGCCTCATTATCTTGCTGTTGAATACACAAGAGGAAAAGCCAATGGCTGCCTTCTGTGTAGCAGTCTCATGTACACTAAAGGGTTTGGTGCAATGTATGTGGCTGTTGAATCAGTCCCAAAGGCTACTGAGGGGCTAAAAACCAGCAACGTCTAATACATTTCAATAAATTATTTGTTTTAGCTCACAGTTGTCCCACTTTTACAAAACATTATAGCAAATAATTTGTTGTCGGTTTTAATTCATCCTTGAAATTCCATTAAGTGTTTCTGGGAATTCAGTTACAAAGGAGTTATCCAAGATTCAGTGGGATTTATATTTCTTCCTGGTGTGTGTGTGTGTGTATGTGTATATATGTGTATATATATATATACCGTATTTGCCGACCCCCCAACATTTCCACTCAAAATACAGTACTATTGGCCAATATGGGCAACTATGTCTATCCCAACTGAAGTGCACCCGGCGTATAGGACGACCCCCCCACTTGGAGGCATATTTTTCCGGGGGGAAAAGTAGTCTTATACGCCAGCAAATAATGTATATATATATGCTGGCGTATAAAACTACTTTATATAAGATATATATATATACACACACACACACAGAAGTTCATAAGAGTTTTGAATTTTTGATTCTGTAAAACCGTTATAAACTTCTGGAGTTTGTGACCACAGGAAAACTAGTAGTAGTAGTAGAAGCAGCAGCAGCAGCAGCAGCAGCAGCAGCAGCAGTAATAGTACATCTTTGGAAAACCTTATCATATATATCATTGAGTGCCAGAAGTTTCAATCTTTTCGGTTTTTTACTTAGTGAATTCATGTGGTCAAGGTTTGCCTTATCACACAGTAACTTTGGTACTCGTACGCTGAGTTAGGATGGCTGGATGGAGTCACTGAAGCAGTTGGTGCGAGCTTAAATGGACTCTGGGGAATGGTAGAGGACATAAAGGCCTGGATGATCATTGTCCATGGGGTCACGATGGGTCAGACATGACTTCGCAGCTAACAACAACAACAACAACAACAATGATTGAACTGCTTCATCTGAACGGTCTAGTACAGAACTTTCCTCAACTACAATGCTTTTGGTTTCAGAAGACATGTTTCTATTTTCATCGATGATCTCACAATGACAAAAAAGTTATACTGTTGGGTTTGACGTAGGAGACGGGTATAGACTGCTCATAGGTAGTAGGCATAGGATTTGTATGCAATGCATCCAACTTGTAAATGAAATCATTGTCTTCTTCAATTGAAAGGTCCCCAGTAGCATTCGGAGACCTCTGACCATTCCTTAGTATTGCTGGTGTTGGTAAGAGTGCATGGTTATGGGCAAGGTGGACATAAGTAAGACTCAGGGTAAGAGAACTCCATATGCTCACCTGCATTTCAGTATATATTCAGCATTATGACAGTTCTCAGATCATGCCCAGTAAAACAGACCAGCTGCAATGCATTGTATGGAGCGTGAGCTCTTTCTTCAATGAAGTGTTGCAGCCCAGTATAATTTGTTTCCTTTTTAAACTTCACTGCATCTTTGTTTCATGGGAAAGATTCTTTTTGCCTGTGGTTTATGGGATGCAAGCAGAGAAGGAGAGTTGTGCCAAATTTCAAAGTACTGGAAAATTCAGACCATTTCATTTCACAAACTGAAAGAATCAATAACAAATGCATACATTCCTTCTTTTTGAAATGCCCTGAATGCAATGTAAAATCTTTTTTTGGGGGGAAGGATCACATAGCAAACATCCAACTAACAGCAGCAGATGAACCAAACTTTTTGTTTTTATATGTGTTAACTTGAAATGTCTATATGTTATATGTTATAAATGTGTTAACTTGAAATGTTATATATGTGTTAACTTGAAAACAAAAAACAAACTTTTTGTTCTTATATATGTGTTAACTTGTGTTACATGGCAAGTTTCTGTTATTCAGCATTAAGTCACTTTAACACATCATCTGGCTCACCTTTTATTGAAAAGGTGAAGAGAAAAAATCCATGCAGGCAGGTTTATGGGGTTGCTGTTTATGACTGGGCACAGGAAAAGGATAGTATTGTTGCCTGTCCATCATTTTAGACTGGAGAGGGAAAAATCTAGTGGGAAAATATCTAAACTTACTGAAAGCACTGGAAGTAGTACAAATGTTGCCAGTTTTTAGTAATGATTTGTGAAATGATTATTCCATCTGTTTTTGATAGTGGAAGAGATCTTGTAGACTAGCATATCAGAACACATCCAATTCAGATCTTGCCATGAACTCATTTTGGTGGCATTTGGACTTAGATGGAAATATACAGATTTGCAACACATCTTCCCTGGAGCTGCCTTTGAAGGCAGATCTGAAGCTTTTATCTCATACAAAACAAAGCAGCCAGGGTCCTTAATGGAACCCATTGTAATAAGCATATATTTCTCTTATAGCTGCACCAGCTTCCCATTTGCTTCTAGGATCCTACATGCTGCTTTTAACACTAAGTGTTACGTGGTTTAAATTCAAAGTTTAAGTTCAAAGAAACCCATTCTATATTATTAACCTGTCTGAGCCTTGAAATCTATGAGGGAACTATTCTAGTGGGAACACACTTTATTTTGAATTAAGTTGTAAGGACTCATAGGAAGGTTCTTTAAACTTTGTTGTAGAATTCCCTTTCTGAGATATGTTTGGGATCATCTTTACAAGTCTCCAACACAAAATTCAAAACTTCCCTATTCTGGAAAGCATCTCTCCGTGTGTGTTGGCTGTGTGATGACCCCATGTTATCTATTATTGAATTCTTTGGTTGATTCATATAACAAAGTTTTAATATTGATAAACAGATTTTTAAATGATGTATAATTGTTGTAAGCTCCCTTGCAAACCCTATATTGGACAAAAAAGTAGCATAAAACTTACTAAAATACATAATGACATCTCTTACAGGATTGTCATAAGAATGGTTGAGGTAGTTAAATGCTTTAAATATTCAAAAATGATCATTTTATTGTTACTCCTGTTATTACAAGAGATGAAATGGAGAAGAGTATGCATTTCTTCCTCTTCTGATGGACTACTACTATAGAACTTGGGAAAGGCCAGTGTAATTCCCTGGTATTGATGTTTGAAATGAAGAAACAGGTCAAGTCCTCTCCCATTTCCTGGCCTGACTACCAAATTGCCACCAATCATTTCCCACTTTGCAAGTGTTGTATTCAGGGTTATGGGAGTGTATCAGCTGCTTTCACCTTCTGTGACATTATGTCTTTCTTCTCCACCCATCCAGTTCCCATCATTTTGTTTCCTGACCATACACAGCATAATGAAACCAGAAAGCTTTAACAGCTAATATGAATTTACTCTTCATAATTATGTCTCCTGCCTAATTTGTTTATAATTGTGAGACCATTTGCCCAAAATGTAATGTGAGACTATTTGCTCCTCATTTGCTCTGTGAAACTCTGGCACTTGCCAGCTCTATATGCATTCCCCTAGAAGTGGCCCCACATTATCGTTGTCTTTCTCTTGTGTTAGCCATAGGGCCACTTTAGCACTTGGGAACCGTGCTCCTCTTCATGCAATTGCTTTTTCATGTGTCTTCAAATGCCATCCTTTAATCCCCCCACCAATATTGCTTAATAGCTCTATTCTATAGAGATCTTTATTCAGAGTGCTGATGAAATTAAATGTTTGCTTTCCATTCTTATAATTTCATTTCTAAGCTGCTTACAAGTCCAGACTGGATGCCCTTTTCAACCCGGATTTCCATTTGCAGCACTATGCTTATAACTGAACTGGCAACATGCCCATCAAGAATGATTAGAATCAGTGTGATATACTGGTGAAAGTGTCATGCTAGGAAGTTCAGATCCCTGCTCAGCCATGATGCTTACTAGGTGACTTCGCACCAGTCATGTGCTTTCAGCCTAGTTTTCCTAATGGGGGACTATATGACAATAGTCTGCCACTTATCGCCATACCTGCGGTCCCTTATTAAGGCTATTACAATAATTGACCCATGGTGGCTGGAGGTGGTTTCCTTGCCTGTGTATGTAAAGTATAGAGCTCTTCTGTTTCAAGGGTAAGTTGTCCAAAGCCTCTACTTTCTAGTGGGGCAGGAAAAAACTGGTGATTCCAATGCGCTGGACCAACACTCTCACAGTAAAATGTTGCCTCAACACATTAATATTGCTTTCACTTCACAATGGCAAGTGATGTCATGATGCCAGGGGACACTAGAACTGGTAGGTCACCTGTCCCAAACTCCCACTGGTTGCCAGCCTTGGTCTGGCTGCCCTACCCAAAGGAAGATTGTCAGATTGCACTGGTGGGAATGGTAAGGTCATTTCCCTCTGTTGAGAGGCAGTGTGACTCCAAATATCAGTTGCTGGTGGAGGTGATGGCAGCAGGGGGAGGCTTCGATTCCTCACCCAGTGTTAAAGTCATCTGGGGATATTGGGTTGGCCACTGTGGATTAGATTAACCTTTCTTATGTTTGTGAATGTCTCTTCTTGCTTCCTTAAGTAAGTTGGGTGAGAGGGACCCCTAAAACAAATGAGTATACCTAAGCATTCCAAGCTTTGCAGGGAGATGAGAAATTACTTTCTCAGTTGGAGGAAGTCTAGATCCTTGTCCTAGTACTTTAGTTGTCAGGCTAGCTGGAAGGCCAAAATGGCAAGAATTGCCATCCATACCAGCCATTGCACAAACCCAGGCTACTACCTGATAAAATTTGAAGGTGCAAAGTCAGTTTTGGATTAGAGAAAAACTGTGAATCTGCTCCTAATATATCACTCAGCATGGAGGAAATCTCACTTTTGGAGAAGTCTCACTTGCATTCCAAATATTAAGAGTTATGTACAGGTAATGCCAATGAGGGAAGGCAAGTCTTCTTTAAAATATGAAAATGAAATGTGGACTATCCATCATTGTGAACAGCATTGTGCTTGAGAGTTATGGCTATGTGGCTTTGCAAGAAGCATGGACTGTAACTCATCGCTTACTTTAGTCACAGGGAATATTTCTAAGAATGATGGCTTTAGCCACTAACCATAGTGCATAAAATTTTTACATTGTGAGACTGGGGGATGGAAACCCCCACAGTCATAATCCAGTCAGACTGACAGGAATGGAGCCATCATTGCATCCCTCAGAATGGATTCTTTCCACCCAACCCATATGTCTTTCACTCCTTTTGAAGAGGGTGGCCCATATGTCATTAGCCATTACACATTCTGCTGCCAAGTGAGGATGAGCCACATCTTTTTCAGTGTGCAATTGCACAACCAAACCTGCTGTTTCAAATGCCAATTTTCCCCCTCCCCAAGAATCTTTTGAAGCTGAGGCATTTGGAATTATTTTTGTGCACACAGAGAATTTGTCAGAACCTCAAAAATGCGCACACAGACACACACACAGACACACACACGACTGAGCTCCACTAGCTGTAATCTGAACATTTCCTTTTGGATTTCCCCCTTGTATGCCATCTGCCCTCTTCCAACAGCAAGCATAAAATTCTCTTTGAAGTACTAATGAAGGATCTCTCAGCCATTAATGTCAACATCTTGAAACAGAGGAGTTCCCAGGCCATTTGCTATGGACAAATGTTGTATATTCAACTTTACTTCTTAAACCTTAGTCTGAGGTGCTACAGAACCTTTTGGTGAAATGAGAAGGGAGCTTTAAATTCACAGCAAGGCAGCACACTCATCTTTTCTGTGGGTTCATCTCTGGCATCTCTTCAAGAAAGGGAAATCAAAACTTGTACATTTCACTGTTTGCTGTTTTGTGCAATGGCAGTAAAACACAGAATTGGGGCAGACCTTTTACAGATGCTTTGGGCTCTTACTCCAACAGTAGCACAGACAGGCTATGGGAGCCACTGCAGTAGAAAGACTAGAGAGAGAAAAACATGGAAAACACAGGGAAAGTTTTTGTTGCATGAGAAGAATGGATTGGAGGTGAATGACTGCAACTTTTGTCACGTTTGCTCCAGTTGACAGCTAAATCTATAACAAGGATGATAATTTAGAGGTTGTAGAGTGTCAAACTGAGCAGGAACAGGACAGCTGTGCACCGTGTTTCATATGAATGATGAACCTTTAGAAACAAACCAAACTGAATTTTTGCATACTTCAAAGAAAGGTAAGTAAAACCACATGGGGTTACCCTAGTAAGAGGAAATGAAAAAGTTCTTTGGTTATGTCTTTTTGACATACATTATCATTGCTACCATATAAATAGCAAGGCATGTTTATTGAGAGGAGTCCTGAAGGGTAATCAGCCTGTAGGTTAGATATCCAGTGTTGGTCTGTAAAGAGTAGGAGTAGGGTATTCTCCCAGTGCAAATGGGCAGTAACAGCATACTCTAAGGGCCAAATTAGATGAGGCAAAATCTCTAGATTCGTTCTGTGGATGCATCTCAACACTGTAGAGTGAGTTCTCATTGATGAATTATTTTTTGCTTCCCCCCATTGTCTGAATTCTAGTTGGCACCATGATGACAGGGAAAGAGAAGCCCAAAATGGTCCTGGTATGTTATTCAATTATATGTTCCCTGATGTCATTTTGGAATTTTAAAACAGAGGCGGAAGAAGTAGAAATCCTCCCTCTGCACTACTATGATCCTGACCAGAGTCAGGGCCTTCCAATCATGTTAAAAGGAGTTGCACTTCAAGAACTCACTCTACAAAAATGGAGGTGGGTCACCAGTTATGTCCTAAAAGTTACAATAGGCTAACTGTACTTCCTACCCTGGTGATCTAGGCACTGAGAATCAAACTTGTGCCCATCTTCATATTCCTACTCAGTAGGGTTATGTCCCTGTTGGATATGACTAAATATTGACAACCATATCTTTAGAGAGATTTAAATAAATCTTGTACATGTGGTCATATTCCTTCTACTGATCAGCTTCATGTTGGTGGAAAGTGCTATAAAGTCACAGCTGATTCATGGTGACCCTATGGGGTTTTCAAGGCAAAAAACCTTTAGAGCTGGTTTGCCATTGCTTGCCTCCAAATCATGACCCTGGTATTCCTTGGAGGTCTCCCATTCAGATACTTGCCAGGACAACCCTACTTAGTTTCCAAGATGTAATGAGATTGGTTTAGCCTGGACTATTCAGGTCAGGGCTTAAAATTATGGTTGCATTAATAAATTATGTTTTAACAGTGGAAATCAAGTAACTGTCATCACAACTTATAAGGTTCCACTGCCCCAAGCAGAGCCAACATCATGTAATGGTAAAAAGCAGTGGACTCTATTTTACCTAAACTTTGGGTAAAATGCAGTGGAAAATTGACTTTTCTAACAGACCGATCAGCAGACTGGAAAAGCCCTGCAAAAATGGGCCAGGTTAAATGATGGTTATACTGTTCGCCTCGGAGAGATATATACAAATTCAGAAATAAAAGGGATGATTGCATTTCCTAAGGAGAAATGAACAAAGCAGCCAAAAGCCTAGCTAAACAGCATGAGGTTCTACTGTTTAAAAACACTGATAAACTGGCATCTTTAGATGAGTGGTACAGTATACAGCATGCACCTTCTGTTTTGCTTATCACATGCACCGGAGGTGGTGATTTAGTTATATTTATTTAAATGGATTTCTTGTTACACATAGCAGAATTATTTAGTCACCAACAGGCACCATTTCTGGAAGGTAAGGCACAGCTAGGATTAGTAAAAACAATCTATATGTCAAGCTAAAAATCTTCTGTTCATTATCTCCTCTGAAACTATTCCAAACTCTATGATCTAGTGATAAGCTGGAATTTGCAATTGCCAGAGGAAGTTATTAAGACATCAGCTAAATAGCCATCAGCCCCAGGGGCTTGGTTTGTAAGAAATGTTGAAGGGGGGGGGGGTGGAACTCCAATGCATTACACAGAAAAATGTTTGACAGATTCTAGTTTTAACCGTTTAGTGCAAAAAATAATAAGAATAATGCAAATAGGAAATGTTGCATTGCTGTGGATTTAGAGTATTATTTCCTTGTATAGGTGTAATGTAATCTATTTCTTTTAAGAATATATATTTTCTTTTTTTCTGAGCCTTATGCCTGTGATTCTTGTACATCTTTTGATCCTCCAAAAAGAATACCAAGGTCATTGTGGTCTTGCACAAACAAGTATGTCTACTTGTGTCCAATAGCACCTTTAAGACCAACAAAAATTTATTCAAAGTGTGAGCTTTTGTGTGCAGGCACACTTCTTCAGACAAAATGGAACAAGGATAATAAAAGTGCAGATATAAAGCAAAGGTAATTTCATGGCAAATTATTAGACCGTGTCATAATATCCAAATTATGCCATAATATGCTGTATGATAATTCTTTGCTAAAACAGCTTTTTTGTTGAGCTACTTCAGACCAACCTGGCTACCCACTTGAAAGTATGTCTACTAACATACTTTCCTGGGCCAGCACCAGAGGAGAAAGAGAAGAGGCAAACAAGGAGGGAAGAACTAAAAGAAAGTTGGATCTTCGAGACTCCTTTGGTTTCTGCAGCAATTGATAGATGAGACTAGGGATGAGGTGGGAAGTGGTGTTCATAAAGAAACGGGATATCCTAAACTCAGAAGCTTTTGTGAACAACTTTGCAGAACAATTGATGGAGGGCCAGAACCATTATTTTCTCCATCTGACCTTGTATGCACAGCTAGAAAAGGGAGATTGGGCTGTTCTTGCATAGAGGCATGTGGTAGTTATTCCATTTCTAAGTGTAATTTCAAAGAACACAGGATGCATTGTTGGCAATATATAGTGCAGAAACAGAATGAACCTGCTCTATTCTAGCAATCACCAAGGCAATGATAATCTACTATTGGGACCATGATCATTGTTCTCTTGAGGAGGAACAAGATTCTTGGGAGTGAATCTTATTTGTTCCATTTTCCTAATTCCAGGTGGCACTGCAAAGTTAAGAGAATCCAAAGAACATGTGAAAGCACTATTCAAGCAGTTTCAGGTACAGTAATTCATTTTCATTTATTCTACTTCATTTTACTGCACTTTCTCTACAATGGAAACTCAAAACAGTTTACACCAGTCTCCTCTATTTTAGTCTCCTCACAAAAGCCTCTGTGAGGCAGATCAGGGTAGAGTTTGCACTTGGCTTTTTATCCTGTCCCAGCCTGAATGAACTCTTTCCCTCTGCACTGTATTTTATTTCCATTTTGATTTTGGGCGCTTTAAATTTTCCCTCTGCAATATCTATGATTGCTCTGTGGTGACCCTACCTTTCCCCTGTGATATCCAGGAGTGGATATAAGTCTCTATATTTGAAAACCCAGCTTTGAAAGCCCCTAGTATAAGTGTAGATCTTCTGCATTTTGCCGGATTAACTTCCTGCCCTGTGCCTCCAGTGCTGACATAGCAAAGCAGTCTTCCCTGGTTGACCAGTGCATCAGTTCAAAGACTTCCAGGTTGCAAGTCTTCCCTCCCAAGACTTATTTTTGCCCCCATTTGGGGCTCTGAGTTCCAGAAGTTCATACTGCTCTCAGCAGAGATTTGCCTCATTCTCTGTGAGGCTGCTGCAGCCTCTACCCCCCTCTCCCCCAGTACAGGAAAAAAGAGACACAAGCAGCCTTGTACTGCACCTTGTACTCCCCGGCTTTCTCTGGCTTGAAATCAAAAGTCAAGAAATAAACCACTGTCCTTTAATGCCAGCCCCCCTCGCTCATTCAGGAAAAGAAACATAAATAAGCAACCTGATGTCCACAACTCCCCTCCCTGCTCTAAGCTTCCCCAATAGTGCAGAGAACGTTCTGTTTCAATTCAGAGGATAGGAAGGAGGAACACCCATGTTCCAATAAATCTGAATTCAGCAGGATCAACAACGGTAAAAAACAAAGTAAGTGCAGAACCAGTGTAGGTCTGAGAGTAAGTGACTGGCCCAAGTCACCAAGTAGACTTCCAAAGCAAAGTGGGTATTCAAACTTGGGTCTTTGAGATCTTGGACCAGCACTCTACCCACTATGGCATTCCAATCAATTTCTATTCTGAGAGAAACTCCATTTGAAAATTGCTCTAAATAGTAGCTGTATGTGGTTGGGGTGCCTAATTAATGGCCACTTTTGATCATCAGAACCAAACAGCCCCAACCCCATACCCACATACTCCAGGAGAGAATCCAGGATAGCCTTGCCCCAGCACTGATGAAATAGGGAAAGGAGAAGGCCAAGATCACATGCAGAAAAGCCCCAGCAACAGCTTTAGGGCTTGACAGCTAGGGGCTGGGCGACAGGCTGCACCTGGCAACAAGCCAGAGATGAATGAGAAGCCAGAAACAGCTGGGCGGGCAGGCAGGAAAAATGGATTCTTGAAACTTCTGTCGAGGGTGGAAAAGGATGTTAGAATATCCAAGATCTATAATGTGCATAATTCAAGGGCATGTAAAGTATATCCTACAGGGGTTATTGGAGGAGATGTTTATTTAATATAGAATAAGAACTTCTTGATGTTTTTCAAATAATCTCCTCCAGTGTCCTCCAGGGGGCACAGCGGGTGGGGCGCCAGGTATGCACTGATGGTAAACAGTGAGGAAGGAGGAGGCAGACCCCCTGCATCACCAAGCTCCATTCACCCACCTGTCCCAAGGGCTGAATAGGCTGTGTACATCATTGGATCCTTCTCGTAGAGACTTCTTTTGATTTTCCTAGGCACACCTTAAAATTATATAAAACTTTGCATTGGCCAAGCAATGAAACATCTCCACCTCTGAATCTATCAGTCAAGTTGATTTTTATATCAGAGGATCTTTTATAAAGTTTATTATCAAGAATAAGAATTATTCCTTCATTAGCACAGAAAGAAACCAAAATCTGGCTTTTTAAAACAGAATGTGATGCAAACTAATCTAGTGGGATCACACTTTGAGGGTCAAGTACTAGGTGACCTTCACATACTAATTCTTATAATTCTGTTACTGCTATTACCAACCACTGCTTGGCAAACCAGTGTCTCAAAAGGTTGTGGAAATGCTATGTGTGCAACTTTTTCTTTTTCTTTTTTTACACCACTTCACTCAAGTCAAAATGCTGCATATCTGACATTATTACAATTTGCAGGAAAGTAAGTATCCTAAAGATTTCAGGAATAAAACAAAGATCATTTGTGTGACTCTAGAATCTCCCATTTAGCTACAGTGGAACTCAGCTAGGGACATCATGCAAGTTCATATTTAATACTGTCTTTAATAGTTTCTGATCGTGGCACCAGCACCATTGTACATACCAGAGATTAATGGAGTGGACTACATTATGGAAGAATATATGCTAATTTTGGTGATCCAGATAGTGAAACTCTCAAATGGCACTTTTAATCATTGTAGATGATGCAATAGTGCTTCTGTGAACATCTGAAAGGAAGAGTGGGTAGTATAGAATCAAATACCTGCATGCATGATCCATAAAACATTTAGGACAATGTTCCTCAAATGTTTTTGCTTGTCTTGGTAAAAGGTCAGTATATGATTTAATTTTGTGAAGTACATGTTGTGATGTCATAGTGATCTTATACTGATTGCTAGCACTGTAGAAGCTGCTATCCCATCATGAAATCCCACACTGATAATATTGCTAGTCTTGTGAATGCAGTTTTGGTTACTAGTGACATTTTTCAGAAGAGAAGCCCAGATTTGCTGTGATAGAATATAGAAATCCTCTTCATTTAGCAAAACAATGTGTTGAAATGTTAAGTTATTTGTCTTATTTACTGCTTATTTGCAAGATGACACGTTTTATTTACATCTTGCTTCCATCCATCTGGGATCCCCTGTTGATGTGCCTTTGAAGAAACTAAGTAGCCCACAGCACTACCTCTTTCAGTGTTTTGTTGAGTTTGAATTAAGATTCCCTGTAGAAAACTGCAAAATTGTTCAAAATTGACTCCTGGCATCCTAAGAACCCTAAAGCTTCTAAGGGATTTGCTGAAAACTAAAAACTGAATATCTCCTGAAGGAAAACTACATGTCAAATTTATATTGTAATGCGCTGTTGTGCTTTTTTGTTTTAATTGGGTTTCAAACAAAATATCGAGCAAATGTTCCTGATGTATTAGTTTATTATGACTAGTTTTAAAGACAAATCATGTAAACAAAATAATGAGAATCATAACACAACAAAAGTAATTGTGACAGCTTAAAAAAAAAGATTCATTTTTTATCTATGCCATTTTAGGTCAGAATCCTGAGTACAATGTTGTTTAGATCAGTGAGGCAATCATTCTGATGTGTTTTGTGCTATGCAAATGAGTTGGGGGGACATTTAAAACACTCCAGTTGATAAAAATTTGTCTTTATTCATTCTCAGAAGGAATGGAACAGGTAGGAAAGGTGTCAAACATAGTGCGCAAGAGTATTAGAGGAATCCATGGGTATAGTCATGGAGCTGCCAAGAGGGGGAGACCAATAGGACAAAATCCTGGAGCCTTGTGGGTTCATGAATCTGGGTGAAGTGTGTTGTGTGCTTTCATTTAGGTTGAGGACTGGGAGAAAGTGTTTCCTAGTAACTCTTAGCAGCTATGTCCAGTCAATGTGTATCACACTTGGATGAATATTTGCATGCATATCACAATGCGTACGTCTTTACTGAAGTGACTGGATGCAGCTGATGATTCAGATGTGAATGTACAACTAATTGTTGTTTCAAATGACTAACTGCATATGACAACTCTTAGACGCTACATAACTGTTTGTAGCATGATGCAGGGTACTGAAACTCATTTTTTTTTACCAGTATAACTGGATCAACATTTTGACAAACTAAAGCCCTCCTAACTTGGTATTATTTGCATAGGTGGTAGTATAGACTCATGTTTCTCTAATTATATCTAATAAAAGCGACCATGGCGCCATCATCCTTTGCAGCCAAAAATGAATCACAGTGAGGTTATGGAACACCGGTCACAATGACATCTACCACATACTGTATTTATCAGATGTTACTAGGGAAAAGTAGGATGAACTCAGTACTCACACAGCCCTTATAATGACTAATTTTAACTAGTAATTGTTATGGAAATTGTTAGTAATTGCTATGGCTTTGCAACTCAACTAGTTAAACTCTATGCATGGACATTTTGTGGCTATTTTCTTAGCTTTTCAACAGATTGTGTATTATTTCTACACAAAACAAACTGTAGTGTTGATGTGAAAGATTTTTTTAAACGTTTTAAAGGAAGTTATTAAAAGCTTGTCTTCCCAGTGCCTTCATGACTATTGTGTACCAGGAAACAGATGGTACTTGACTTCATTTCCTCAGAAAAAATGAAGGAAATGGCAATAATTACTTCAAATTCCAATCAGCCTTTCTATTTGAATATAGTAATCTAGCCTAATTCATACAAAATCCAGTACAATCTGTATTCAGACTATGAAAATACAAAACATTAAATTCCATATGTTTGCAATGTTATGTAAAATATGCAGCCTGTGAAACAGAAGCATTTAATCCCAAACAATAGGGATATACAATTTTTTAAAAAATAGAAAATATCATAACGAAATCCAAAAGTCCATGAAGTCCATCTAATTCCATGCTTCTGGCAGTGGTTTGAAAAAGATGCTCCAGAATTTTTTTTTTTTAAATAGACAAGGGCTCTAAAAATCTGCATAGCTTTAATCAGCACACAGGGTATTAGTATTTAATCAGGCATAGTACATAATACACACACAGTATATATAAAATCTGGATTAAAATTTCAGTATTCATTCCAAACTGGAACAAATATATATCATTTGGACTTGTTGCTATAGTTATTGCTTGAACTTCTATGGACAGCAACTACTAATATCGGCAAAAGGCAAAGGGTGGTTATGGAAATAGCAGGTCTTCTGCATTCTATCTCTCCTCAATCACCTCCAGCTTTTTCTTCCTGCATGCATATTGCAATCCATCCTCCTCATATGCTTGCACAGTGCTTTCAGAGTCTTAGTCTGTGCTTCTCGAATAACCTGAGAAAGTCAATATATAAAAATTTATTTATTTATTTATTTTATTATTATATTTATATACTGCCCTCCCCAAGGGCTCAAGGCGGTTTACAGAAAACAGGAAAGGATACAATTAACACATGTACGAGGTAACAGTAACAGTAATAATATTATAACAATAATAAACATGTTCACAAGTTATCCCAGTTGCAAAATGTGTGAATCTAGATTGAAGAAAATGCAAACAAGGTGCAGACTGCACATCTAATTTACAAGGAAATTTCCAGGTGGGTTGCTGCGGTACAGGGCTACTGGCAACAAGAAGCAACAAGAGCCGAGCCCAACAACTCTGCCAGGGTCTCCAAGGCAACTTCACTCAGACCATTCCAAGATAATGTTAATGGGTGTCAGCTCATACATTGCCTTGTTATGTATTCCTGCCAGTTTGCTAGTAGAGGCAAGAGTGGTTCCCCAATGGGCAACTAGAGCAGCTGGCCCAGGCCCCATGCTTAGGGCCCCTCCAACTCTCCATGATCCCACTGCCAAAAAGAAAGAAACAGAAAAACAGGCTCTTGTCACCAGTTGCACCTGCCCTACCTGGGGCAGGCTTAGCTGGCTTCCAGTGGCAACAATGGCTCCCTCCAACTTTGCATAAGGTGAGAGCTATCCCTTCCTTGTTCTTCAAATGGAAGTCATTCTGAGACCTGATCCTGGACTTTTACCAACAGTTCCAGAATCACTAATATCACACCTCAGAGGATATAATGGTGGGTCAATGACCACTGTTGCCCCCACTAAGCTGAGTGGCCTGTAGTGGTGGCTTATATGGCAGCAAGAGCGACTCAACGTGGTTTGTTCCTGAGTTATTTTCACTGTCCAGCCAACCCTTGAAATCAGGAATACAGAGAATTGAATCTCCTGTTCTAAATTCATCATAGGTTCTTTTCAAGGCATCAAAAATACTCACTTCTCTCCCGAAATCTGCACCTTTAGAGCTTTCATAAAAATATTTTAACCCTATGTCTGGTTGTTCTCATTATTCATATAAATGTCAAATAGATTTAATTTGCTTACATACTTCCATGTTTCAAATATGGTTCATTGCAATAACCAAACAGGAATACTCATTAACAATGAGCAGTAAGTCTTCTGCAAGTCAGAAAACAAATATAATATACAAACAAGCAAGCATACTTATAGTATGGTTGAAATTTCAACCATACTATAAGTATGCTGGCAATTCCATGGAGCATCATTCTGTTCATGATGAGAAGGCTTCCACAATGTTCTTTCACCAGCCCCAATTGCAATTAATAGAACTTCTCCTGCGGGAATATCTGGAAGATTGCTCTCAAAATTACAGTATAGCTTTCCGTTTCACTCACAAACCTGTCCCTTAGGCTCTTTGCCTGTGCCCTAGCCGCCCCCCAAAGCTATGACAGATTTTTAACAATAATTCCATATCAAATACAAACCAAACATGTTGTGTCTTAAAAACCAGCAAACAATAACAGGGAGGGCGGCTGGTAGCAAGCTGCTCGCGGCTCGGCAGGAGGGATGGGGAAAGAGGGCAGTGTGACACAGCCAGCGCCTTCAATAAGGCACCACAGGAGCACACGCTTCCCTTGCTCCTCGCGCACACCGCCCTTCGCCTTTCCCCTCTCCAAGGATGTAGAGCGTCCTCTTCCCGCCCTGCTGCTTCTTCAATGACGGCATGGGGGTGATCTCCCCAGCCACATATATTAGCATACACAAGCAGGGGAACCCAGTTTCATTCTATTTCTTAAATGGATTTAAAAACACAAGCCAGTATGCAGAATGAGATCAATATTTGGTTCTTATAACATACAATGATGTAAATATAGTGAATTAAAAATTTTGGTTTAGCTTGGGACTCCATACAAAGTCAAAAACTAATGTAGAAAAATTGCTGTGCTCTTATCATTTTGATCGTAAGCCAATGTAGTTAAGTTGTCTATTGTCCTTAAGATATTAATCTTTTTTTAAAAAATATGGGCTTAGTAAACAAAAGGAAGTTTAAAATATTCTCAGCTAAAGAAAAGCATTGTTCCTTATTATGATTCATGGGCAGGAATTCATACATAATTCCTGTTGAAATATACATTTGAGTCATCGCCTTTTAAAAGGTGCGGCATGGAAAAACCTATTCTGAGAGCTTTGATAATTTATTTTCAAGTAATGTTCTTCCTTTTCGAGGGAGTTGAGCGATTCACATGGGGCTCCCATCTGTGACTGATTAGGGCCAAACTTACTGGGTATAGGATTAGGTGCTTCAAGTACAAATACTGGGCCTTGGGAGATGATCCTATCAGATTTTAAAGGTGCTGGTGGTGTATACAGAGAAATAACTACCGTACTGATGCTGCTATAGCAGGAGTCTTTGGCGTGGTAATAAGCAGCCTGTCTTACCAGAGCCACCCCATTGACCGGTGGCGCAGGCACATGAGAAAGGCACAAAGAGGGGATGTGCAGCTCGCATGTCCCAAAGGCGCCCTGACACATTCGCATCAGGGCAGGGCTGAAACCAGGCATTAAATAGTGCCACATGCACTGGCCCAGTCACTTTAGCTTGTGCTGCTGGCAACAGAGGTTGTCCCGCCTTCCCGCCCTGAGGTTAAGGGGAATTAGTGAGCGTGGTTTACTGTATGATGTATCATGTTGTGCTGTTAAGGTTGTCTTTTGCATTTATTGCTATCACAGCTTGCGGGATGGCATAGGGGAAGCCTGTGTTTTGGGCGAGGTCCAGCCTGCATCCTGAACTCCCAAGCTTAGGGGCCTTCTAAGAGGCGGCTGGGTGTGAGTAGGCCTGCCCCCAGTGGGCAGGCATGGGGCTCACACAGCCGCATGGCTCAAGGTGGCCTAGTGGTGGTGCACGCCCCCAGAAGTACCTTGAGTTGGACACTTCCCTGAGGAAAGATTCTGGTGGCAAAGGAACTCAGGAGGCAAAGGACCTTGGGCTCTAGGCTGGGAGATAAGAAGGGATTCCTTTGGGGCTGCCAGGATCATTAAAATGGGGTGGTGTGGTTGGCTGACTATGGCCACAGGCTCCTTGCTATGCCAAATCAACGCTCCTAGGTTTAATAAATAAACGGTGGCCAAGTTATGCCATTAAATCAAAGAAGAGTCTCCGCATCTTTATTGAAGCCAAGATCGCCTGCCTGCATGTCAGTAAACTGAATGTTCTTCCATGCTGAAGTCAATTATCAAGATAAGATTTCCCCAATTTTTGGTAAATATTTCAAATCTGTGTTGTGTCAGACTCTTCTCTGAGATGCATTTGAGCCTTCAACTAGTAATCATGCAGGGAAAACTTTGCCTACTCAAGAGCTGTACTAGCGTCACTATGCTAGATATTTATCTGAATGCAACTTCACACATCCAAGAAGTTGCCATGAAATTGTCTGTAGGGAAAACTGTAAGATTGAGGTTTGGATGTGAAAAAGCAACCAGTAAACAAACTGAATGCCAGACAGACTCGCCTACCTTTAATATGTACATAAGAAACTACTGGCACTTTCAGTATGTAGTGATGAGATGTGAATTCTTAACTACTAAATTATTATTTATTTATTTTAAGTATTTCTGTGCCACTGTTCTGTCCAAATAGGGTTCCTGGGGAGACAAATACCAAAATTAATAACAGTTATTGGAAGCATGCCAAACCCCATCTCCGCAAGACTTCATCTGCTGGTGGAAGACAGAACTAAAGGGAGAGAAATGAATCTGCCAAAGGGATAGACTTTCAATTACAAAGTTTTGATAGCATGTCTGGAAGAAGACTTGGTTTTTATACCCTACTTTCCACTACCCAAAGGAATCTCAAGGCAGTTTACATTCACCTTCCCGTCCTCTCCCTACAACAGACACCCTATAAGGAAGGCTAGGCTGGGAGAGTGCTGACAGAACTGCTCTGTGATAAGAACTTTAACAGGACTGAGACAAGTTGACAAGGTCACAGTCACCCAAGGTCACCCAGCTGTGGAGGAGTGGGAAACCAATCCTGGCTCTCCAGATTAGAAGCTGCCACTTTTAATCACTACACCAAGCTGGGTCTTTGGGTCTTTTAGGTTTGCCATCCATTCAGCCTCAGACAGTGGGGCAGCTTGACAAAAATAAAAAACACCCCCAAATTTTCTGTATCATTTCCTGCTTCAGCTAGGCCCTCCTATTGGCCAAAATGTAGCCCTTTTAGAATCTTCTATGCTTCTCTAAGTAGCACAAAATTTGCCTGTCTCTCTCAGAAAAAAATGTATCTTCCTGCACCAGCTAGAGACAGAGGGGAAGCCCTAGTTTATCACTGTTCAAAGGTCAATTGTTTTGTCACAAGGGAAAAAGAACTGCAGGCCCTCCCAATGAGAACATACAGTTTCTAAGGTCCAGATAAGACCCAAAGGAGGATCTATCTATCTTATCTATCAGGGATACTAGAAACAAGTCTGAGAGATACAAGACAATTAAGATATTATAATTCCCTCTGTCCATCCCATGATGCAAGAAATTCACCAGGGCTACTAAAGCTGTATCAACAGGGGCATCACATCAAAATCACAAGATGTCATAGTCCCATTGTATACGGCACTGGTCAGACCACACCTGGAGTACTGTGTGCAGTTCTGGAGGCCTCACTTCAAGAAGGACGTAGATAAAATTGAAAGGGTACAGAGGAGAGCGACGAAGATGATCTGGGGCCAAGGGACCAAGCCCTATGAAGATAGGTTGAGGGACTTGGGAATGTTCAGCCTGGAGAAAAGGAGGTTGAGAGGGGACATGATAGCCCTCTTTAAGTATTTGAAAGGTTGTCACTTGGAGGAGGGCAGGATGCTGTTTCTGTTGGCTGCAGAGGAGAGGACATGCAGTAATGGGTTTAAACTTCAAGTACAACGATATAAGCTAAATATCAGGAAAAAGTTTTTCACAGTCAGAGTAGTTCAGCAGTGGAATAGGCTGCCTAAGGAGGTGGTGAGCTCCCCCTCACTGGCAGTCTTCAAGCAAAGGTTGGATACACACTTTTCTTGGATGCTTTAGGATGCTTAGGGCTGATCCTGCGTTGAGCAGGGGTTGGACTAGATGGCCTGTATGGCCCCTTCCAACTCTATGATTCTATGATTCTATGACAATTATTAAAGACAGAAGATGACTAAAGAGCTGGTCAGGTTAAAAAAAAACATGAGTAGGTTATTGTGTTTTACTATTCCCTCATTGACATATATTTACTGATTTTATAGATGAAGGGATATAAAAAACAAGAACATAAGAGCAGCACTGTTGCATCAGGCCAATATTCTATTTAGCTCAGCATCCTGTTTTGCAGGACAAAGATATTTTTCAGCAGATACCAGACACTGCTCTTGAAAAGTCTGAATAGGCTTCCCAATTTTTGATCCCTTGAGAATTCTGGTTCTTTTAGTAGAATTGTGACAAGGAAAGATTTGGTTTTGTTACTACTACACAGATAAGAAAAGTTGCATTTGCTGAAGTTATCCTAGCTACAGAAGGAATTAATTCCAAGGTCAGGTGTTTGCGATCCTATGTGCAAAATATCTGTGTGAGAATAACTGTTAGAACACCCTGAGGCAAACAGATTAGACATTTTCTGCTAGGAACTACACACCTTGGGTCAAAGTTTATATTATTAGTTGTGAATGGCACACAGGTTGCAAACATAATTAAATATAGTCTAATGTGATGGTTTTCATATGTACGCTATTGACATACAAATGCTGGCCATCAGCCAAGGGCAAATACCAAATTCAGAAAATCAAACCAGAACTGAAATAATAAAATATTTGAAAATGAAAACCATCAGTCAGACATTAAGGTTAAATCCATAGGGCAACTACTTACACTCCTGGTTGGATATTCAAGGTGCTGGAGTACTCATATATGTTTCTCTCTCCGTTACAACAGCAAGTAATGGCAACTTGTGAATAATCTATAAGACAGCACTTATATTTTACTTCACAACATTGTCTCCAGCAGAGCTTCAATTTTGTTCCTTTTCTGCTCCTAAAGGTAAAGGTATCCCCTGTGCAAGCACCGAGTCATGTCTGACCCTTGGGGTGACGCCCTCTAGCGTTTTCATGGCAGACTCAATACGGGGTGGTTTGCCAGTGCCTTCCCCAGTCATTACCGTTTACCCCCCTGCAACCTGGGTACTCATTTTACCAACCTCGGAAGGATGGAAGGCTGAGTCAACCTTGAGCTGGCTGCTGGGATTGAACTCCCAGCCTCATGGGCGGAGCTTTCAGACAAGATTTCTGCTGCCTTACCACTCTGCGCCACAAGAGGCTTTTCTGCTCCTGGTGCCCCCTTAAATTTTGTCCATGAGGCTCCTCTGACCCTTTCCATCAGCTTTCTTTGGGGAATAGGAGATGTAACTGCACTTCTGTGGGTCTGAGATACAAACCACTGAATGCACAGTGACATACTGGATATATGTATATATGTGTGTATGTGTATGTGTTCGTGCATGTATGTTTTTGCTGGGCCTCCCACACAATCAGAAACCATGAATTCCTGCATGAAATGATGGTGAGTAATATTTCTTCCTCTCTCTTCCTTACTCTGCAGCAAAACAAAACTGAGTTTCAGTTAGACAGGCCATTTAGGAAGTCTGCATAATCTCAGAAATGTCATTGAAATCAATGTTAAAATTCATTTACAACAAGGCAATCTGGCACCTACTACCAAGTTCTGCTTTTGGTAAAATGTCACTCCTGCTCCCAGAATTGCCTCAGATTATTTCTGTAGTAAACATGTTAGAATGCAAATAATAATATCTCAAGGGGGGGAGGGGAAGAATTGCATTGTTTTAATTGGTTTATAAAACAGCCAATCACATCAGAGCCTTTACAAAGATTTTTGTTTACAAAGGCAGTCTAGGGAAGTACAGTCTATATAATATCTCTTGTAAGGACAAATCAAAAAGACATAAAATATTGTGCAAGCTTTTGAGTTCACTTGAACTCTTATTCAGACTAGATGTTCTCCCCCCACCCCACCCAAAAAAATAGAGGTGGTGAATTAGGGCTCACAGACCCTAATTCTCTTGGTGCCCATCTTTGCCTGGTACTACTTGGATTGGCATCAGGAGAAAAACTTGAAAGCTGGTGTTTTCTGTGTTGTGATGTCAGTGCTATCATAGCTGCAGACAGCGCCCCCATAGGTCCCCTTTGTGAAGATCCCTTTAGTTGCTGGGCAACACTAGGAGAAGGAGGGGAGGAGATTTTAGACTGTGGTTTATAGGCCTGTTCTTGCCAGCATTCCTGTGCTTAACACTGGCATACATTCCTTGCAAGTGTCTATTGGTGGTTAATCCAGTGGCTAATGTCTTTCCTCTCAGTCTGATCAGGTAACTAGCTAGCTTGGCTTTGAACTCCAACTTGAAGAACCTAGCAAAGGTCAAACCAATTGATTAAAATATCAACTAGCACAGCCCATATAATGTGGTTACAAGGTGGCCCCAGTAGTTTCCATGTGCACCTCATTAGATGTAATTGCATTGAAGTGAGCTGTAATTCTCTGTTAATCTAAACCAGCTGAGAGAACAGAGTTCCTCACACAAAGTGCAGTGAAGGAAGTAATTTTAGGAATCATTTGCTTCCAAGTGTACACTCACCAATCCTGGCTGCCCAGTCAGTTTACCTTAATGTTATAAAGATACAAGTACAATAAGTGTACCTGGTTAATTGTAGCTGTATGATACAATTTCAGGGGGATAAGCAATGACAAAATGTCAGCACTGAGGTCTTCTCTCTATGGTTCTCTGAGGAAGAGACAAGACTGACTAAGAAGCCTTGCTGCCACTTATAATGACAGGCAGGAGGGCATTAGCGGCCCCAAATGAAGACGCGTACCACTTGATCAATTGGCATAACTGGCCACAGCTTTTTTATTTAAACAAAAACCTGGAGTGTTGGTTAGGTATAGGGGAGAGCCTGTTCAGTGGTCATCCGACCACTCCCGCCCCAGCTTTCCTAGTGGCCCCCTTTTGGAGGCTTCCCCTCCTCCCAGCCGGGAGGACGAGCTCCTTGGCCACTAGGTACCTTACCTGGGAAGTGCCCCGCCCCAGGTACTGCAGGGGGCGCACACCTCCATTGGTCCAACCTCGGGCCACCTGGCTGCATGAAGTCCCTCCTTCTCCACGAAGGGTCAGGACTTTCATGCCCAGCCACCTCTTAAGAGGTCCCAGCCTGGGGAGTCGGGCCGCAAGCCGTACTCCCCCCCAAAAGCTCCGGCTCCCCCTATACCCTCCCGCCACTAGAGCGAAGGCCTTCCAAATGCCTCGCTCCCGCCCAACACTCCTCAGACTCCAGCAAATTCAATAAGGCTGCCCGGATATCTTGTAGCCACAAGTCCGTGCCCCAGTATGAAAGATGTACGCCATCAGGGCAATACAATGCCTCCAGCTCACGGTCAATATCCGGGTGAGGTATCACTGTGCCTCCCCAGCTTTCCACACACCTCGCCACCATCTTATTAACTTTGTGAACTGTGAGATTAACCCCCTATGGGAACAGAGCGTGTCGCCACCGCCGTCGCTCGACTATGGCCGACCAAAAAATCTTGGTCCTGGACAAACGTTGCCTCAGCTCCGACAAATCCGCTGTCATAATGTTGATCAGCTGCAACCCTTTTAACTTGGAAATATCATTCCCTCCCAGATGAATTACAAGAGCTGCTGGTGCGCCAGCCTGGTAGACCTGTGCTGCAACCATTTCAAGGAGGGTGCTCCACTTCATGCCCCTGCACCCGGACCAGTGAAGGCGAATGCGATCTTCAAGACCCAGGTGATGTCCCCAACTGGAATATGCTGTGTATAACGTTGCATGGTACTGTGACCCACGACTGTGACCCACGAAGAGGACCCCCAGATTCGAAGATAGGCGCCCTGGAACAATGAACATGTTAGATACAACTTACAGGACGTACATACAACTTGTATGCCCCCGAACGCCAGCACCCCAATTCCATTATCTCCGTGGGAGATGCCCCGTCTTGATATGCCTGCATCGCAGTCCCTATACAGAACGAGTGCGTCCCATAATGCCCTGGCCTGAGCCCCACCTTTCAAATACAAGTCCTGAGTACCGCTGTGAATTGGAACCTCGAGAGGCATGTGCCGTCCCAATGTATGAATAGTGGCCCGTCCACTTTGGGTCGAACTGCAAAAAATGCTGCTAGGCTTGTCACGGGGCATGGCTCCCTGGTGACCACTCTCCCCAGGGTGACCCATGTCCCCCTACTTAATTGGTCTGTTTTGGACCGCCTCAATCGCAGCCGAACCTCCCTGTCTGATATTGATGCATCTGCCCAGGTAAAAATCCCATCCCCCGGAGAAGATCTAGAAGGGGCCAGGAACTCCTCTCCCCTGAAGGCACCATAGAAGGCCAAGGTAAATGCGCCCCGAAACAAGAGAGCCTCATAAGGATCGTGGCATATTTGCCCCAGTACCTCCACCAGGAGCATTAACAGTCTCCTGGTGATTGGCTGTCTGCCGTCCCGTTCAGGCGGATGCTCCCTTCTCCAGCCTTATATGGCTCTTCTGACCATGAACGAGGCCCCCAGGTCCCACCCCCCTAGTAATTTACTAAAAAAGGATAAACCGGCCATGTGCACCCGCAAGGTGCCCGGCATTGAGCCCTTGTCCCTCAGGCAAGCCAGGTACTGCAGTACCAACGGCTCCTTCAAAGGCCACGGAGCTTGCTTGCCCATCTGCCCTGCAAACCGGCTGAAGGCTTCGGCAGCCCCTGTGTACACCCTCCTTGTCGCTGGCGCCAGAGAGCCCAGGGCCCCTTGGAGTATCACTCGATGCCAAGGTTCCAAAGGGCAGCTGGAAACTCTTCCAGTTCTGGGTGCGCCCCTGGGATGAGCTGGCGAAAGCGGGTGATCTGCGAACGAGACAAAGCATCCGCTTTCTCATTGCGCACCCCAGCCACGTGCCAAGCTGCGAACGATATGTTAGCCTCCAGGCACGTGAGCACTAACTCCGTTACCTGTTCGGACTTTGACGTTTGCTTATTGACCACGTGGACTACAGCCATGTTATCGCACCAGAAGGTGACCCTGCGGTTGGCAAAATGGTTCTGCCATATGACCACCGCCAGCAGAATGGGAAAAAGCTTTAAGAAGGTGAGGTCTCGCCGTACCTCTTCCTTCCAGGCCTCTGGCCACCTGCCGGCGCACCATGACTTCTCATAAAGGACCCCAAAACCTGTGCCCCCCACTGCATCCGACTGCACTTGGAGGGAATCACTGAGTGCTAAGTCAGTCTGCCATATGGCTACACCGTTAAAGTGTTCCAGGAACTGTAGCCATACTTTGATGGCCGCCTTCATGGCTGCCATGACCCGTATATGATGATGACGTGCGTAAATGCCCGCCATGGACCTGGCCATCCTTGCACAGAAAGCCCTGCCCAGTGCGATTACCTTGCAGGTGAAATTCAGGTGCCCTAGCAGCACCTGCATTTCTCTCAACAGGCACTTCTGGTGGCTCGCCATTTCCTGTAACTGCTGCTTCAGAACGGCCAATTTATCCGGTGACAAACGGGATGAGCCCTCCTCCGAGTCAAACAGTATCCCCAGGTAAGTCAGTTGCGAGGCCGGACCTTCAGTTTTTTCCCTCGCCAAAGGGACCCCCAGTTCAGCAGCCAAGCTCTGAAAGGCCCTGAGCCTGTCCTGGCAGGCCCCAGATCCCCGCGGTCTGGGAAACAGAAAATCATCACGGAAATGGGTAGCCTCAGTGAATCTTCCGCATTCTCGGACAGCCCATTCCAGGAACATGCTGAAAGCCTCAAAGGCTGCGCACGCGATGGCACAGCCCATGGGCATTGCTTTATCTACAAACCACGCTCCTTGGAATTTTATGCCAAGCAAGCCGAAATCGTCCAGATGCACTGGCAGGAGGCAAAAGTCCGACTGCACATCACACTTGCCCATCAAGGCCCCCTTTCTGCATGCCCGAAGAATGGCTACTGCCTGGTCAAAGGACGCATATTTGATCGTGCAAAGCGCTGGGTCAATATGGTCATTAACCGAAGACCCCTTGGGATAAGATAGATGGTGAATGAGTCGGAACTGACCTTTGACCTTCTTTGGCACTACCCCAATGGGCGAAACCCTGAGGTTCTGTAGGGGCGGGTGGGAGAACGGGCCTGCCATCCTACCCGCCTTACATTCCTTAAGTAACTTTTCCCTGACTACCTCTGGCATGTCAAGTGCCGACTAGCGATTTCCATTGACCGAGGCTACTCTCACACGTGTGAAAGGTATACGAAAACCTACCTCAAAACCGGACAGCAGGTACTCTGCTGCCTTTTTATCTGGGCACCTGTGCAGCCAAGGCCGCAAAGCCTCCATCTGCACCGGTGAAGGGGCCCGGGAGAGTGCGCCTTCCCCTCCAGTCTCAAACATTCTTGATGGGTGTTAAAGGTCCAGGAGCTCCCGACCCTCCTTCCTTTGGAAGGATTGGGCCCCTCGAAAGGGCTGCTGGCTGCCACCCTCCTTGTTGCATGCCAGGCTCAAGTGCCCCCCCCCACACCTTTCGTAGGTATGGGAATAGTGGCAAGGTTTCCGGGTGCACACCGTTCGGTTGAAGTCCCAGCACACTGCTCCTGACTCTCGTCATGCTGCTCCCGCCCTTTGCTCCTTCTCCCGCTGCGCACGCATATGGGGCCCCACCCTGACCAGCCATGCATCCTGGTGCTTCAAGTCCCAGCGAGCCCGGGGGTTGTGAGATGCCATTTCCCTGAAGTACCTATCGTACTCCAGGGCTGCCTCGTCTTCCCCAAGCTCTCTGGCCTCCAGGATGTGTGCCAGGTACCTGTACAGGTGCCACCCACGCTCAGGGTATGCTGCACTAATGAGGGCTGCGTACTCGACATAACCTCTGAGCCAGTTACTGAATGACCTCTCGCAGCGTGGCACCTCTTTCTTCCTGGCATCACGGTGCCGCGCCCCGACATGCCCCTTGCCCCTGCAGGGGCCTGGCGTTTCTTCCTCCCTGCTAGTTGAAGAGCCCTGGTAGCTGACTTGACCCTCTGTGTCTTGCCGCTGCCCCCTTGGTGACGGCGAGCCCCTGAGTCTTCGGGCTGATGCCCCACTACTCCCTTTCCTCGGCTGTCGACCAGCCGTTTTTGGTGTGCGGCCCCGTCCCCGAGACTCCTCCCGCACCCTCGCGCCGGGCTCCTGATTTCCACACTGCCCAATGGGAATGGCCGCCGCCCACGTGTCCCTGACGTATAAAGTGCTTGCTCTCCTGGCAGGCCCAGCCTCCTCCCGGCCTTCCCTGGCCCCGCGCCGCTCCCCGCGAGCCACTCGCTTGGGGGCTTCCCCCTGTGAGCCGTCCCCTCGAGCTCTCTTCTTCAGCGCCATTGCGCCCTCCTCCCTTCTCCTAATTGTTCCAACCCATGAGGCAAGGCCTTCCCCTTTTTGTCCCCCCACTCCCCCGCAGCCAAATGCCGCAGTCCCCAGCGGCGCAAGTACTCTCACGCGCTCCTTCTTCTCTCTACGGTGGGGGGGGGGTGAGTGGCCGCAAAACCACTCTCCGCCGCCGCCTCACCGGCCTAATGCTCCACTTCGACGGAGTGCAACCTCCGTCAGCCATGGCTCCGAGCGGCAAAGAGGCTGGGCTAGCGCACGTGGATAGCTATTTGTAGCTCGCCTCTTCTCCACACCCCTCCCACAGCCCGCTTCAGGCCATCCTCTGCCTGCCAGCCGGCACGTCAAAGCTCTGCGCCTCTTCTTTGGCGCCAGCTCCTCCGCCCGTCAATGGGCGGCTCTGGGTAAGTCAGGGCCTTCTTCTATCCCTTCCCATGAATTAGTGCAGCCACCATTGGCAACGTGGTAGCAGGCCGAGAGGAGCAATGGCATCTTGGTTGGGACACGTTCTGCCGCAGTTGGGCATCACTCAAAGGGGGCGGGGGGCTAGCCTATTTAAGGTTCGGTGCATCACCCGCTCAGTCTCTCCGTGTCGTTGTTCCCTCAGGGCAACTTGCTGTTCTGAGGCAATCAGGTAGGCGTGCTCGCCCTCAGGGGATTTTGACAGTTGGGAAGGACGAGTGCGGTGCAGAGATGCGTGGCAGGTGCTGAACGGCCACGAAAGCAGCCATTGATGAGGGGGCCAAAACTGGGTCACCACTTTATTCTCCCTCCATGCCAGAACGTCTAGTTTCAGTGATGGGGAGGCAGGCTAGTGCTCTTAGAGCACGGGTGGCCTGGTCTGGCGCAGTTCCCAGGGCCCGGACGGATGTGGGAGGCGGTTATAGCAGAACATGAGGGAGGAGCCCAGCACCAGTAGAGCAGCTCGTGGCACAGGAGCTGCCAGGCCATCAGCGAGGAAAGGTGCTCCTTCCAGGCCTCGTAAGGTCCATGGGAGAGCTGGCCCACAAGGGGTTGCTAGGTCCTGTGAGAGGGATGGACCTGCACCTATGGACGGTGGATCCCAGAGTGATGAGGAGGAAAGCCCTAGGACCAGCAGGTCTTGGGGTAGGGCTAGGCAGTGGGCAAGCGATAGGAGGTGGGCGAGGGCACCTTCCCTTTCTTTGATAAGGGGCACACAGACAGGTTATCAGAGGGCTTCCAGCTTCACCCCCAGTAGTAGGGGGCATGATGCATGGGCCATAGAGTGGTAAGAAACTGCCCATAGATAAGTTGTCAACCCTCAGGACCTTAATTTCCAATATCCTGGACAGGCGTAAGTGCACGTTGAGGGACATTCAAGTCCTTCTTGGTCATTTAAATTTTGCCTATAAAGTGTGGCTCTGGGCAGGGCATTTTGCAGAACTTTGGCGCCTTAGCGTCAAATAATCATCAATGGGGTTTTAGTATCTCTGGTGGAGTCTACCCGATGTGTCTATGAAGGGGCAGCTGCTGACTACTTGGTCTTCACTAGAAGATAGCACTTCTATAGCCCTATAGACGAGGGCTTATTTTGCATTATTTTGCTCATCTGAGGGGCAGAGGATTGTCACATAAGTCTCTGTGGGTTATTTTGGCAGGGTTGTCCTTTTGCAGTGGGGCTTGGGACCCAGGCACATCTTTTTTTGCTAGGCAAGCCAACCAAGGTTGACTCCTGCTAAAGCCGACCTGAGGCGACCCATTTCTTTGGCTCTGCTGGGTAGGTTAATTGGGCTCTTGCCACAGATTTGTCATTCCCAGTTTGAGTCCAGCCTGTTTCAAGCAGCATTCAGCCTGGCTTTTCATGGAGCTTTCAGGGCCAGTGAAGTCGTGGCCCCATCCCGGTCGGGGAGGGGATTACATGCCATTTTATTCACTGACGTGGACTGGGCCAAGTCCAGGGTTTCTTGTCACATTAGGTTTTCAAAGTGTGATCAGGGAGGTAAGGCATCACATGTACATTTGCTTCCCATGCCAGGATTATCATCTTGCCCTGTACACTGCTTGGCTGTCTACCTTCACTGCCGTCCCAAACTACCCGGCCCTCTTTTCATTCTTTTCATTCATCAGGATGGGACTTGTTTATCCCAGTTCCAGCTTGTGGACGTACTTTGTTCATGTTTGGAACTGTTGGGCCTACAACCACAATATTATGGTTCCTATTCCTTCTGGATAGGGGCAGCCACTCAGGCACACTTGTCTGGTTATACATCTCAGCACATCAAGCAGCTGGGGAGATGGCGGTTCAAGGCTTATTATATTTGCCCAGAACATCTTTACTAATGTACGATTTTTGCAGGTCTGATTACATCAACAGTAGCAGTTACGATTGGGCGACTGTTAAGTGGTGACATCATGGTGGGGAACCTATCTCGGCTTGGAAGGTAGGTGTTGACTTATGTGGTCTGGACATCGAGGTCTGCTTTGGCCAGAGTTGCTGAGGATCGTGGCCGATGAAGTATACCATTTCAGGATGCTGGACATTCTTGTAATACACCGTGGTGAGAATGACTTACCTGTCATGTCCAGTTGTCAGTTGAGCATTAACATGGCCAATTACTTGGTAACTCTTCACCAACGTCTTTTCAGAACAATGCTGCTGTGGTCCGATATGCTGGATCACTTAAAATGGTGATCAGCTGTGCTGCCATATCGGGGTGAAACACAAAACAAATAAAGTGGTCCGGAAGATAGTTCTTGGTTTGGGTGCAGGGGTTATGCTTCACCCGGAAATTACTTTTCATTTACCTCCTTTGTTCATCTCTCCGAGTGGGGGTGTGATTTATGGTTACATGATGTTCAGTCAGGGCTGTTAGAAGTTTTGTTCCCTGGAAGTTGGCAGGAACAGGGTTCAATGGCAAGTCAAGTCAAGTAAGGAGCCTGTTGTTAGGAATTCCTGTCTGCAAACGGGAAGACCTGAGCGTGGGGGTCTCTCTAAGGAGATTGACCACCAAGTGGGTGCGGCCTACACAGTTGGGAGGCCAGGGGCCCATGGACAGGTTGCCGGGATAGCCAATGGAGGTGGATGCCCACTGGCTCCCTTCAAGCTGCCTCCCGAGTGATCAGTACCATGGCGTGGTGCGACCTGGCCTCTCAGCTGGAAGCAGGCAGGGAACATGTGCGCCACAGTTCACGGGTAAGAACAGCCGGACGGCTAAGTGTTTGGGCTTCCTTACTTGTTGGCTCTTGGGCCAACCCCCTTTTGGGGTGGTAATAAAGTCTGCGGCGATTTTACTGCCAATGCACTGCATTGCATCCTCATTGGCATAGTCACTGCCTGCTAGACAATGAATCTAAGGGGAAAGGAATTTAGGGATTTTCAGGGATAGGGAATGAATATTATTTTCACTCACTTTTTGTGATCTTTCTTTGTTATTGTGTTTGAGAATACCTCAGTTACTTTATCGAGACATCATAAAGGGTGTAAAGTAAAGCAAGCAAAGGGAAGTTTGTCCTGCAAAAATTTTGAGGGACGCACCTGAAAATGTAACGTGTCAATCTGTCTTGGCTGGTATTGAAAATTTTTTTCTTTTTATGGTTGAGGCCAGGGCCGACTCCCGCCATTCAATCTGGGATCCTCCCATGTTCTGTCCATTGTGTTTACCTGTTCCCACTCTCATCAGCAGGATAGCAAGACTGTGGCCCTGGCTGGTCGAGGGGTTAAATTGGATTAGTAGTTTGCCGCCATCTTTTAGTCTTACTAATTTTAGTCTTAATAATTTTTATTATTATTTATTATTTATTATTTATTATTTATTATTTATTATTTATTATTTATTATTTATTATTTATTATTTATTATTTATTATTTATTATTTATTATTTATTATTTATTATTTATTATTTAATTTTTAGACCGCCCTTCTCCCAATAGGTCTCAGGGCGGTTTACAACATAAATAGTTAAAACACAATAAAATCCCCATAAAAACCCCAATTAAAAGTTACATATAACATATAACATATAGCGGCGGTGGTCACAATTCTGATCTTAGTTCAGCCTGGTGGAGAGAATAATGTTCAGAAGAGGGTGGCACCAATACGATAGATCTAACCATGATCTCAGTGTTAGATATCTCAATATTGGAGGGGATCCTCTGATGGATTAGTGGGAGAGCTGCCCTGGCCTCAACCATATGCCTGGCGGAAGAGCTCCGTCTTACAGGCCCTGCGGAAAGCTGGTAGATCCTGCAGGGCCCTTAGCTCTTCTGGGAGCTCATTCCACCAGGTTGGGGCCAGGACTGAAAAGGCCCTGGCCCGGGTCGAGGCCAGGCGAACATCCCGTGGGCCCGGGACAACCAGTAAATTCATACCCGCAGAGCGGAGTGCCCTGTGGGGGGCATAAGCAACCAAGCGGTCCCGCAGGTAGACGGGAATGTATCTGGGTATTATGGGGTTTTATTGTATTTTTATTCTTTTATTGTGTGGACCGCCATGAGCCCTAATTGGGAATGGCAGTATATAAACCCCAATAATAAATAAATAAAGTAAATGTACATATATGCCATTTACATACACTATGCACATCATTTATATGTATAAAACAAGCTGATTTATTGATGGTCAAGTAGCATAGGAAATATGCACATTGGGGGGGGGGAACATTTAAAGAGAAGAAACAAAATGGCTGAAAATGAAGACTCACATATTCAGTTTGTAATAAAAAGAAACAAAATCAAAACGAGAACCTCTGAGTTGAACCACAAAATGACAAAGCTAATATCTATCTCTCTTAGTGTACACTTAAGGCTTACTTAAATATGTACCTAGAAACATAGATCCTAATTCATAAAACTGTGATGAATAGTCCTAAATTTTCTACATCACAAAGCTTTTTAGTAATCTGGGACTTTGTGTGAACTGTTCATGGACTGTTCACAGCATAAAAAAAATCCAAACTGGTTTCCTTCCTCATCTGTTTGGACTGATCCTCTATCCAGGTCAGTATAAACCTTGGAGAAAACTTTAGAACTATTTCATAAAGCATAGGAAAACAATGCCATTTTCTTTCAGTAATCTATTGATCCAAAAGGAAAGCAGAGCTGAGCAATGACAATGTTCATCCCTGAATTTTCATGGCTGCAATAATTAACAGGAGGGCTGTAGAACCCTGTTTAGAATTTATGTCTTCCAGTAAATTTAATTACTTCCTCCTATGGCTTAAGATGAGGGTGACTTCAAAATAAGGGCTCTTTGTATTAAATTTAATTACATGCATCATGGTTTGAAATGGTAGGGGTTTGCTCTTAAGGCAGGGCCGCTTCTAGAAAAAGAAATATGTCAAGTAACTAAATACTGTTCAAATGTAGATTCAAATGAGTAGTCGTGTTGGTCTGAAGTAGCACAATAAAATCAGAGTCCAAATGTAGTTAATAAATAATTGTGAGATGCTCATTTGTAAAGCTCTGCATAGAGTTTCTGGGTCTCCCACTGTAATGGGGGCCTCCCACTAGGAGAAACATTTTTAAAAGCCCATGTTGCATGTAGCATATGGTTTTACTATAGCATTTCCAGAGATCCCTAAAGCAAAATGATCTTGTTTCCAGGTTTTCTTGGAAGTGATGACATAACATGTATGACAATGGGCATGAATCTGCCCTCCTAGCTGTGGAACATATAAGCTTACCACTTCTAGGACCTCTTTTATGACACTTTCTTAAATGAACACCTAGGTCATTAACAGTGCCTTCGATTTCAAAGGACTGCACCTTAAGGAAACTAAAAGTGAATTAGTGGTATGGCTACAACCTGCAATCTTCTTGCCAATAAATTTACCTGTTACTGGAGAGGGGTTGCCTAGAAATAAATATAATAATAATAATAATAATAATAATAATAATAATAATAATAATAATAATAATAATAGCAACAATTATGATGATGATAGAATAGAGTCAGTTGAGATGTACAATAAAATAATGTAAAAATGTTGATTATTTATTATAGTGCACAATTAAAAACAGAATAAAAACTTCATAAATATAGAACTAACAGCACATAAGACCAAACATGTTTTGACCCTACTGGGACGTCGCTGCCGCCACCTGAGCCCCTGCTCTGCTTGTTTTCCTGACAGCGCCCCTGACTTTCTGCCGCCCACTGGGGGGCGCTGCCAGCAGCATCTGCACAGTGCAAAGAGGGAGCCCCAGCCATGGCAGCCGCTGGAGAGCACTAAAGGTGAGCCAACGGCAGAGTGGCAGGGCAGCCCCCGAGGTATCAGCTGGGAAGGAGGATGAGGAGGAGCCGCGGCCCGGTACCGACTGATCCATGGACCGGTACCGGTCTCCGGACCGGGGAGTTGGGGACAGCTGATTTAGGGAACCCATAGCTTTGATCCATCCTAAAGTGACTATATCCACAGATTCTGTCTTTCTGCATCATGTAATTCCTCAGGGTCTCCTGTAATCTAGCAGTAGCATTTCATAGAAATCAGTGAGCTGCAGACAGAGGCAGGAGACAGGAAGGTATCACTATCCTAATTGAAAATTTAGTCTGAATCAAATTCAGTATTTTTCTTGAGAAGTGCCCCTAACCAATCTAGTTCTACTTTAAAGACTGAATGAGAACTATGTCCCAAAGAGGAAAGAGTGTCCTTCTTACACTTAATGTTTTAGGTAGTTGTGGTCTTTTCTATAGTTAACGGGGGGGGGGGGGGGACTGACCCCAGCAGTAGCCATGGAAGAAATTTAGGACAGTCATCATAATTACTTTCTGTATCTACTATTCATAAAAATTCCCATCAAAACGATTTTCAATTACATTCCAGAAGTAGCTCATGGGGAAAGGAGACTTCATTACCTTTAGAAAAAGTTACAAACTACCTATAATTACCATTATTTTTATCTATATGAGCGTCTCTCTTCACCATTCTTATTGCCCAGCACAAGAGTTCCTTCATAAATTTCACATGCTGTGGCCTTTTAGATACAGCTGTGACACTTGTTAAATGTCCCCTAAGATATTAGTAATAAAACAGCTAAATATATAAATAGACACTTAAGTACTCTCTGGGAAGAAAAAAAAAGGTATATAGAACTGCCATTATATCTCAGTCATTAGCAATTGGTTTAGTCACAGGATGAGCATATAATAAATGCTGACTGAGGCTGTATTAATGAATCATCTCACTCATAGGGACAGACGAAGCCTCTTGATTCTTGTGCATTGTCCTTTGCTTTCTCTCCCAGATCTGGCAGCTATACTGTAAGAATCACCATATTGTTAAGGAAGTGCTTTGCAAGGGGTACAGCAAATATTGCACTGGCATAAGTGAAATGCTGCAGTTCTCCAGGAAAAGTGCATGTAACATTTTAAAGTGATTTTTAAAGACCAATAATAAACAGAAGCAAGCCTATCCTTACATTTTATATCAAAAGGCCCAAATAGAAATGAGAAAGAATATTTTATGATCCTGTTCTTCCAAAAAACGTGTTGCTTCTTTTTGGTATTCTTTCAAAGATTCCTTTCCCCCCATTGTTTTTCCATTGGAAAACACTGCAGAGAAAGGTACTTGTCCTCAGCCCACAGATGTGTGCACACATATCTGCAGCTTATTATACCCTCCTCCATGCCTGGCATTCAGATGAATGTGGCAACACCCCACTGGGAATTCTTGTATAAACTCAATTGGATTCTGCACCATTTTTATTTTGTAACTAAAGGAAAACAAAGCTAGTTCAGTGTGTGAAGGCATGCAGTGTCTGCCCTCAGCACTATTGTTACATAGTCATATGTACTGCATGGGAGAATAAAATATTAGATAAAAATTGCTGAAGAAAGTTACTGGATAATCTAAAAGGAAAAGAAGTGGAAATGGATATAGGTAGCCTTTTGAAAGAACTTAAAACTGAACTGCCAATTGATTCTCATATATATTTTTAAAAGACATTTTCTCTCTCTCTCTCTCTCTCTCTCTCTCTCTCTCTCTCTCTCTTCTATCTACACAGAGAGAGAGAGAGAGAGAGAGAGAGAGAGAGAGAGAGGGGAAAAGTCCACTTCTGGTTTAGCCCTCATCTGCCAAATTTCATCCCTGAGGAATTTTTACAGCCGAGCTGTAAATCCTTGAAATAAGGGATTTGCAGTATAAACACTGACACAAGCTGAACTATAATGGTTGTTGTAGGCCTAGCTGTACTATTATTCCTAAGAACACAGTGAATTTGGCCTTTACAAACTTACAGGTAATTCATTTTTTTCATACCCACAAAATAGGTCACTGACAAGAGACAAATTAGTTCTAGCTTGAATCACAGATCTAAGCAGCTGAAAGAACAAAGTGGCTACTGAAATTTGAGAACGTGAGAGAGTTTTACTTAGAACCACTTTCCAAGTTACTATTTTTGCTGATGGCAAGATTCTACAAATTGCTCATGTAATAGCATGGGAAGGGCTGACTGTGAGTGGAGCATAGGTCTGCCAAGATTCTAGCAGCAGCTTGGAATAGCTACATATAAGAGAAAAAATAGACAAGTTTGCTAACAATTGGGTTGCAAGATATTTTATTATTATTGTCAGGCATAGGTCAAAATTAAAAATCTCATGGTTTATTTTTGTAACCTAATTTAACTCTTGGGCTCTGGGAAGGCATGTGCACTCCAAAAAACCAACCCCAAAGGTAAAATAGAAACAAAAGTTAAGAGGAAAATCCCAATAAAATGTAACAACCAAATGAAAAATGACTAGCTGGTTTGAAATTAAGGCAAGTGTCACCCTTTCTAATGGGGAGGGTTCAAGTCAATAAATGACAGCACCCTTATGGCTTGACAAAATGAGAAATTGCTTCAAAAGAAATGATTTCAGACATTGAAAAGTTTTAAATGTAACAATATTTATCATCAACCCCAGAAGTGCAAAACATAAAGGGAAACAAAATCTTCAGTTTCCTTCCAAAAGGACATTCAGAACAGAACCAATCCTAACAAACACTGAAAGAAGAAAGTCGAAACTTGAAAGTATCGAAATAGCAGCAGCTGCTTTTTTGCTGCTGCTGCTCAGGAGTTCACTCCCTGGCTTGGGCCTGCAAAAGAATTGGCAATTTCCCTCAGTCAAGCTCTGGGCCTCCTCTCTCCTGCTGCAGGGCCAGCCTGACTGACGGGTGGGGCTTTTGCAACTAATATGTGAGCAACTTAACTTACTGCTCTTGCACAGTCACCTTTGGCTCCCTAGGCCTAAATCCTAAACTGTTTGATGGAAATTCTTTGAAATGACATGGGTTACACAAGCTCAAGTATTCCTCAAACAAAATAGAATGCAGTAATCTAATCATAAAGGTAAAGGTAAAGGTATCCCCTGTGCAAGCACCGAGTCATGTCTGACCCTTGGAGTGATACCCTCTAGTGTTTTCATGGCAGACTCAATACGGGGTGGTCTGCCAGTGCCTTCCCCAGTCATTACCATTTACCCCCCCCCCCGCAAGCTGGGTACTCATTTTACCGACCTTGGAAGGATGGAAAGCTGAGTTGACCTTGAGCCGGCTGCTGGGATTGAACTCCCAACCGCATGGACAGAGCTTTCAGACAATATTTCTGCTGCCTTACCACTCTGTGCCAAAAGAGGCTCTAATATAATCATAATAGACGTAAAATTTAATATATATTTAAAACATACCATCTTAGTACAATAAAATTAGCATTTAACACTGGTGGACTTCAGCAGGAATATTTCAGCATGTTATATAAATTCATTGCTTTATATTCTGTGGAAAATTTTTACTAGCAAAAAGGGGGAAGTGATTTTCATCAATTCCTTCTACTCTCTACAAACCTCCAATTCCTCCATAATGTTTCTCGGTGATCACCGATTTCACATAAGCAGTGTTTTAGCAATAGTGGAAAGGGAGAGGTGAGGAAGTCCCATTCCACTGATGGAAATCCCTTCTGTCATTGGAGATTTACCATGAAATACAAGCCTATAAATATGAAATTAGAACACAAATCAATATTTCAGAACTTTGCAAAAATCATGAATCAGGATTTTTGAAAAAGAAAATACCTGTTAAGCTATGGACAGCATTTAATGGTGAAAACGCATGCAAAACTGAGTAATATAAAACATATGACATGCACAATTTATTCATTCATTTAATGAATTATCCAAATAGCTATATTTTAGACTTGATTCTTACCTATAGGGAAGAACTGGTTGACAACATAAAAGTTGTGGGTGCGCTTGGTAGTAGTGACCATGTGATTTTTGACTTTATGATCATGGGGGGGAAAAGCTGTACGTAGTCACACATACAGGCTAGACTTCAGGAGCGCAAATTTTTAACAAACTTAAAGTTATGTTGGCTAGAATCCCGTGGTCAGAAAAACTTGAGGAGATGGAAGTCCTAGAAGGTTGGGAGTTTCTCAAAAGTGAAAGGAGGATCTTATAATTTATGAAGTGGAAGGAGGACCTTATAACCAAGAATAAATATAAACTAATAACCAATGCTTGTAGGGAAAGTGTTAGAAAAGCTTAAGCTCAGTATGAGCTTAGGCTAGGAAGTAATGCTAAAAACAACAAAAAAGGGCTCTTTAGTTATATTTCAATATATTTTATGTGAGGTTTTTATTGTTATATAACCCACTGTGAGATGGCTTTGCTGATAGTGGTGGGTAATAACAATAACAAAACAATATTCAATATAAGAAAAAGAATAGGGACATGGTAGGACCATTGTGGGGATCAGAAAGTGATCTTGTAACAGGTGATGAAGAAGGGTCTGAATTGCTCAATTCCTACTTCTTCTCAGTCTTCTCTTGCAAGGGGAATCATACTCAACATGGCAAAATCATTTTGTATGATGAGGGATGGGAGTTGTGGACTAGGATCATTGTAGTGGTAGTCTATAAACACCTAGTTTCTTTAAATGAAACCAAATCTTCTGGGCCAGATGAATTGCATCCAAGGCTACAAAAAGAACACGCAGATGTAATTTCTGAGCTGCTGTCCATTATTTTTGACAATTCTTGGAGAACAGTTGAAGTGCCAGAAGATTGGAGATGGCCAATTGTCCCTATCTTCAAGAAGGGGAAAGGAGGGGGGGAAAGGAAGATCTGGGTAATATTTTTAAACAAATAATCAAACAATCGGTCCTTGAGCAGCTAGAGCAGATGGCTGTGATTACTAAGCAGATGGCTGTAATTACTAAGAGTCAGCTTGGCTTCCTCAGGAACAAGTCATGTCAGACTAACCTTATCTCTCTTTTTTTGAGAAAGTTGCTACCTTGCTAGATCAGGGGAATGCTGTAGACATTGTTTATCTTAATGTTAGAAAGGCTTTTGATAAGGTTCCCTATGATATTCTTATTGGCAAATTGGTAAAATGCAGGTACCACTTTTTGTGGCTGAGGAATGAGAGAAGCAGGGTGAACATCTATTTGCTGCTACAACTTGCCATGTCATTGGCTTTTGGGTGAAAGTGATGGTGACATGGGCATTTTGGCAGGCTTCTTTTGGGCATTTAAACAACCATGGCCAGGTGTCTCTTCCTGTTTTGTTGATCTCCCACCCTCCTTCTTCTAATAGAATGTTTTATATTGTTCTTTGTGCTTTGATTTGCTATAGTTTTGGCAATTTAAGCACCAAGATGGATCGGGGGGGGGGGGGCGGAGACAGGACTTGTATGCCCACCTGGGGGCTCCCTTAAGGGATCTTGGAGGTGGAGCCATTAGCAATTTGCCCAGCTCTGGGTCTATTGTCTGGCTTTACCACAAGATGGCAAGGGAACCTCACAGTGGCTGGCACCCATTGGCACTCTTGGCTCCCTCCTCAGCAGGTGGGATGGAGGGCTGGGTTTCATCACAAAACAGGTTGTTTGATGCTTGATCTGTCCCCATGCTTGTCAGTAGTCCTTAGTTTGTTCCCAATAAAGGTACGAACACTTCAAAAACTGGTTTGTTTTTTAGTGTTTTCTCCCACACATTGTCTCCTCAATATGTCATGGGCACACAATCTTCCTCTACGTTTTTATAAAGGAAGGTATCCTCCAGTGCTGGCTTCACCAAACAAAGTTCCTTTGAGAAGGTCATCAACTGACATACAGAATGGAGAGCATAAGATGGCAGAGATGCAAAGTTGATTATTCCTTTCATTGATACTCTTCTCAGTAAAACCTTTGCAACTATCTTTCCCCTATGTACCTAGTTATATAACAGAATGCATAAGGGCTTCATCTAGTTCTGGACTGAAACCTATTTTCCTGCTTTTAATTAATGAAAGGAATTTTCAGAAATTTGTTCAACTTCTCAGTTTTTCTTATGGGGATTTAAATGTCTTCTCAGATTTGAAAATCCAGGCCATAGTCCAGCTATATATGGAAACCATATTCCAGAGAACACACAACCTATAACCTGCAATTGGGAAAGCTGTCATCACCAAGATGTTCCTCTGGCTAGTCCGATCACAAGCCAACACCTTTAGTTTCAGGCCAATGCTATCCCACAGAAGGAGCATACAAGTCCTGCTCTTTGAAATGCTTTACTGCCTTAAGAGCCATCTTATGCATCCTTATTGCCCAGGTTCCTGCTTTTCTAAGCTCTTATTGCTCTTTTCACTTTTTTTAGCTGAAGAAAGACAGGTGTCCTGTGGCCACATGCAAGTGGCTCAAACGCACATTACCTGCATTTCATTTTTGAGGCATTTATTTCAAGGGCAGAAAATATTTGTTCAAATTATGCTTACCATATTTAAAGTGCCCATCCATCTTCATTCTTGGTTTCCTGCTACTCTTAAAACAATTTTTCTACCTATCCCATTCCATTTCGCCTGGCTGACCATTTTTATCATGAATTTGTTTCTTTTGCCACCTTCTTTTCCTATTCAGTGTTCAATTTATTTTTGTTTATGGGATTTTGTTTGGGCATCTCTGGTAAGGACTGTCCATTTTGGGTGAGAAATTTCTGAAGATTTAGGGACAGATCTTGGGGGAAGTGGAACATGGGGAGGGGAAAAGAAACCTATCAGGGGTGCTGCTATGGAGTCTATCTCTGTAGTCTGGAAATGTTGTAATTCCAAGAGTACTCTATACCCCTGGAGGCTGCCAACCTAATTCTGGAATCCTTCATCCCAATTTATGTTGGCATCACTAAAATCTTATTTCCCCTTTGCCAAAAAATTGTGATGCTAGGTCCATTATATGATTATGTATGACAATTTAAAATATTCCTCAGATTTAAAATGTTACATGGTATTCATGAAGACAGTCATATTAAACATGAACATTCAAATGCATATATAAGTTGTACATCCTAATTCGTGCTTTAGATGACCTCTTTCTTTTTCTGTTGGGGCAAGTGAAGCAAAGAAACTTCATGCCCCTCTGAACCATTCCAACACTGGTCTTTTGGCTCATTTGACTGGCATATCCATTGAGATCACCAGCCACTATGATATCTTTGAGAGTACCAGACACTTGCTTTTAAAACCAAGGATTAGATTTCATTTTTTTCCATTGTCCAGTAACATTTTTTGAATGAAACCATTGCAGACACTGATCAGGTAGAGAGGAAGTTGAAATGATGACCCACATATGGAATCACTTCTCCCTCCCCCCGCCACACTATTAATCCTGAGAGCTATTTTACCTAACCATCTGTAACTTTTTTAACCTACTTAGCATAAATCTGAATGTTATAAGTATGCCTGTCTTTTCCTTTACTTAGATGCTGCTTTCTTCAAATTCCTGTTCTACTAGCTGTGCTGGAAAACTTGGGTCATGATTTGTTAAAATAGCACATCACAGTCAATGGCCACCAACACATCGTTTTCTCCACAGGGGATACTGGTTGTCTTCATAATCAGTTAATTCCCAAACTGCCAACCAACTCTGACTCTTCCAACGAGGCCTGAGGATGAGTAGAATGCATGGAAATAAACCAAACTCATGATAAATGACTGAAAAGAAGAGAGAGCAGCAGAAAACTCCTGCAGAGCCAAAACAATCCAGCCAAAGCCAAATAAACAACTGTCAACATGCTGCAGCAGCTGCAGAAAAAGACTAGCAAAAACCCAACTGTGAACAAGTGTTAGCCAACTCTTAGTATTAATCTTGCAGCAATTGATGCTGAGACAAGTAGGTCTGCCTAATCTGTTCATCAGCATCTTCCTGTTTCTCTTTCTGTCCCATTCAGGCTGCTTATTTGATCTCAGGTTTCATTTCATTTCCCATCAGGCCAATCTGTTCCTACAAACAAAACTGAAGAAAAAAGGTGCTGAACATAGAAATTGTAGCTTAAGTGTGCAACTCAAAAAAAAATCACAGAACAATATAACTGTCATGTTCTTGGAGAGGCACTTTGGGTACAATAGACCACAACTGGGGTGCCACCATAAAGCAAAACCTGTTTCTTGCTAGTGCTGATATGGGGAGATTACCTACAGAGCATGACATCCCCTGCAGATCTTCACACTTGGAAAAAGTCATTTCTAGTACACAGTACACCTGCTTTTATTTTAAAATAGCACTGCTCTTCATGTTTATGATACAAATTGACTGAAGAATAGCTGTTTTTTTGCACTTCACTTTTTATTACCTGAACAAGTTTTAAAATGGCTTACAATCACCTACCCTTCCTTTCTACACAACAGACTCTGTGTGAGGTAGGTGAGGCTGAAAGAGCTCAGAACTGTGATTGGCCCAATTTCACCCAGCTACTGCATGTGAAGGAGGAGTTGGGAATCAAACCAAGTTAATCAGATTAGAGGTTGCCACTCTTCACCACTACACCAAGATGTGTGAATAAACATTTATTTTTGTCCCTTTGGATTCAGTGTTTCTACATAATTATAATAATATCTAAAACTAAAGCTTTTCTGAGGATTTTTTAAAAAGAAAACAAACATCAGCCAAAAGTCTATATACCTAATGGGAACTGTGAAGAACCAGCACAGCTTCTGGGTTTAAAGTCACAGTGGGATTACCACAATATGTGAATAAGGTTAAATGAAAATTGTAATCTAGAGTACCATAAATACTTACACTTGGCAGAAGAGTTACAGTGTGAAAAATAACTCTGGTGTGAGATTTCTGAACCAAAGTGGAGCCGTTTTGTGATGATTTGCCCCTGTCTTTCTGTGCTGAAAGGTTTGTTTCATTATTAACTGACACATAGCCCCTAGCTACCCAGGGGCAAATCTGTGAGAAGGATTCTCCTGTAAATCCCTCAAAGAGGTAGAACTGCCCCTCTTCTGGATGGCATAGGCCAATGGCAAGCAAGTGGTGGAAAAGATGGAAAATAATCTGATGTTCAGCCCAAGTGTGGGTCAGTGGACCATTTCCTGTGCTGCCTTTGCCCTATTTATATCAGCGCACTAGCCAGCACATAGGTGAGCTCTCTGTGTTCTCTGCTTGGTGTCAGTATGAATGAGACTGAATGTGTTCTTTGAGCTTTTCCCTTGGACAGAGTTGGACAGAGCTTGGAATGAGTTTTCCATTGTTGGCAAATGTTCTTTCTTTGTGTAAGCAAATACACCCTGTACTCAGTAAACTGTGTTATTTTAAAGCCTGTTCTAGTCATCTATCTCTTCTGTATATAGGGGAAACAAGATCCTGCTGCCACCAACAGCTTGATCACTCTTGTGAGGTTGGTGATAAAGCAGAAGGCTGGGTTTAACCATAGTTTCAATTTACAAAGAGGATTTTCCAAATCCATTTCTGACAAGGACCAGCCTTTACAAAGTTACACTTTCTAAGTACATAGAAATCAATGAGTTTAGAAGGGTATAACTCTGTTTTAGTATTGCAATGTTAGACAATTAACTAGGATGAAGATGCAATGAAACAACAAGAGAGGCAACAAAGTAGCCCAACCTGTATGCACAAGTTGGGAACCTAAAATGTTGATCAGCAGCAGAATAGATATAAGTATAAAAATTAAAATGCAAATATATATTATAATACATGTGCACATATAAAAATTAAAAACATCAATGTAAATCACTCTATTGCACAAATCCAAAACATTTTGACCCATGGATAAATGACCAAATAACTAAACACATTTCAACCCCCCCCCTCCTTGGGCTCTTCTTTAGTGGTTTAAGATTTAAATGGACTCATGCAATGTTATAGGGTAAACAATCTGAAAAAGATAAATATGTATTATGAAGAGCATTGTATGCAATAAAAATCTATTAACTTTTTATATATAGATCTGTGTATAAATTCTTAGGGTGATAATTACTCACATGAATGGAAAGGCTCCCACACTAATGAAAAGTATCCAAATATATCTATGAAGAAGATGCAACTTGTGGATTGGAGTTGTGGCCTCCTTTTAGCCTGTAATTTTATGAATAATCTTCCTCTGTTCATTATCACTATGGATGCTTATTAAAACTTCTGAAACTATAGTATTTCAGGATCTTTCATACATATCCATATATATTTTAGGCCTACTATGTACATTTGGCCAAGGCATGGCCTGCAGTAAGGGTGAATCATATGCATTAAGGAACTGTATCATAAAATAAAGGGATCCAATGCTGCATTTACTTAATGTATTTTACACTATGTAGTTAACACATGTGTTGTGCCAGGATATTAGAGTAACTATTAATCTCCTCAACCAATTAATTCACCCCAGAACACTCAATCTCTAGCAAATGGGTCCCAGTGCAGCCCTTATATACTGTAGCTAAGGAAATGGTGTTAACACAAGATTGTTTTTAGATTTTCCAGCAAGGAATGAAAGGTTATAGCCAGGACATGTTCATTCCATTCTTCCTGGTAGCAGAGATGTATTTTAAGCCCAAAGGAGGCATATAAAACTGATTCACGGTATTGCTTTACTCAAAGAGAATCATCATATAGAGGCAATCTTTTTATTTCATGTAATTGTTTGAACCTCTGCTTCACATTACGAAAATTCAGGATGGGTTAAGACATAAAATAACATATGCAAACACAATAAATATAGAATATTGGAAACAATTACTTTCTAATAAACTTTTTAAAAAATTTAAATATTTGTTATTCTGGGCCAGTGCTATTTTCCAATGAGTACTTCCAGTCTTGAGTGTGCTATGATGGCAAGATTTGGAGAATAGAGGCAAAATGCTAGTTTTGCTTAAATCAGTTGGAATCAGTGCAACAGGTAATTAGGGATGGACACAAACTGGGAAAATGTGGTTATCATTTTGATTTATGGTTCATAGCATGAACCATCATAACATTTATGTACCAAACTAACTGGTTTGGTTTGTGAAGTATATGATGTGATAGAAATCCCCAGACCCCTCTCCTCAGCATGCTAGAGTCACCAAAATGCAGCAGCTCTTCAGATGAGTCTCCCCTTACTGGCTCTCCAAGTTAGGTGAGAATTGAAATTATGGAGTCTGAGTTACATCCCCAGAAAGAAAGTGCCCCTAGGAAAGTGCTTTCTGGGGAAATGACAGTTGCAGGTTCAGGAGGCTCAGAAATGTATACAAGTTCTAGACATCAAACTCACAGGTGACCTCCTCTTGATATCCCTCTGTGTGCCCTAGCAAGTACCCTATCCACACCACACAAGCAACGGAAGCATGCCCATAACTCTCAAAGCCCCCCCCCTGAAATACATAGTTCTAGGGCACAACCATCAACTAGAGCCTATTCTTCTACACAGCAAAGTAATGTAAAAAAGTTGCATTGGCAAGGCCATCCTCAAATTTCTGAAGGACAGAAAGGCAGACATCCCCAGAGTTTCACTTTCCAAAGTCACCCTATGGCAGCTTGGCATAGGGTCAAGCACAGAACCCAGCAAGGCATGGCCACAATGCTCCCAAACTCAGATACATAGATCCTCTGGCAACAGCCCAACCTCAGGTGAAGTTATTCGCCATTAGTGGAACACATTAATTGTACAAATGCTATGGAAAGGGGTAGTCAAACAAGGGCTTGCTTGTATAGGCAGATGTTTCTGAAGTGGGTGGTACTCAGGTGCTATGGATATTGTTTCACGGAACAAGTGTTGGCTGAGGGAGATTTTCTTTGAGAAAGGGTTGGGTGTGGGGCTAGTTCACTACCAGTCAGCAGAGGCAGCCATCTTCCCACAATCTGCAGGTCAGATCACCTAGAGGAGAAGAGGAATGGAGAGATAAGAAGGGGAATAACGGGAGGTCTGGATCTTACTCTCTGAGGTATTGGGAGAGCTAGCTCAGCAGTGAGAGGTCGATACTGAGGAGGGCCAACTCATCCATCCTGATTGAGTTTAAGTGGGAGCAGTAGGGGGTGAGAACATCCACTCACCCTGGACACTGGTGGGAGGGCAGGAGAAGTTAGATCGTATGAATGACCAGTACTCTATGAGATAAGCAGAAGAGTGCCCAGGGAACTCAGTGAGATATTACCTTACCATCACTTCTGCCAAATTCTCTGCCCTTACACACTTGCCATTCCCACCACCACTGACCTCCCAGTTCACACTTGATGACCAGGGCTACTCCCTGGATGGGCTCTTTGAGGCAGAGATGTTGGGCTGCAGCTTGTCCTCCTTGTCCTCTTCCTTCTCCCCTCCAGCCTCTTCCACCTGCTGTCTCTTAGACTGTACCCTTTGCAGTTGTTTACAGAATTCCTGCTTCCATTGCATGAACTCTGCATTCCAGGGGGCAATGCAGAAGAAGTAAGGTTTATCAGATCATCCAAGGAGAATTGTAAGTATAATTAGCAGCCAGGAACTCAGCACGGGATGCTGCGGGAGGCGTCAGGAAGAGTGGCGAGCATGCCACTAATGGTGTGCGTTGGAGATGGGGGCGTGCATGTGCCTTTAATAGGCCCCACATGCGCTGCCATCCCTCTTTCAGGCCAGGCAGCCGAGCAGCTTCCCTCCCTCCCTTCCTTGTTTTGTTATATTTATAGTTGTTATGTTGTTCTATCGCAGTTGGATTAGGCACGGTAAGTGCCTGTTGGCAGGGAGCCCAGTCTGCATACTGGACTCCCTGGTGTTAGGGGTCTCCTTAAAGAGACCGGCTGAGATCGAGCGCAGCCTACCTGACTGGGTGGCCAGGGGCCTGTATCTAAGCGACTCACGAGGCACGAAAGTGAGAATGAATGCCTGGTGGGCCTCGATAGGGTCTCTTCCTGGTGAGGGATTCCGGATGTCAAGGACCTGCCCTCCTTGCTGGGATGGAGTGGATCCCATGGCGTCCAAGGACCCTCGGGTAAAGCAGCATGATGGCTGAGGCATCAGGCTACTTACCATGCCAGGCCAACCCTTTGGTGGGTGGTACAACAATATGGCTGCAGCCATATTCACACCAAAGTGAGTAGTCGCATCTTCCTTGGCAGAGATGCCACCCTGCTAATCAATAAAAGTATATCAAATGCTGTAGATTACCTTCTGTGATGAATTGATTCACACCTTTTTCATTCCACCCAGGGTTGTTGGTGTACTCCTTGCATATTCAAAGGGCAGAAGGAATGCATCCTGTAAAGCTTTGTGTTCTGTTGTTAGTTTTCCCACTTGCTGGAGTTGTTTGATTAATGCCTTGATGGTAGAAAGGACATTTGAAATGTCTGGACAAGCTTAAAACTTTTGAGATCTAGATTAGCTTGGAGCTTTCTAATATTTATTCTGAAATGCTTATTTTTTAGTGTTCTTTTTCTAAACAGCTAAAGAAGTCATTATCCATCTAAATACGTTCAGATGTTGCATGTACCAAAGGACTGAATGAAACCCTCAAGGAAAAACTCCCTTCACTTTTGTTGAAATTCAGCAAGATACTATAGCTACTTTCACTGGTTTGGGGGAAAAAATACCAAGTGTATGACCTCCCACATTGGAAAATATATACTCACCATTTTCCTTTCTTCAATAGTTTCAATTAGTTTATTAATATTTGTTTTCATGCTACAGAGAATATACTTTGGAACATCTGTTGAACTGAGTGTTGGGGAATGACAATTGGCTACTAATAGCTGCAACAAAGAAAATTATGAGAAGATTGTTTGTGAAGCACAAATGTTTGCTGTTGCTGTTTTCCAGCTGTGAATATGATTTGGGGGAGGGGAGAGAGAGAAAGAAATAAACATTGAGATGGGAGGCTCTGAGGTCTCCCTGCTGTCTGCATCACATATTCCATGAATGGGGAACATCATTTCATGTTACCGGGTAGCTAAACAACTGCTTAAGTGATCGATAAAGGCCATTATCTTAAATCATAGCATGAATTCCCAATATCATACATAAAATCAATAAAACACACAAAGAACACGATGGAAATTTCCCACTAAAAACAGAGCCTGCTGCTTTGGAAATAATATTTAGTAGGCTGGATTTTTTTTTGTTTTACTAATTATGAGCTCAGTGGCAGTTTATTCTGCAGTAAATCTGCTGGTGTGAGATTAAACCTGTTATTGAACAGAGTTTTGAATCTACTGCAAGGCACTCATCACCGCTGGAGAGTGAACATTGCTGTTATCTCATTTAAAAGTTGGCCAGCAAAGCAGCCCATTTGTTTAAAATGCAATTAAGCTGGTGTCTTGAAGAGAAATTAGCAAGGAGTACTTCATTCTGAAGGCATAACAGGTCTGTTCATAGTCACATCCACCCTGTGATTCAGGGAGCTTTTGCAACCTGAGACCTCGTTCTAAGAAGCTGTACATGATACAGAAGTTCAAAAAGAAAGATTTTGATCTTTATTACAATTCAAAATTATTTCCCACAAGTTATTGCCATCTTTGGTAGCTAGTTAGAGAAAGAACTCATATGTAAAGGCAAAGCAAGGGATTCCAGGTTTTCTGATAAAGTAAATGGTTATTTGTGAACTGGATTCTATTTCTACCTCTTTCAAAACACCCAAGTTGTGTTGATCATTCTGTCTCTCTCTGTCTCTGTCTCTGTCTCTGTCTCTGTCTCTGTCTCTCTCTCTCTCTCTCTCTCTCTCTCTCTCTCTCTCTCAAAGTAAATAGAGAAAAAATGACCACTCTTATAACAATATTTTGAAGGCAGATATAAATATTATAAGTCACTTTGAAAATCAGAAGTGCTGCTATTTGTTAAGGTGTTTTTTCTGTATGAATCACACTGAAAAGTCAAACAAGTACTGAAATAGCCTTTGCATCAAAAGTGACAAATACAGCATGCCAAGCATGGTTGTGGCATTTTGTTTTCTAGTCTTTATGGACTGCTGTTTGTTGTAGCAATGTACTAGTTTACTCTACACGGTCACTTAAGCATATTCACTGTTCTAACAGGACAGGACTTTAGTTCTAATGTTTAGTTCTGGTTTGATGGCACCTTTCTTAGCTGCTCTAAACCAGCCCATAGGGCACCAGACAAGAGGGCTGGGAAGTAATCTAGTGGCAGAGAGTGAAGGGACGAGCTAATGAAGGAGGGGTAAATTACTGTAATGGCATTGATATGAAAAACCAAGCATATACTTCACTATAGCCCATTATGCACGGGCCATAATGCCCGTGTTGGCGGCAGCAGCGCTTCAGGAAAAATAATCAAAAACGCTTGCTGCCGCCACCAGCGTGGGCGCCTCCAGCTCCAGGTCTACAGAAGGCCCGCATTAAGCAAATGCAGGATCTTCTGTAGCTTCCTGGGTAAGCCGGGGCTGTGGCGGGCTGGCACTGTTCATAATTTCCAGCACCAGGCCTATCGGCCCACCCAGCCCCAACCCTACGGTGGGGCAATTTTATGGGAAGTGATTATCTTCCAGTCTTTTTTCTATAGATTTCTCTTTGGAATACTATTCTGGTTCCCACACACAGCTTTTCTCTTTCCCAAAATCAAAATGTTTGTGAGTTGTATTGGAACTCTAACTCTCGTGATAAGGCTTGAACTGTAATGGGATCCATTCTTTGTAACTACTTAGTTTACTAGATTTTGTAGTCAGTCTTCATCTCCAACTGTTTGTATAATTTTCATGAGACATTAGATCTGTTTTGACCTCTCTATGTGAAAAAGAACCTTGATAGGATATCTTTTGAAGCCAAGAGGAATAGTCTCATAGTGACTGTAGAATAATGAAGAGGTGTGTTCAACAGAAGCATTGTGAGTTTAAAAGCAACTGTACAACATTAATTCTCCAAGAGTTTATGGAACTGAAGAAAATGTATAGAGAGCAGATCAAGTTGATACAGATGGCCTTCAGTAAGAAATGGGGATTTCAGCTGTTAACAACAATAATAAGAAGGCCTTCTGATCCATTGTTAACACTACTGTTAATCCAGATTTTAAAATCTCCTGCTGTATTGTCCTCTCAATATGGGAAAACCATTTCAGGAGGCTGTTTTCCTATGCTAATATCTCTTGATTTACCAGCACCATGGCTCGAGGTATTTTTTTTTAATATATAATTTTATTATTTATTATTATATAAAGCATTTACAGAGAAATTGAGAAGAAAAAGCGACCAGCTGATATGGTTTGCCATCTCTTTTAACATACATATTCAGTTCCCATCACATATTATTCCTAATCTAGAAGTTTTTACCATTTTTCTTAGCCAAGTGATTGTTAATACATATGAGAGTATGATCTGTTATAAGAATACATTCTGTTATTATCTTAAATGATATTAGGTCAGTCTCCTTCATAAATTGGCCCTGACCCAAGAGTTACTACTGCCGTCTTGTTAATGCCTATGAAGTATGGTTTGTCATCCTCTTTTAAGCATACATATTGACATACATATTCAATTCCCATCGCATATTAATCCTGATCTAGGAGTTATTACCATCTTTCTTAGCAAAGTAGTTGTTGATACATATGAGAGTATAATCTATTATTAGGATATATTCTATTATTGTCTTAGATGATATAAAGTCAGTTCCCTTCATATATTGGTCCTGTCCTAAAAGTTACTGCTGCTGTCTTTCCCACAGGAAGCCAGGGGAATACTCCATTGTTCAACTCATCCTTCAGTTGGTCGCAGAAAATGAAATTGTGTTTTTTTCCATAGTAGTGTGTTTCTGATTATCCTTCTGTCAGGGCCAAAGAAATCTCTTACTTGATTCTTGCTTACAGTCGCCTTTGAGTAGGCTCTGAATACTTTATCAATCTGGGTCTCTTCCTCTGGTCGCACAGGAATATCTCCTGATAGCTTCCTGGTTGCTGTCGCTTTTGAATAGTCTCTTTTTATTTTGCTGATCCAAATCATTTCCTGCTCTGAATAGACTTCCAGGTTTTCGGTGCTTTCCTTCCTTGAATCTGTTTTCCCAGGTTCTTCAAAGGTACTTTGGGTTTTTACATCTCTGGCTCTCTAGCCCTCCTGCTGATTAACTTCCAAACATTGAGTTTTCGTTTGATTTATTATTGGCAAAGCTGTATCAGCTGCTCTCTCCGGACCGTCGGCTCCGTCTAAAAGCTCCCCCTTAATCCCACGGATTTCCTTTTCCAGCTTATTGACTGCTTTCAGTATCTTTGAGTTCCCTTCGCATAACAAATGGAAAAGCTGTGCCTTAATTAATTTCTCCATAGTTCCAGGCAGTCACAAATTAAAAACAGAAAGTCTCGTGAGGTCTCGCGGGAGCACGAGCGATCCCAAATTATCAGTTTGTCGATCTCCGTATCAAGTCAGCTACCCCCACTGAACTCTCTCTTTGTTTGGTTAGTGGGTATAATTAGCTGGGAGTCTCTCAGTCGGCGAAAGAGGAAATTCACTTGTAAATTGGTTGAGGAGGGGGGGGGGAAGAGCTTGTGGAAAAAGAAAGGGAAGAGCCAGAAAGCTTTCAATCCTTACTGTTGTAGACTTCAGCTGCTGTCAGCGCTGCTGTCAATCTGGTAAAAGATGGTCTGGGAAAAATGTAAGGTCAGCTGGTCGTTTCAAGCTTGTAAAGTTGTTTGCGACAAAGACGCCATCGTGACCTTGAGCACACGCCGCTATTAATCCGGGGAGTTCGGTCCCCCTACCTCCGCACGGATCTGTAGGACCCTCAGGATGCCGTTCCTGGTTCCTGGGGTGACCGGCGAGCAGATTTGCGTATCTGCTCAGGTCAGCCAGGTGCAGAAGCTCCTGACCCTCGGCATGGCTTAAGAGCTGAACAGAAGTCCAGCTTTTTATGGCGCTATCTTCAGTCGAGGTATTAATCAAAAATTTATATACCGTATTAAGGGATTAAAACGGGGAAAAGTCTTTGGCTCTGATCTAATTCCAGTGAATTTTTCCAGGCTGATCTATAATGGTGAGTCACAGTCTTAGCCTAAGTTTTACTCAAATTAATTCCAGTGTGTAAATTCCTGATTCTTGCTTGCTTGCTTGCTTGCATTGGGATTTGTATCCCATCCCTCCTAGCAGGCCTGCTTGGGGTGACTTCTATCATTTTAACATCACATACATAGCTATACAATACAGCATCTATAAATTAAAACTTTAAAAATGTTAAAAAACCTTAAAATCAATGCTCTCAGCTGATTCACCTGCATAGATTACTGCATTTGATTTATGGTTTTGGTGGGTTGTATCCATATCAAGGGAGCCCATCAATTTTATATCTAAAGCCATCTTGATGTTCATTGACTCCAACCAAATGCCTGGCAGAAGTGCTCCCTTTGAAATTGAGCCAGCTCTTGAACAGCCTACAGATATTCCAGTAACTCATTTTACCATGACAGGGCCAGAACTGAAAAGGCCCTGACTCTGGTTGAGACCAAACACACTTCTTTTGGATCCCAGGATCATCAGTTTGTTGGAACTGAATGATCATAATGTCCTTGGGGAGTGGGGTATAGTTAGCCAAGCATTCCCTCAGATACACTGGGCCCAGACCATGTATGGCTTTAATGTTTAGTATCAGTACATTAAAGTGGATACATTTGATTATTGCTCCAATATTTACAGCAGGTTTAGATCCTGCTTTCAACCAATTAGCCTTTCTTCTTTAGCAAGGTTATATTCTACTTATCTACTTAAGAAACTTTTGGAATGAATTGAATTAAAAGACATATTGGTGCATGAACAGAGAGGCTTTATGTAGTGTTCTCTACCCTTTGGGTGATAAATATTCATTTGTTGAGGGGGTGGATTCTATACGGGCTTTATTTTCCTTAAAGGGGCCTTTGATTCTATAAATCGTCCTAGATTGTGGAATAAATTAAATTTATTATGAACAAAGGCCAATATATAAAACTGAAATAGAGTATCATAGGTAAGAGTTTATTACCATGTTATAGTCCTCAAATTGTAATTTAGTAGTCTATGAGTTCTAAAATGTTGATATTTTATTTCAGACTATAGAATTAGTGAAAGACTTGATCCTCATCACATATTAGTTGGTAAGACTTGGTCCTTTAGTATTCTCGTTTTGATAGGTAAAAAAACCATTCTCTTGATTAATACTTATATTTTAATTTATAGGATACCTATTGGAAGAATGACATTTCTTTTCTCTATGCATTTAAAATAGTAATAGGAGGTGTGTACTGTTGGAAATTGGGGTAACAAATTTGTAAGGAAAAACATGTTCTTCTCTTTTGTACTTAGGAAATAATTACTGACAAAAATGTATTAACTGTATTATTTTATATTCAGGAAACAAACACTAATGAAAATGTTACATTGAAAATGGTACAAATCTAGAGTCTGATTGTTTGACTACTATTAAAAAGAAGAAATAAGGTATACTATAACTTGTAAAGTGTATAACTATTTCTTATAACCTAGGATTGGTTCTTCTTTTTTTGGCTGCTATATTCATTTTGAACCATCCTCTTTTTGTGGTGTACTCCTAGAACTTATACAGTAACTATATTTGGGCTTAATAGCCCAAGTACATTGAAGGACACTTAACAAATTGAAAAGAATGTATGACAGGGATGTTTGCTTGCTCGTTCTTTGTTCAATTTATATCTAAGCCATTTAGCATCAGTCTTTGCTGACTGCTGCCACACACCAAAACTGGTTGAGTCTTGTGTCCCTGTCTTGCTTGACATGGATGATGCTATTATTTGGTCTTGAACCAAGTTGGTCTACTAAGTGCCTTGAAATCTTTCTCCAGTTACTGTTCTTGGGAAAGCTTAGATTTCTCTGAAATCTAAGTTTTATTCAGGACCAGGGAATGGAACCAACTTCAGTCAATAAGTCCAATATTGAGCAGGTTAAGTCCTTCTCTTATTTGAGAATCCTTGGTAGATTTATCCCCCCTTTCCCAACTTAGAAGAGCATTCAGCAAAGTTTTTTTTCCCATAGTAAGGTGAGAGAATTGCATCACTAGAGCTGTGCAATTCTTCAACTTGAACGTTCTCCCCCCTTCCTTATGGCTCAGCTATTTGGATAAAAGAAAAAAGCTGAATGTCCTCCATTGTGTATCAAATGTTGTGTTAGATAAATATCCCTAGAAGCAGCAGCATGGCTCTACGCTTTCAAACTGAGACTAAAATTCTTCTGCGCTGAAGATGGGTTTCTAGCTTCTCTGAAACCCAGAAATCATTTTGAATATAAGCTTGGAATGAGAAACTGATGTTAGTTAGAATGCTGGGTAATCATGTTTCTGATCTGGGAAAATCCAAAACATTTTCTTTGATTAAAAAGTGTGTCCTATATGTTTATTACAGTAGTTTTAAATTAAGAGCCCATCAAGTTTGCTTACCTCTGTGTTTTGGTCTTTCCCCTCAAAAATTACCCTCCCCTTATGTACTATTTTACTATACCGCAATACTCCAGAGCTTTCTTATTTGCTAGGTTGAATATTGTACCCTCAATAGTTCTATGGGGAAGATTTCTGAATAGGCCTTATTTGCCCATATGGGCTTATTTGATATATCTTTTCATATTATGCTTGAATATAAGAATTTATTTTTAGAATATGTGGTCTTTGTATTAAGCTACTAATTGATCAGTTTGCCCCCTTACAACCTTACACCCCTCACTCCTTTGTTTAGTGAAAAGGATCCTAAGATCCCTCTGTTGGTCATCGCAAAATTCATTTCAGTCCTAGCCATTGCATCAAAAAAGAAGAATGTTCATCTTCTGCTGCTCAAGATTTGTTAATTCATGAGCTTCTAAAGGAACAAAAGAAAAGGTAACCCCCATCTTCTTGCGGAAGTCCTTTATGGGATCAGAAGCAATTGTTCTGGCCTGCAGGCAATTGATCTGAGGTGGTCAACGTATTTTAGTCATTCCCCTGCATGAGCTAGTGTTTGTTAACCAATTTTACTCCCTTCCTGATAATTTCCTCCAAAATGGAGCTTCTTACAAATTGCCTCACTTTTTAATTTAGATAGAATGAATGCCCATCACAAATGGAATAGTTTAAAGAAGATTTCTTACTTGCTGGGAAAATCTTAGATGCTTTGGGAAGCCTTTCACACAGCCAACAGAAATGAGAGTTAAAAGTAAAGCAAAGTTAATTTCTTTTTAATTATCTTTTCTTTCTTTTTAATTATCTTTTGATCACAGATAAGAGGGACAAATTACAAGTGTTTCTTCATTATCGGCAGAGCTTGATGATGTCTGGTACAACATGCTGGTAATGTTTCCTAGTTTCTTCAAGAGGCTTTGACAAAATTGTCAGCACAGAAGTTGTGGAGGAATGTAGTTCTTGTGCCTTTTAAAAGTGTCTATAAGAAATGCCAAAGTTTGGTGCCTTTGAAAAAAAATCAGGCTAACAGAAGATTTTTTTTAATTGCTGATCAACAGGGGCTACAAGTGCTGCCACCTTTTTAAAGAGTAGATAAATGCATGCAAGGAGCTCATCTGTGACTCTTAGCTAGAAGGATAAGAAGTGCTGCCTGCAGTAGACGCTCTGCTCCCTTGGTTCTAAATACTAAACAAGAGGATGAAGACAGAACCATCTTGTCTTGTTTTCTTTTTTTTAATGGATTACCTGGCCTCAGTGAGGGCAGGGTTAAAGTAAATATGACACTACTCCCTTTCATATATCTTTGTATCAGCCACATTGTCATCCTGCTGTCCCTTCAAGGAGCTTGAGGTGGTATACATAGTTCCTTCCAGCTAACACCACACAGCTTAAAATCCATGGATTTCAATGGAACAATAATGCAATCTTCAAATGAGTGGATGGGTCATCTCAGAAATTCAGAGATGTGTATATCGAGATGGAAATATTTCTATTAATGCTCTGTATATTTCCACATTTGTTAGCAAGTGTTTTTAATGTGGAATCTGCCAAAGAAGATAGTTTCAGAGGGTAACCACACTGGTCTGCACTAGAATTCAATTCAAGTCTAGTACCACCTTTGAGACCAGCAAGATTTTCAGGATTTAAGCTTTGGAGAGTCACAGCTCCGTTTATCATATACACATCTGAGAAAGGAAGCTTTGCCTCTCAGAAGCTTATACCCTGAAAATCTTGTTGATCTTTGCCAATAAACAATGCTACCAGGTTATGTGTAAAGTGGAATTATATGTCATACAGTTAAATAACTGTGCAATCCTAAACAGTGTTACACCCTTCTAAGCCTGATGACAGAAAGTGTTTCACAATCTGACCAGCCCTTTCAACCAGTGCAACAAAGCAAGAGAAGGTCTAAAAATAAGGAGTTCAGGATGCTACTGCCCATCTCTACTTTCCTATCTGCTAGCTGAAGCCAAGGCAGAATCCCTATCTATCCTGCCATTCTAACTGTACCCAAATTGCCCTCCTATACAGCATGCAGTTCCATAGGGCTGCCTACAGATGGTGTTCATGTCACTATTCTTAGGAAAATTAGCACCTTCCTAGCAGGTAGCAAACCTATTCAAGCCAACAGCTGTATCTGGTGTCTCTACTTCTTCTGGGGTTTATCATTAGTTTCAACCCGTGCATCTTCTTCAGATGTGTCCTTAGTCACTCTACATGTCTGAATGGTGCCAAAGATGTCACCCTAACTTGATACCTGTTATTTTTTTGGTTACCATGCATGGTTACCATGCATGCAGTTCACTGAACCATAAACTACATGGCTAATGTTGACTAATTTGAGATTACGGCTGGGTAATACCAGAATCCAGTTTTAGATGAAGAGATGGATGCAGTCTTAGATGGAAAGGTATGTTTTACTTAGCACTTGCTTATTTCCAAAATACTGCATTAAGTATTTTGACTAAGATATACTACATCTTCCACTGGGACTCTTAAGGCTCTGCAAGTCTGTCTCTTGGTTCACCCTCTCCTCTATGTTGTCAGCTATGGTGGGAGGGGAATCTTATGAGAGGCAAGAGGGAAGGGAAGTCAATAAACACTGCTTGGGGATCTGCGTCCTTTGATTTGAGAGAACATTTCCCAGATCCCTCTTTCCCCAAAGAATGCTTTTGGGTATACAGAAATGAATAGTGATGGGTAATTGGCCATCCTCTCAGCTGCTGTGTATCTCTATGTCCATATTTCCATTTATGTACCCAGTAGCCCCAAGTCATTCTTAAGCCTTTCTTCCATTTTTTGCTGTACAAACAATCACAATGTAAGAGCAACTTCAAATAGTTATTATGTATAACGGCATTCTTCCAATGATACCCCTTAGGAGCATATCCTCCAGCATTTAAAAGATGAAACTAGGTACATCTGTTTTACGTCAAACAAGTGATTCACAGTGCTTACACTAAACAAGTGAAGCAAAAGCTTTCCAGGGAGTCTGGTGGCTTTCCCTTCCAAAGGATTTTTGAAATGTTAATATCATCAAGCAACACATTTCTCTACAATCTGGAGATCACATTTGAATGCACGGGTACCATGAAAAGTTTCACCCTGTTGTACAAAATCAAACTCAAGCAGTGATATTGTCAGGATTTCAAACTTCAGCAACCCCTTATACGTGCACAATTGGTGCATACAGATGGATGGTTCAACAGCCCAAGCATATCACACTATCTTTGGAGTAGAAATACTTTTTGAGGCAAGAATAAAGGGAGGGGAGAGAATAAAGAATGAAGAGGAATTTGTGTCACTAAATCTTGAAAACAGTTTTCTAATCCTGCATAACCAATGATCCAACAGCTTCTGAGACAATGTGAGGAATGGTACAGCTTCTTGTTGTAGACAAAAGTCTTGGAACTATTGTTCACATAGTAATGGGACTAGCAATGTGTATCTTAAAGCCATTATTTTAAATAATAATTTTTGAGATGTGTCAGTCTTAAAGAGTCCTGTGGGAAGATTTATCTAATGAAGTGGTGAGTTACCTAGAAAACTTCATGCTACAACAATGTTATTAGTTTTTAAGCAGCCCCAGGATTGTTTGTTAATTTTGTTAAATGGGTTAACATTTCTGTAGGTATGGCATTTCAGACTTACCACATTCTATACATTATGTTAGCCCTGGGGGTGATGAGAGAGATGAATCCAGTTTCATTATATAGGAAAATGGTCTTTTAATTCATTCCCTAAACAAACAGGGTGGATTCTGTGTTGTGAATTTTCTAGCACTTTGTCCAGCCTTGTTTTAAAACTGCCAAGCAATTTGGCTTCCATTGCTGCCACTGGGAGACTATCCCACAATTTAATAGATCTTGGTGTCAGAAAATATTCTCTCTGCTGCCAGTTTATTCCCATGGGTACATATTTTAGCTGAAGGAAAGAAGCCACATTTTGGATGCTCCTACTGGTATTTCAGATATTGGGTGAAGGTAGCCAAAAACCATCTGGTTCCCAGCTGGTACTTTATATTTCAAGACACCTAAAACCTTTCCAACCCTCTTTGGCTCATATCTGCTTTTGAAATCAGCTCCTTAATCATTTTTAATCACTGTATTGTTTTGCTATCTGGAACATTCCTTTGTATGTATACAATTATTGGAAGGAAGAATTTAATTATAGTTCAGAACCTATTATTACTATGAACAAAGCGGTGGAACAGCTTTTTTCCCTCTCCATTTCAGCTTAATTATCTTTAACAAGTTTTAATTGTATATCTGCTCCCCCCTCCCCAGATTGTAGTATGCAATACTATCTTGGGAGATGTACAAATCTTTTGGAAAGGGGCAAGATTGGTGGTTTTGCTTGCACATAAACACAAGTAAAAATAGATCTTTAAATCTCAGCATAGACCAAAAATCATGAAAAGCAATACAGCCAACCTTGGCAATCTTTGAGAAAAGATATTCAATTACAGATGTAAAAGATTGTTTGGCTTGAGAAGCTATAAGCTGAATATAAGGGGAAAGATATAGGCATCTTGTGTTGGGCCTGAACCCTTGAAGGTTTTTCCAGCAGTGTCCACACATCATTGCACTGTGGCAATAATTCACAACTGATGTTCATATAGGAAAATCCAGTGGTAAATGATTTCTCTAGTGATAACATAATATCCAGTAATGTGTGAATACAGCCATAATACCAGAAGTCTAGAAAAAGACAGTGAGTTGGACTCAGCTATCCTCCAAGGAGCCTTTCTCCAACCTAGATAGCACCTCTCACAACTCAAAAATGCAACCACAAAACCAAACCTGAAAAGGGGGTTTTGCAAATAAAAACAAAAGACAAAAATGAAGGTTTTCTGAATAATGACACAAACGTTATGGGATTCTCTCTCTAGGAAGATTTGTTTGTTCATTTCTCTCACTGTCTTCTGCTAGTAAGCAAGGACTATGAGCCTAATACATTCATCTCTCAATTTGCTAAATTATGAACATTCATTTTAATATTTTACATTTTTTTCAATGTTTTCGTTGTTTGCTATCTTGAGGACACTGAACTGAGTGGAAAGGCAAAATAAAATATCATCATACCTAATAAAATATACAAGGTACTTCCGATGACATGCCTGCCCTTTGACTGGCCCTCAGGGGAGGGCCCTCCCCCCACTGAGGGCCAATCAGGGGCTCTTTCCCACCTCTATGCAGGGTGAGGAGTGCTGATGGCCTCTGCCACAAGTGCTCACCATTCTGGTTTGACTCACAGCCTCTGTGAAGGGCAAGGGGTGCTACCAGCCTCTGCCTTGCCCTTTGCATGATATTTCTGCCACCCTCCTGTCCTTCCAGGAAGGCTGTGGGAAGCTGGGTGCATGCTCTTCCCCGCCTCTGCTGCACCCACAGCGTTCCTGGCCCCCAGAGAAGGTGGTGGGAAGTTGACCCCACCACACTCAAAATCCTTCTGGCCTCTGGGGAAGGGGGCTGGAGCCTGGCTGCATGCTCTACCTGCAACCCTCCTGCCTTCCATGGAATGGAACAGGAGACCATGGCCACAAAGTGCTCTCCACTGGCTTTCTGGATGCCTGGAGAGCTGGGGATGCCAGGGCTCCTACTGGTTTCAAATGAAATAAAGTCTCAACATGAGGAAGTGAGGTTGGAAGTGAGTGATCACCACAGTCAGGAAGCTGGGAAGGACAACAGCCAATAAGGCTGTGTGTTCTTGTATCATGGAGAAAATATAACTTCAGTGAGATCTGGGAGGCGGTATCCATGCCCAGGAATATATCATGTAGAAGTTCCTGGAACACTGATAGTCCAGCTTTCTCAAAACCTAACTCCACAGTAAGGGTATGGCAGGCTGAATCTCCAGTTTAATGTACCTTGGGAAAGGCCCAGGTCTGAAGTCAGGCTAGAACATGGGTTGAAGCAGGTGGAGGTGATAATTGGAGAACAAGCCTCCTGGAACAGGATTGTCAATGACATGTCTGGTATGAATGAAAGAGCAATTAAAGTAAAAGCACAGCAACTCATTTTGCTAGGCTGACTATGCTGGAGATGTGGGAGGGTGGGATATCCTGATGCCATTGGCCTTCAGATGTTCATGCATCCAGTCAGGAAAGCCTAGCTTCTGACACTCAGCCTGCATTGATAATAACAGTTAGATAACATTACTTTCATCTTCTTTACATGAGATCATTACTGAATCAAGACACAAATCAATCAGTTATTAAGAAGAATGTTTTTTATGCTGCTTTTCTCTATCCTGAAGAGTCTCAAAGGGGTTTACAATTTCTTTTCCTTCCTTTCCCCACAGTAGTCACCTTGCATGGTAAATGGGGCTGAGCGAGTTCTGAGAGATCTGTGATTAGCCCAGGAGGCTTCATGTGGAGGAGTGGGGGATCAAACCTGGTTCTTCAGATGAGAGTCCACCAGTCTTAATCACTACACGATGTTGCCCAATACCTTACTTTCTCCGGTGAGTGATAAGGCACAGGAGCCATTTTTCAAACTGCCTTTGTATTCCGTTTTAGTAATTGGTTGCTAATGGTTTTTCCCCTGACATTTCAGACAGACCCATTTTAGTAACTGGCTGTTAATAGAATTTACTTAGCTGTTCATACAAACCCACTTATGTTGAATTAGTAAAGCGTGGTTGAGCTGCTTTTTAAGGAAACTGCTTTCTTCCATTTTCTATCCCTTTGTTGCATTTCTGAATTGCTGTGGTGTACTGTTTAAAATGCCCATAGCACTTTCTACATTGCCTTTTTCCACTCTGTGATCTTCTTCAGAGTTTTTTTTTTAACCTTCTAAGTCAGACTCTGTAGCACTAAACCGATATATGATTCCAGTGCTATAGCGGCACCAATGAGATGCCTTGACTCCAATGCATGACTCCTGTCACTCTGCATTGAGTCAATTGAAGAAAAAAAACCCTCCAAGGAAGACCACCTGACAAAAAAGGGCAGAAAAAAAGCAGCAGTACTGTTTGAAATGGCCACAGTGCTTGAGAGATGGTTCAGTAAACTGAAGGAAATTTGCTGTATGAAACCCCCGTCCCTGTATCACTTTACCTGAAAACAGGCCAGCAACGAATAGTATCCAGTTTAGAATGGTAATGTGAAAATCTTCAGAGACTCTTCCAAGGAAAACAAAACAAATAGTCTCAAAAGAGTGTTTGGGGGCCAAAACACTCCTACAGAAGAACACTGCAGGGAGGAGGAGATGACAGTTCTTTGAATTCTTTTCAGAGAAGAGAGGAGGAAATGCCTGGGAACATGAGACTGATTTCTATACCCTGGTTTGTATGAGGCTGGGGTGATCTCTGCACTGGACCTACCAGTGTGTCAAAACATGCAAACTGATGTTGCCTACACAAGGATAGAATGCATAAACAAAGAACACCCAGAAAAGGAAAGGGAGTCAGATTTCACACTGTAAATCAAAAGGCAACAACAGCAAGGCTCTGTGACAGTTGCTGCTTTTAGTGTTGTTATGAGACAGCTGTCTCTGTACTCTTCCTTCCACTCCATCCTTGTTTTAAAAAATTAATACAATTCAATAACAATTGAGCCAGTATAAAACAAGGCCTATAATTTTCATAGGCCAGTGAAACTTAACAGGGAAAGCCAAGGGTGTAATGGTTGGGTGGCAGATGATCACTTCACCGATTTCATCTCCCTGCTCATTCCTGTTATGTATCACAGTTCTTATCACTCTGCCGAACTCCCTGCCAGGCCAAGCGATAGTTAAATTAAGAGCAACCCCCCCCCTTGTTCATCCTCCTGGATGGAAGGAAGGCATCCAAGATGGCTGTAACAAAAACAATACAGTGATGAAGGTGGTATGAATCCACTCACAGCAGGCTGCAAAAGGTGCAGAAGTGTGGAAGAAAGCCAAGTGCCACTGGCACTTGCCAATCCTTCGCCAGCATCTTTCCTCTCCTCACCCAGGCTCCATCCTTACAACTGGACATTGTTCTCCATGGGGATGGAGATCTCATCTGTAGTACTCACTGACTTTTGCCCACCAGAACCATAGAATCATAGAGTTGGAAGGTACCTTCTCAGTCATCTAGTCCAACACCCTGCACTATGCAGGACTCTCACAACCCTATCACTCACCCACTGTAACCTGCCACCCTGATGAACCTTCACAGAATCAGCCTCTCCATCAGATAGCTATCTAGCCTCTCTTTAAAAATTTCCAAAGATGGAGAACCCACCACCTCCCAAGAAAGCCTGTTCCACTGAAAAACCGCTCTGTCAGGAACTTCCTCCGGATGTTGAGACAGAAGTTCTTTTGAATTAATTCCATCTCTATGGATCTGGTCCATCTCTCTGGGGCAAAAGAGAACAAGTCTGCTCCATCCTCTATATGGCACCCTTTTAAATACTTGAAGATGGTTATCAGATCCCCTCAAGATTGTCCTGTATTCTGATTCTGTCTTCTGTTGTGTTTGCCACCTCTCCCAGATTAGTATCATCTGCAAATTTAATAAGTATCCCTTCTAGTCCCTCATCCAAATCATTTATAAATATGTTAAACAACACAGGCCCCAGGACATATCCCTCCACTTGTCACTCTTCTCCAAGAGGATGCTGAAACATTTGCAAGTACCCTAGTTATCCATACACCTGACAGAATTAGGATCCATACCACATTTTACCAGCTTGTCCACAAGAATATCACATGGAACCTTATCAAAAGCTTCACTGAAATACCATGAACCCCAGACTCAACATCAGGGTGTCCCTATGGAATTCCTTGCTTCCTAGTAGGACTGTAGGAGCCAGCTCTGTTCCCAACTCCTTCATAAAACTGTACATTAAAAAAAACTTTCTAAAAAAAGTATTTATTACGTTTGTCAATTTTGCTCTCCCTGTTGGTTTTGGCACACAACAATCTGCTGCTGCATATCATGAGCAATCTGCCCACAGCTGTGTGGCTTCTGCTTAGCTTCTGCTGCCCCTATTTCAAGTTTGAGATTTTCTTAGGTATGACTTACTTAGCTGTTTTTTAAATGCTCTTATGAGTTATACACATTTGGGGAAAACTATACCTAAAACATTCAGTTTATATGTTTATGTTGTTCTTAGGTTCATCTGGAGATGTTTAATCTTTGTAAGTGGATTGCTGCCAAGATAGCAACAAGATAGACTCCTCTTTTCTATTTCTCCCTCTTTCCCACACTGAGAAGGCCACCATCCCTGAATTATTTCTTAGGCACAATTCGCCATCCCTTGATCATTGTTCAGGCAGCGGTTTGAATCCTCTCATATTTTCCAGAGACAGGAGGGATTTCAATCAATGTGCAGAATTTTGGAGGGGCACCTAGCAACAGTTGGAAGTCTGTAATGTCAGGAGGGATAACACACATTGACACACACACACACACCCTTGCATTTCACAGAAGTCATTCACCAGGTCCATGCTAATATGTGAATGCTTGGTGGGAAACAAACATTGGAACAGTAACGTTTTGTGGAAAACACTTAAAATGTGCAAACCTCATGAACTATTACTGTGTTGATCTTTTGTATCAGTAATGTACAAACAGTGAGCATTTATGAACTTTGCAAGACATCACAGTACCAAGGGATGCCACAATTGTTTTTATCATGAACAAGTTTATCTAAAGGATTTACCATAATGCACTAGAATGATTCTGGTGAATGAATTTGTTGATGCAACCAATGTCCTGAACTCCTCCCAAACCTGGATGTGGAGAAGGATGGCAACTGGTTGGTTCATTTAATCTTTAGAGGGAGGGCAGTGTCATGGCTCACCATTCAGCTCAGTCAGTCAGTCTCCCTAGTGGCTTTGTTAGGTCAAGCCCATAGTAACTCTGATGAGTACTCAGAAGCAGGTGAGGAATGCCTGTTGACTGAGGAAATGCCTGGGTTGTTGACAGATGCAGACCCTTCTCAGGTTTTATAACCAGAGCTGTCAGCAAGTACAGGCACTGCACAAGATTTAAAAGTGGAGCCATCCACAAGCAGGACCTCTTCTCAGAAATTACAATCTGAGGAGGAGAAAATCTCTCCACCTATGCTGCTAGAGCATCAAAGGGAGAAAGTGAAGGCCAATAAGTGCTCATGCCAAGAGAAACTGCTGGCTGGTGGACAGGGATAGGTTGTTACAGCCCCATAAAATCTGAATATAGTCAGTTCTTTGCTGGCAACAAATTTCATTCCAGTTTCTTGCTTTTCCTGATGACTTGCTGGATCAGCTGTGCTCTCTGAGTCGTACCTCAACATATATTCTGGACCTGACTATGCCTCTTGAACTTGGTCTCTGTAACCTGGTTCCTTGTCCACACCTTCATTGTAGACCTAACTTCACTTTCTGGACCCACCCAACTTCCCGGCCATTATTCTTCAACTTCTGAACCAGACCTGACCATGCCTCTTGGAACTTGCCCTGTCTTGACTTCTGACCTTGGTGCCTAGACCTCTTGCCTGGGGGTTTAGTTGGGATTGTTTGCCAAACTCAAATGCTGGGGCCTTTCTGTGCCATACTGGCACTGGGCCCTTTTCCTTGACCACAAATCATGACAGCTCACTGAAGGTTATGTGTTTTATTTCAAACAGAAAACACATGTGTGACACTGTGAACAACTGGATCTTTCTGAAGACCCACAGGATATAATGAGAGCCACGAGAGCTAGCGTAGTGTGGTTAAGAGCAGCAGCCTCTAATCTGGAGAATGGGGTTTGATTCCCCATTCCTTCACATGAAGCCTCCTGGGTGACCTTGGGCCAAGAGACTGGATGTAAAATCATGAGGATTTATGCCTCAGATTCATGTGGCTCTACCAAAGCAGCATAATAAAGCATTGGATATGGTTTTTAGGATGTAATCTGAAGACACAAACATGATCATTTTAAGAACATATTCTGTAGTGCTGTGATTGGATAGTGGATAGGTAGGGGCTTTTATACAAAACTCTAGAGAATTCATGGGATGCGTGTATATCCAGCTTTTAATTTTTTACAACCATGCCTTGTTTTATGGGAAATGGTGGGGGCTAGCTCAAAAACAATTAATGGCGAGGATGAAAAGGTGAGATGTATTTTAAAACTAATTAATTTGGGAAACCTTTTGTCATAGATTTAGATTTTATTGCACAGAATATAATTATATCCATGCTGTGGCACTCTCAAGCTGTTGGGAAAACATTCATGTGTGAAAGCTATGTGCACATACTGTTGTACAGCTATTGAATGCTTCTGATGAACAACTCATTGATTTATCAATCTGATCATCAATAAATCAGTGGCATATTAGCAATGGGTGGTTTCAGTGAGGTCTAAATCGGCATGTTCGGGTTGCCAACTTCAGAGCCTAGAGGAGCAGAATTTGGAGACTGAGGGAGCGTAGCACAGATATAATGTGGAAAAGACTACCTTCTGAGGCTGCCATTTTCTTCAGAGAAATTGATCTCTGTTTTCTGGACTTAGGTTTGCCAGGCCTCAGCTAGGGATGGTGTAATGCAGGGGTAGTCAACCTATGGTCCTCCAGATGTCCAGGGACTATAATTCCCATGGGCCCCTGCCAGCAAACGCTGACAGGGGCTCATGGAAATTGTAGTCCATGGACTTCTGGAAGACCACAGGTTGACTACCCCTGGTGTAATGGACAGAAGGTGATGGGAGAATTTGTTACTTAGTGCAGGAGGGCAGTAATTATCATCACTGTGTTATAATGTCATTTCCAGCACAACCTAGAAGCACCAGCATTGTGTTGGGGCAATGCTCAAACAATTGGCCCAAACTTCACGGAAGCCATACAGTTTTTTTTTATGTGAGTGCTAGATCAACATCATTGCACAATGCCAGCTCTTGCAGGTTCCACTAGAAGTGATGTCATCACACGGCAATGACAATCATGCCCCCATCACAGATGGCATGTTTCAGCCTGCCAACCAGCTGAGCATCAGTGGGCAGCAGCTAAAATGGCTAAAGGTCTGATGACCATAAATCAGCAGCTGGCAACACTAGCTGCAGTTAACAACCCCCTGGGAGCAAGAGGAGGGAGAGCCTAGTGTGCCAATACCATGTATTGCTACTGGTAAAAAATGGAAGCGACATTATATGGGCACACTAGGATTTTCAAAAATTCTATGGTAAAATTCCAATTTCCTCCCCAGTCCCCCCTCCCCCCCACACACACACCCATTTCCTCTTGTTGGCATTTCAAGAGATCTGGCAAAACTTTCTGGAGATAAAGTTGCCAGCTCCATGTTGGAAAATACATGGAGATTTTGAAGATGGAACCTGGGGAGGGGCGGGAGGGATTTAAGTTTGGTATAATGTCGAAGAGTCCATCTTCCAAAGCAGCCATTTTATTCAGGGGAACTGATCTCTGTCTCCTGGAGCTCAATGGTAATCCCAGAGAATTTCCAGCCACCACCTTAACTGGCAATCTATGTAGCTGGGAGATCAGCTGTAATTCCAGGAGATCTCCAGCCCCCATCTGGAGCTTGGCAAGCCTATCTAATGGTAACATGGATGCTAGTGACATAAACACATTTACCAGGTCACTATAGCGTTAACAGATGGAAAGCACCAACTCCCCCCCTCTCAGTTTCAAAGAGAAAAGAACAAAGCCAGGGAAAGAAATGTTGGCAACATGTATGTTTGTGCATATGTAATATATACACAATTAGCAATGTGAATTAAGATCAACATGAACTGAAAATCTACCACCAAACTGGTATTTTTCAAGTTGATTTCAGCATCCTAAATGTATTTAAGCTTTCTTGGGGCGGGGGGAGAAAGGGCAAAAATCCCAGATATATTCAAGGATTACTGGGTATGTCTGAAAACATCAGAGAGGTAGGAGCAGAAAGTCCAAGTCTCTCAGCTGTTTGGCGGGCTTCAAGTGCAGTCTCTCTAAAGTTTAAAGGGGCATCAGAAACCAGGCCAAGGATCAGCTGTGCTGGCTCAGCATTGGGCTGGCTTCTAATGCAGTGCGGTTTAAACAGTGTGCGGCATGCGGCAGAGCAGGTCCTGGGGCTGGCTTCTCATTCAGCCTAGTTGACGCCTGTCTCCAGTTGAAGTAAACCCACCCACAATTGACTATGCCACATAGAGCCATGTGCTCTTCATGTAACCGTAGTTCCTGGAGCTTGCTTCTCTTGATAGATTGTTTCCCATCAGGGCAGAGTCTGAATTACTTTGTTTATTCCATATTCAATCCTGTTGAATTCAGGTTGATTTGAACTTGGGTCTTCCTCTTCCCCCCTCCCCATTGAAACAGGAAAGTGTTCTGCACGTGGTTAGGGTAGTTCAGAAGGAGCCAATCCTCTTTCTTTCTTTTCTTGAAGGGGGTAGAGGAGAGGAGCCAAGCAGGGAGCCTCTTTCTTTTATTGGAGGGGGGGGGGAGAGGATTGAAGAAGGCAGATAAGGGGGGGGGGAAATCCAAGACCGACAGAAGTTGAAAGAAATTAGGGGCTTCTCCTGTAAAGCAAGCTTGTCACATGGGCACTTTTGGCCAATCAGGGCATCTCTACCATGGATTCAAAACAGCCTGCTTTCTCAATACGAATCTTAAAATATTGAGGTTTAAAAGCACTCTAAAATATCGCACAATAAAGGTAGGGTCACTCCAGATCAATCCTTCTTGCTGCAGAAGGAAAATTTAAATTGCCCAAAATCCAAATGGAAATCGCATTCTGTGTAGACTGCAGGGACTGAATTGACCTGGGATTGGAATAAAATATCCGTGCAGTTTACACCCAGATCAGCTTTTAAACAGTGTGTTTTCTTTTCAAGTCTACTGATACACACTCTCTAAAAAATTTGGGATTCTAAACAATCCTGGATTTTTTTAAAAAACATACTAGTTTGGGCATCTGGGATTTTTCAGAAATCCCAGGCTTGCTTGCTTGCTTGCTTGCTTGCTTGCTTGCTTGCTTGCTTGCTTTTGGGGGAAGTGTCAATAGGCCAGAAATGAAAAATGTTGACAGAAAAGCACACTCCTATACACAATCAAGAAAGCCTGTCCTAAGCATGCACTGAAGAAGAAGAAGAAGAAGAGGAGGAGGAGGAGGAGGAGGGGAGGAGGAGGAGGAGCCTCTTCTGCTGTAAGGCCCTACTTGACTGGCTACCAGGATATTCACACCCAATATATTTTGCCATTCTTCTTTAAATTCTCAGGCAGAACAGATCACCTTTATATTTGTCTTCTCCTATCTGATAGCTCTACTGAAATGACTTTTAATGCAGCAAAATATTATGCAGCAGCATGTTCAATAAGGCAGAAGTAACTGGCTCCCAGTAATCTTACTGTTGTGTTTTATGTACAGGTTTATACGATATTAATAATTTTTATCATCTGTTCTGTGAATGAGACCTGTCTATTTTGTTATGGTTGTTTCTGTATGCTGATCTTGGATTGTAATAAAACAATTGATTGAGTGACTGACTGACTGACTGACTGAAATCTCCCCTTTCAGTTTCATTGTCTCCTGACTTTTCCATTCTTTTGCTCTGAGTCTAAACCCTGCTTCAGGGTTCTAAACCAGGCTTCCAGGCACCAGAATAATAACGAATAATTAAATATTAACAAATGTTGCTTGTTTTCCTATAGGCTTGCATGACAATAATGGCAATAATGAAAGGGACTTTTTGGTCATTTTTATTATTATAAGATAAGAAGCATGCTGCTATACCTCCTTCTGGAATTGCCAGCAAGAGCAGCATTACTCACTTCTAGGCACCTTCATACTGCCCCTTAAACTCTCCTTTTCAACCTTACCTCAAGTCTCTTGCTTCAACATTCTTAAATTGTCCTGCCGCTCAAGTTCAGACAGATGTGAAGAGCTCCTGCTGGGCCTTTTGCCCATGCAGCTGTAATGACAGGCAGCTGTGGGGCTTCCTCTAACAGCAGGGGTAACTTTTTCAAGCTGTCAAAATCAGTTATGCCAACAGGATTCTTGATGGGGAATGATGCTGCCTCCTTCCGTCATCCAGATGGTTTACTCATCTCACTCAGTGTTACTGCCATTCTGTATCCCTATGCATATTCCTTTCCAGGACATCTTAAGCTCATTTCTGGACTGTCACAGACTTTTACCATGTATATGATTGCTGTTGTCCCTTGTCCTCTAAACATGGACCCCGTATTTTGTACTGAATTGGGAAAGAGAAGTTGTCTCTCTGTTCTGTAGCATCATTCTTCTATAATGCAATCAAGGCATGCTTCACTTGGCCTGTCAACGAATCAACCACTATCAATAATCAAGGCACCTTGTTTGCTTTTGACTGTTGGTTTTTAAAGACCTTTGATCTGTGTCTCTTTCTGTAGTCTTTGTGTCTCTTAGCAAAGACTTACAGAATCATGCCCTAAGTAACCAAAACTATCTTACCTGCAATGATAGGTGGACTGTACATCCTTCTGTTTGAATCACTGTTTTACCATAAAAGTAGAAAGAAATTGTCAACTATGCTACTCCAAAAGGAAAATCATAAATTGCTAGGATCACCCTTAAACACTCAAGGAAATTCTTGCTTTTTCTCAGATTTTTGAAATTATTTGAAATTGCGCTGCAAAAGTATTGTATATATGTATACTCATTAGGCTTCCTCACAGCCTCCCTGTTCCATTACTTTCCAATTCACACAAACTACCTGATAGTGAGAAGATCACCTTTCAAAAAGGGTGCTTTCTAGTAAATCTCTCTCTTTCGTTTCTTTGTATATTTATTTCTACTTTTGTCAATAGTTATGTTTTTTTTAAAATATATAATCTTATGGGAAATTTATAATAATCTTTATATGTACAATTTGGGCCAATGTGTGTGTGCAAGCGTTTGTGCATTTCTAATGCTTGCTAAGACTGCACACTTGTTAGGGGAAATGGTTAGAAGACAGAGAAACTGGCAAAATAAGGAGTCGGGTTCAACTTATCCAAACTGAAATGAAGTTTTTTGAGTCATACAAAAAGAAATGTTTTTTTCCCCAGATCAAAATAGAAAGGGTGAGACATCATAATTCCTAGTCCTGAATCTGCTGATGTGGTTGTTGGAAAGTTGCACAGCTTGACTATCCAGTATTTTAATCTGGCCTATTTTGGCTGCCTTGCTATGAAGAAAAAAACTGGACTTCTTCCACAAGCAGGATGGATAAAAGCTTCCCAATAGCTTGTAGGACTCCCCTGAAGAAGCCTGACATAGCTTCTTCACATCCCAGAAATAGGACAGTGGTTGTTGGATGGGAAGCTTTCAGCGTAGCCCTAGTTTTGGGAGAAGGACTATTTCCAGAGGGAAGCATTGCTTGCACTCTGGGTAAGTTCACTAGCATGACATGACTGGCAACAACCAATCAAAAAGGCCAAAAATGCAAAATGTGAATTTGGCTGAATATCTACAAGGGCTCCGCTCCCAGTTACAATTAATGGAAACTATCATTATCATCTACTTAATATGTACCCAGTGCAGAATCTGTGTTGGATCAAACACAAGCAACTTTATTTACAAAGTTGTGAAAAAGTTATCACAGGAGCTCACCATACATACACTATTATGCCCAGGCTTTAAAAGATAGTCTACTGGACAGAACCACATAGACATGGTAGAGACAAGGATTTATTTGATGCAGCCATTACCATACAAAAGAATGTTATGTGGACGATCATCTAAAGACAACTTCCTAAGGTGAATTCTCCCCAGATTTTGCAGACATGAATCACTTGGCTGTATTTTGGAAGCAGAACGGCTACACCAGGAATTATGTAGTCTTTGTATGTTTTATTATTATTATTATTATTTACAAAATGCTGATAATATGAAAGTTGTTGCAATTTTTAGCACCTTTAGTTTATTGGAATCTTTATGATACCAATGCTCACACGTAGCTGTGCCAACCAGCAATCTTATTTTAATCACAAAGACGACTGGATGAAGACTCTTCCCGGGCCAAGCTTTACCAGGGTTCACATGTGTGTGCTGGTGAGTTTTTTCTTTGCAAAAGTCAGTGCAATTATAACACATGAGTACATCAAGAAAGCCTGTTTGCAATGCTTTATTGAGGAGGAATATGCAACATCAGAAAAGTAGAAAGATGACAATTGATCAAACTGCACATGCTCCAATTCCAGAAGCAATTTTAGAAATTCTCCTTGCTCAACGGAAATTTAGAATGACTACAAATGAAATAAGGGAATGCGGAGAATTGTCTCTCCTGCATTCTCAACTGTGCTGAGTGAGATTCATTCCAAGTTTTCTGATATCATCACTCCAATGATTGCATCTCTGCCCCCTTCTTTTGCTGCTACTCCCTGGACTGCTAGTGAGCTGTATAAACTTGAGCCCGTGGGAGAGTGCGCTTTCCAGCTGCACAGGCACTCTCGCTTGGCACCTTCTCCTCATTGTGAAAGCAAGCACCACTGGGGTAAGCTGATGAGTGAAATTCACACTGCATGAAAAGCATTAAGTTAGCAAGTGATTTACATATCTCATTTATTAATGTGTGCTCAGAGCAGGCTCTTGCAACACAGGCACACCGAGGAGATTTTCAAAAACTCGAGGAATTACTTCTCCTTTACATGGAATGTATTTTGATGTCATCTTTCTTTGCAACAATACGATCTTAATGCACTGATTCTGTTTCTGTCTAGCAGAACCATATGCATGCCAAAATGTTTGACCATGAGTAACTGCTGGTTTTGCTTGTGTGAACGTGTGGTCAGGACTCATATCTGTCTTCTTTTTGCATGTTCTTGTAGGAAAATGTCTCCAACCCTCTGGACTTCTCAGAGTCTGGCAGTCTCACTTTCCCTTTGTGCCGCATCCCACTAAGCCCCTCAAAGTTTTGTTAAAAGGTATCAATGCACACTCAGGAACAGAATAGGGAACAAAGTGGAGGTCTGCAATGGGAGGGAGACAGAAATGTCATTCTACCAAAGGAGTTACGTGGCTGGATAAAGGCAAAGTGTTCAAAGCCTCTGACAGAGATTATATCAATAATCCTTAAAACACTATATAAAGTCAATAGGTTCATCTAAATTATGCAGGTATTCCAAGTGTTCATCTCTGTTCTCAAAACGGTTGTGTTCAAATATTTCATTACCTTGGTGATCCTTATTATTAATGATGAGGTATTATTATTATTATTTACTATCTCCATTTTTCAAATGATGGCAAGAATAACTGGCAGTGAGAGCTCAATTAAACTTTGTACTAGAGATCTTCCTGCTCACAATTCATGCATTTAACCAGCTCTTCACAAATGTGTGCTTTTCATAGACTGCAATGTATAAGCCATTCTTTTTCTTTCTGGAAGCGATATCCCTGCAAAGAATCTCTTTAAGTATCTGAAATCTGAATGACAGCATGAAGCCGTTCCTGTTGGCACCGGAGGATAGGACCCGCAGTAATGGCTTTAAACTATGTGCAGAATGATATTGGCTAGATGTCAGGGGGGAAAATGTTCACAGACAGATTCTGCAGTTATGATTTCCCAGTATGTTTCCACTACTTTGGATTCTAAATGTGGACTCTGAATTTGCCCCTGGCATTCTACATTTGTGGTTTTCTCCTGTCATCGGTCAGGGGTCCAATTGCGGCATGTGTTTTGCATTTACATCAGGAAAGTGGGTGGTCCTGCCTTTCCCCTTTTTTTGGTCTACACATGTGCAGTAATGCACTCACATCATAACCCAATCAGAATTTTAACAATTGCACCCCCCATCCCTCGATTCTTGTGGCATGAATCACCCAAGCAAATGTGGAAGTGGGGTCTTGTTTTGATGTGTGCTCACTCATGCATGAAGACAAAGAATGTCAGCTGCCATTATACATCTGCACCAAAGTTACAAAGTGTCCCTTTGTACCTTCAATCATGAAAGTTAAGTATGTTTAGATGCTGGAGGAGGACACAGGGGAGGCAGGAAAGGGAAGATGTGGAGTCCTTGTTTTTTATTTAAGGTTAACTTTCTGGAACACTCCCAGAAGGTGAATGCTATTGTTCTTGAATATTTATGTTGTAATGTAATCAGGTTCATTAAAAAAGGGGGGAGGCAGGTAGTGGGCGGAGTTCATATGTATCTATGATGCCTTTGCTGGAAGTGAGAATGGAGGAAGAGGCAAACTCAAATTCCAAGCTTCCCTGTAGGATTCCCACAGATTTCTTTCTGGGTGGTGGGAGATATCACGTTTTCACATACCTCAGAGCAAACTGGGATTGCATTCAGATCTATGTCTTATGAGCCAGATTTTAGTGTAAAACATTTGCTGTTCCACAGAGTTACATGAGTTCTGCAGTGGCGTTTTTCATTACTGTGGAAACAGTCTTCGGAATAGTTCAGCAGTGGAATCAACAGCCTAGAGCTCTCCCTGACCACAGTTCCCTCACTACTTGTCGTGGTGAAAACCAGCCTACTGCACAGACCACTCAACTCATCTGGTGTGCTCAGTTCAAGATAAAACAAGCACTGAAAATAGAGCATGACCAATGTTTAGATTTCTATTTTTCAAAAACAGAATGATCGGAGTCCAGAACATATTTAGCAATGAGGGACAACTACTCTTTCAGATTGATCTTTCTCTAAGAAACATTTCCAGCCAGTCATTTCCAGCCACCATGTATGGCCTTGCATGTAAGAACCAAAACCTTAAGCCTGATCTGGAATTCAATTGGGAGCCAGCTGGGTTGTTGAAGTATAGGCCAGATGTGAGATCTCCATGGTGTATTGGTGAGAATCCTGAACGCTGCATTCTGAACCAATTGCAGTTTCCGGGTCAAGGATAAAGGTAGGCCTGCGTAGAGCAAGTAGCATACGTCCAGCTAGAGGTGACAGTTTCATGGATCACTGCATGCATGTTATAAACCATGAGGATGCCATGATGTTTAGTTTGGCCTCCAGCTCCTAATTGTGCCAAAGACCATGGACATGATCTCTTTTATCGGATGAATGTCAGTGAATGTGAAATTTCACATTTCCAGTACCCTTTGTTAGGCACAGTAAACAGTAGTTCTCATGCTTCCATTTTCATTCTTACATGTGTACCCAAAATTAACTCCTAAGATGTTGACGAGAATAGGAAGGAATTATATAATTGGAAATCAGATGTTGGTTTGCTGATCTTTTGCAGGTCACTTCCATGATCACTACACCATGTTTTAATATGTGAAGGGTGAAAACTACGATAACCATTGGACTTGGATGAATGTGTGTTCTTCATAATCTATCAAACTATATTATTCTGTTCCTAAAGAACCAAGGCCAACATGATTTATTAATTCTAAATTTCTTTACTGTGGCCTAATACACAGTGAATACTATTTTGGATTATCTGCTGATCACCAAGATCACTGATAGACAAAACATATACTCATATTCCTAACATCCAAGCAACCATCGCCATCCATTTGTCCCTCTGTGTCTATTGGTTAAAGCTGTAAAATCTTTGTTTCTGACATGCACGGTCTTGCTTTTCACAAAGATGTATCCATTTCCTCCTCTTTTGCAGTGAATAATCATTTTTTTAAAAACCCTCAAAACTTCTAAACTGAAGTAGGAAGATATTGGAGCTTTGCTGCAGGCAATTTCATGAAAGGCAAGCTATTTCAGGCAAAATAAAAATGTCCATTATGCAGTCAGTTTCAGAGATGGCAGTTTGTTTTTGCATGGGTTACATGTTCCACTTGTCATGTGGCAGAAGATTAGCAGCCATAAAGAATCTGAGGACGGGCTTAAATTTAGTAGTGGCTAAAAAGACCTTTCTGAACAGCATGTAGTTGTGCCCCAAGCAAGTTATCTTCAAGATTGATGTGCAGATAATGAGCATTTCTTGCATGCAAGTCTGTTTCTTTCTGTTTGGATGATAGAACACACTGGGAAACTGTACCCTCAGAAAGAAAACCTTGTCACTGTTTATTCTGTGCTGCACAGAGATGATGGTGCCAAAATCCAGCTGTAAAGTCTCTGGAGGTCCTAGGGGTAGAAGAAGGGGAACAAGCAATGGGGGAAGAATAAACAAAGCAGACACACCAACTATAGAAAAACAGTCTACAGCTTTTACTGAACACAGTCACAGAAGCACTAACACAGCATAGGGCATGGATCAAGCATTGGGCAGCCTTCCCATTGGCCAATCCCCCCCCCCAGACCACCTGTTGGGGGAGCAACTCAGGTTGGTAAGCCCTGGGGTCCCAAAAGGTGCAAGCCACTGCGTGGTTCTCTTGCCATCTGAGGGCTAGAGCTGGGCAACAGCCACCAAGCTGGCATATTGCTGAATGCCCTGTAGCCACAAAAGTGTCCTCATCTAAGTCTGGGATCATTTCTTCCTGACATTTTATGTTTTACATTTATTAATGATTACAACTATATAACTGTTCTGTACTTGAAGATGCATTCTATGGAAACACTTTCAGTGGGAATTATTTTTTCCCCTATTGATAAGCTATGCTTTTGTGAGAACACAGTTTATAAATGCAAACAACATTCACTGGGCCTGGGCTTGGGATGGAAACAGCCTTGGTTGCCCTGATGGATTATCTTTGCTGGGAGAATGACATTGGGAGGGTGTCCCTATGGATTTTCTTGGGGTTTTCAGTAGCATTTGATACTATCAACTATGGTATCCTTCTAGAGAGGTTGGTTAAGGGGGGGGGGGGAATCAGTGCTCTGGTAGTTCACCTCTTAATTTCCTGAAGGTGGTACTGGGGCACTGCTGCTCATCTGTATGAAGTTTATACTATGGGATGCTGGAAAATTCCATCTCGTCCCTCATGCTGTTTAACGTCTGCCTGAAACCAGACCGTTTCTACACTGGGGGCTTTGCTCTGGGCTGCAGGCTGTAGTTTGAGTTGAGGCGTTACCCCACCTCTTCCTGCTCCTGCACAGGGGAACATTTAGCCTGGTGCACCTCATCCATCCCAGATTTGTGCTCCAACATGGGATCCGGGGCAGCAAATTTCCCAGTGTGGAAACAGTCTGGAAGAGATCATCTTGGAATCTGGAGTAAGGTTTGACCAATATGCAGATAACACTCAGTTCTATTTCTCCTTATCAGCTGATCCAGAAGGAACTGCAGATCTGCATCTCCCTGGAGATGGAAATGGAATGGATGAAAGTCAATAAACTGAAGCTCAATCCAGATGAATGGCAAAACTGCTTCATGATCAAGGAGTTAACTTATCCTGGGGGGTAAGTTGCCTGAGGACAACAGAGCTTACTGCTATGCCTTATTTGATCTATAACTGTTAAATGGAATATAGGTATGTTGGTAAATGGATCTAGTTTGGTTTGTATTACTTTGTACACATTATGATATCTTGTTAATTATTATGAAACTATTTATTTGTAGATTTTGGAGTAGCAATCATTGAGGAAGAATCAGAAAACAGGAGAAATGTACCTGGGAGCCCGTTCTGATTGCCAAGGAGTTGAATGATTAATATATCTAATATACCTAATAAGAGTGGATGAGAGACTCATTACTTTGGCCTTTTGATTTCATTTTTGGCACATTTGGACTCAATGCAAAGGATGCATTCAGATTATGTTCTCACTTGTCCAGAGAAATGCTACATATGTCACTGAATCCTTAAACAATTCAAGAACAATTGTTTCTTTTTTTAAAGGTACTAGAATTCTTCTCTTTGATTAGCTTTTTTTGGATGCCTACATTCATCAATAACAGGCTTTTCAAACCCAAACTGGGATATAACACTATCTTTTCTCTCATAATGTATCAACATTTGTCTAAGCTTTCTGAAAATTTGCCATGACTGAAAATCTCGTAACTATATAAGAAGTGCTTAATATCAAACAAACAGCCTTAAAGCTTCAACTGCTTACAACTTAAAGAAACAATTAAACAATTTTGAACAAGGAGCCCCACAGAACATTAACTCATGAAATTTCAGTGTTAATTTTTCATATTTCCGGCAATCTGTACATATTTTGTATAATTATTTTGAGAAGTACATCTGCTTCAACACCTGCAGAATTCTCGCAAGCTGTCATTTTCATTGTTGGGAAATTATTTAAATTTTAGATATGGCACCTGTCAGAAAACAAACACAGTGAAAGAAAACAAAAGGGGGGGAATAAATGTTTATGAAGGGTTGTTTTTATACGATGGCTCATAATCACCAAGTTTCAACCACTCACATAGAATGGCAGATGATACTTCAAAAGTGGAACAATGTCAGCAAAACCAGAGAAGAAACATCCTGCAAAGTAACATCTCCTGACATGATGGATTTTATTCTGATTAGTCCATGGAAAATGGATTGCACCACAAAGATAACTTATAAACACTTGACGATGCTTCATCCCAAAGTCCTGTCAGAAACTTTCTCACTGGTCCCAGTAACATGAGTCTCAGTTTCAGCCCCTGTCTGACAGACTAGGATGTAGGGACCTGTCAGCTAAAGAACAGACGAAGATTATTGTTAAGGGGATTTGGTACTTTGTGTATTTTGCCTAATAGGAGAGCCTGTGCTCAGCACTTCCTGAAGCAAAAGAAGACAGATGAAATCTCTGGGCACTTCATTGCTGCTGCCTCTCAAAGATTTCCTGTCAAAACGGGCCTATGAGGGGAGAAAGGTTTTCAATAACATTTTTTTTAACCTGGCAGGATTTCCAGTCTTGCTACGAAGAGAGTTTGAAGGCGCTGTCTTTGTGAAAACCTTGGCTGCCAAACTACCAGATGTAGTTGTGTTTAAAAATAAAAAAGCAATATGATCCACATTACCATAGTGTACACACTAGAAAACTAGTTTTGATTGACACCTTATCCATATTTTATATAGTGCTTCCTACTCCCCACCCCAACCACTCCATCAAACACAGCAAGAGACTTTGATGTTAGTGAGGTTCACAACTTAAATAAGGCAGTTGTTGCCAACTATTTTAGTGGCATGGTTTCAGCTGAGAATGAAGAGAACTAGGTACATCTTGAAACTGGAAGCTGATGCTTTGGTTTTTGATTCTTTGAAACACTAATATTTGGAAGCATGCTGGCTATTGATGAGCATGGTATCTGGAACCTATTGCCAGTTGTGATACAGTAGAAGTGACCTCAACTCTGATTCCACTGTGTAGCAACAATGGCTGACAAATGACTAACAATTTCAAATGCCTCATTATTCATAAATTTGAAGAAAACTTCTGCTTTGGAAAAGAGCTGCATTGGCGGTGGGGGGGGCACAAACAGAAGAATGTGTCAGCAGTTTGGCATCTTGTTGTTATTAAAAATGTGTATTCCTTTCCCTAGATTTAACAGTCATTATCTATTCATCCAAAGTGTCTCACCAAAAGAAAAAGTCAGTTCCCTCCTGACACTATAAAGAGAACATTTGCCACATCTCTCATGCATTTCACCAATCTACTTGATAGCAGGTTGCTCAGTGTTCACTTCTCAGAATGTGTCATTAGCTGTTTTATCCAAAGTACAATATTTTGGATTCATGCGGTTTCCTTAGACTCATAGAATCATAAATGTGGAAAGGACCTCCAGTGTCATCTAGTCCAACTCCTCTTTTGGGGACATACTAAAACAATATGAGCTAGAGAATCTCCTTGATCCAGACATTAAGAGCATTTATATTCCTCTGCGGGAATTCTAAGGCATTACGCTTTGCCTATAGAAAAGCTCGTCTAAACTTATGAATTTCTAACCCATGGAAATAGTCTGGCAAGGAAAAGTAAGAATATCTAGAAAAAGAGCAGAGAACATTTAAGATTTATGTTCTTGATCACCAAAGAACAATCTTAGTTTAAAATCTTATTTTGAAACTTTTTACAGCTTACTTCCCTAGTACTGTTCCTTGCAGTCTTAAGTTGCTCTGTTGTAAGGGAAAGTCTTTTATCTACATTCCTACTTCTGGTGGACACAGAAGAATCTGAAATTCACAATTGAAACAAATGACTCAAAAAGGGGAGACTGAAATTTAATGACATATTTATAAATACTAGCAGATAGGTTTGGAAGCCCCAGCTCTAATCACAAGGTGGTGGAGGAGATACACTGTAAAATATCAAACAGGTTTCTAAAGAATTTGACTTGGAGAAAATCAAGATGTTCTGTATGGCCAGCATATCTGATGATTATTGCTTAATAAAGGATCATAAGTGCTGGAAAAAATGCCCTTTTCACTATAAAAGAATTTTTAAAGAAAATAAAAGAGTTTAACTTCTGCATTAACATATGAATATGCAAATCCCGTGGGGGATTTTGTGTAAATATAACCTCGAGGTACTTGAAATTTCTTACTATCTCAATTGACTTTCCGAACCAAGATAAAGAACATGTCCTTTTTAGTTTGGATTTAGAGACGATTAGTGTCTTTGTTTTATTGAAGTTTATTTTGAAATGTTCTTTCATGCAAAAATCATAAAACACATTTAATATTTTCACTAAACCTGCTACATAATGTGTATTGAAAATTTAATAAGAATTAAAAATAGTCTGAGAACAAGGGCTTATTTTCTTTATTTTGCGATCTATTTGTCAGGAACCAAAGAGACTGAAATGTTTCATAACATTTGTCAAAGTGTTTTCATTATACTGCTTCTGTCCTCCATTCTGCCTGAAGAAGGGCACTATGGAATCAACGGGACTGGGGCTTATTCCCCATAATGTTAAGAATCATACATTTTGCACTCAGGTACAGATGACATATCAAACAAACAGAGTATGAAGAAGGAAGTACAAGCTAGAAAAGAATACATATTTTGTATGTTTCATCATAAGAGTCTCAACTTTAAAACATCTCAAAAATGGTGCTGGGTCAACTGCTGAATGAGCTCCTACCAGTCAGATTATATACTGCTGAGCTAAATTAATCAACAGTATTACTTCATTTTGTGATAGTCATCTAATGTTTCATTCGGTTTTTGTCCTGCAACCACAACTTTAAATTTATCTGGGAGATGAACAATGTGGCTGGATAAAAGAAAAGCAAATGGTGACTAGACAACACTGAAAAAAATCCAGGATGTATGTGGGGGCAATATAAAGTTAACCTGCATCCAGTATGCAGGCTTTTTCGTACACCTGATGACCCAACTATGCATTCTATGACTGAATCCACATTGTTGGTTTTGCACTATCTTTGCCCTACAATGATAATGTACTACGGGATTGTCTTGTCCATGAAGAATAATACAGTTGCCAAAGACTACTGTAGCGAGACAATAGCACAGTATCCAATGATATATTGGAAGCAGCCTACCTGGCTTCTGTGGGATTCAATTGTTGTCTTTGGGAGGCTGAGAAGGATTCTTTGGGCAATCTTTGGCTTGGTTTGTCAAAAAGTTCCTTTTCACCTGATCTACTTTGTCTGGAAATGTGTGAATGAACAATAATGAGACCTGGAACATGACTTCTTAGGATTTTATTACCGGTAGCCAGACTAATACATATAGTGCTTAGCACTTAGGTTGACCTAATTGGTGACCACTAGGCATGTGCAAACACCCCCTCTGATATTTTTCAGATTTGGGAATATTGGATCACAAAAATATTGGTATTTCCAAAATATTGGTATTGCCTAATGGCAAAATTGGTATGGCATTTGGATACAGAAAATATTGGCAAAAACTGGATTTTTTTAGCTCAAAGGGACTGAGATCCATTTAAATGCCCGCCAAACAGCTTATCCTGTGGAGAGAATTCACTGCAGCATGGGTTTGGGGCCTATGGTGGGGCATGGTTTCAGCTGAGGGCCTTGCAGAGTACAACTAAAAGCTGATCCTGTGCAGGGAACAGTCTCCACAGGATGGGCTTGGGATATGCTGGAGGCTGGATGTGAATTGACACCCAGCAGAGTCCGACAAACAGATGATTTTGCAGATCCTCCACAAGACAGGCTTGGAGTCTGCTAGGTGGACTGTTTTGAACCAGGACCTCCAAAGAGTCTAGCACCTAGCAGCCATTTTAGCAATTTCTTTTGCTTTTCTCCTTTTGGAAGAGGGGAAGTGAAAGAGAAGGTTTAAATGGCTGTTGGACATTTAAACAACAGCTGACCAGCAGACTGGTCAAGCTCTAGGTTTAAATGGCCAGCTGATTTTTCAGGTACCCATTTCACTCCCCCCTCTTGAAATGGAGGGAAGCAAAAGATACTGTTTAAATGGCTGCTGGCCATTCAACCTTAACAGCTGACTGGTCAAGCTGGTAGATTTAAATGGCTGGCAGCCATTTCAAGGACCCATTTAACTTTCCTACTCCAAATAGAAGGAAGCAAAAAAGTCTGCTGAAATGACTTGCAGCCTTACAATGGTTGGGCAGTGATCCAGTGATCCTTTTTGCTTTCCTTTGTTTGGAAAAATTGGGCAAATGAGAACAAGATGCAATTTAATAAAGATAAGTGTAAAGTTCTGCATCTGGGTCAGAAAAATGAAAAGCATGCCTACTGGATGGATGCTTCTAGGTAACACTGTGTGCGAACGAGACCTTGGGATACTTGTGGATTGTAAACTAAACATGAGCAGACAGTGTGATGCAGTCATAGTAGTTCAGCAGTGGAATAGGCTGCCTAAGGAGGCGGTGAGCTCCCCCTCACTGGCAGTCTTCAAGCAAAAGTTGGATACACATTTTTCTTGGATGCTTTAGGATGCTTTGGGCTGATCCTGCGTTGAGCAGGGGGTTTGACTAGATGGCCTGCATGGCCCCTTCCAACTCTATGATTCTATGATTCTATGAAATGGTGTGTGAGTGAAATGAGTCCCTAAAATGGCCAGTTGGGCATTCAAGATTAACAGCTGATGGGTGGCCCATCAAGATGCTAGGTTTAAATGACAAGCACCTGTTTAACTGATCCTTTTTGCTCCCTCCTGCTTGGAAGTGGTGGTGGGGTGAGCAGAATGGACAGCTGATTGGTATAGCTGAATATGATGGAATAAAATCTGGAGAAATCTGACTTTTATTCAGTCCAACAATACCAATAGCCAAAAATAGATTCGTGTCATGAACCTCGATTCATGCCTGCTTAGTTTCGTTTTCTGAAGGCTGGCATGGTCGGGGATTATAAACCTGTAAATCTGTTGTCAGGTTCCAAGACTCCCCTACTTTCCCAGCAGGAGTTTTCTTCCATTGCTTTATCAATCTCTTCCAGCGACCTTGCATAGACAGCCTAGTCTCAACAGGGCTGTAACTCTAGAGATTAGATTCCGGCTATCTGGCAAGCCTGTGAACCTTAGAACCTTTGGTGCCCTCCTGCTATCCCGCCAAAATGCCTTTGTACCCCTCCCTTATTGAGAGAACCCTATATCTGTTCTGAAATGACTATTGTTCCTTGTTACTATCAAGATCTTTGCTTAGGAGATCTTGACCTGCTTTAGCTGTATGTAGACTCTGTTTAATAAAGTTCCTCCTTGGATTTTCGACTACCTGTTGGATCTCGGATGTGTCTTTATCACGGACTCTGCTAGCTGGGCTCAGCTTGATTCCTGACAATTAGATGATCTGTATTCAGTTAGAAATACTGAAAAAATACTGAGGTATTGTTGTTTTGGTTCTCTTGAACTGAATGCACATAGTGCATAGTGAGTACCCTGGGGCATCTTACAATGAATGGAAGTTTCCCAAGCTAGCATTACCATAGACTTGCACAACTAGGGTCCCCTTGGGTACCCCTAGGGTCCCCTTGGTACCCTTGGGTCTAGCAGGTTATATCTCCTCCCCATCTTCCCTGCCGCTCTGATAGCAGGGGGTGGGAATAATGAGAGTTCTTTCCGTCATGTTGAGATTGTTTTAAAGTCTTTTAATTGGTATTTTAATGGGGACAAAGACTACTGTTACCTGCCACGAGCCTATGGGGAGTGGCGGGAAATAAATCTAACAACAACAACAATAATAATAACTAAGGTGTGGCTCTACAGCTGCTGAATCATAAACCCCTAGCTGCATAAGACACATGTTAGGGGAAGGGATATAACGTTAAAATGCTCAGCATAATTTCCTGTTCAGGCTCAAAATGAAAGCACATCTGCCCTTCAACAATCAGCCATAAACTGATTACTTCAGGAGATCAAGATTAGCCATAAACAGTTTATTCAACATGTCTAGGATTTGGTGTTTTTATTTTGGTGTTCAGAGTCAATGGGGAAACAAATTTATAATGGATCTTCCTTTTAGAGGGTCTACTGAAGTCAAAGACACCAGGATGCTAACTGGACCTCAGGTACATTCATGGTCCAAGGCAGCATGAGAATGATGTGTGATGGAGTCCTCCTAAAAGTAGCTCAACCACCTCCACCTAGACCTAAGTTCAAACAGTGTGTTTCTGCTGTATGTTATGAGATTACATTTGAAATTATAAGCAAATAAAGAAGGAATAGCTCTCTGATCTACTTTAATTCCACCATTTAAATATTCATTCAAAGCAAAGGTTATTTTGCAATATCCTAATGATGCAATACATGATGTATTAATAAAACAGTGCATTTCAGTATTTTTGAAGGCTTGGAATTTAGGGGGAAATCAGAACTTTGTTATTCATTGTTCAGCCTCCTCATCAGTGCTGCAATTGTGTAAATCACATTCCATTTTACCCTCTAATAAACCACACACACACCTGGGACTGACATCATGCTGAGGAACTTTCACAATTAACACTTCCACTGGTTGACAATGTTTGGCTTTCAGCAGCTATTACTGCCACACTATTATCTCCAATTGCACATATTCTTATACAAAAGAAACAAATCTAATAATTTCAGTCTCTCAGTTGTTGATTGTAGCCCAAGCTACAGCATATAATCATATCATGATGGGGAGGGTCACAAGTAGAAAGCAGTCATAGGCAGTGACCTTCTATGATTTTTTAAGCTAGTCATTTGGGTGTTTTGTTATTTTTGTTGCCATCAAGTCACAACTGACTTAAGGCAATTGTGTAGAGTTATCAATGCAAGAGTAATTCAGGGGTGGTCTGCTATTCCCTGCCTCTGTGGCATGACCCTGGTATTCCTTGATAATTTCACTTCCAAATACTAGTCAAGGTTGACCCTGCTTAGCTTCTGAGATCTGATGAGATTGCTACCCAGGGTGATCCTGGTAAGGGAGCTTGTGAACGGGGGAGTCAAATCACTATACATTTATATGACAAAGTATATAGCCCCCTTTTAAAAATGCCCATCCAAAGATTACATAGTGTCTCTCTATAAATAAGGCCTGCTTCATACACAGTACCTTCTTTTTATTATTCCTAAGAAAGCAAACACTAAAAGCGATTTCTAAAAAAAAATAGTGTCACACCAGTGAAATTGTGTGATGCTATAAAAATCATGTCCCCTGCCATTTCTCACCTTCTTGCTCTCCCGCTTTCTTCTGCTACTTTTTGGCACTTCCTAGCACTCCACATGGCTGCCTGAAATGGCAGAGGAGAGGGACACACTATATACACATCTCTCCCTCCGTCAGTCAGTCATGCCAGGCAGCCAATCACCTTTCCCCCTGTTTTAAAGGGACCGCAATACGAGCATTTTTTAAAGTGAAACTTCTCTGTCCGTATGCCTATGCATCTAATCATAGATGCATAGTGCTTATTTTAATGCCACCTCCCCCAACCTTGAAGCTTAAGAAAGTATTTTTTTCTTTTCTTTTTTAGGGGGGGTCTGAGAGGCATGTTTTGTGTATCAACTGGTGGGGGATTTTTTTTTCTCTACCTGGATGATCAATGCATATCTGTTGCTCCAGGCAGTTTGCAACCAAAACAAAAAAGCCCCATTCCCAGGAGAAGGAAGAAGGAGGCAGGTGCAAGGGTGGGCACTGGAGATGGAGGTTGTGCTATTTTGCCTACTTTGGTTATGCATATTTATTTCACATGTGGTTGCTGGTTGCTCTTCTCCTGCTTGCGCTACATAATTGGGGGAATCCAATTTTGTGGATTCCCCAACTAGCACTTTAAAATGGTGGATGTAGCTGCTGGTTTGCAGCTTGAATGCTGGATGCTGACATTGTCATTTGAAATGCCCCCCCCCCCCCAAAAAAAGCGTCTGCAAAAGCTAAGCCTTTCACTTTATTTCCTGGGTGTGGAATGGCCCTAACTGTTTGTTTGTTTGTTCATTAAAAAAAGTAGAATCATAACCAATTTTCTTCTTATTTGTTTTTCCAGTGTACATAATATTGATACTGGCCTAGCCTAGGGAACCAAGGGAAAAGATAAATCATCTTTCTATATTCTGCTTTTGAAATGGCACACAAGAGGTTTTGGAAAGTCCAAAATAGGAATATGTTTTATTTAACTTAGAGGAGAAAAGGTCAGGTGGAATTAGAGGTAGGATGTAAGCATGTGCAAGGAGAAGAAGATTTTAACAATTTTTTATTTGGCCAAATCAATTTGAATATGGCTGAATTAATTTGGTGCCATTGAAACCAATGGTGCCATTCAGTCTATGGGGATTTTCCCCTTTCTATTTTTCTGGGCTGTGGGGATGGGTTTGAGGTAGAGGCACGAAACTTGCAGCATGGCTGTGGGAGCCTCTCCTAAAAAGAACCCACATCCTGCAAAAAGAGTGTACCCTCATCCAACCTCCATTATTTCCTAGGGTGAAAACCGACCAGATAATCAGGTTTTCTCTCATAGGAAATAATGAAGATTGAATCAGGGCATTCTCTTTGGGTACTCCTAAATGAGATCCCCTGGTCCAATCTTTTCACAACTTGGGGTGGGGGGTTAGGAGAAGCTCCTGTATCTACGCTTCAAGTTTGATGCCTCTATCTCACCCCAACCCTGACCCTGAGAGAAACAAAAAGGGAAACTTTTCCCTCTTTCTCTTTTCCTTCCCCTTTAAAGTTTAAATAGCCACATGCTCAAATTGGTGCATTTTATGGTGGTGAATCTATATTCTGCGATTCCCAAAAACACGGATTAAAATGCAGGCAATTGTGAGCCAGCCTCTGAAGATAGAAGACGTCATATGGAGGGGCCAGAATATGCTGCCTGCCTTCAGAGGCTGTATGGCTACATTTCTCATGTGCTGAAAAGCCCACAGAAAGTGGATTCACCACCCTCAAATGCACCTTCCACCAGCGAACAACCAACCTGCTACCAGCTGAAAAGATGTTTGAAGGATGAAGGTCTGCCCAGCTTTGTCCTGCCCTTGCACCAGCCTCCCTTTTCCATGCTCCTGGGCATGGGAAGTAACATCTTTTTAAAAATGGTGATGTGTGTGGAACAGAGCATAGGCGGCTATGTGTGTAGGCGTTTAAAAAATGTTTAACAAATGCTATGCATCTCTGCGACCATGCATATGCATTGCAACAAATAAGTAGTACTTTTTGTAAACAAAAACATTTATGGCCATCGCAGGAGCTTTAAACATCAACCAGATATTCTGGGTGGAGACTGGTTGCCTACACTGCCTTTTCCAACTGCTACTGAGGAGAGTAAAAATCACAAAAAAGGTGGCTGGAAAAGGCAAGACGGCTTGCAGGTGAGGATGCCCCGTGAAGTGCAATATACTATTGCATGTTTGCGTGAAGGATACATGCCGCTATCATGACCAATGTGCGGAAAAGCCCTTTGTATTCACATAAACATCAGCTAATTTTTTAATAACAAGGAAGTGTTTCTGTTATTCAACAAGGTCTTAAAAACATTGAAGTGAAAGGCTTTCTTCAGTTTCTGCCTAAACACTCAAGCATAGGTTTTTGAGTTTCACCAACACCCCTGAGTCATCTGCATGGCCCAACCTTGTGAAATGAGCTCCCGGAAGAATGAATGGTCTTGACAGAACTTGCTAAGTTCCGCAGGGCCTGCAAGACAGGCATTTGGTTGAGGCCAGGGTAGTGACCAGAGATGGCATCTATGGATCGCCATCCCCATGTCTATGATCATTATAGAATCATCAGTGCTGAAACAGATATTGGGTTGGAGAAAGTATGCCACTGCTTGTCTTTTGGCTTCATTTTTAGCTATTGTAGGTTTTTTTTGGGGGGGGTTATGGGTTATGTGCTGTATTGTATTGGTTTTATGGTTGTGTTGGTTGTGAACCACCCCGAGATGATCTGTCATGAGGGGTAGTATAGAAATGCAAATCTATAAATAGATAGATAGATAGATAGATAGATAGATAGATAGATAGATAGATAGATAGATAGATAGATAGATAGATAGATAGATAGATAGATAGATGTAAAGTTAAGATTGCATGAACATACAAGCAAGTTCCCTAAATCCTTCTTTAGACCCAGGCCAGGCTAGAAGCTATTTCACTGCTTAACTGTGAAGATATCACTTATCTTTATTAGATTCTATTTCCTTTTTGGGTTTGAACAAGGATGCTCCTTGATCTACTCACCTGAAGAAGAAATAGTCAGTGCTTGACTGTCTCTCCTTCAACTGTCAGTCCCCGACTGTCATTCCTTATTTGAGTTTCTTAATAGAATTCTAGGCAAACGTCTTGTCATTCAAATGTTCTCAGACTTTGTTAGGCATTAACCTTTTACAGTCCATCACACACCCTTCAAAGTTCACTGAAAGCAATTTCTTAATATTACTTAGAATTGCACTGGTTGCATACTGCTGACTGAAAAGCAGTTTGTGAATGGGGATTCCTCCCAAAACAAGTTCACAAAAGCTCATAAGAGAAATTACAGATGGATATGCGTCTCCTCTAGGAGGGAGCAGGATGTTGTAAGTGCTTTCCTTTAGAGCCATACAGCCTAGGCCATGCTTCTGCCATGATCCCCCATATCTGATTAGACACAATCCTTTTATATTTTTCAAGACTCCAGATCCTCTTCTTGGTTTCTTTAATCCCTTGCCAGTGCCTTATCAGCCTCTCTCACACAATTTGAATTCTTCCCCTCCGTATGGTACCTGGAGATCTATTGAACTTACAACTTATGTCCAGACTGATCATTTCCCCTGGAGAAAATGGCTGCTTTGGAAGTCTTTATGGCATTATACTCCACTGAGGTCCCTTCTCTTCTAAAACTCCATACTATCCAGGTCCCACGTCCAAATCTCCATGAATTTCATAATTCAGAGTCGGCTACCCCAGGACTTTCTCACCTACTTCTCTTGATAGTTTCCTGTTTATTTCCAGTGTTCTGGCCATGCTGGCCAGTTCAAACCCTGTTTCTCCTGTGACCTTTTCTTTGAATTGTCCCACCCCAGCTGTGTCTGCACAGAGCAAGCAAGAGATCCTTGCTGGCAGTTCTGCCTCCAGCCATAGGCTTGGGTTGGATAAACTCCTGCTGCCACCACTGTGCCAAGCAGTTGATTTCCATGAGTCATGTGCTTCGGTAGGTAGTGTACTCCTGTCCCTATTGCCGCCATTGGCCTGGGTGGTATCCAGATATGTCTTGGATCAGCTACTGCCTTTGGCCAAATAGATCTGGCCTTCTCTGGCCCATGCTGCATCCTCCTTCATGCAGGATGTGAAGTGGCTTACAAATTATTAAATGTGCATGGTTTTAACATGAAACTGCCATTCTCTTCACTGCAGAAAATGGATACAGAAAAGCATTAGGATAGTCTATTTGAAAGGCCTGTATGAGACTTTTACAGTCTCTGGGAGACTCTGTACATGATATCAGTAAAAACCAGATGGTTATCAGTTATATAATCCCTCTCATCATACTTCTGAAATGCACACAGAAATCTTAAGACAAGATTTTAGCAACAAGATACTATTAGTTCAGCTCTCAATTGGGCAGATGACTGACATCACATTTTACAATTGTTTATGAATTCCAAACATGAAAGCTTCCTCTGTGTTCATTCTAGCTCTCATATTTGATCTCAGGTTGACAGTGACTTCAGCCTGACCTCTCTTTAAAATTGTATAAACTAAGGAAGAGTGTGTCTGAGATTTCAAATTTTGATATGAGGGACAAAATTATTATTTTAAAAAGCTACCACTATCACAGAATTCACTTCTTAAACAGGACTTGAAGTACTGAATCCTTAAGCGTAGCTGTGAGCATCCAAGACCTCAAGTGGAGCGTTGTTCAACTGTCTGAATAGTTTCAGTCCAAAGTCCTTCTGCCTCTCAACTCATGGGTTATTCTCTGATGGCATAACTTTTGTTTATGTTTGTGTGTTAAGGCCTCCAAGAGACTACTCTAGTCTGTAAATAATCTATAATCTAATCCTTCTGACTGTTGTTGATTTTGAAAAGCCATCTTTGCAGTTCCTTTTGAACTAGAAAAAAGAAGACCATAACATATGGGCCCTGTTTAAATATGAATGGCAGGGTATACACTGTTTCCAAGTATCCACTGAAAATTTTGGAGGAACGCAAATTCCTACCATGGTTGAACACCATTCTGCTTCCAGGTGCCCATCAATCCCCTTTAAGAGGTTGTCATTCCACCCCCAAAATGCTTCTGTTACTCCACAGAGTTATCATTTTACCCTGGTTATTGTCTTTCCAATATGAGAATATTTCTGCTACTCCAGGGGTCATCATTCCACTCTTGGGGCTGTCAATTCCCTCCCGGAACACCTCCACCTCCCAAGAGCTGTCATTACAGTTCCAGAGCACTAATTCAATTCCAGGGACTGTCATTCCACTCCAGGGTCTGTTTTTCCATATCTGCTAAATAATCCCATCCCCATTGCGGAAATGGAACCAGACATCAAGGTATGGTTCAATCAGAACTTTTCTGATAATTTCCAAAGGTTGAAAATAATTATATTGGTATTTTGTGCATTTAATTCATATTATTCAGGTTGAATTCTCATTAGTGAATTTCTGAATGCATGTCTGTATTTACCATAATAGTTTGTTTTTGTTCTTCATCGCTCAAAGAATATCATTGTTTTGGAAGGTCTGTCCTTGGAATACAATTAGTGAATTTGTACTCAAAAATCAATGTAGCTTTCCTAAGTATAAAGTCTTGTACAAAACAAAGAAAGGAGGAGGGGGAAAAAATCTCTAAGGCATTTATTCTAATGATAAAATATTTTACTTACGTTTAATGAAACAATCAATGGCTTTGTAGTCCTACTATTGGTCTGTTTTATTGCCTAATCCCACACATTTTTCTTTCTCTTCTGTTTCATCCTGTATTTACGACATAATCACTGAGGCTGATGAATCATCATTATATAAGGAGAACTGTGGGTAGTGCTACAGCCAATACTTTTCTGGATCCAATCTAGTTTCCAAACTCTTTCAACTTTCAACAAATATAAATTCTTTGGCTTTGGACCCATGTCATCCTTTGATAAAGATTTAGTCATCAACTTTTGGGCTATGACTCTGCTTGCATCCATTCCAATCCAGGCACAAGCTCTTTAGAGTTTCTGAATGACCTTCTTTCCCCTAGAAATGAATAGGATTTTTTCTCTTATAACCCAGTTGCTGGAAAAGCAATGTCTAAGGACTTGACTCACCTGTCTCTCTACCACAACCTTCCTCTATGGATCTCTAGGCAATGTATACAGGAACTTGCTCATTTTATTTTAGCTTTACGATATATGGTAAAGTACATTAGCCTGTGAAATAAGGGGCTGGATCCTGTAGAAGAGATTTCTGTCAGCAGAATGGGAGTTTCTCACTTCCTCCTTCTTGCCATAGTCAGGAGGGCTTCCAAAACACTGCTTCTGGAGGACAAAGTCCCCCCTTCCCATAACAGTGACGAGTGAAGTTGAATGATACAAAATGGTCCTGTAAAAATATGTCAGTGGAAATCCATTGCCAAAAGCCACTCAGTCAGTTTTGTACTGGAGCAGAGATTTGAAACCAGATTTTGTTTTTCCTGGACACAGTTGAGTGCTTAGTTAGCTGGGCACTGGGCACCTAGCTGGGCACTGACTATCCTTTCCTGCTTAAGTCTTTTTTAGCCATCTCCTAAATGAATATGCTGATTAAAACCCTGAAGGCTACAGGAAGGAGGAATTCTCAATATGACATAGATTGACACTATAAATGAACCCTCGGTTTACAAGGCTAAGATAAGACATTTTGGAGGACATTAATTCATAGGGTTGCCATGTGTTAGAAGTGGCTTTACAGCACTTAACACATACACGCAGCCTCCATCTCCTGGTTCCACCTCCATGATTTGTGGTCTGCAATCTAAGATCCTGGTACAAAACTTTTAAAGTGAATCTAGCTACCATGTATTTATGCACCTGACATAGGACAAACATCATAGAGGGAGAGAGATTTCTATCACCTCCTCCACCTGGTCCTAGTCCATGTTACAACAATGAACAAAGTTCCTTTCAGGCAAATGCCTGAAACAGGAAACCTTCTATCCCAGGCAACTGGCTGCCAGATGCTTTGTTAAATTTTCTCACCTGGAGCACAGTGAGGTTGCAAAGAGGCAAGGAGTGGGCAGGGATGGGCAAGACTGACAGTTTGGCCCAGGATTCAATTTGTCAGTATGCTTGTCTGTCAGTTCAGCTGTAAAGACCAGCTGGCAGTACATCTGAAGAACATGCTGTGAGCCCCTTTATATATTTATATCTTTGTTGCATCTGCTCTTTTCAACAGCCTTTTTCATTACACATCTGTCTAAATGCCTACCCTCCTGTTGTGATATAGTTATCTGAATCTACAAAGAGCAACAGCCCACTTCCTGTTCCTGTCTGAATCTCTCTGTCTCTCCAGTTTCCTGTCAGGCATGTTATTGGTAGTCCTGTTTTCAGTTTTAAATCATCTTTTTAAATAGTTTGTGTCTGCTGGTGCTTGGCTATGAGTTCAATCTATGTGAGAGCTGAGTCAGTGTACGTGCTGCTAACCTTTGAATCAACTCATTGTCAGGTAAAACTACTGTACTAGGAATATTTTTAAGGGAGGTTAGCTGACTGGTCACCTAAAATTCTGATTCTCCTCCTTTGAATTCTAGTTTCTTTTACTGTTTTCATTCCAATCCTCCCTTGACAGTCACCTGTTATTCTGAAACCTTTGTTGGGGGGTTAGCAGTAGATAGAGTGATAAATAAGGACCAATGTGAGAACATAAGAGGAGTGGTTCATCTGTTTTATGCAGCAGTCAGCTAATTGCCCTAAAGGGCCAACCAACCAGCCATAAAGGCCAAAGCAGGCTTCTAGCAATGGTATTAACAGGTTTGTGGCCTCCAAGATGATTCTTTAATTATAGTGGTTAGTAATCACGGATGGACCTCTCCTCCTTGACTCTTTTAAAGCAACTTTTAAAGCAACTTTTAAAGCCATTTTAAGACGAGAAAAACTTGAATTTAAATCTCCACTCAGCTATGATGCACCCTTGGTTATGCTATATATGTCACTGTTCTCAGCCTAATTTCTTTGAAATGATTAATATGAAGATAAAATAAAAGAATCACTGGTATGCTATGCTGGCTTCTTTGGAGGAAGGGTCATTGAATGGCATGCAAACAACTGCAGAATATTTGATCCATCACATGTAGATCATTTAAACATTCATTAAACATGGGTATAGTGGTAAAACAGGGGAAAGCCTTTTAAAGATAGGTCAACATCCTTAATGAGGGTCAAATATAACTCTGGTAGGCACTTTTATCTAAATGTTATCTGAGTAGTACCCTGGTGAGAGAAGATATCTTGGGAAATAAGGCTTATCTTCTTTTACTAGTAGTGAAGGTTCCTGTTGTGTGTTTGGTACCCTGGTGAAAGCAACCCAAATGAACTCATAAAAAGCCATGAATGGCTCCATTTATTAATTAATCTGCAATTATCCCCTGAGGATACTTTGCAGTATTGTATATAGGTAAAGCAAATTTTAAGCCATTATTGCACAATTAAGTAAATGAAGCACACAGCTGATTGCTCTGATCAGTAATGAACTTTCATGAAAGCCCGATCACAATATTGTCACATAATTTGGAGAGCTGAGAAGTTCACAGGGAAATGTTTGAGCGATGCTGGCATTTTTAAAGAAGTAAGATTAGCCAAGATAATGCTGTCTTACATGCAAATGATGTGTGCACATGTGTCTTAAAGCATAGGCATTGCTTTGGGAGAATTATGCTTCCTTGGTGCCATGTTTTACAAAATGAGGTGTTCACTTGAGTGATTTTATGGGCCAGCGCTATGATTTGCCGTATCAGCTACAGGGCTGCTGAGCCACTACATCTGTCACAGTCTGAAGTGTTACACTGGCATTGTGAGCTGACACACCACATGCACAAGGCAACACAGTAGGGAGAAGGATCTGACTGGGGACAACTGCCCATCATGGTGAGGTTGATGGTGAAATTATGACAGAACAATCTATTGGTGGAGTCAAATTGTGTTACCAGCTCTGGGCTGGCCGTTGGTCAAGTGTCCTTGCAACTAACAAGCTTCTAACAGGATAGATTTTTCTTCCCAGCTATCAAGATCAGGAGTCTGCGTGGAACCAGGATCAGACAGTTGCCTCGGTGGAAGTTCCTTTACCTGTAAAGGAAAACCTTTCTGTGCAGAGGCTCAAACTGCATAATAATTTCTCTCTCAAGTATGGGATGATAAACTCCCTGAGGCATATGAACATCTGCATTACATTACAGGTAAAAAGGAAGGTGATTCACCCATCTGCTATTCTGCCACTATAATAAAATGTCTGATCTAGGGAAGCATCTGACCCAGGTCTATAGCAGTATGAGTCCATCCTCACAGCTGTTAACTGCACAGTATATTCTTTAATATCACAGGATTGGCTTTAAAAAATGTAGATGGCATGCAAAAAACTAAATAAAGAAAAATGCTTGCTGAGCTGTTGGCTTTGCAAGGACCTAAAGATCCCCAGTGTGTGTGTGTATAAATTTGACATTACATAGTAATTTTCATCAGTGTTTATATTGGTCCATCAACAATGAGATTATGGCGAGAGGAAAAGTCAAAATGACTGCTGATATAAAATTAGCTGATCTGCCATCTCAGAGCAGAAACTCTGGGAGCTGTAATCATTTTTTAAGGTTATTGTACATTTGTGCACTCAGTGACAAGAACTGAGTTTTCTACTTAATGCTATAAAGCAACACTGTATAAATACAAATAGTTTAATTTTCCTCTGCAGTCACATCCTCCTACAGTGGAGAGTGCAATTAGGAAAAAGCTACATTGCATGTCTTGAATAGTGAATGCAGCTGATTGTTAATCATTATATTTACATAGTTTATATGAAAAATATTTAAATTCATGAATACTTTAACTTTTCTTTGCCATAGCATTAATACTTGAACAGGAGTGGAATGTATAATATTGTATGTGCTGCTCCTTTTGTAGCATTTGCTGGGGAAATGGGTTGAATAGCAGCATCCAAGGTAAGGACCATTCAAGCAAGAGTCAATGGGATATTCCTTGAACTAAGATGACATGTTGCAGAATGGGAAAAGGGGAGAGATGCATAGATTACTACATTACTACAGAATCATATTTGCATACAGAAATGATAAGCTATAATATATTAAAAGATATGGGGGGAAATCACCCCTGTGAAGCCTAATTTGCAAACTGCCTGGTAAGGCATATCTCAGATTAATTTTGCGATATTTTGTCATTGGTGTTCATATTGATTTCCACAAAAACGCATTAGATAAAGAATTTATGCGAGACACAGAAAATCTCATTTGTACAACAAACAGTAATAGTTGTGTCTGCTTTATGCACAGAAGCAAAAGATGAAGAAAGGTTGCACATGTTTAGATAATTTGCAAAAGGCTTGAAAGTAGACAGGTTGTATTTTCACAGTCCCAGCCATCTGAGAATGAAAAATGGGACTTTGGGGGAAGTGTTCAACAAGTTTTATTTTTCTTTATAATTATATATACTTATTTTCCACCCCATCTCCTTATATATCTATAAAGAGCACCTGATAAAGAATAAGAACCATCACTATACCCTGAAACATGCAATAGTGAGCCACTTCTGCATTTTTGTCACTTTCAGAGGTAACACATATCAAGGTTGTCATGAGACATATCATACTAGGGAGTAATATACAGGACTAGCCTAAGCAAATCCATACCCTTCTAAGCCTATTGGCTTTAATGGACGTAGAGGGATGGAACTTTCCAGACCCTGTAAAAAACAACTTTCATAGGTTGCATGTGGGCTATGTTTCTACTTCAAACAGGATCCCAGTGTATCTTGGAGTAGAATTAGTTCCTCAAATATCTGGAGGGGCAAATATTAAAACATTCAGAGCTTGAAAATACTTTGACTTAGAGACACAGTGTTTCTTTTGCATAGATCCATCCCTGACTTTTAGCATATTAACTAACTCACACCAATTTAGTTCATATTTAGGGGGTATTAGAGCCTCTTGTGGCGCAGAGTGGTAAGGCAGCAGACATGCAGTCTGAAGCTCTGCTCATGAGGCTGGGAGTTCAATCCCTGCAGCCAGCTCAAGGTTGACTCAGCCTTCCATCCTTCCGAGGTTGGTAAAATGAGTACCCAGCTTGCTGGGGGGTAAACGGTAATGTCTGGGGAAGGCACTGGCAAACCACCCCGTATTGAGTCTGCCATGAAAACGTTAGAGGGCGTCACCCCAAGGGTCAGACATGACCCGGTGCTTGCACAGGGGATACCTTTACCTTTACCTTTAGTGTGTGTGTATGTGTATACATGCACACCCCAAACCCCCCCAAATTTAATCATTTCTAACATTTTTGTGAACTTGAGGTATTTTTCTATCCCATGCATATATCTCTGAGGTTATCATGAAGAGTCATCAGATTGTCATGAAGGACTGTTTCTGTCCAGGACACTTAGAATATTTCCTTGTATAATTTTTTAAAAAATCCTCAGGTTTGTATTAGCCTAGTAGCAAAAATATGTGAATATCTAGGATAGTGCCTTTTTTCAGAATCAGAAGGTGAACTGTAAATGGTGCTTGACTGTGCTTTAGGGACACTGTTTACTACTGTACAGGAGACCATGTTCTAGAAGGTATGTTTTGTTTTTAATAAATTATACCATAACTAGGGATGGGCATTCAGCCAGTTCATGAGTCAAAATTCAGCATGATCTTGGCCAGGTATGTGGCCCACAATCTGATGTTTGGTGCCTTCCCTGAAAATTTACTGGACTTTTGTCTGGTTCAATTAATTTGTTCAGGTCATTTCAACCTAACACCTGCACAGAGTGAATCTGCTCATCAATTTCCAAGCAGGAAATGACTGAAACAGACTGGTGAAATGGCTCACAGACATTTCAACCAAATAGATGATGGGCATGCCAGCCATTTAAGACTAACAGCAGGGCGGGTCCACTTATCAACTGTTAGGTTTAAATAACTCTGAGCCATTTAAATTGTCCCTTTCACTCCCTTTTAAGCAGGAAAAGCAAATCCTTCCTGGGTGCTCTCCCACTCCTTTCTCCCAGCCACCATTTGATTCATGGAAATTCCAGCTCAGTTTGATTCAAGGACTACCCTGAAATGAAGCAAATTGAAATGTTTAGATTCATGCCCATCCTTAATCATAACCCAGGGTTTTTCATTTATTTACATTTTTTGCTTCTTGAACTTTATTACCAGAAACTTCATTTTGACTTGATTTCATTGTACAGTCCATCCAATCTCTTAGTCATTTATTTAAAAGCATTTTTACCCTACAATTTTGAGTCATAGCATCCAGGGCAACTTTCAATATCAATGCTAAAAAAGGAAGTTAGTTCAAAGGATACATGGAATAAAAGCATAATGCATCAACTCTAATATTCCTTACTGGAAAATGCCAGAGTTTTTAAAAAATGGGCAAAAGAACAGGAGGGAAAGATGACAAAAACTGGATTATGACTTGGGTCCACCAAAGCATTTCTGCAGAAGGATTTCCCCCCACAGTCCATAGCTTCCTTGTATTTTCCACCCCAGTGCATCTCAAATGATTCTACAGAATTCTGCTTCCATAGGAGAGAGTTCATTTCTGGCTATAGCAGGAGGGGTGAGGTGAAATAGCCATCCTCTGTAGGCAGAAACTTTTCTGTCTGTGTTCTATGGTGGATCCAAGGAACGGCACACAACTCAATGTAGTTTCTGCAAAAGTTGTCCAAGCTAGGCACTTGACAAACAGCTGTAGCAAGAGCATTCTGCCACACAAAGATCCTGGATCTGGGAACTCAACAGCAGTAGAACAAGTCTTAGAGGGAAAATGCTGGATCTTAACATTGCCAGGTTGGTTTTGTTTTCCTCCCAATGGGAATGCTATTAACAACCCCTTGTTTTCCAAAAGGCAATGCTTTGGCAATGCTGCTGAGGAATATGGAAACCTTTCTGTGATATCCCCCTTCCTTCAACATTATACGGCATTCAAGGAATTCCATATCAGCCAAAAACAGCTATTGGGAGTATTAAGATTTTCCTGACTAATGAGGTAAACAAATCTGTGTCTGTTCTATTTGCTTATCAGAGAACATCTAAAAAATAGTAGTAAGTCATTTTGCTGCTAGAACCATTGTGACCTAAGTGGATAATCAACAGTACAGTGATCCGCAAATGTCTCCTCTCACTGAAGTAACAGGGCTACCTGAAGGGATTGAAAGGCCTGGTACAAGTGTGATGTTTGGGCTCAGCAGTTACCCCCAGCAAGGACCTATTTATGTGTGTGCAAAACTTGGGAATTATGTCCTGCATATGCTTTAACTTTGCTGAAGAAAATAACAGGTCTTCCCTACTTGACAAGGATGCCTAAGCAGAGAGAATTAATCTCAGAGCTAGTTACACTTTAATACCCCAGTTACTCTTTTAAGGAAAATTTTAATCAAAAGAACAAGAATTCTGTTGACTAATGTGACATGGCTGAAGCATAGGCCAATGGTATTTACAGGAGCTAAGACTGGGAACTCTTGATTTATAGGGACTCAGGGCAAATTACTCCAGTTGCCTGCCCTCCTCTGGACAGCCCTACCATACCACAAGGGAAAGATATTTCACCACTATACAGGTAAACAGTGTTGGTTTTTAAAAAGAGTTTGTGTTTTGCTTTGGCCCAAAAAAGCAAGTAGATTCAGGGATGAGGGCATTTTAAATTATGGTGATATTCTACTTGCAGACTTTACTTTGGTGTGATATGAGATGTAACCATGTGAAACTAGAATTGTTTGGTTATTCATGGTGACTATGGACCAATGTCTGTATGATATTTATAAGCAATGATCTTCATGACAGAGTGGGGATTTAAACCAAAGACCCTCTGGCCCTGGTCCAGTGCTCTGATCTCTATATCACATTGTTTTTTTCCCTGCATTAATATCATCAGCTTGTAAAGAAGGATGGTCCTACAGTATGGTACAGGTCAGGATTTCTTGAAACAAGATTCAGCCCAAGATGTAAGAACTCACCCTATTTTTTTTTCTGGTAAGTATTATTTCAATGGGGAGGAATTTAGCTTTTTCCCTTGTGAAAAAAAAAGGACAAGCTTAGTTTCATGCTTGTAGCCAATGTTTTCAGACACGATCACTATATTTTCCTTAAGCTGCAAGACACTTAGCAGCTCACCATATCACTGAAGTACTTCCCTTATCATGACATATGTGCATTGATAAAACACTATGAAAATGTAAATCTAGTACCACATACTATATTTTTAGATTGACAGAACTCCATATATATTAGCCAAATGTCTTGATGTGATCCTGATGCAAGAAAGCTGGATTTCTAGTCAAACTTTTCAAGGATTCATTTTGCTATTAAATGTAAATATGCCACAACTGTAACATGCAGTGAAAGAGTAGGGAAACTGCATATTAAATAGTGTGGTCCAGATGTAGGGACCCTTTTGCAAGGTAGAGGGTTGTATCCAAAGATCAGTACACCCACACCCTGATGGAAAAATGGTCACAATGGAAATAAAAATGGGATCATACAAATTTCCCCAAATCAGAAAATATATTTTAGCATAGCCTAGAGTTCATCCAGAATGGGCGGCTGGGACTTACTGCAGCAGCCATTTGGCACAGTGGGAGGTGGCTGGGAGACGTGGTGAACAGACGGCACATGGAGTGTGCATGCTGCTCAAAGCAGCGTGTACGTGGCAGGAGTATGAGGTGGGCTGGTGCATGGCTAACCTGGCTGGGAGGCCAGGTGCTCAATGCCAGGTGACCCTGGGGGTAGCCAAATGAAGTGAGTGCCTGATGGCCCCTCCAATAGGGTCACTTGTCTAGGAAGAGAGTCCAGGAGCAAGGGGTCTGCTCTCATGGCTGGGAAAGCAGCAGGTCCTAGGGTGCCCCTGGATTCTAATAATGAGCAGCCAGATGTCTGAGGGTGTGGAGGTTCCTACCTTGTGATGGTCCAACCCTCTTTGGGAGGGCATTCAATAAATACTGCCATCACGAGTCGTGTCTCATTAGCCCAATGCCACCCTGTCAGATAAAGGGATTTATAACAGAAGCCTGCTTCCATATGCAAATTGCTAGGTTTTGGTGGTTAGTTCCAAAATAAATAACATATAGTAGTCTGTATCCAAAAAGTTTCTGTAATGATGTAAAGACTGAAAGCAGTGCTATGATAGTATGTCCTGTAGTTTAGAAGTTGCATAGAAGCAGTTCTGAAAACTGACTCAGAATTTGCTAGCAATTTTAGCTGCTTGTTTCAGTAATTGTGACATTGTTCTTCTGATGAAGTCATTAGAGATCTGATGATCAGAAGACATTCCAAGGCAGATAACATTTTGTCTAGAAACATCACCCTGAATAGCATCGGGGGGGGGGGGGCATACAATCAGCCATTGCTTTGTGCAGAACTTATGTCTTGAATTCAGCATTTTTAGTCACCCAACAGGATATGATATTATTAAGTACCAAACGATACACTGTTGCAGTTCCTAAGGAAATATGTTGAAGAAACTAAGTTGGCAATTCCGCGTCCTCAAGAAAATGACTATAGTGTACCGTCTCCAGGGCCTCATTACAAAGCACAATTTGCATTTAAATGTCTATAGCCCTTAAGCAACAAGATTGTTTGTTTGTTTATAAGTATGGATATGATCTTGCCAGGTTTCCGACAGAGCTTGTCCTTTTTCAAGGGATTAGCACCAGGCAGCCATTTAACCACTTAGGAAGTTGGTATCGCCAACTGCCATATGTCATGAGTGATGGAGTTTTGCTACACTTTCCAGCATTGTCTTTCCTTACAAAGGCAAGCTTCTGTTCAAGCCTCAGTGCCTCATGTGTTTCCCATTAATGAAAGCCTTTCATTCTGCTTCACACACGGCAACAACGGGAGAGCCATACTGCTAGGCGTTGCAAATGGCAAGCTTTCGACACAAATTGACACATCTGTTTTGCACCTGAGACTTCAGGAACACCAGGCAATTCAGTCTGCGGCCAACTTCCTAAGGATAGCGGGGGGGGGGGGGAGCTCACATATTTCCTTTGATGGATGAGACCCTTGTCGTTGTCTGACTATTAGTATTTGTACAAAAGGAAAGAAATACTCCCTAGAGTTCCTGATGTTTTATACTTGAAAATGCGGTACTGTATGAACTGCTGACCAAAGATGAAAAGGCCTTGACATTCCATTTCTGATTTCAGAATATATGAGAGACTCTGTAAAAGCTAATAGCACTGGAGACAATCATAACAAAATAAACTGAACCCTCAAAACAATCAAAGCAATCTTCTTCTTTCTTCCCCTTCAGTGAAAATCAGCATTAGTTTGTCATCAGGCAGGTGTTGATTTGCTACCTTCTTTCCTATCCACCTTTCCTTTAACCTCTTGCATGTGTAATTATTTTAATGAAATTACCCCATACAGTTCTGCAAGCTCTGATTGTATTCCTCACTGATTAAGAGGCAAAAGTATCTCTTCTAAACAAAAGCATTTTTATGATTCAGCAGTCACACTTGTCCAAGGAAATATAGAACCTAAGTGAGACAAAGGAAAACAGAATAACATACAATGGGACATTGCAAAACCAGAATTTTCTAGTAAAAACATAATTAAAAAGATGCACACTTTTACTTAACTGTTTATTTTTTTAAAATGTTCTGCCAGCCTTTTTTATTCAGCCCAAGGCAACTGACAAAGATGAGAACAAAGTTAAGCAAACACAATTAAAATCACAATACCAAATGAGAAAACAGAACAAGAAGTTTTAAAAAGTGAGTCCACGCATTTGCTTATTTATTTATATCTTGCTTTTCTCCCCAGCTGGGACTCAAAGCAATATAGAACAACATTCTCCCCTGTCAATGGGATCCAAGTTTGAACCCAGTGGGTTCTCAGAGCAACTGTGCACAAGAATACAATCACAGAGAGAGAGAGAGGGGGAGAGAGAGAGAGAGAGAGAGAGAGAATTTTAATAATAATGAGAGCCAGGTTGTTGTAGTGGCTAAGAGTGGTGGCCTCTAAACTGGGAAATCAGGTTTGATTCCGCACTCTTTCTCCACATGCAGCCAGTTGGGTGACCTTGGGTTCTCAGAACTCTATCAACCTCACTGGGTATCTGTTGTGGGGAGAGAAAGGGTAGAAGATAGTAAGCTGCTTTGAGACTCCTTTGGGTAGGAAAAAAATGGGGTACAAAACCCAAGATCTCATCTTCTTTCTAATATGTCAGAAGAATATATTTGTCTTTAGGCAACATATAACTCTAAAATCATACATCAAGGAAAATAAGAAAAACTAGCTTAAGTAACACATTTGAAATCTGTATTACATGGCACAGTTTTACAGTGCTAGAGACAAAGGTTACAGCTCAAGTGTTTTCTACATTGCTGGCCAATGCAGTCTCAGTGTACCACAATCAAAGCCTTTAGTCTATTAGAATTCAAGCTAGTTTTCTTCTCAAAGTTCTTTACCCAATTATAGTTCTCTGAGCAATCATCATCAGATGATGATGGCAATCCAATCAGGATGTGTTCTTGCTAGAACCCCCTAGAAAATTATCTAATCACTTTTGATTGTCTCCCACCGATCTGGTGTCCACAGGTTCTCATGATAAGTCAGTTATCCCATCCCTTATCTTGTCCTTGAAGATGATATGGGTCATGTAAGCAGAGAGGCCCAATTACTTACAACTGCAATGTGCAACAAATTCATTATTATACATATTAACCCTTGGAAGAAATCAGGGATGCTTTGCCTCCCCCTCACCGCCAGTGGCCTAACTGTGATGCAAGCTACCCTATGTAGGCAAAGCCACTACAATTCTATAAATAAGGTCATTTAAGATTTTCATAGCAGCACAAGGAATAATGTCAGCACAACAGACATACCAAAACAGAAGTACAGAAAAGGCCCTCTCAAGCCCTTACTGCCCTCCTTGACAGGACAGATCATCAGCCACAGCATTCTGGCTATCTTTAATGTAAGTGACTTTAATAATGAAATTCTGCAAGCTCAAGGCCCACCACAGAATCTGGACATTGTTTCTCTTTATTCAATTAATGCAAGAGAGAGAGTTGTGGTCAGTTTCCGTGACAAATTTGATACCACACAGATATGGCTTCCGTTAGTTAAGAGGCCAGACCAAAACTAGCCCCTCATTTTCCAAAGTACAACATGCTTGTCCTCAAGGGAATGGTTTCTAACTCAAACAGACAACAAGATGAAGCTCCCCATCACCTTCCCTTTGCAGCAACACAGCTCCCAGGTGTCTTTCTGAAACATCAGATTTAATCACAAAAAAGTGTTTTCTAATTGTGAGGTACCATAATGAGTTCTTGTACCAACTGCTCCTTTAGACCATCAAAGGGTTGACGGCACTTAGGGCTCTAGATGATCTTAGTAGAAACCCATTTCTTACATAAATCAGTCAGGAGTACTGCCAGCGTTCTGAACCCCTTTATGAATCTTATATAGAAATGGAACAAGCCAAGGAATGCGTGTAAATCCCTTTTTGTGAGTGGCTTAGACCACTCTATAATGCTTGCAAACTTGGGTTCCTGAGGCTTAATGCTGTTAGATCCAGTTACATGTCCCCAAAACACAATGTGATTACACCTAAATTGACACTTGATAGTATCCTGCTTGATGTATCCTCTGAAGCATTTCCCTCACATGTTCCATCTGTTCTTCCCAAGTCTGACTGTAGATGGTGCTATCATCCTGATAAGCAGCTGCAAAAGGTAATCCATGAAGTAATCAAAGCATTAATTTTTGGAAGGTCTTTGAGGTCTCATTCAACCCAAATGGCATCTTAACAAATTGGTAATGCACCAAAGATGACAAAAAGGCAGTCCCATCAGATGTCTCAGAACTAAGAGGAGCTTGCCAATAACCCCATGTGAAATCAATGATGCTGATGTATGTGTTCAAGCCAAGTCCTCAATCAAGTTCTTGATTCTAGGAGTCTGGTATGGATCTATAACAGTTAACTTGTTCAACTTTCTGAAGTCGTATTAATAATACCTACAAGATATAATGTCCATTAGTACACAAGTTAACTCTTGGGAGGAAATATGGGGGGGGGGGGTTGCCTCACATTTCCCCCTCCATTCTCTCACAACAACAGCCCTGTAAGGCAAGCCTGGTTGAAATACATGAAATAAGACCTTGCGAGCAACAGTTCTAGTCTGTTTCTCTATCAGTACAATTGGGATCTAGCCCCAAAGTCTTTACATGATTGCTAATGACAATATCAGTGGACCCAGTGTTGCTCAGTCCTTCAAGATCAGCACCTTCCTGGAATATCATTGATTCTATAGGATTTAAATTAAGTTTCAGATTTGTTCTATGTGACCAGAGCTTCAAGTTCAGAACTAACCCAACTGCTTTTGGATGCTTAAGGAATGACATATATGGTCTAACGACATGTCCCAGGCTCTCTGACCTAACTTCACAAAGCCAAGTGTGACTGGAAACACCACTGTTTCTAAGTATTTTAGCACCCAATTTTGTATGGAACTGTGGCACAAGGAGAAGAAGGGCTTGTTATCCAATGCCATTTTTTCCAAATTGAAAAGGTCTCAGTGTCCCTGTTTGCCCTTCAGTGGGAATTCAAAGGTGTAGTAGGGCAAATAATGTTTCCCAAGGCAACAATAGCTTAAACAATGACCGAAGCCCCACCTCTATAAAGTTGCTGTGCCAAGAGAAATCTAGCCCAAGGAAACTTGGAAAGGTTGCTCTCCTGATGTCACATTTGGCTGTGTAAACTTCAAGATTCGTTTGGGAAACCCCAACCTGACCCTTGGCAGATGTAAAGTCTAGTATGCCCAACTATGCCCAAAAGGCCTATGTTCTCCAGTATCTATGTGAATATGGCTCATTTTCCAATTTAAACTCAAAGTCATACTATTCAAGAAACAGAGCCACACATTTGCTCATATATTGTATAATATAATCCATTCAAAGAGGAAGGTGAGAGAGAGAGACAGAAGGAGAGAAAGGGAGAGAAAGCAAACCATCAGGAGACAGTGCAAATCGAAGCAGGGTATTTGAGTTCTGAAACAGGGGTCTGAGCATTCAAAATCCATGTAAAGGATCCATGTGAGGGGAAGCAGAGACAACTGATCAATGACCAGAATATTGCATCACCATCAAGGGACATGTTGTATATGCCAGGTAAAATGTTGATTTAATGACTGATACCAGCTCCAGTTATAAGACTCAAGTAAAATAATAAAAGACTCCTTTATTTCCTAGCTTAGAAAGGGAGAGAGTTTAAAATGAGTTACCTAACTGGCTGAAAGGGAGGGGGGGAGGGACATTTTAAAGTCCTGGGAAAACTTATCACTAAGATAAATGTAGGAAAATATTACAGCAGGAAGGGAATATGTTTGGAGGGGCATTCTTGGTCTGTTCAGGGAAGCTCATTTTGCCAGCCCATTCAAACGGTTTTAGTTATGTCATTAAGGTGGTCAAACCTATTTGTGGGGAATACAAATGTGGGTGCAATTCATTCTTTCTCAAACTGTTAACTTAGTATGATCTTTTTTCTGGCAAAAGTCCACGGATGATGAATGATTATTCAGTGAAATGCCTTGATTAATGGTATGAAAATCCAGTACTAGGCTTGGCTCAGTTTTCTTTCTGGAATCTTATTATTTCTTTTCATTTAACATGTAGAAAAAAGTTAGTCTCACATCACAATTGTGGGGAGAAGAAAAAACATGAGTTGAACCGGAATCCTGATAGTAAGAACTGGATCTTGATGCACTCCATATTTCAGATCTTGAACAGATGTTTGAGCGTCCCTGATAGCAACTCTCAAACAGATATGACTGAAACCATTGGAGAGCCATTACTAAAAGCCACGCCACCCCCATCAAAGCAGTTATATATGTGTGAATGATCCGCATTATTTAAAAAACGCACACATTTTAGATCAAGAAACATCAATATAAAGCATTGTAGATCATCTAGCAAAGCAACAGAGATCATCTCAGTTCAAAAACTATCCTGAAACCATACTAAGATAGGTGAAGGACAAATGTGCCATCCGGTTAAATCTCATGTTGTCTTCTTGCTACCCACTTAATGGCCTCGCTCAGACCGTTTACGCACTGGGAACTTCACTGCCCCAGCTCCCATGCAGGAGCACAAATTGGGGTTGGATGAGGTACACCAGGCCAAAGGCTCCCCTGTGTGGGTTCAGGAAGAGGTGGGGCAACCTGCCACTACTAAAACTCCATCCTGCAGCCCGGCATGAAACCTCCAGTGCATAAACGGTCTCAGAAAGGGAAGATTTGACACAAGTCCTTTAAATACTGGTTAAAAATTAATTTCCATGCACAAACGGGTAGTTTGTTAATTAAACTTTTGAGTGACCCTTATTCTTTCAACTGGCTAAGCAAAATGTCAAAGAAACTTCAGATTATGGGTCTGGACATCTCAACCCTTAGCATGCAAGATGAAAGGACTATACTAAAACTAATATCACAGAGACTAGAAGATCAGGATACCCAGATTCTGGGCTCCTCTAACAACAAGTGGGCGTATTTTTGCCCGCCCAAGGAGACTTATGGATCCAATTGGTTTCCAGAATGCTCTGCGGGACCCAAAACCTCCCAGCATTTTGCTGGCGGCCATGGTGGAGGACTGGCAGTTCCACCTGTCGGCCGCCATAATTGCTCATAGACGTCCTCTCTGCCCTCAACTCAAACGGGCACCCTGGTATACCAGGGAGCTCCGGGAGAAGAAGAGGGAATTGAGATGACTAGAGCAAGTGTGGCGGAAGGCTTGTGACGAGGCTACAAGAACATCTCATTGCACGCTTATGAGGGCATATGAGATGGCAGTGAAAGTGGCTAAACGTGACTTCTATGCCGCAGAAATTGCATCCACTAGCTCTCGCCCAGCTCGACTATTTAGGGTTGTTAGATCTCTTACCGCCCTGGAAGAAGGGCGCCAAAATAGTAGGAAATTGAACATCAGCTGTGAGTCATTTGCAAGCCATTTTGCGGATAAAGTCTTGTCACTCCGCCATTCCCTTTCCACCATGGTCAATACAGTTAATGAACTGGAGGACCATTGGCCGCCTTTGGAGGCAATGTTTGATGGCTTCAGGTGGCTCTCTCTATCCAAAGTGGACAGGTTGCTAGGGAGGATGAGGGCAACCACTTGCCCCCTCGATCCCTGTTTGTCTTGGCTCCTTAAGGGAAGTGATGGATGGATAGGTGATCAGCTCAGGGACATTGTCAACTGCTCTCTCCAGTTGGGGGAGTTCCCTGAGGTGTTGAGGGAGGCAGTGGTGTGCCCTCTCCTCAAGAAACTATCTCTGGATCCTCATGACCCCGCAAGCTACTGCCCGGTAGCACACTTAGCGTTCCCGGGTAAGGTGATGGAAAGGGCTCCAGCGGACCAGCTCCTAGTGTTCCTGGAAGATACTTCGGTGCTCGATCCGTACCAGTCTGGCTTCCGTCCTGGTCACGGGGTTAAGACGGTATTGGTCTTCTTGTTGGATTACCTCCATCGCCAGCTTGACCGAGGCCCAGGGGATATGAGGGACCACCTGTCGCCATATGCCCCCCGCAGGGCCTTACGTTCTGTGGGGGCTAACCTATTGGTCATTCCCGGTCCCAAGGAAGCTCACCTGGCCTTAACCAGGGCCAGGGCCTTTTCGGTCCTGGCCCTATCCGGGTGGAATGAGCTCCCGGAAGAGCTGCGGGCCCTGCAGGAATTGTCATCATTGCACAGGGCCTGCAAGACGAAGCTCTTCTGCCAGGCTTTCGGTTGAGGCCAGGCAGCAAGAAGATCTAGCCCCCCTCACAAATGTGATGTCTGTCATCTGCCCCCTCCCTTTCCCTTCTTAGTGGGTGTGGAATTGGGTTAGTTATACTGAATTTTGCCACCATTCTTGTCTTAACTTTTGTATTAATTTTTTATGTTTTATTGTGCTTTTATTGTTTTAGGGGATTGTTTTTTATGTGACCCACCTCGACCCTCCGGGGGGAGGTGGGATATAAATTAAATAATAACAACAGCAACAACAACAACGTGTATGTTCTCCCAGCTTCTGGGATATTCCCTTAACATACAAATCCATGCCCATGTATCTCCAAATTTTGGAGAGACACCAGTTAAGAAGGGCATTTCTAGTAGCTCGATTAAACATCTTTCCCTCAAATGTCATCCGAGGTAGATTTTTGATGATCCCTCCTCAGGAGAGATACTGTTTACACGGATGTAGTGTCCCTGACATGTTGTACCATATACTTATGGTATGTCCTAAGTTTGAAGTATATTGTCGCCGTTAGCTAATTATCTGAAGAAATTGAAATTCAGCTGTGTTAATGAGAACCACTGGATTAAAATTATACTAAATGTGAGGGACTCACATGTGAGGGACTCAGCAACTATTATAAAAGTAGCAATGTTTTTACTGGCAATTTTAAAGGAAAATCTTTTTACAATAAATTTTACATCTGGAACTGTTTGAAATTTTTATTTTATGCTTTGCAATTTTATGCCAATAAAGGTACTCTGAATCTGAAGTCTATTATTAACTACCCTACATACTCGTGTATAAGCCTAGTTTTTCAGCACCTTTTTCACATTGAAAAAACCCACCTCGGCATATACGCGGGAATATATGGTAATTGAAATAAAAGCCTGCTCCAGCCAGCCAATCATTGCTCTGGCAGCTTGAAGGACATCAGTGGTTTGACTGAGGGACTCTGATCTTTTTTTCCTTTTGCCTTCATTTCTTCCTCTTCTTAATCACTTCTTCCAAACTATTATTTTGGTTTCTGTGTGTGAAAAGCAGGGTACAAAACCCAGCAGCTATTCATCCTCTTGACTTTTCTGTATTTGTTGGGGGGAGGCTGGATGGGAGAGCCTGTGATGATGGAGCATTTATATACGAGTCAATAAGTTTGCCCAGATTTTGTGGTAAAATTAGGTGCCTCGGCTTATGTGTGGGTTGGCTTATATGTGAGTATATACTATACATAATCTTTCACTAAGAAGGTGTCTTACCATGGCCTCCATCAGAACTTTTGTGAGTCTGCATAGTGTAGTGGTTAAGAGTGGCAGACTCTAATCTGGAGTACCAGTTTTGATTCCTTACTCTTCCACAGGCTGCCATCTGGGTGATCCTGGGCTAGTCACAGTTCTCTAAGAACTGTTCTTACTGTGCAATTTTGTTAGAACTTTCTCAGCCTCACCTACCTAACAAGGTATCTGTTGTGGGGAGAAGAAGGGAGCTCTTCTTCTTCTCTTATAATTCTGAGAAGAACTTTTAATTATCCCAGCATGATTTTACTAGGAAGGATGAGGATGCAATTTGGTTCCCAACTCCAAAAATCCTGCCAACATCAGTCTGAAACAGTCCATACAAAAGTGACATGAATTCTTCTGGTAGCTATGACAAATGCCCTTTATCTAAAATGCCATTTAAGTTTCCTGGATTATCACCAAAGAATCAGGAAAAGCATCACTGTGCTGTGCTGAATCATCCTTCATTACCGGATCAGACCTCGGTGTTAGTAGGTCATGACTATCTTATACAACTGTGCTGAATAAATTGGGCTGATGCAGAGGTAGCAGTGAAAACTGACTTCTTTGGCCCCATCAAAGCCACTCATAAGTGTGAAAATGGCTATTGAATACAGAGAAAATTTTCTGCTAATCAGGTTCAAGCCATGTACCCATCCATACATTTTATCTTAATTCACTTGCAGATGAAGATGCTACTGGGCAATAGTCACTATTTAGGCATTTGCACTTTCCCCACACCTTTCTGAAATATAACTCCACAGGCCTCTGAGGATCAGGCAGACTATGTAACTGGGCTACTACCTGTAAAGACTACTTGTTAAATCTATCTATAAAGGGCAGGACATTCTCATGATAACACTGTTTTTAGATCAGTTTAACTCGAGTGATGAATACAAAATATGAAATCCAGTGCATATCCTTTTTTTGTATGTGTTGGGCCAATTTAACAAGGGACAATTTGGTGCTGAGTACGTAGTTCTGTCATCTGACAAGGCCCTTGCTCCCTGAATGCTTAGGACAATCTCCTGGAGTCTCTAGCACAAGGCTCTTGCTCTATCCACTCACAGGGTTAAACCAGTGTTATTTCTAGACATGATTGTAGCAGTCACATCTAGCTACTGTTCTCTGTTCCTTTATACTTATTTGCTTACTAACTATTTAAAAGTATCCCCAGAATTTAGCAGGTGAACAAGTATTAAAATAACACTCTACCAGCTTTGCCACTCATCTGTTGCTATCATATTCACCACATTTTGGGATTTAATCAAAATCATACTAATCCTATGGAAAAGTTTTCAAGTTCCCTGAAAATTCTCACAGCTATTACTATGAAACAGACCTCTCAAAATTGGGCTTGCATTTTGTTTTAGACAAAACCCAGCATGGAATATGCATACTTTTCCTGGGGAATGCTTCTAATTGTAGAGACATTATTTTGATGTTCCTCAAAATTACTATAGATATTTCACCTCAGCAAGACCCTAGTCCAAATTCACCTTGCATTTTGCTTCAGGCTAAGTTCAGTGGCAGCTCTAATTAATAATATCAGCAGTAGGAATAACCATGTATGCTTTTGGAGCAACTATCAAAAGGGGGTTTGTACGTAGGTAACCTCCTTGTTCATAATAGATGCCTTTCCTCCTGTTATGTTTGAAATTATAAACTAGAGAGATGCAGAGAGAATTCTTTTGGGTAACTACAAAGAGAAGAATACTGCAGGGTGGCTTGTCCGTGAGGTTTCTTGTACTTTTCATCAATATGCTTTTAGCCTGACCTGGAGGGCCTGCTTCAGTTGATGGAAGAAAGTAATTAACTCTCTGTGCTCATTACAAACTGTGTAAGCTCATGAGCACAGAATACCCTTTGAAATACACAACCCACTAGCTGTATGACAAAGACTTCTGAAATGTTAGGATAATGATTAAGCATGCCATGCTGTTCTTTTATAAGGTGCGATGGATACTATTATCCTATAATCTGTATACCTGTTGGAAAGAACACTGCAACTGATCCTAGGATTAGGGATGGACATGAGCTGGCTAAGTTCATGATGAATTGTGGGCTGTTTGTGCTTCATAAAGTCAAGTCCATGGCAAGTCAACCAGCACAAAATTTTGAGGAAGCTGTTTATGGAAGTTTCTGCCAGTTCATGAGTAGATACATTTCCAAACAGAGAGTCTTGACTCAATCAAAATGTTTACAAAACTTCAAAGCAAAACCTTTGAGGGCATGTAGAGGACCATCTGGAGGAAGTCCAGATGGGTACATGGCTTGAACCAATCTGAGGGACTGCCTATCTGCCTATGCCCCTCACAGGGCTTTATGCTCTCTGGGTAGGAATTTGCTGGTTGTCCTGGGTCCCCAGGAGATTGCCTGGCCTCGACCAGGTCCAGGGCCCCATACCCCAGTTAGAGGGATCTCCAGTCCTCTGCATCCCATTAAGTTATGAACAAATTTATATGCAGAAGTACCAGATTTCTGTTGGTTGTTTTTAATACCTTTTGGACTCTATTACAAAAAATATATTTTCTAGATTTATTTCATTTATAGTGTGTCTTTCTCTCCAATAGCAGCTGTCAAAGTGTTCTTGACAGTGTTCTTCTCTCTTCTCGCTTTATTATCCTCACATCCACCCTGTATTGTAGGCTAGACTGAGAATGTGTGACTGGTGTGAGGTCAGCAGGCTTTGATGGCAGAGTAGGGATTCAAACTGGATTTCCAAGAACTGGTCTAGCACTGTAACCATTGTACCGTATTGATTCTCTAAATGTTTGGCGGACAACTTTGAAAAATTTAGACTGTTTGACCTATTTCCAGCAAGAAGGCAAAAGTGTCAATGACAGCTTGGGGCAACCTTTCTCAGTCAAGGATTATGATTTGGCAGTGGAATATGCAGGGGCTCATGTGCTTTGTCTAAACATTGAGTGGATATCACAATGACTCAGAATTTTAGATCATTGGGAGCCACAAAGCATAGAGAGTTGGACCAAGAATCAGCAGGACCATGTTCAACTTGCTCCTTAGCCATATAGTTCCCTGGTTGAGTCTATACTTATTCCCAAAATGCTACTTATGAGAATAAGAACTGGAGAGAGATGGAATGTGTCCCATCCTGACCTCCTTGGCAAGAAGGGCAGGGGAAACAAGCAATTAATAAAATGGTTGTAACTAATGACACACAGTTATTTCCACAGGCGGTAAGAATGTATGGCAAGGAAGGAGTGTTAAAAACATTTTATCTTTGTAGCGACATAAAAAAGACTGCGGCTAGGACTGGCAAGTCAGATTGTTTTTTTAATAAATATATTTGGCAGAGAGCCAGTGAGCTCTCTGTTCTACTGAGCACCAATAGTTACTTCAGCAGATGAATCTCAACACAAACTGAGGCTTAAACTACCTCTGCAGCCTTGTCATTTCAATTCTTCACACTGTTGTCTGTGTATTTTGACAGTCTTATCTCTAAAGCCCTTTGAAATAACTGAATTCTTTATGGCTAACCCCCAATGAACAAAGCAAGGAAGCATTCAGGAAAAGCAACAGCCATAGCCCCCTTCTAGAAAGTTAAGAGCAGACAAGGAGAGCTACTGCCTGTGTGTAAACTCTCACAGTATATCAGGGTCTTTTAACCAGGAGGGCATAGTGACAAGCCCAGTTAAAACCTAGAAAGTAAACACTTAATATAGCAACAAGAATGGATTGTGTGTGTGTGTGTGTGGGGGGGTGTTAAAAAGGCCGCTGTAGAACAACTACATGGGATTCTGCTATGGTGTCAGTCAACTTTTAATTACAAACAAACAAACAAACCCAGGAACAATTTTTTAAAACCCACAACTTCTTTTATTCCTTGCCTTTCACCCCAACACCAATTACATAAGCTTGAAGAACCGTGTAAGTCATGTTTCAGTAGTGACAAATGTTGCTAATGTCTTTCACACTGACCTGTATTTTTTAAAAGGTCTACCTATCTCTCTAATGCCTTTCCCACCATCATTATTGTTGGGACAGAACTACCAGGACCCAAATCTTGGACGAGTACAATCACCATAGCTCATTTTTCCCTATCTGAACACCAAAAATGAGTCAAGAAATGTTGTTTAGCAGTACCGTTTGCCTACACTGGTACAGGTTCAGATGTTCAACTTTGAAAGAATTTCTTTCCTATGCAGCCTGCAGTTTCTCAGCCTGCAGTTTCTCTTTATTCCAATCCCCACCCCACCTCCAATCCACAGATGTAACTGGGCATTTGCTCACTTAGTTAGTTAGAAAATCCTTAACCTGCACTAATTCTACCTTCCCTTAGCTAGAGCCTAATCAATTTAAACCTGGAATATTCAGTCTTATAACCTCTAAGCTCAAGCAACATGGTACAGGTTGGGAGAAAGGCCTTCTCCTGACCAATTTGGAATGGGCCAAAAAACCCCACACAACTTTCTTGTTCTCAAAGTCATCAACTGATCTCACACAGTTTATTGCAGTGAGGAAAGGCAAGCCTGTTTGGATTTGTTTTCCTGAGCAGTTTCTTGAAAAGGAAAGCTACTTAAACCAGTTCCCCACTTAGCTCTGATTGGAACACAGCTGACAGTCACTGGTGGCTTCATTTCAAAATGCAATGTCAGCAAGCTATGGATCAGAGTTTACATGGGGTCATTTTTATTTGAAGTGTACAGCATGGTCTATAATACTATTCAGAAGGTATGCTTACCCCTGTGTGGGTATATCAAAAGTAAAGGAATTTCTTTTTATTTATTTATATTGCACAAAACAATAAAAAGGTGAAGAGAAATAAAAATAGAACAATAAAAAAGAAAGATAAACAGCATAAAAACGATCTTAACAAACTTCCACCTTTTGTCATCGAATTTTTTCCTCTTATCTGATACATTTCAGTAAGCACTACTTGTTGATATAGTTCATTTAAAATGCCAGTGTTTTTGAAATTCTTTAACAGATAATAAATTAATAAGTTTTGCCATTTTACACAGTTCACTAATCTTCTTATTCAATAAAAAGTGAAAGATTTTCTTCATATGAGATAACTGATAATTGCTATTTGATAAGTATTAGGCCTGTCAACCCTGAAATGGAACTGTGAGATGGATATGAATCACATTTCTGCTATTGGGTTTGGTTATAGGCTGAGCTACAAACCAAACCACAGATTTATATAAACAAGGAGGTTGGTTTGTGAACTGACCTTTTTTTTATTGGTTCATGAGTTTTGGGACTTTTGGACTCAGCTTGATCTTGAGTCCCTCCAGAGAAATTGAGCTGAGGAATTAAACAGAACATTTTGAGAATATGCATAGATTCAAGTGGGTAGCCATGTTGGTCTGAAGTAGTCCAATGGCACCTTTATGTCCAATGAAGATTTAATCAAGACATGAGCTGTCATGTGCAAGCACACCTCCTCAGACAACGAAACAGAAATCATAAGTGTACAGATATAAGGAAAAAGTAAATAAGTAACTAATTAGTAAACAGCATCACATCAAAAATATGCAGTATGATAATACCTTGCTAGAAAAGCTAACCAATCCTTTGTGCTCAATTGTCATATGTAAAATCTTTGGGGCAATAAAAATGTCATGGCTAGTGGGGAAGTGTCTGCCATTAATCACAGGAACAGCTCAGCTGCTTAAACAGCTTAACAAGAGCCTTCAAGGCTGACTTCACCAAATTACTTGCTGATTGCTCATGTCCCATTGCTCACAATTTCTCTGAATGGAATGCAGAAGATAAAGAGTTGCCAGTGATTCCAAGATCTCCCCATGACAGTAGAACCTCCACTGACATCACTTAATGGACCATGAACCAGATGAAGTTTGTCATGAACTTTTGCTTGTAAACTGATTCGTGCCAATGCCTATCCCCAGGTCCATACTGTGAGGAAAATCTAAGTGTCTCATAAGCATATGGCAAAGCATATGGTAAAGATTAGAATTAGAGAAGGCATTGGAGGAATTAACAAAGTGAAAGGTAAAAATTAACCAATTGCTTTCCTGCTATGTGTCATATGTAGGAAATAGATCTCAAGATCAGTTAATGAAGATTAGATATACTTAGTACAATTGTAGCACCCTTTCGTACAATTATGACTAATGCTATTTCAGACTACTCTCTTGCAGAGATGAGAAGGAAGGGGTGAGGCTTTCTGTAGCCTGTGAAAAGGAAGAGTCAGATATCGTGACAGGGAAGTTCTTGGGGGTGGGGCAAAGGAACCACATTTAAGATGCTTTGTTGCCACTACCCACTCTTTGTTCAGTGGATAAGGGTGGCATAGAGTCCTGGGTCCATGTAGCTTCCTAAAAAGGCTAAGTATTGAGGGCAGGAAGTTTGCAAAGGATCTCCTCCTGTTCATCCAAGCTGTTGAGACAAGTCATCACAAATAACCCTGTCTTCCAGCAATATCATGACCAAGTCGCCCCTCCCCAGCTCAAACAGTGTGAGGGAGAAAAAAAAAACCCTCTTAGAGGCACCTCTCTAGCCAGCTTCCTGGCAGCTTTTTCTTCTGCTGCCAGAACTCCTCTTGAGACTCTGGGCAAAGCAAGTCGGACAGAGATTGCACACACCAGCCCCCTCTCTCTACTGCAGCAGCCGTATTTTATGTGCATGTCCATAGGGTTTTCTTTTTTTAATTCTACATTGATTTTCCTCCCTTCGGTGTTCAGTTCACTTTCTGGTTGTTGTTTTCCTGTGTTTTCTGAGAGTGGTTTTGCTGAATTCAGATTCTCTCTGATCCCCCCCCCCGCCATGCACACACCCTTTTATTACCTCTCAAAGGTTACTCCTCCACCACCCACACTGAGGTCATTCCTACTATTCTGCATCTTCCACCATCCTTCCCACTTCATCTCAGCTAACTTTTTCCATCATATACATTTTCCTTTTATTTTATTTTTTTTTACAAATAATATGAGTTTGGCAATATGAATTTTTTGCTATAATTTGGCCTGCTGAGAGGGGGGAATCAGTTATAGGGAAAGACTGAGGTACAGACAGGAGTCTTTTAAGAAATGGTGAGTTGTGTCTTTGTGTTCAGGAGCTGACCCTGCAGGCAAAGTTCTTTCTGCAGGTTCTGATGGGTAGCCTGGTTTAAACTGGACTATCCAACAGAGCCCACCAGGGAGCCAATCCTATGGTCTGCCTTGAGTTCTGCATGTGTGCAGTTTAGTCAATTTCAGGATTTTAAATTTTTTTGTCTGCATTCTTTTATGTTCTCTTTTATGCAGGAAACTAAACCACAAGGATTTAAATGAAAGGTACGTACTTGACCCTACTGTGCAACTACAATGGGATCATTGTATAATTTTTTGGGGGTGGGGGGACTTTTGACACTACCCCCCATGCATCACAAGTGAAGTTCCCACCCCAGTTAAGAAAACCTCCATTTTTTGGTTGTACACCAGATAAAAAAGAACAGTGCATATGGCAGGCAGAGAAATCTGAAGGAAAGCTTAAAGGCTTGATTCCTTGGTTTCAGTACAGTAAGCAGCATGTATGTATGTATGTCAATATATGTAATTCAATGACATAAAGTCTCTAAATGTAGTGCACTGTAAATTTGAGTATAACATTCCGCTACATTCCAACAAAGTTTTTCCAAAGTGTAAGCTTTCAGAGAAATATGGTTACACACTTGAATTTATTCCACCAAATTATAAATGAAAATTGATTCATATATATATTTACATTATTTTAGGATGATCTTTCAGGAAATAATAACAATGGTATTGTTCTTATTGTTCTAATTCTTGTTGCTGTCTTCTTTGGGGCCCTACTGGTTAGGGATTAAGATGGGATGGCAGATATTTTAAATAAATAACTAGAGTAAATTTCTTGTAAATTGGAGTCTAAGTATATGGTAAAGAATATCATATAGCAAAGTTATTATGGGTCTGGATAGCTTCAGAATGCATTGGTATGCTCTCTTATGTTAAAAAAAATGTGCACATTGAGAATAAACTACATGAGTCCTCAACTAGCATTTACACTTATGTGCTAACTCTCTACATGCAAGCAGTCCCACAGAGCCACTGAATGCCAATGACTTTTTTCCCTTGCATCCGGATTGCTACAAGATCTCTAGTCTCTTTTTCCCTGTGTGAGTGTGTGTAAACATGCATACACAGTGGAAACAATGCTATTTGCATCCAACATTCACATGTCCCACACAAAAGTGCTTTTCACATTTGCATCTAAAAATGACAGAAACGTTCAGAAGAGCCATTACAGGTGGCCAGTCCTTGTCAGAGTCAATTTCCTTCTGCCATCCTTTAAAAGCACACATTGAGGGGTGGGGGAGCCTCTTATGTGGTTTTGCATATTCTCCCCTGCTGTCTAATTGAGGAGAATGTGTGAGATAATTTATGACCTGTTTTGTTCTTGTAAGCCATGGGCATAGAGAGAAAATAGATTGTTCACAAGCTAATATTAGTCTGGTAACATGACACCATCATTTTATTTCTATCAGCTGGATAGATGTCACACATTGTCTTGTAGCAAAATTTGCTTTCGCCCTCTCTCTCTCACTCTCCTTTTTTTTATTCACCACAAAGATTTAGCCACAACCTGTGATGCGAGTACTTTGCTGGAAGGAATCGTTCAGGAGCTGCACCGCTGTGTTATTATCTGGGATCTATTATGTTTTACATTTTTCAAAAAAAACTTTAAGCTAGATCTTTGACATTCAACTGCCTATAAAGACATACACCACCTGATGGGAAGCTTTGATGTGCATTTTGAGGATTAAATAATCGAGATGGAAGGCAATGTGTCTCCAGCCAAGAAGAAAACTATGGAGGAAATTTTGCCTCCTGCCGTTTAGCACCACTGGCAGTCAATACCTTTTAGCTTACCCTCTAAATTTGATTTCATACATATTTACAGACTATTTCTTCCTCTTACTACTAATTCTTTTGAGACCAAATTAAGAACAAAGATAGCAGGAAGAGGCTTCATCAAATAAAAATGTAAATATGCTGCATCTCATTTGCAGATGAAGAAGTTTTATTTAAATATTTTCTCAAATGGAATATCCTTGCCTGAATCATTATCACTTGCAACTGAAGAAAAGTAATAGCCCAACAAGTCAAAGGAATCTATTGGGAATTTTTTTTTTTGGGGGGGGGGGTGAGTGGATACATTCTGGTAACATACTCCAAACTCCCTAGAATTTTCTACATCTCCTGTCTAGGAAAAGAAAAACCACTCTAATAACACATTGATAATTCTATTTCAGTGCATGGAATCTAACCTCATTAATAATACAGATGGAACTAAAACATTATTGTTGTTATTATGCACATGTGCATGCAAACATACATACACACACGCTTCTTTTCATTTTGTTTTCATGTGCTTAGTGCCCGTGGGTAATATGTGCTGTTAGAAATCTAGGAATAATGTAAATAATCCAGCCATTTTTAAAGAGGAAATGAAATCTAATTTTACTTTGCATTCATCCTAGCCTTTCTTATATTAGAGGAAGATTTCCTTCCAGCCATCCTTCTAATATATATTTCCCTATGAATCATTTATCCCCCTCTGCTGAAGACACCTTTTGCTGAAAAAAGATCAGACCCAATATATCTGATCATTATTAGTCCAGGTGGCGCAGGACACCATGGCAGATATCAGCAGTAATAATATTAAAGCTAATACAGATGGAAAGTTCTTAAACAATCAAAATTGCATTTGCTAGATTAGAATCACTTAAGCCTTAATGTAAGGAACATGAAACTGTAGGGTGTTGACTTCAATAAGGCTAACCAAGTGCCCCCTAGACCTCTTCCCCTCATGGCTAATCAAAAGAACAGATAGGAGGATAGGGATCCCTCCTGGTTTTTCACCAAAACAGCAAGTTGCTCTGTACCCCTGAGGCACTCTGTGCGTGGTTGTTGAGCAGGTGGAGATGGTTTTAGTTTGCTTCCAGGTTGAGCGGGTTTTAATGTTGGAATTATACTTTTTACTACGTTTTTTATTGTTGTAACCTACCACAATATGGCTTGCCGATAGCGAGGGTAAGAAATTCAATAAGAAAAATAAATAAATAAATCTTCAATGCCTCCATCTCCATGGAGGAACAGATCACAAGAGTAGTACAGCTGGTGTTCTTCCACCTGTGTCAAGCTAAGCTACTAGTGCCCTACATGGCCCCAGAACACCTATCCACAGTGATCCATGCTATGGTCACCTCTAGAATAGATTCTGCTCTGGAAAATTCAGCTGGTACAGAATGCAACAGCCAGGGTCTTTACAGGCACACCCTAGAGGGCTCACATCCAGTACACTCTCCAACAGCTGCACTAATGACCAGCTGGTGATTTCTCATCCCAAAGAGGCCTATTGGGCCTCAACCAGAGCCCGGACCTTCTCTGTTCTGGCCCCCAGGTGGTGGAATGAGTTCCCAGAAGAGATCAGGGCCCTGTCAGAGCTGAAACAGTTTTGCAGGGCTTGCAAGATGGGGCTTTTCCACCATGTCCTTGATTGAGGCCAATCGGAGCAATACCACCACAATAGCCCCCTCCCACAACTGGCAGCACCAACAGAGAACAGCCTAAGGTGACTCTGGAACTGTATATCCACTAAAAAACAAAAGACCAAGATGATAACAGTTGTTATTACGCAGTTTATGACTATTAAAGGGTTATTGTGTTCAAAATGTTATACTGTTATATTCAAATGTTATAAATCCAAAACTATCATTGTGCTCTATGTACTATGCTAGCAACACAGTGACCTGTGAGCTATAAATTGTGGCCCTGAACCTCTAGGGTGGGTGGTTTAGAAATGTAACAGAAGAAAAAAGTAATATAATATCATAACAATTTTAAGGAAATTTCATGATGTATTCTAAAGCATATCCACTTTAAATCAGGAAATTTAGAACAGAGGAAGGGGGAGGATTATACATTCCCTTGTTCCCAGCTTTTCTCCTTTTATAAAGCTGCTGGGGGGAGGGCTGTTTTGTATAGCTTTTCATGTAATGTTCAGTTATCTTGCTAAGTGAATGAGAGATCACGTAAGTGCTTAGACAAGTGAGTGAACCTGTCAGTGTGTAAATGGATAAATAAGCAAGCAACTAAATGCAAAAATCACCTCCTAAGAATGGAAATGAGTGACTAAGCCATTAATGAATAAATAAGTGCACGTGTTTGGTGTTGTTGTTTTTTAAGCTTTTAAAAGCAATAGAAGAAAGTTTGAACCAAGTGGCATATTACTCAGAATTAAGCTTTGCTGGCCTTAAAGGTGCCACTGAACTAACACACTCACTGAACTGTTGTTTTCAGATCAACATGACCACCTAACTGAATCTATTTTTAAAAGCAAGTTAGACTGTTGAGAAAATGAGAAGATATACTTCAAGATGTACAGACTTTGGCATTATCCTTATCCATTGGTTCCTATATATATTTCTGAAACATCCTTGGGGGACGAATGGTATGGCTGTCTGAGTTGCACCCTGATTGGCTGTGCCCCTACAGCTCCCGCCCTCCCTCACTGAGCCCTCACCCCTCACCTTTCAGACATGCCTGGCTGCTAGAGCCAGTCACGTCTGTGACTCTATGCTGCTCCATGGCCTTGCAGGGCCCCAGGTAAGAAGCCCAGCTGCCGGGCTGGGGGGGGGGAGAGAAGGGAGCACTTCCCCGTGACTGTCCAAGCACACCCGCCACCTCACAGAGGCGCCGGGTGTCCTTCCTGGCTGTGGAGAAGCGTTCCAGCTGCCGGGGGGAGGGAGTGCTTCCCCGCGGCTGGCCAAGCATACCATTTGCCTTGCAGAGGCGCCGGATATGCTTCCCGTCCACGAAGAAGCATTCCCCCTGATGGGGGGAAGAGAGCTCTTGCCCGCCGCCAGCCATGCACACTGGCACCTCACGGAGGCGTGGGGGTGCTTGCTGCACCACAGGGAATTGTTCCCGCCACCAGGGGGAATCGCTTCCCTGCGGCCCGTAAGCTCACCTGGTGCCTCTGCTGAGGCACCTGGTTTGTCTATTCCCCTCTCCCCCTATGAATGCGTCCACGCAGCCCAGCCACCACTTTCTGCACCATGGGACAGCGGCCAGGCTGGTGAGGGGGATGTCCCTTTCAAAGCCCATTCTTATGAACGGGCTTTGCAGCTAGTTTTAATAGCATCCTAAAGTATCCAAGAAAAGTGTGTATCCATCCTTTGCTTGAAGACTGCCAGTGAGGGGGCGCTCACCACCTCCTTAGGTAGCCTATTCCACTGCTGAACTACTCTGACTGTGAAAAATCTTTTCCTGATATCTAGCCTATATCGTTGTACTTGAAGTTTAAACCCATTACTGCGTGTCCTCTCCTCTGCAACCAATGGGAACAGCATCCTGCCCTCCTCCAAATGACAACCTTTCAAATACTTAAAGAGGGCTATCATGTCCCCTCTCAACCTCCTTTTCTGCAGGCTGAACATTCCCAAGTCCTTCAACCTATCTTCATAGGGCTTGGTTCCTTGGCCCCAGATCATCCTTGTCGCTCTCCTCTGTACCCTTTCAATTTTATCTATGTCCTTCTTAAAGTGAGGCCTCCAGAACTGCACACAGTACTCCAGGTGTGGTCTGACCAGTGCCGTATACAATGGGACTATGACAACTTGTGATTTTGATGTGATGCCCCTGTTGATACAGCCCAAAATGGCATTCGCCTTTTTTACCGCTGCATCACACTGCCTGCTGATGTTTAGTTTACAATCCACAAGCACCCGAAGGTCTTGTTCACACACAGTGTTACCTAGAAGCGTATTCCCCATCCAGTAGGCATGCTTTTCATTTCTCTGACCCAGATGCAGAACTTTACACTTATCTTTATTAAATTGCATCTTGTTCTCATTTGCCCATTTTTCCATTGTGTTCAGATCTCGTTGAACTCTGTCTCTATCTCCTGGAGTATTTGCCAGTCCTCCCAATTTGGTGTCATCTGCAAACTTGATGAGTAGTCCTTCCACCCCCTCATCTAGATCATTAATAAATATGTTAAAAAGTACCGGGCCGAGCACTGAGCCCTGAGGTACCCCGCTACTCACCTCCCTCCAGTCTGATGAAACACCATTGACAACAACTCTTTGAGTGTGGTTCTCTAACCAATTCACTATCTACCTAACTATCTGAAAATCCAGATTGCAGTCCTTCAATTTATCCATCAGTCGGCCTGGTACCGACTGATCCATGATCCATGAGAACATCATGGGGAACCTTATCAAAAGCAACAGAGGTCAGACTCACTGGTCTGTAGTTTCCTGGGTCATCCTTCCTACCTTTTTTGAAGATCGGAATAACGTTTTCTCTCTTCCAGTCCTCCAGGACATCTCCAGTCCTTAAAAAGGTCCCAAAGATGATGGACAAGGGTTGTGCAAGTTCTCTGGAAAGTTCTTTGAGCACTCTCGGGTGCATTTCATCCGGCCCAGGGGAATTTATCATCCAGTGCTGCTAAATGCCTCTCAACAACCTCTCTGTCCATGTCAACCTTCCACGCAGACACTATCTGGTTACTGCCATCTCTAGATGTGCCTAAACCCTTTGACCTGTGGAAAAAAACAGATGTAAAATAGGCGCTGAGCCTTTCTGCTTTCTCTGCATCCTCCGTTAGAGTTTGTCCATCTGCACCCAACAGTGGGCCTATTGCCTCCTTTACTTTACGTTTGCTCCTCACATAACTGAAAAATCTTTTCTTGTTAATCTTTTCTTCTTTTGCTCTCAGAGGGACATTAGAGAGAGAAAGTTAAGAGGCAAGGATGCAGAGGAATGCTCCACATAACGCATAGTCTTTTTCCAGATGCCAAAGTTGCTCACGCTCTTTCTGGAGGAGGAACCTGACTCTGCAGAGCTGGGAGATGGAGACTGGAGAACCTCTAGCCCCTCCACATCAAAAGCCACCATGTCTGCATCTGCCTCAAAGACACCCTTGGGCCCATATACAAGGACTAGTGGTAGATCTCATTCACAGCCTCTTTGACTCACAGTCCCAGCTTGGGTCCCAGGTTTTAGCCAGATGTTTAGGACTACGTTAAAATGATTCCCAGTAACCCCTGTGTTGTAGAGTACAGGATTTGCAAGCCCCAAATGTGCCCTGGGACACAGCCAAACCTCTTTTCCTCTCCCCCTCTCTGCCAGCACCTACAGTGTGTCCACCACACTGTTATGTCTGTGTGACAGAGACCAATCCCTGCTGGGAGCAAGAGTCTGACCCCCTCTCCTCATGGACACCCTGCAAGGAAGCTCACACTGTTCAGTTCTTGAGTGTTGATGGCAAGCCTTATCAGGGACTCCCTAATTGGTGGGTGATTCCTCTCAACGGAGAATTCTCATCACAATGGAACATAAGGGTGGGACTGCCAGACAGGCGATGATGACAGAGGTTTTCTCTATGGGGACTGTGATCATGCTGAGCAAGAGGTCCAGGGACAGGGCACAGGCCACTATAACTAGGTTCATTGGGGAGATGGTGACCATGGATAGTCAGGCCCTCTCTTTGGTGGAGGGCAGAGGGATTCACAGACTGCTGAATCACCTTCACTGAAGATAGTAACAGTCCACGGTAAATCTGGTAAAGGCTGAGCTATCCAAAGCCAAAGGGTGTACCTTGTATTTCACAGCTGACTTGTGGAGCTGCCAGCAGCATGGCTACCTTTCCCTCACCACCCACTGCTACTTTTCCCTTGGCTCACACTGCTAGTGATTCTTGGGGGCAAGATGTTATGGGGGCAATGTCCTTCCTCCAGGATACAAGTTATTTCTTTTGCACACTCAGGGGATGGCCAAGACACACAGATTGAGAAACATCATTGCCTTTGAGGACGGCTGGGACAGAGGACAGAGTGGCAGGGCAGTGGGAGGTGTACCGGGGCTATGTCACCACAGATGAGGGTGCAAATATGTTGTCTGCTGTTCGAATTATCAGGATGCGAAGTATTATGTGGTGAGTATGGTGAAGTCCATGTGGGATGATGTAACTTTGGAGATGCAATCACTTTTGGAGACTTGTCATCATCTCACTGCACACTTTCCTGCAGCACCCAGTCTGCACAGAGACTGCATGTCAGGCAGGCAGAGATGGACACTCCAGAGCACAAGCTACTCCAGGACATGCACACCCAATGGAATTCTGCATATTTGATGATACGGCTTCTGGTGGAGCAGAAAGCCATTATGCAGGATGTGAGTAGGAGCTAAGCATAAGCTCCTCCAAGTGGCTGATTCTCACGCAGATGGTCCACGTCCTTAATCTTCTGCAGGACTTATCCAACCAAGGTTCTCAGCGTTCATACAGCTAGTTTGGGATGGGTGATTCCCCTAATCCATGGTCTGGATTGGGCACTGGCAATTGCAATAAATCCTTCTACAGATCTCCTGCCATAGGTATGGTCCTTGGCACATAGTTTCAGTGTGGTGTCGAGATCTGCCTGCATCCTATATATAGGAAGAAGTAGTTTAGGCTTGCCTGCATCTGTGACCCACCCACAAAAGGAAGAATTGCTTTTCAGTTCTGAACTGTCTGACTGGAGGGATGAACTCTGTGGGGAGGTGCAGGCCTTGTGTGATTCCAGACTAGATGTTGGGGGGGGGCATAAAATTTGAGGGGGAAGTTGAGGGCTTGTTGGAGGCAAAACATTCCTCTTTCAAGTTGTCCTCTGTTGGATAAGTTTGCTCCAGCCTTAGGGAGGAACAATACTGGTCCTTGGGAGTCTCATGGCATCAGTCAGCCCATGGCAGCTATCGAAGGGGACTCCACTGAGGTCATGGTCATGTCATACCTTGGACAGCCCACCAAACCCACTCCATTATAATCACTTGGAGTACTGGTCACAGAAGGCTGCCATGTGGCCTGATCTTTCCACTCTAGCCATGAATCTTCTGTCCTGCACACCACCAGAGAACATGTATTCTCCAATATGGGATATATAATTAGCCCACAGTGTTCATGAATGGATCCATCCATGGTGGAAGAGTTGGTATTTCTGTCTATCAATCTCTCCTTCCTTGGGTACCCACCTGTTGACCTAGGCAATGCAGACTGAAGGAGATGTCACATTGACCACAGCATCCTGTTCTCCTCTTGCCCATTTCCATGTGTGTTGAACATCTGGCCACAATGACTATTGAGAGCTGAAATGGTCATAATGACAACTGGTCCATAGTTCCCCATCTAGTGAGATGGTCCCCCAACAACTCCCACACCATGGGCCAAGTTTACATTCAATCTCCAGGCATATTTCCCCTCTCTTCTGGGCCCCATGCTAAAATACTTCTGGATTTCTGTCTTTCTCCATCCCACCCTATGTTGAAGTCCAATGTCTTCCTCTACATAAATTTCCTAGAAATAAGTCTTCAGTTGCCATCTGCCAAGGTATGTCCTTACAGATCTCTTCTTAAACTGTCCCATGATCTACCACATGTTCCCATTGACTGCCTTTCATGTTCTCTGGCCTTCAGGGTACCTTAGTCTTCTGTTTTTGCATGGAGTGGGTGAAGTGCTATAAGGCTGATTGGAATCGACCCCCTTTGGAGCTCAAAATGTGACCACTTTGGGACACAGGACCGAAACAGTCCTGCTGATGCACCAGAGCTTAGGACTCAGCATGGACTGAGCCTCCTCTAGAGGTGACACATATTCTAGCAGGTGTCAACCCATCTGGGTGGGCAGGTACAGTTAGCATGGGCAGACAGACGCTAACATTCAGTGATCTGCCTGGGTGGCCACAATCCAGGTATTAACAGCGGGTAGTAGAACCACTGCCCTGTTAATGGACAGTGCTCCTTCCCAAGAATACAGGGTGACCCACAGAAGGCTTTTGATGGGAAGAGTATCCTTCTCTACCCAACACTTCCAATGGAGAAATCAGTCTACAATGGTTGTGTTCAAGGTAGAGTGTCGGGATGGGAGAATGAAACTGTAGGGTGCAATGGGAAGTTTGGCCACAAAAATCCATGAGTGATGGCTTGTGTTCTCTGTTACTGGGGATTAAAGTACTAGAGATGCTTGTTGCGAGTTTGCGTTGTTTACTTGGACAGAGGTCCAACCACCAGCAGAGAAGAGATCACTCACCAACACAGCCAAGTTGTTGCAAATCATTTACAGTGATTTATTTACATCCAGCATCCAGCAATACATTCATCAGAGTTTCAGAATGTCCTGCTTAGCTCTCATTGAAGAAGGCAGACAGAATAACACAATGCACATTTCATATATACAGTTTAACAGCCAATCACAACAGTGCTGACTCACTCAGGTAATTAGCCACAGGTGCAACACCTTATTGCATCATCCCAATGCATTCCTATGGAGACTCAGGCTGACAACTAGAGACATGCCTGGACGTGCCCTTACATGCCTGGACATGCCCCTGGAATCCATTGCATTGACATACGTTTATAGCATTGGCTGTATGATCAATACTTGACTGCCATATACTGACACACCTCCTCAGGCATGTATTGATCATTCCTGGATGTGTCATTTTCCCCTTCAGCCACCATGCGCAAGGCTTTGCACAGTTGGATAAATCTATCCATACTTAGCGCCTTTGTAAAGATATCTGCCACATTGTTTTCTGATTTACAATGTTCCAATGTTACTAAGTTCTTCTTTACAGCTTCTCTTACATTCTGGTAACGAATGGTTATATGTTTACTGCGGGATTTTATCCCTTTGTCAACAGCCAGCTGGGTTGCTGCCGTACTGTCACAATACACCTTTATTGGCAATGGTGCATTAATGTCAAAATCTATTAAGACTTGATTTAACCATTCAACCTGTAAGCACAATTCACTTAAAGCAGAAAACTCAGCCTCACATGTACTTGTGGCCACGTGTGATTGTTTCAATGCTTTCCAAATTATTAGAGCACCAGACACATAAATTGCAATCCCTGATGTGGATTTCCCATTGAGGTCACCCCAACTTGCATCACTAAATGCCCACACCCTTGGATCATTATCCACACTTAGAGATAGCTTAAGGTGCACCGTACCTTTAAGATATCTAAGTATGCGTTTTGCTGCCACCCAGTCTCTCATTGTTGGACAGGAACATCGCTGACACAACAAATGAGTAGCATAGTATATATCTGGCCTACACCAAGTAGCAATATATAGCAAAGAGCCCACAAGCGATTGGAAGGTTGTCACATCTTCCAACATCGCACCCTCTGGGTCTTTTAGATAGCTAGTGGTTATTGGAGAATTTACAGCCTTTGCTTCCAACATGTTAAACCTCTCCAGTAACTTTAGTATTTTCTTCCCTTGGAACATTTCATAGCCACCCTGGCCATCCTGGGATATATCAACACCTAGGTAATGCTCCACATTGCCCAGATGCTTGACCTTAAACAGTTGTTCTGTTGTTTTCACAAACCAATCAACTTGTTGCTCTGTGTTGTACAGAAATGCTAAATCATCCACGAAACACAGCAAATAACAATTAGACCCAAACAATTGTATTTTATACATGCATACGTCACCTATACATTGTTTGAAACCAACACTGAGTAGTGCCTCATCAAGACATTTTCTCCATAAAAATGCTGATTGATGAAGTCCATACAACGCCTTGTTTATTTTTAAGACCTTGTGTTTGTCTTCCCCTTCAAAACCAGGGATCTGGGTCATAAATAAGTTTTCTGTTACCCTTGCATTCAAGTAAGCAGTAACAAAATCTGCATGATGTATTCTCATTCGATTTTGGCTTGCCTTTAGCAATGCCACTCTTAGCGTTTCTGCACGTAATGTGCTGGCAAATGTCTGGTCATAGTCTAAGTGTTTACATTGACTAAAAACCACGAGCGACCAGACGGGCTTTTCTTAAGATTGTGCCGTCTGCTAACTGTTTGAGCTTGTAAATCCATCTACAAGATATCACCTTTTCCCCTGCTGGCAAACACATAGAAGTAAACACTTCATTTTCAATTAAGGATTTGTACTCAGTCTCCATTGCCTGAACCCAGGCCTCTCTCTCAGACTTGTCCAGAGACATGACTGCTTCATAATTCTCCGGTTCAGCATAGACGTTGTTGATATAACCGTACCTCTGAGGTGGTTTTCCTTTTGTGGTACGCTCTGACACCCTAGGAATCACTCTTTCACCTCCTTCTGCTTGAGCAGAATCTTGCCTGTCAGCAGGAGACGAGGGAGTAGCCTCTTGCTTGCTTTCAGTTTGGCCTTCAGAGCCATCTGTTAGTGGGAGAGATACCTTACCAGGGAAATCATTTGCATGAATCCTTGGCCAGCCCTCACTCTCACAAAAACCAGCTGAGCGACTGAAGCTCAAGGAATTATTTTGGTTTAGAAACCGATAGCTTTTCATACTGTTTTGATAACCCAGAAAGGTTAGCTTCTGAGCTCTGTCCTTCCCTTTTCTACGTTTTGTTAGTGGTACATTTACCCAGGCTTTTGTGCCAAACACCCGCAGATGGTCTAGGTCTGGGTTTTTGGAGTATAAAACCCTGTATGGTATATTTTGTATACTGCTCGTCCATAGACGGTTTACCACATAGCATGCATTTTTTAATGCTTCAGCCCAATACCCCATGTTTAACCCTGAGTCTTTTATCATTGATAACATCATGGTTTGTAGGACTGCCCCACGTCTCTCAGCCAGCCCGTTTTCTTGTGGGGTTGCCACATTAGCCACCCTATGCTCTATGCCTTTGGCCTTAAGCCACTTAGTGAACTCTAGTGACATAAATTCACCTCCCATGTCTGTTTGGAATGCAGCCATTTCCAAACCCAGTTGCTTTTCAACCCTTTTAAGCCAATATTTGGTGGTCTGAAACACCTCGGATTTATGTTTCAATATATACACCCAGCTGAATCTACTATAGTCATCTGTGTAAATGACCGCGAAACGGTTTTTTGATAAACTAGGCTGATAAGGGCCGATAACGTCACAGTGCACTAGTTCCAAGGCTCTTACAGTCATTCTAGAGCTCTTTTTGGCTACAGGGAAAGCTTTAGATTTGGTTTGTTTACAGATGTCACAGTCTAAAAACGCATCACATTTTTGTACTTCATCCCTGCCTAACATAGCCAGTGTTTTGTTTATGACATTGAAACTGGCGTGGCCTAGGCGCCTATGAAGAAGGTGGATACAATTCTCATGGGGATTTTTGTTCAGGACTGCTTGTGCTTTGGCAGACTCATTTACAATCCTGTAGACATTATTATGCATCTCTCCTTGTACCAGAGTTTTATCACCCTTGCTTATGGTACACCTGTCCCCAAAGAACTGAACAGTGAAACCCTGCTTAGCCAATGAGGATACACTAAGAAGGTTATTTTCAAGCGAGGGTACATGCATAACGTGATCAAACACACACCCCAGGGCAGAAAATTCTACACTACCCTGGCAGCTGACTATAGAACTGCTGCCGTCCGCTAAGTTTACATGTTTGAGAGTGGAAGGCTGTACAGACTTCAAGAGCTTTTTGTCTGCACAGAAATGCTGGCTGGCGCCTGAATCAAGTAACCAAATCCCAGCAATACCACCACCCCCAGTTACCACCAAAGATGCTCCCTGCCTCTTCAAACAATCCTTACCCTTAACCTTTTTGCTATTGTTTGGGCAATTCGCTTTTAAATGTTCCTTAGAGCCACAACCATAACAACGTCGGACCTTGTAAACACATTGTTCCTGGCTCTGCCGTTGTTTTCTTCCAGAGCTAAACTCTGGAATGCTGTCGCAGCCATTGATTCTCTGCTGCTCGCTTTTAACACCTCCGGCGCCAGGGGAAACCGTTCTTAACTCGTCCTGCCGTGCCTGTTCCTCGAGCAAACGACCCGTCACATAAACAAGAGTCAGCTTGTCTGCGTCGAGACTTTCCAAGGAAGTGATAAGCACGTTGTAATCATCATTTAACGAAGAGAGAAGAATGTAAACTTTATCCTCATCTGGGAGCGTCTTGCCTTGTTTCTCTAGCTGCTGAAAACAGGCTGTCAATGTGTTGATGTGATTTCTCACCGACTCTCCCTTAGATAACCGGAGACGGTACATCCTCCTTGTTGTTGCTATCTTGGACCCTGCCGTTCTCCTCACGTATACCGACTGCAAGCTGTCCCACGCTGCCTTCGCCGTCGTACAGCCAGTCACGAAGATCAGCTGGTCATCTGCAACACTTAGAACGATATTCGCCAGGGCCTTCCGGTCCTTGTTGACGTCTTCTGGTGTGGGGGCTGCTGGAGGAGCTGAAACATACTCCCACAGAGCCTCTCGTGTGAGATAGTGCTCCATCCGGAGTGCCCACACACTATAGTTTGTTGAGGTGAGCTTATCCACCAGCTGCGCATTCACCGCGTATGCCATGCTGTCGTCTAGCCAAGACGCCTGGATTCCCTCTTTGCTCACCTCCTCGGCCTTCTCCTGAGAGCCGCTGCTGCTTGCCTGGTCCGCTGTGCTATCCTCAGACTCACTGGACTTCCCTGCGTTCTGCACGTCCTCCAAGTCACTCTCGGTAGCCACAGACCTTCATCCAACTCCAGGCAACTGAGTTCTCTTTCTCTTCCAGCCTCAGTGGTGGTGCCTCCGGCCGCTAGCGCAGCGTGCTGGGCCCATAACCCTGTTGCGAGTTTGCGTTGTTTACTTGGACAGAGGTCCAACCACCAGCAGAGAAGAGATCACTCACCAACACAGCCAAGTTGTTGCAAATCATTTACAGTGATTTATTTACATCCAGCATCCAGCAATACATTCATCAGAGTTTCAGAATGTCCTGCTTAGCTCTCATTGAAGAAGGCAGACAGAATAACACAATGCACATTTCATATATACAGTTTAACAGCCAATCACAACAGTGCTGACTCACTCAGGTAATTAGCCACAGGTGCAACACCTTATTGCATCATCCCAATGCATTCCTATGGAGACTCAGGCTGACAACTAGAGACATGCCTGGACGTGCCCTTACATGCCTGGACATGCCCCTGGAATCCATTGCATTGACATACGTTTATAGCATTGGCTGTATGATCAATACTTGACTGCCATATACTGACAATGCTGCATGGAGAGGTGGTGGAAGTTGTAGGGTGCTGCTTGGTTTGACCCATGGCTGCCCCCTCTTACAGGAGGGAGAGGCCAAAAACATACCCAGCCACAACTTGACACCTGGAGATAGTCAGGTATCCCTACCATTGCTTAATCACAGAATCACAGAATCATAGAGTTGGATGGGGCCATACAGGCCATCTAGTCCAACCCCTGCTCAACGCAGGATCAGCCCAAAGCATCCTAAAGCATCCAAGAAAAGTGTGTATCCAACCTTTGCTTGAAGACTGCCAGTAAGGGGGAGCTCACCACCTCCTTAGGCAGCCTATTCCACTGCTCTGACTGTGAAATTTTTTTTCCTGATATCTAGCCTATATTGTACTTGTAGTTTAAACCCATTACTGTGCGTCCTTTCCTCTGTAGCCAATGGAAACAGCATCCTGCCCTCCTCCAAATGACAACCTTTCAAATACTTAAAGAGGGCTGTCATGTCACCTCTCAACCTCCTTTTCTCCAGGCTGAACATTTCTAACTCCCTCAACCTATCTTCATAGGGCTTGGTCCCTTGGCCCCAGATCATCCTCGTCGCTCTCCTCTGTACCCTTTCAATTTTATCTACATCCTTCTTGAAGTGAGGCCTCCAGAACTGCACATAGTACTCCAGGTCTGGTCTGACCAGTGCCGTATACAATGGAACTATGACATCTTGTGATTTTAATGTGATGCCCCTGTTGATACAGCCCAAAATGGCATTTGCCTTTTTTACCGCTGCATCACACTGCCAGCTCATGTTTAGTTTACAATCCACAAGTAACTACAAGTAGCTACAAGTCATGCCCCATAGTTCATTGTGACAACTCCTGGGATGAAGGAGGCTGCTGTGTCCTCTGCATGATGGATCTTGAGGGTGTGCCTGTGGAGCAGGGGGTGACCAGGTGGGTCCACAATTTGGAGGGGCCAGGATGTGCTGTAGATGTCACCAAACTATCTGGGTCCTGAGTATGGTGCTCACAGGTAGTTGTGCTCTGCAGGTGTTAGATAGGTGGGTAGATGGCATAGGTGGCCAGGTAGATAGTTTGTTAGGTAGGCAGGTAGACAGTTAGCTGGTTAGGTAGGCAGTTAGAAATTTGGTTAGGTTGGTAGTTAGATAGGTGTGAATTAAGAGCCCCTGACCCAGGACTCAGGGAGCATGTTGGGAGCTCTTCCCCATTCAGGCACCTCCAAGCTTGTGAACCCTCATGGTCATATGTGCGGGCACCACTAAGCCCCCATAGGGGCTCCCAATGCCCATTTCAGTCATCAACCATTAAACCTTACTCCTCTCTAAAACTATGACATGGGAAGGTATGTGGGTGCATGATCACTTCTCAGGACCAAAGGGGAGAAGGGCGGATACTGGACAAGACCCAGAAACCATGTTCACAATGAGGCAATACATTCATGAGGCTCCACAGTGAATTTCACATGTATAGCACCCCAGGAATCAGCTAAACATTTAACAATCTCAAATGAAGCCAAAGGTTTGTGAACACGAGGGCATGTTTTGTGTAAGTTTGGGGGTTCAGGGTTTTTAACTTCACCCCAAACTGTGACCACCCACAAATCCAATGAACTTCCGTTTTCTAGGTTTGTGCCCACCTTTAAACAGAACACTGACTAACATTAGAACTATCTAAGTGTTTAAACAGAAAAAAATGGCATAACATTTTTGCTGTTGTTAAAAAAGTAGAAAAAGAAAACTTTATGACAGGTAGCATAGTGTGGTTGTTTAGAGCCTGAATTGGAAACCCTTGATTCAAATTTCAGTTTGTTCCTGACAAGTTCATTGCATGACCTTTGACAAGCCTGCAGTATCTGTTGATCCGCTATTTTAATGGGGGGATATTATTCTTGATCTACCTTACAGAATTGCTTTACTGAGAAGGCCACACTCCAGCCAAAGTGAAGTATTTTCAAGTCTCATAAATTTCAATAGAAAAAAATTCAGTCAGATCATGTTCATAATGAAGTGCTTACAGCATCAAAAATAACCTTAACTATTCAGATACAGTCTATTCATACTCCCTTTCTGTAAGTTTTGACTATTGGGAAGCATATATAATGCTGTGAGAATACAGACATAATCTTAAGCATGGATCTTTCCTTCTCTGTTTTATTTCATTACAAAACTGGTTCCAGATCTTAAAACTCTATATTTTTTGCAACATCTTTTCCAAGTGACATAAATCGATTTTGGACTTGTTAGGTACTTTTATTTGGCAAGCTTAAAACCCATACTACACACTGACAAAGGTTTAACATTTCAGTTGGATGAACTTCCATTGACAGTATGCCATACTGGAATTTTATGGTAGTATTCCAAAAGTAAGCCATTAAAATATCCCAGGTTGCTGTCACATTACTTAACAGATGCCACTCTCTGCCAAAATCTGTTTCATGAGAAGCAGTAGTAGTCTTATTGCTTACCCTGACACAGAGTTCTGATTTCCTCTTTGGTTGTTCCATTACTTCTCTTTTGATGGCTTATATTACATGAAGGGCCATCCTCAAAGAGCTCTTAAATACTAGCAATAGTACAGCTATTAATTCCTGTTAACACATTTTAAGACTATATCAATGACTTTCAGGGTTATAAAAAAGCAAAACAGGTTTGGAAAGGCAACCATGGACTTTTAATGCTTTTTAGTGCTTAAAGGAAAATAAAAAGCACATATAAATTTCTTGAATTGTGATTACACCAGTGTAAATCGTCTGTTTTGTGACCTTTGAGGGCTAGTGTACACATTACTGCTTTTGCTCAATTGAAACAGCCTCTGTAGAACAGTTTTCCCCTAAGTAGCTCCAATGTACAAACCAGTTTTCAGAAGGACCCTCGACTTTGTATAGACAAATTCCAGACCATCATAATGTCCGTCTGGCAAAGCTGTATGTTGGGGTGGGTTTTTTCTCTCCAAACGTTCATTCATTTTTGTTTCATTCATGTTTGCCTTAATTATTTTTCATTTCATTTCCCATTGGTTTCAATAGGAAACATATTTGTGGCTATAACCCTTTTGTTTTCCATCCGACATGAGGGAAACTTCCTGAGATTGTACCCTTCATACTGGGACTATTTTCTGCTGAATATCAGGCAGATAAGGGAGAAAGGTCCCAGTTTTATAAGTAATTGAAGCAAAATACATTCCCAGCTGTAACCTTTTGTTTTTCATCAAAGAAGGATGAAATTCCCTTGGATTATACCACTCAACAAAGAAACCTTCCACAACACTTCAGGCAGAGAGGAAAAATCAGAGCAATTTTATGGGCAATTATGTTCAGAGAAAGCCAAGGAAGATATCTTACACTCACAGAGAGGAGCCAGCATTATAGAGGAGGTTTAGGAGAGCATTTGACACCTTGAAAAAGTAAGGAAAAGAGGAGCAGCATGAGTAATTTGGCAGGTACTGTGGCCCCATCCTGAACAAATGCTGTCTATTCATTGTTAAGAGAGACAGAAAGCAATTTTATCTTGTGCAGCCTCCCCTACCCACCCCCAAGAAGGTAGTGCCTGGACAAGACTATATCCTACTTCTTACTATCTGAAGGAGTCTCAGAGCAGTTTACAATCTCCTACCCTTCCTCTCCCCACAACTCTGAGAGAGCTCAGAGAGAACTATGACTTGCCCAAGGTCACCCAGCTAGAGGAATGTGGAAGAGTAGGGAATCAAACTCAGGCCCATTCCGCACCAGAATCAATGTGGCAAATTGGTTTTGGAAAGAAAAAACGCAATTTAAAATAGTGGAATTCATCGTTATGCATACCGGCCTTTGTAGTGGAATCCAGTTGCGTTTCAATCGTTTTCCACAGGTTTCCTGTCTCGGCAAAAATCGCTAGGAAGGAAGCGATATTTGCTGAGCTTTGTCCCGCCCCTGGCCGTCAATCAAACGAGCAGCCAATGGGTGGCTGTTATCATGCTCCCGAAAGGCCCCTTTCCCTTTAAGGCAGGTTTAAAAAAAAATACATTGCAATGAATCTGCATTGATTCGTTGCAATGGAGAGATCCATCTAGCTGGCAGGTGGTGTGTGAGCTGCCGTTTCATCGTTGCCACGCTCCCCCGAGTGAAAAAAAAATCCCCCCCCCCCATGTACGGGCACGATTTTCGGCCGAAAATAAAGAGAACCAACAAACGGGGCTGTGTGGTGCTTGGTGACTTAAAACAGCTCTGTGGAGGGATTGCAGCCGGGGAAACCTCACTGGGTGAATGAAGGCTCACTGGTTCGTTGCTCTCTGCTCGCTCCGAGAAAAAAAATGGTGATCACTTCGCCGGAAGATCAGAGGAGAGAGCCAGGGGGAGGGACTTTGCTGAAACTGCAACAATGGTAACGCGCAGAACTTTTTTGCTAGTGTTGCAGATTGGTTGCAAGAGCGTAGCTCTTTCCAGAGGGTGAATCCGCTTTTTGGGATTTCCCTGGAAGCACTACAATGAAGTGCTTTTTGCTGATCGGTTTCAGGAGTGTGGCAGATTGTGCATAACTGCATTTTAGTAGCGATTACAATTTGCCACACTCCTGCTACAATGAATCTGTGCAGATTGGGCCTCAGTTCTCCAGATTAGAGACCACTGCTCCTACACACCACACACCAAGCTGGCTCGTAAGATAAGTCCTCCCCTGAAGAACAGCTTGATGAAAAAATCAGACGTGGACCATGGGAGAGGGGAATTGGCAGTGGATCCAACCAAATGAGTTGGAGTCCTTGGGAGAAAGCAAAACATTGAAATAATAGTACATAGTAATAATAGTAGAAAACACCATAACAAAAGTTTCACACAGAAAGAGAAAGCAAATGGAACATGAATGTGTGTTTACTTGGTATGAAAAACACACCAGAACTGGGTATTAAAAGCATAATTCCTGCTTGGCATTTAATCCGTGGAAATGCACAGTCCAATTCACATGTGAGGAGACAGAAATTAAGTCTTCACCCCTAAACTACACTGCAGTCCTGAAATGGCCTTGCTCCTGTTGGGGAAATTTTCATAGAACCTATTAGTTCTCAACGTTTTTATTTCTCAACTTTTTTACCACTGAGAAACCCCTGAAATATTCTTCAGACTTCAAGGAACTCCAGAAGTGGCACAATCATGGAGAATATAGTTGGGAAACATAGCTGTGTACATGTCCACCTGAGGCCCCTCCCCTTTCCACCCCCCTCCAGACTCATTGTTGGCCATTTTTTAGAAGGGGGGGAATGGGGTTGACGTGGTCATATCATCTGATAAATGTTTAACATTTTTTTAATATATATATTAAAATAATTAACTCCCACCCTTCCACGGCCATCAAGAAACTCCAGGATTTCATGAAAACTTTGTTAAGAAAGCCTGTATTAGTCCATATGGCCCCAGTTAGTAACAGGGATTGTTGCTGTTGTTAGGTGCAAAGTTGTGTCCGACCCATTGCGACCCCATGGACAATGATCCTCCATGCCTTCCTGTCCTTTACCATTCCTCAGTGACTCCATCCAGCCATCTCATTCTCTGTTGTCCCCTTCTTCTTTTGCCCTCAATTGCTCCCAACATTAGGCTCTTCTCCAGGGAGTCCTTCCTTCTCATGAGGTGGCCAAAGTATTTGAGTTTCATCTTCAGGATCTGACCTTATAAGGAGCAGGCAGGGCTGATCTCCTCTATGACTGACCGGTTTGTGCGCCTTGCAGTCCAAGGGACTTGCAAGACTCTTCTCCAGCACCAGAATTCAAAAGCCTCAATTCTTTGACGCTCAGCCTTCCTTATGGTCCAACTTTCACAGCCATACATTGCAACTGGGAAGACCATAGCCTTGACTAGACACACTTTTGTTGGCAAGGTGACGTCTCTGCTTTTTAGGATACTGTCTAGATTTGCTATAGCTTTCCTCCCTAGGAGCAAGCATCTTTTAATTTCTTTGCTGCAGTCCCCATCTGCAGTGATCTTGGAGCCCAGGAAAATAAAATCTGTCACTACCTCCATTTCTTCCCCATCTATTTGCCAGGAATTGAGAGGGCCGGATGCCATGATCTTCGTTTTCTTGATGTTGAGATTCAAGCCAACTTTTGCATTCTCCTCCTCCACCCGCATCAAGAGGCTTTTTAATTCCTCTTCGCTTTCTGCCATTAGAGTAGTATCATCTGCATATCTGAGGTTGTTGATATTTCTCCCTGCAATCTTAATCCCAATTAGTGGCTCATCTAACCTCGCCTTTCTCATGATGTGCTCCGCATACAAGTTAAATAGGCAAGGTGACAGTATACAGCTTTGCCGAACTCCATTCTCAATTTTGAACCAATCAGTGATTCCATGCCCGGTTCTCACTGGTGCTTCTTGACCTGCATATAGGTTTCTCAAGAGACAGATAAGATGCTCTGGTATTCCCATCTCTTTAAGAACTTGCCCCAATTTGTTGTGCTCCACACTATCAACTGCTTTAGCATAGTCAATGAAGCAGAAGTAGATGTTTTTCTGGAACTCCCTAGCTTTCAGGGATTACATGCACAAAATTTACCTTGTACAGTCCCCCCTCCAGAAGGCTTGCAGAGGCTGCACCAGGTAGTGGGTTGCTCCCCCACCCTCCATGTCTTCCAAATTGAAAGTGGCTAGGAGACCAGGGGAACTTACTAGCAGCTGGGCATGCTCTGTGGTCAGCTCCTCTTCTACCCAGTAAACTTCTGAAACTGGCAAGAAGTTAGAGTCAGAGTGCTGATTCCTTGTTAGCCTTTCCTGGCTGAGAGTTCCCTCCTCATTAGAGCTAAATTACCAGGGCTGAGCCCCCCCCCCCAAAAAAAAAGGGGCTAAATTATCCTGGCTGAGGGCCATGAATTACTCATACGTAAACATTCCTAGGGCAGGGGCCATGACTTACTCATGAGTACACATTCCCAGTATAGAGGCTTTTCCTGGCTGTCTGCACAAAATTTGACCTGATTGGCACTCACTGGCAGAGTACAATTCAAGCTGGTTGGCCCTCACTCATGTGGCTTTTCCTGGCTGTCTGCATACAATCTAGCCTGACTGAGTAAATGTTCTCAGGGTAGAGGCTTTTCCTGGTTGTCTGAACACAATTTGACTTGATTAGCCCTTATTGGCAGAGTGCTGTCTCCCTATTGGTGACATACCCAAAGGGAGGGCCAATTTGGTATGGAGTGAGTTGTCTGCATACAAGTTCAACTTTATAATGTTTAGTGATAAGGGCATGGGGAAACTGAGAATTATTTTAAGATTACAGCAGCCTGATTATCATTTGGGTCTAGCCAATTTCAAATGTGGTACAAAACTCACTGGAAAAGACAATAAAGTTAGGAAAAATTGAAGGCCTGCAGAAAAAGAGGAAGACTCAAAATGAAATGGATTGACTCATTCAAGGAAGTAATGGACTACAGTTTGTAAGATTTATTAATGATATGATATTTTAGAAATCATTATTTATTTAAGGTCACTATAAATCAGAAATGACTTGACATTATCTAACACAGACAGCCGATGGGAGCATGTGTCCACCTTGAAACAGACACATTGGCTATCAGTTTGTTTTCCAGTTCATTTCAAGGTGCCGGTCATAACTTGTAAAGCCCTTCAAGGCCTGGGGCCCACATATCAGAAGGAGCACTTCCTCCCATGTTCCCGTGCACCAAATATAGTATGTATGCTAGCTTCCATTCCCCTTAGAGTGGCTACCTGGCAACAACTAAAGCCCACTTTTTTCTCTGTATCTTCCACTCTGTGAGATGGGATCCTTGAAGAGACAAGAGCAGCCTTCTCTTTGGAGATCCTGAGAAGAAGGGACAAGGTTTGTTTGTTTCCCAGAATTTGTGTTGAGATATGAACAGAAAGTATCTTTTTTTATTGGGTGAGTGGAATTTGTGGTTTTAATTTTAAAATGCTTAAAAATTAGCTGGATGCTACTTCATGCCAAGAGGTATAAACTTTTCAATCAATCCATAAAAATATTTTCCTCCTCCATTCTTCTGCTAGGAATGCTTATGAAAATGCTTCTTAGTAATTTACTATGAAAGGCAGCATTTAAAAAATGTTCTGAACATTGCTATAGAAAAGCCTCAGTACATATATATATGGACATAAATAGCGGCCGCGGTATCGGAGTGGCCGCCGTTGATGCAGGGGGGGGCGCCCAGCTATGACACGGCTCCCCAGGTGACGTCATTGGGCTGCGCTGGCGTGCGGCTCGAGTAGGGCGGGGCGCTCGGCCTTAAATAGGCCGAGCGTACAGGAAGAGGCCCTCTTTGTGCCGGGCTGCCGTCGGAGACAGACAGCCGTACTCTTGTGGGGGGACAATTTTGCAGATAAGAAGGTGGAGTTCTTGTGCGATAATCAGGCGGTAGTTTTCATCATCAACCGGCAGTCATCCGGTTCCCAGACTTGCCCGGCAGAGGTCTGGTGTCTTGGAGTCAACTGATCCTCGATGGCGTCCTTTCCTCCCTGGCCGCGTCGACGCGTTGGGCTTATCGCCAGGAGGCTGTCAGCTTCCTCAATTTTGCCGGGAGGGCAGGGAGACGGTCCGCTTGGCTGATGGACAAGGAGATGGCCCTCCATTACTTGGCCCACCTGCGAGCGTGGGGGCTGTCGCACCGCACACTCAGGGCCACGCTTTCGGCATTATCATTTTGCAGCAAGGCTGCAAGGTCATGGGACCCCGGCAGGTCGTTCCTGGCGCGACAGGTAGTTAAGGGGTGGGGGAGACAGGCCCCTCCGAAGCCCGATCCACGCCGCCCCATTACCCGGGTGATTTTGGTGCACCTTTTGGAACGTCTTCCAATGGTATGCCGCTCTAGATACGAGGCAGCCATGTTCAGAGCGGCATTCTGCTCAGCATATCATGGGGCATTTCGGGTCGGCGAACTGGTGGCCCATGCCCGAACCCCTGACACATTTTCAGGGCTTCAAGTCACAGATGTCCGCACGGACCAGTTCGGGTGGAGTTTTTCATCCGAAGCTCAAAGGCCGATCAGAAGGGCAGGGGGTGGCATGTCCTCATTCCGCCAAGCCGGGGGTCCCCCGATTGCCCGTTAAGCAGTGTATCCCAGTATTTGGAAGCCCGGCCACCCCTTCCTGGTCCCCTGTTCATCCACCGGAATGGCACTTGCCTGTCGCGGTTCTAGTTCATTGCAGTCCTCCGGGCATGCCTGGAGGCAGGGGGGTACCAGGCCTCAATGTACGGCTCCCACTCATTCCACATTGGGGCCGCCACACAGGCATACATGGCGGGATCAAGCATCAGGGACATTAAACTGTTGGGGAGGTGGTGTTCCCAGGCGTACGAGGCATACATCTGCCCGGAGCAGGTCGATTAACATGTGGTTCTTTCAGGTGTTTCACCGGTAGCATCCGTCGCCATAGTGGGACACAGCATCCCTTATTGGGCTGGCAGAGTCAACTTGCTGGGGACCAGATCTTGGGCTTGAAGACACCTGTCGGATCGCGTGGTTCACGAGACGTGGCCTCAAGTGGGGTTCCCTGCTCACAGTCATGACCTCTGCAGTTCATTGGTTTGGGGCCCCGGATGTCCTCATCATTCATCTCGGGGAAAATGATTTGCCCACGTTGAAGGGCCGACAACTCAGCGTGCATGTTGCGGCAGATTTATCCGTGCTAAGACAGCGCCTTCAGAAGTCCCTGCTGTTGTGGTCTGAGATGTTGGACAGGCTGAAGTGGAGGACAGCAGTCCATCATGATCGAGTGAATTGGGCCAAGCAGAAGGCCAACAAAGCAGCCAAGAAGATGGTGTTGGCATTGGGGGGTGGGGTGATTCCCCACCCGGGGATTTCCTTTCACGATCCGTCGCTTTACAGGGCTGACGGGGTCCATTTGTCGGATCCTGGCTGTGAGCTGTGGTTGACGGACGTGAGGGATGGGTTACAAAAGGTTTTTTCAGAGGGTTGGCGGGAACAGGCTTAGCATTACCTGTTCAGTGGCAGTTACACGCGGTAGGGAGCCTGTTGGAAGGGAGGCCCACCTGCGTGTGGGACTCCCTGAGGTGGGGGTCTCAGTAAGGAGACTGGCTGTTACCCGGGCGTGGCCTACCCGGCTGGGAGGCCATGGGCCCGGGGGGCCAAGCAGTGTGCGGGGCCAATGGAGGCAGATGCCCTTTGGTTCCTTGCCACCACTTCCCGGAGTTCCGCGGCGAAAGGCGTCCCATCCTCCCGGCTGGGAGCGAGGCATGGAGCCCGAGTGCCGCGGTACCAGTCGTGCAGCTGGATGGCTGATGGGGGTCAGGCTCCCTCACCCGCATAAGGCCAACCCTACATTGGGGGGTTGTTAGTTAATAAATGGCTGCGGCCAATTTATTTGCCAAGAAGGAGTTGCGTCATTACTGGGACAGTTGCCACCTGCTAGTCAATTCAATACAATTGTGTAGAAAGACAGTGTTTATACATTAGTTTTGCCACATGTGAAGCAATTAAGAACAGTCTACATTCTTGACAAGATCAGCAAGTCACATGATTTGTTTGATATGACATTTGGGCTTGACCTGAATGGTGGGAAGAGAGAACCTTTGCCCCAAATCATGTGGAGGCTCTCAGCAACCCTGTAAAGACAAAGATAACAGAAGAAAACTTCATGCTACCTAAATAGCAATAGTCTCTCTCACACTAGCAAAAACTGAAAATTAATCTTACTGACTTGTAACCAACCACTGTGTTCAGCAAACTTAAAACATTTTTCCAACCTCAGGAGCCTTCCTCCAACTTAAAGGTTCCCCTGCTGGAGAAAAAAAAATCACTCAAGTTAATCCCATAGAGGATGCAGGTAGGTTTCAAATTTTGCTGAGCAGATCTATCTATCTATCTATCTATCTATCTATCTATCTATCTATCTATCTATCTATCTATCTATCTATCTATCTATCTATCTATCTATCTATCTATCTATCTATCTATTTTTGGATTTATATACTGCCACTCTCAAAGAGACTTGTGGTGGTTTACAATAAAACAATGCAACCCCTAAAATTCCCTTAACACATTAAAATATTAAAATATGGCAGTACATGAGAGCATTGGTCCCCAAACTTTTTATCATGGGGAACTGGTCAACACTTGACAATTTTACTGAGGCCTGGGGAGGGGTAGTCTTTTGCTGAGGGATGTCGCCGCTGCCTGAGCCCCTGCTCTGCTTGCTTTCCCATCAGCGCCCCGGTCTTCCCAGTCAGTGCCACGCCAAAGGGGAGCCCTAGCCATGGCAGCTGCTGGAGAGCACCAAAGGTGAGCTGGCAGCAAAGTGGCAGGGCAGCCTCTGAGGCAGCAGCTGGGGAGGAGGATGAGGAGGAGCCACGGCCTGGTACCAACTGATCCATGGGCCGGTACCGGTCCCCGGACCGGGGGTTGGGGGCCACTGCATTAGCATTCCACTCACCGCCCCCCTGTCCAGCTTATAATCAAGCAGCTTTTTCATTAGAAGTGAGGATCATGATTTCACCAATACTAGAGGATCCCCAGATGGTAACACTGGGACCTCAACCTGGCCTCAACCATGCTCCTGGTATAAAAGCTCTGTCTTGCAGGCCTTATGGAAAGCTGACAACTCTGAGAAGGCCCTAAGCTCTTCCGGGAGTTCATTCCACCTGGTTGGGGCCAGGGCCAAATATGCCCTGGCCCTGGTTGAGGCCAGGCGAATGTCCCGCGGACTCAGAACAACCAGCAGATTCGTACCCACAGAGCGAAGCGCCCTGCAGTGGGCATAGTTAGACAAGTGGTCCTGTAGGACCCAAGCCATGTATAATCTTAAAGGTCAAAGTCAGTACCTTAAACTTGATCCGGAAACAGACTGGTAACCAGTGGAGATGATAGATTCAAATGGGTATCCCTGTTGGTCTGAAGTAGCACAATAGAATCAGAGTCCAGTAGCATTTTTAAGACCAACAAAGATTTATTCAGGGTGTGAGCTTTCAAGAGTAAGGACTCTTTGTCTGACTTACATGACAGGGAATATATAGCAAAATCAGTTCTGTTACATCAGTAGATGTACTGATCTCCAAATTACAGTGGAGATGATACAACACTGGCTGAATATGGGCCTTAGTGACTTGAGCCTCCATGGAAAGGGAGGCATCAAAGATCACTCCCAGATTCCTGGCTGTGAGTGCAGGTGTCAATTGTACCCTGTCTAGGCATTGGAGGGGTTGAGTTTCAGGCAGCTCTGCCTGAGCCAACTAGCCATTGCTTCCAAACAGATGGCCAATGTTTCTGGGTCCACCGGCCATCCATCAGGAGATAGAACTGGGTGTCATCTGCATATTGGAAACAACCCTGCCCATGACTCCAGACCAGCTGGGATAGAAGGTGCATATAGATGTTGAACAATGTAGGGAGAGAATTGCTCCCTGTGGTACTCCACAGGGGAGCTCCAGAGGGTCCAACAACACATTCCCCACAACGACCCTCTGCATCCGGTTACAAAGAAAGAAGACCAGCCATTATAGCGTAGTCCTCCTAATCCCAGCTCTGGTGAGGTGGTGGGCCAACAACTCATGGTCAACCATGTCAAACGTTGCTGACAGATCTAGAAGTACAAGGATGGCCGAACCACCCCAATCCAGCTGGCACTGGATGTCATCCGTCAAAGTGACCAGCGCAGTCTCCACCCCATGGCAAGGATAGAAGCCCGAATGGTATGGGTCTAGGGCTGAAGCTTCCTCCAAGAATGCCAGGAGCTGGTCTGCTGCAGCCCATTCCACTACCTTCCCCATAAATGCTAGATGCAAAATTGGTCAATAGCTGGCGGGGTCCTGCAGATCCAGTCCTTTTCAGTAGAGGGCAAACCACTGATAGGATACTCTCCTCACTGGCTGGCCACATGATAGTCAGTCAATTCATTAATGGGGGTTTGTTGAGGTGTTTACTGGACATTTTGTAACCTGTCACAAGCCGGCCTTGGGTGTCGCAAGAAATTAATTAATTAATTGATTGATTAATTAATTTTTTTTTGAAAAAGCAAAAGGGCCTAAGCACCCATGGTTTGTACAAGAACTGTACCAGTGCCTATTTGCCCATTATTCATTTCATTCCATGACATTGTATCTGAGGAGGTGTGCGTGCACACAAAAGCTCATACTTTGAATAAAACTTTGTTGGTCTTAAAGGTGCCACTGGACTCTAAATTTGTTCTTTGAGTACTAGCACAAGTAAGAAAACTGGATGCTGCTACTCCTAATATAGGAGGCACAAAAATTGGTATAAACACTTTGGAAAGAAAGACCTTTCAAGAAATATCTTTCACTTACAGGATTTTTTTTATTTTGCTGATTCCTTATCAGGGCTTTTTTTTTTTTTTAAACCTCCTGATTCTATCCCTTGTAAACCTTAATTTAGGCTGAAATTTCTAAACCAGACAGTCAGGTACCAGAATAATTACTGTTAGCTAATATTGATGACTGTTGCTTGTTTCCTCATTTATTTTCTTTTTCATAATGATGAGAATGAAAAAACTTTTTTTGTTTTTATTCCAGCAGCTAACTAGATGCATATGCCTAAAAAATCGGCATGAAGACAATTCACTGAGCATGCCAATCTGCACATTCTGGCTTTGGCTTGGAGTAGTCAGCATAAACAGGTGGTCACAATTATAAGATGAGGATACTTGGCACTGATGCAAATTAGACCCAAAAATTAGGCCCCTGGAAAGATTTCTTGAGAGCCACTAACCCATAACCACGACATTTTTCTGGAATGAAAACACTGGCAACAGTTAAACTTATATACCAAAAGAACTTTCACAATTTCCCTAAAAATCAGCCTAGACTTTTGACCACTATATTTAAGAGTATAGATTGTTCAACCACAAACATATTTGCTGGACTGAGGCCAGTGGTGGCCAGCAGTGCTTCCCATTGGAAACTGTGGCCATGTTAAGGGCCTTCAAGAAGGAAATGGGTAGCAGTAAAAGTACTTCCAAAACATCTTATGAATAATTCAATTCCATGACACTTATGTGGCTGCAAACCACATTGAACTATATGGGATCAGATGGGTAGTAAAATTGCAGCCATAGAAGATCTCAGGAATTTATATTAATGACTAGCTTTGTATTTCTTCTTGCTATTATGGTTCTTTTCATACTGATGAATTAGACAAATCTCGGAGCACAATTATCACAGGGAACTGTCCTGGGATGGACAGGTAGAATGTGTGAAGAGAAAATTCTGCCAAGCTGCAGCCAACTCTTGGCTACTCCAGCAAAGGGTTATCAAGGCAAAGGAGAAGCACAGGTGGTTTTCCCTTGCCTTCCTCTATAATCTGCTTTGGAGGTTTCCTATCCAAGCTCCTAACAGGGCTGACCCTGCTTAGAATTCAGTATCTGATGAGATTGGGCTGTACCTTACTGCCTTCCCTCCTGACAGGTAGAATAGGAAATTCTTAATATATGTTGCCAAATTGCAGTATATTTTTAAAGCTATTGTTTCTAGTAAAACCACAGCCTCCATATGAAGGTTTCACCAAGATCCTATGGTATCCTTGGAGTAAGCAACAGGTTGCCAACAAAGGCTACAGGGGAAAATTATCCTGTCTCTCTTATATAATCTTAGGATATTCTTTACCAGGTGATGTTATCTTTATGGCATGAAAAGTTTCATAGAATCATAGAACCTGTCAACCTCCTGTTCTCCAGGCTGAACATTCCCATGTCCCTCAACCTATCTTCATAGGGTTTGATCCCTTGGCCCCAGATCATCCTCGTCGCTCTCCTCTGTACCCTTTCAATTTTATCTACGTCCTTCTTGAAGTGAGGCCTCCAGAACTCCACACAGTACTCCAGGTGTGGTCTGACCAGTGCCGTATACAATGGGACTATGACATCTTGTGATTTTGATTTGCCTTTTTTACTGCTGCATCACACTGCCTGCTCATGTTTAGTTTACAATCCACAAGTACCCCAAGGTCTCGTTCACACACAGTGTTACCCAGGTTGGTCTGACAGGACCTGTTGGAGACAAATCCATGCTGACTTCCTTGGATCACCAAATTGTCCTCCAGATGTTTGCAGATCGCTCCCTTTAATATCTGCTCCATTATCTTCCCCACAACAGAGGTCAGACTCACTGGTCTGTAGTTTCCTGGGTCATCCTTCCTACCTTTTTTGAAGATTGGAATAACGTTTGCTCTCTTCCAGTCCTCCGGGACATCTCCAGTCCTTAAAGAGGTCCTGAAGATGATGGACAAGGGTTGTGCAAGTTCTCCGGAAAGTTCTTTGAGCACTCTTGGGTGCATTTCTTCTGGCCCAGGGGATTTGAACTCATTCAGTGCAGCTAAATGCCTCTCGACAGCCTCTCTGTCCATGTCAACCTGCCACCCAGACACTATCTCTTGGCTACTGCCATGTCTAGATGTGCCTAAACCTTTTGACCTGTGGGAAAAAACATGTAAAATATGCGCTGGGCCTTTCTGCTTTCTGTGCATCCTCCATTAGAGATTGTCCATCTGCACCCAACAGTGGGCCTATTGCCTCCTTTACTTTACGTTTGCTCCTCACATAACTGAAAAATCTTTTCTTGTTACAGTGGGCTTTCCTGGCCAATCTTAGCTCACTCTCAGCTTTGGCCTTTCTGATGATTGATCTACAGTACCTAGTAACCTGTAGGTACTCTTCTTTAGAGCTCTGTCCTTCCCTCCATTTCCTGAACATCTCCCTTTTCTTTCTTAGTTCCTCTTGAAGTTCTCTGTTCATCCAAATAGGCTTCTTAGAATACAAAGCTTCAGCTTTGTATTCCTGCACGTTAAGCCTCTATTAAAGGGACAGGGCATTTTCCCCTCCAGGTAGTTGGCAATCTGGGGCGGAACGGTAATGATCAGCAAGTGAAATCAAGTCCTAAAGTAAAGAGCGGCTGCAGGCTGAACGCAGCTGCCCGTTGACGCTGCAAGTAGCCTGGCATCAGGAGGAAGGCATGTGGGGCTGATGGGCCCAGCAGCATGTGTGCTTGGCTGTAGCATGCTCAGTGACAGCATGGGTGGGGTGGGGTGAGAACGCCTTTATAAGACAACACATGAGGCATTTGTGCCTCTTCGCCCATTGCCGCCCAAACAGCATTGCCTCCCTACATTTATGGTTATGTTGGTTGGATGTTCATTTGTATAACATGTTAGTTATGGTTAATTTGTCACAGCTACAGTGTAGGGGCACAGAAATTGAGTTTGGCCAGGGTCAAGTTTGGGTACTGAACACCAACAGGTGAGGGGTCTCCTAAGAGACTGGTATAAAGTGAGCGCGGCTGACCCGGCTGGACAGACCAGGAGCTCTGAGCCAGGTAGCAGGTGAGGCCAAATGTTGTGGGCACCCCATTGGCTCTCATTTCTGCTGCCTCCTTAAGGTGAGGTCTTCCCAGCTGGGAATACGCAGAGCCTAATAGCATCTGGAGCTCAGGTGAGTAGCAGCCGGATGGCTGCAACTCAGATACTCAGCTTTTGTGGTGTGCCAAACCCTCAGTATTTGGGGAGGGAAACATGATAAAGCTGTGGTCTTATATTTGCCAAACTAAGAGGTGCTGCATCTTCCTTTGCTGGTGCCATTCTGCTGATCAATAAAAGTATAGCAGAAATTCATGACAGAATTCAATTGATCCAGTGTGGACCTCGGCAACTTGGTGCTTACCAAACCAAATAGATCTCCATATCAATATAAGATGAGCCTCTTGTGGTGCAGGGTGGTAAGGCAGCCGACATGCTGTCTGAAGCTCTGACCATGAGGCTGCAAGTTTGATCCCAGCAGACAGTTCAGGGTAGACTCAGCCTTCCATCCTTACGAGGTCAGTAAATGAGTACCCAGCTTGCTGCGGGGTAAAATAGTAATGACTGGGGAAGGGAATGGCAAACCACCCTGTATTGAGTCTGCTGAGAAAACACTAGAGGGCATCACCCCAAGGGTCAGACATGACTCGGTGCTTGCACAGAGGATACCTTTACCTTTATCTTATCAATATAAGATAGCTGCATCAATAGACTGCAAAAAAACAGAAGCCCTTGAAGCCATGGCTGGCAGACATGACTGCAAACTGGGTTCAGCTAGTGTAGGCCTGAGAAAATACATCATGCTGTAATGGACAGAATTAAAACCATGGTGTACAACTTTGTTCTTCTGTCTTGCTGCATATGACTGGGTGCTGCTTGAGTTTTTATGATGGCCTTTCCACTGGGACTTATGGAAATCCATCCATGCCCTAGACATATAGGTCTCAATCTCTTTTTGGGAGCTGAAAAGATAAAAATAAAGTAGAGCTTTAGGCTGAGGAAGAAAAATGGTGTTTTGATAATGAGAAAGAAAGGGTTACAGAGCGACCTTTATGAGAAAATATTTCATACCAATTGCTTCCCTCTTTAAAGAACCACATTTCCTTTTTCAGCAGGTGAAATGTGTTCCATGCTAATAAATGGTTTCCTGAAATTGTAATGTCTAATTCATGAGGGAGAAAAAGTTGTCACCTACAAGGGTTATTTTAAAAGGGGGGGAGGGAGGAAGACAGCTATACAAATAGTTTTGTAATTATTTTATAAACATGAATTATACAAATGAGCATTTCCATATTCTCAAAGTTTTCACCAGTGGTGATGAAAAAGGAGAATTAAATTGCTCTTTTATTTTGCTGTTCTTATCTCCTGAGGCTAATTTAGACTTTAGGAAAAAAAGGTAGCAGTAATATTCATTTCTCTCTGCCATGTTGTATGTTATTTTAAAGGTAACATCTATGGTGTCCTTGCTTTTAAATGTAGATTTATCCTCTCTGGATGAAGGTTGGTAAAATAGCTGTATTTGAAAGTATGAAAAATCACCACTTTCTTGATGGGAGCCCCTCCTTTGCGCCTCTCCTCAGACAGAAGTGAAGCATTAACAATGGCTGTGGAGCATGATGGCCCTAGGCAGAAGACCTTTTTGGTGCAGGAAACCAATTTTAATTTAACCTCTGTTTTCTATCACAAAAAAAATCAAGGTAGTAAGTACTGGAGCTGGATTGAGATAGGGAAATAGGCAGGGCCAGGGACCAAGCAGAAAATCTTAGTTCAGACTGGCCCTTGGAGTACACAAGCAAAGAAGTCAATACAGATGAAGATTTGAGGAAAGAGCCAAAAGAAAAGATAGCACAAGGCAAAGATGGTCATAGTGCCTCCTTTAGAACAGAAGAATGTGCTGCTCCTGATGGTCACAGATACAGGCAGAGATGATACAATCTGGTGGTAATGCCCACCTGCAGCCTTTCTGCCAAGTTCCATATCTGTGGGATTACAGTTTAGTGTAGTGGTTAGGAGTGGTGGCTTCTAATCTGGCAAGATGGGTTTTCCTCCATTCTCCCTCGCGTGCATCCAGCTGGGTGACCTTGGGCTCACCATGGCGCTGATAAAGCTGTTCTGACCGAGCAGTGATATCAGGGCTCTCTCAGCCTCACCTGCCTCACAAGGTGTCTGTTGGGGGGAGAGGAAGGGAAGGCAATAGTAAACTGCTTTGAGACTCCTTCTAGTAGATAAAAGCAGCATATAAGAACCAGCTCTTCTTCTTCTTCTTCTTCTTCTTCTTCTTCTTCTTCTTCTTCTTCTTCTTCTTCTTCTTCTTCTTCTTCTTCTTCTTCTTCTTCTTCTACAGCTCTCTCCTCATGGCTCGGTTGCAGTGCAGAGGCCAGTTCCTGTTCCAGCCCTTGAATCAGGGAGATTACTTGCCACATGGGTGCTTAACATGTCAGTGGTGTCCTGGAAGGGCTTCACGACACACATCATTTGGGAGCCAGTCAGCCAGTCATTGGAGCTGATGCTGATCTCATCTTCCCCATGTAGAGGAGATGACATCCTGTACTGCAGTGGTCCCCAACCTTTTTGAGGCTGGGGACCGGCAGGGCAACTACCTGCCCGTGCATGCCGCGCATGCGCGGCCGCTCCCACACATCATGCATGCGCGGCTGGGCCGCGCATGCGCACATGCACCATGCGTGGCCGAAATCGCACATGTGCAGCACTTTCACGCATGCGAAAAGTTGTGTGTGTGTGTGTGTGTGTGTGTGTATATATATATATATATATATATATATATATATATATATATATATATATATATAATTTCAACATAAGTATAATTTGCCAGGTGCCCCCAGATGTCCCTCCAAAAGTATGACAATCTGGTTACCTTAGCCAGATGTCAGGACTGTCCCCTCCTGCAGACATAGTCGGACAATCCATGAGGTCCTCCGCTTGCAAGGCAAGATAGATGTGGTCATACAGCTGGCTGCTCCAGAGGTCCAGTGGATAGTTCAGCATTGCACTCTTGAAAGTGCAGAATCAGCCCAGAACCATTGTGAGGGACTGGAATAGCAGGAAAGCAGGTGTTGCAGCAGCCAACAAAAGGCTATGTCCTCCATGCAGGAGAGGGGGTTCACCATCCTCTGCAATCATCTCACTGATGATCATCTCACTGATGATCCTCTGCAATCATCTCATTGAACTCTCCTCCTGGCTCTTTGGGGACCATGATGCCTTGGAGGGTGGCTTGCCCTTGGAGTCCCATCCACAGCACCCAAAACTTGGGAAGCCTTTCTAGAAGGTACCTCCTGCTCTCCTCCACTTGCCCCTGCTGAGAGGGAGTGAGCCTCTTCCTCCTCCCACTGACCACTACTCCTTACCCCAGTGGCTATCAAGTGGGTTGCACCCTTTCCAAGTGCCTATGGAGAACAGAGGAAGACAGTTGGTTGTACCCCTGTGGGTATGGGAGTGGCCCACCTAGAACTCTGCAACATGAGTTCACTGGAGAGGGTACAGAAATGTTTCCAAAGTGACCAGGAGACAGAGCCCCACAATTGGAGGAAGTGGGATTAGGCACAGCTGCTTTCTATCACTGGACTGGGAGGTGCCAGAGGTGAGTGTACTTGGTGCAGCAGCAGCAGTTAGTTGGGACCTGTAAAGGGAAAATCCTCCCCCCCCACCACCAAGTCTCTGAACCACTGTTGTCATTGGAGTCCCCTCCAAAGAGTGACAACCCCTGGTGTCTGGACATTGCTGAAATCTCTGTTTCCTATTGGCCCCATGACAGACCAAGGAAAGAAGGTTCTGAGACTCCTGGTGATACCTTCTTGCAATAGGGAGGCCGGCTAGCTTTGGTGTTCAAGTACAGGAGCCTCTGGTTTCCAGGGGACAGAAAGGCTATAAATACCCTTGCTATAAATACTTCTTCTATGCACTTTCACCACATGGTGTTCCCTAAGCCCCTGTTGTCACAGTGAGCACCAGAGAAAGGATCAGATCTCAGGGTCCAAGCACTCCTCACCCAAAGCCCAGATCAGGAAAGCAGAGCAGATCACAATAGAATAAGTTGGAGGTCTATAAATGTAGGTCCACTAGGGAGGCACCCAATAGCTAAGCCCCTGTGCTCAGTGTGAACACAATAGCAGTGGCCTCAGAGTGACCCTTGACTGCACTTCACATCCAGACCCCAACAGCAGAGAGCAGATCACAAGTAGGAGGGATGGGAGGTATATAAATGTAGGTCCTCTGGAGTGGCACCCAATAGCTAAGGCCTTGTGTTCAGCATGGGGAGGGACACCCCCCACTGTAGAAATGCTCCTAAATCCTTTCCACATAGAAAGAAATTCCTGCTGTGGTGGCATGCAGCAAAGCACGCCACAGTACATAGAACTAAACTGGGACGAACTGGCCCTCAATTTACTGTAAAGCAAATATTACAAGAAAAGTGGCTGGCATTTCAGAAAATATTTGCATTATTCTCCAAGTGGCATTCAAAGAATTCATGAACAAACTAAAAACATTCTAAACAGGTACACAAAAACCTAAATGTACACTTTGTGATGAATGAATCTCCTCTCTCTCTCTCACACGCACACGCACACACACACACAAACACACACACACACACACACACACACACACTTTTGGGGAAAAGTAAGTAGCATGTAATATAGAAAAATCATAAAAGATTCTGTATGAAATATGAAATAAGTGTAAAATTCAGCCATATTGTTTTGTGTTAGGCTTTCATTGTTATGCATTTCCCAAAGACTCTCTAGGGTTATGTACTGCACTACTGGATAAAGCTGAAAACATGTTTATTTGTTGTTTTGATAACACAGAAGAGACTGCTAGTCATAATAATGCACTGTATTTGCATGGCTGCTGTTTTTATCACCAAATTTTATGACACCATGGTAACACTGAGCTTAAATGGTATGAAATTTGCCTCCTGTAGAACACACAACCCTTCTGCAGATGTTGTACCAGTTAGCAAATGGGGAGGTAGGAAACTGTTCACAAGAGGCCCAATATGAATGGAAAGCATGAATCTCTCTCCATTGTTGAGGCAACTAGACCAGGGCCTGTTTTAGGTTTCGAGGGGCCCTTCCCTGCCAGTGCTGGAGAGCATATGTAACCGGGAGCATGGCTGACAAAGCATTCACAAGCAGGCAAGGAAAAGACAAGAGTGCCGGCATGAGAGGATTACAAGGGATGGGGAGTGGACAGCAATGAGCCCCTTGTCAGCTGCCCCACCTCAGGGTATTTGATGCTAATCCTGAACTAAACTTTGCTGTGATGAAGATAATTTACTTCATGAATATATGAACTTGTCCTTATGCTGTTGCTTCATCTAACTCAGCAATGTCCAGAAGGGATGTGCACAAGAAAACGGCAGATTTTCTGAGAGGATCTTTTCCACCATATGGTATCCGAATACCAGGAAACATTGTTCACCCTTTGTTTTAAAGGCTCTCCAAGTTTCAATAAATTAGACAAATCAGTAAATCAGGGTATGATCTTACAGCCCCCTGAATAAAGAGCTCCAAGCCATACTCTGTCTAGTGGGAAAAGATGAAAAAGTGCCACTGGATTTTTGGAATGGCACCCCCCTCTCCCAACTATGATGGGTTACAGTGTATGATCTACCCACTCTACTGATTCTGTTGCAGAAGAAAGGGACCCTATTTACGCAAAGCTCAAGAAAGAAAAATACCACATTGCACATAACTAGTAATTATGCTAGAAAAAAGATGGGAAACATGTAGATCACTAACAAAAGACAACCAGGACAGCCAACAGATCAAGAAAAATACCCCACATTGAAAATTAGGAAACAAATTTCTCAGAAACACACAAAAGAAAAGGCAAAGGTAAAATAAATGAAATATTTAGCCACAGAGAATTCAAAGCAACAATGAAAATACTACTTCTCTTCAACTCCCTATGTGAACAAATGTTGTCCCTCCTTGTTAGGCCATCATGACACAGAGTAGTAGTCTAATAAAATTCTCTTCCCAGAAAGACTGTGTGATTGGCCAAGGCAACTTGCCTGATTGGTTCCAGGGCTAAGATTTTATGGGAGACATGCTCTTTCAAAAGGAATGGGTAGAAACTCTTTTTTAAAAATTAGTAAAAGTCCGACTCTCACAGGGTATGTGGAACATATACCTATTCCGGGGTTCCTTGGTCCTAGCCCCCTCCCTCTCAGACATACACAAACACACACATGCACCCAAACACACACTGACATGTTCCTTTCCCCCACTCTCCCACCCTCTCTCCCCTTAATGTTTACATACCAGACTTCCTCCCTGGTCCCTCCTCCCTCCCTCTCTCTCAGACACACACCTAGAGTCCCTCCTCCCTCCCACTTCTCCCTCACCTCCCCCTTCTTACTTCTTGCACCAGTAGGGCCACCATGTTCCATGGTCTTCTGCCAACTAAGCTGACTGGCAGCATTGGAGCTCTCTTGGGGCTCTGGAGGTGGCAAAGCTGCCCTGGCCTCCTCTGGGGCTACCACCACACTGTTCCAGTCTCCTCCAGTGTTGCCGCAGCTGCCAAGGCCTTCACTGGGGCATCCTCTGTGGCTGCCCAGGCTTCTTCCAGTGCCACTGAAATAGCGAACCCGGCCACTTCCAGCACCGGTGCCATCTCAGGCCCTGAGGTTGCCACTGCCTCGCCTCTTCCGGCACACTCCCTGGGGTGAGACTATGGACATTTCATCCATACCCATTTCTGTCCCAGAGGGTATGCCAGAAGATATGTTCCACATCAAAAAACCTCAATATTCCCCAGAATTAATTCATGATGTTAAGATATCCAGGAGTTGTTCTGGAAAGGCTTGGATATAGTTTATGCAATCTGATGCCAGAAAAGGTGGGTCAGCAATATCCAGTGGCAGAAACCTACCTGGACATGCATCTCATCTGCGTGATACCATCCCTCCATAGTCTAAGGCAGGCTTTCTTAACCAGGGTTTTATGAAACCCTGGCGTTTCTTGATGGCCTGGAAGGGTTTTCCCAAATGTATGGGAGTTAATTGATTTTTATTATATTTTTAAAATGTATTCAACTCTATTGGGTGATATGGCCACATATGGTCATGTCAACCCATTCCCCCTTTCCAAAATGGCCAAGGATGGGTGGGAGGGGGTGGAGCCCTGGGTGGGCATGTACACAGCTATGTTTCCCAACCATATTCTGCACGATTTCACCCCTTCTGGGGTTTCTCAGAACCTGAGGAATGTTTCAGAGGTTGTTAATAATTTTTTTAAAAGGTTGGGAAAGGACTTTTTTCTACAGGTGCCATGAATTCCTCTGAGAACTTGTTCAATAGTCCAACATGCCTTGCTCAACAGCTATGATCACCTGTGAGCTGAACATCCAATCTGTTTGCCTGTCCATCAAACACCTCCCATGGCTGTCAGACAGCTTTGCACTTAGGCAGTAGCTGTGATAGTGGAGTTCCATTCTTTGTGAACAGTAAAGTTTCATTTCCTTGCCTTGCAGGGGCTTTTTGCAATTGTGCAGTAGGTGAGATTGATTCTGCCCAGGGTCATGGATGGTCAGATCAGGTCACAAAATGATGTGTGAGAACACTTTCCATGAGGCAATATGAAAATGTGCATGTGTGAAATAGCATTAATATAGAGGCTTATACAAAGACCTAAAGCCAAGGGTTTTTTTTTTTTTAATATAGGTATATTTCAGAGTGTATGTCAATGCAGTCAACAGGATGGCATATCCAATAAGCAATATAAAAGGATTTTAGGATATTTGAAACCAAGAAAAAATCTGCAATAACCTGAAACAAAGTATAAGTATCCACATTACAAGTTAAACAATGCATACATTTCAAGGTAGGATATACATACAGCAACAGATATGTACTATATATAGTAGTATAGTTCACAGTCCCTTCCCTCTATCAAAATATTTTCCTAACTCATCTGTTTTAAACTATGCATCTAATAGCCAAGAGTGGGCCGATCTGCAAATAGCTACATCTTTTAATGAGGTTATGGCTGTTGGCAGAGTTTAAATATGCAAAGAATTGCTTAAAGAATAAAATATTATTATGAAGAGAAACAAACAGTATATGGAAAGAGGATAAAGAGAGAGACCTAACTAATTGTTTAACTGTTATTTTGTCTTAATTCATTCTGATATGGAGGCAAACGGGAAAGTCTGCTCAAATCAACAGGAAGTCTCTGAAAAACACATCAGGACACTGGAGCCAACATTATTTGAAAAATATCAAGAAGTTCATAAGCTAACTGCCAACTGCACATCTCCAATGCCCCCATAAGAATTCTTAAACTGTTGATTCATGCATACTACAAATTTTGCATATTCAGGCAACAACACCCACTTCCACTTTCCTCCCTCAGAGGCAAGGTTTTCCCTATATTTGTTTGTTTGTTTATTTATTCAATGTATAGCCCGCCGCTCCCCAAAGGCTCGCAGCAGGTAACAGTCATCCAATAACCCCGATAAAAACTCATTAAAATGAACATAAAAACATAACTTTTCAGCTTTTCTGACTGAGTTGCCCTAGATATCTGTTTATTTCTTTCCTGAAGAATTCTATCTGTCCCCCCCCCCCCCGTCAGAATATGGTATTTTGGATGTTGGCTCATCCCAGGAACCTGAGGGAAGGTTCGAGAACCACCTTTAAGACCGATTATGCATGGTGGCAGCCTGCCCCGCCACTTCCCATGTTTACTTGGGGAATGACATCTGCCATGCACAATTCTGAGGCTGGACAGTTCTGCCACACCTCAGAGGTTCTAAAGCAGGTGAGGGCCAGGACAGGGCCCAGATAGTGCCGGCATCATGCATAAGCTGTGATGCAGGTGCCCACCCACCTTTCTCTGCCTGTGCATAATCAAACAATTGAAATTGCACTTAAGGCCTTTTGAGATTCCAAGACCGTTTATGCACTGGAGGTTTCATGCCGGGCTGCAGGCTGGAGTTTTAGTCATGGCAAGTTGCCCCACCTCTTCCTGCACCCACATGGGGGAGCATTTGGCTTGATATACCTCATCCATCCCTGATCTGTGCACCTGCACGGAAGCTGGGGCAGTGAAGTTCCCAGTGCATAAACGGTCCAAATTAAGAAAATATTTTATCCAACATAGAGGGAAAGGTCAGATGAATTCAGGGTTTAGATTTCTGAGGTAACTCAATATAGAACTCTGACATAAATTCGTACATGCACAGACTTTACTTCATATGTTTCTGGCTAGAGAATCTGACAAGCTTTTCACAGTGACTTAGGATATTTAGGCTGATACACTTTTGTTCCACTGTTTTCCAAACACTCCAGTACATTCTTTGCGCATTCACAGAAATGGTGCCATACGTGAAAAATGGAAATGCTGTGCACAAAAAATACCAATCTTGTATGTTAGGAAAATTGGCTAGCTGTTCTGATGGAACCACATCCTGGTTGGGTTCATATTTACTTATTGTCTTCTTCCCTTGCTATTGCTCTCATCTCCTGCTTCCTGGATAACAGAAACCAGAGTAGTGTTCCAGAATAACTGTCAGATTGGAAGGCTTCCATGTCAACCCGGATATGCAAAATAATTCTATTTGAATCCAGAGCATTTACTCTATTTACTAATGGCCATTGTTGGGGTCTGGCTCTGATTAGTAAATTTTTGACTGCCCATAGACAATGTTCTGTGAAATCTCAGTACTCAAAAGAAATGGGCAGTATTCCCATTAAAAAGAAGGTGTGTCTTCTGTACTGGCCATATCTCTGTCCCTCTCTCCATGACTATTAGAAGAAGATTAAATTATGACTATAAGAAACATATTCAGATCTGATCATCAATCTGTATAATTTATACAGGCCACAGAAGCCATCTTTTCCTGGCACAAAGTTTGGGTTACCATAGTGATTTAAAAAAATAAGCTACACACATGTCCTTTATTTAAACTGGTATATTTAATGAACATAAAAGAGCAAAGCTGAGCTTTTGTTTTACAAAATGTGACATACTCTTATGTACTATAAAGACTGATTATGCACTCCAAGAAAGAACTGAGCAGACCCAGAACTATACATGGCATTTGATTTAAAATGGGCTCCAACTGAATTCAATTGGAAACAAATATATTTGCCTTCATCTAGCTGACATGAAGCATGAGGTAGCTTTGTGAACTAGTTATCCTTTTAAGATTGGCCTCAAGAATTCCATGAAATGTCCAAAAATATGCTTTTAGTATAATGAGATTCCATTTAGAATGATAAATATCTGACATCACCTTTAAAATATGTATCACCTTTCCTGAGAACCTACTTGGCTGCTATAGCAGTGAAAGAATTTAAAACAGTGGTGACAAAACTGTGAAAGCTGAACATAGATCTAGATGTATCCTTAATGACAGTTTTCTGTTCTCCTGAAAATGGCAGCTGCTACTTTGGAATGTAATAACAATGTGACATCTTATATTTCTAGCATGTTCTTATACAGCAACAGGTACTAATTATTGATTGAAGCATTAGACAATGGTTTGCCATGAAGGACAGTGCTGCTTAAGCATCAGTTCTCTATGATACCTGAAAATTCCCTTGGAAAATACACCTCAGAAACAGTGACAGTGTTTTGGCAGGTCTAGTTTTCCCCACAGATTTCTTGGTTAGAAATGGAGGAAAGACTCATATTACTGAAACTGCTATCCTATGCAAACACACTTGGGAGTAAGCCACATGGTGTTTTGGATTAGAATTTCAGTTTCCATTAATGTAAGGTACTTCTATCAATGGAAAAGGTGTTTTCTGCCTCCTCTTCCCATTATAACCTACTGACCTGTCAAAATGGTCTCCTGCCTCAGAGGAGAAGCATTTTCAAGTGGTCAGTGAATTGCTGCAGGAGGGGAGTATCAGAGAAGTTCCATTCCTCTGATGGAAGCACCTTCCATTAATGGAAAATTCAGTCTGCATCCAACCCAGTGAGACCTATTCTAAGTAATGTGTAGGTCTGGCATGTCAGAGCTATAATGGAACAGCAACATAGCAATGGTCTATGAGCACACTGAAGCCTGAATTCCATACTACAAAGAGGAGACAAAAAATGTTATATTACTGTCAGATGTATCAATAGTGCTAAAATATAAAGACATGGAATGAGCAAATGTGTTAGAAATTGTGGAAGTCACTTTATGCCCATGCTTACTGTAGACAGATGCATTTTGTATTGAATATAATGCAATTTTGCAATTGATTTTTTCTTCTTCTGTTCAGTGGCAAAAACACTTCTTATTGATAGAGCTCATTAATTCGCACTCTTAATTAAGTAGATTAAATGAGGTTTAAATTTAGATTTATTAGGGCACTCGTTCAATGTTAATTAAAGACCAATTGATTATTAAAACATTTTTGCTGAATTTTTAATCACTGCAGTGTGTAATGCAGGGTGCAGCAAGTGGATGGGGTGGGGGGGGAGTTCTGCAGGTCTATAGAATGGCGCTATATAAATGTAAATAACAGCAGAGCCTGATTGAACAAATGAACTTCTACTACTTATCTAGTGTTTGTGTAACCTATAATTGCTCAACAGCTCAATGAGTAAATCAAAGGATTTACCAAGAGTATTTAGGTTACTTGAACTGTTAAGGTGCATTATTGATTGTGTTGCATATTGCAGAGCTGTAAAACACAGACTACTAAATGTCGGACTTCGTTTATTAACTGCTATAATATGCTTTAATTTACAGAGGTGCTAAAGATTATTGGCACCTGAGTACAAATATCTGACATTACAAATGTATGAACAGAGATAAAGTAACGACATTAAAAGCAGAAATTCAAACTAATGCCAAATTGCTACTGCTGGTAACTTAAGATAATAAATGCAGCCTTGGGACATTGCATTTCATGCCCTTCCACTGCAACCTCCTCAAGAGCTGGCGTTGGCCCTATCACATGCAGTATGGCAGTACTGGTCATGGGGGAGAGAATGAATATGTAAGGATTCAAAGCACGGAATGACTTACATGATTCCAAAGCATAACAACACACACCTAAACCAAGATTATATCCTTCTAAGCCCATGGACTTCAATGGATTTAGAAGGTGTAATTTGTTTTAGAATTTAACTTCTTTTAAAAAGCAATTTAGTATTTTAGTAATTGCTCCACTTTCCCCCATCCCTAGAGCCAGCAGAGAGGGAGGGACAGTAGGTTGCTTTCACCCCCAAACCCCTTGGTGTCATCTTTCTCACTTTAACTTTTAAAGAGCCACTGTTTTCTATGGAAAGGCCTGGTCTCTCAACTACCCACAGAAAATAAGGGCTCCATTCTTTCCTATGGGTGGTAAACCTGGCCAGTTCCACCCAATCATCTGTTAGTCAGCACCTCTAGTCCCATTATATTTTAAATATCCATTATTTTTTTTGGCAGTAGATCTGGCCTTTATCTTTGGAGGCCAGGTCTTCTCATAGAAAAAATGGCCCTTTAAAGTTTAAAGGGAAGGAGATGTTGCCAAACAGCTGTTTAGCAGACTGGTTTCTTCTCTCTCCCCCTTGGCTCCTAGAATCAGAAACAAAACAGCCTCAGAATTCCAGGAGATAAATTTTCATTACTCCTGGAATTTGGAAGTATCTTGAGTCTGTTCAGGCAGATATCCCCAAATAGCTAATTTCCAGTTTATTTTTGGCTTAGCTATATGCACACCATTGGTGAATAGCATAAATGATTCAATTGAATTATTGGCAGGAAAGCCCCTGCCATCTTGCTTACACATCAACAGGCTGTTACATGGAAATAGCACAGGTAAAACGGTTAGTGCTAATACAATCAATCTGTTCAGAATGGCCTGAATTCAGACTCTGCTCTGGATTCCGACTACACACAAGATGATGAAGGCTATTTCGGAGCTCTAAATGCAGCTATCCATGCATGGCTGTTCATTGGTAGGATGTGCATAGCCTTTTGCATAATCCCCCTGAAGTTTACAATGCCCTTCCTGGATGGATGGCTCAGGACCTTTAGCTGTTAGCTTCAATGAAGTGTGTTTACACAAAGAAGCTTATACCCAGAATAAAACTTGGTTTGACTAACTGGCCCAAACTTTGTTATGTTAGAGTGAGATTGTGTCACTCATCTAATAAATGCTGACATTTTATTTACCATTAACATTTTAAAATCATTGTTGAACTTTTGTTATAGTTAAATTTTATAGGATTAAAAGGTAGATTATTTAGATGGTTTATGATTCTATTTAGCTCTTTGTGGTTAACAACAACTATTTTCAGAAGTTTCTGACAGTATTCTTCTGCCTATGCCATTCATGATTTACAGCAGGGTGGCATAATGTGGGTCCCACCAATCCATAAGTAGCTGAATTGCACCTGCCAGGTGTGTGATATAGTCCCATCATTGTTTTTGCACTCCCAGGCAGACAAAGAAACATTGTATGATATCTTTTTCATTATAGTAACAGGTATGGATTACTCAAACAACCAATCATATTCTGGATAGTCCCTCTAGCTGTTCTTGCAGCCCTGTACTTCTACATTGAAGTAAATGGCTTTGTATAGGAAATGGCTTTGTAGTTTTCAAACTCAAAGGAGTTAAAAAACAAAATATTTATGCTCCTCTAACTTGGGTGCGTCTTGTGCAGTTACATATGATGCAGATGCTAAGTTACTGGCCTGCAAGAGGCTTCCACAAATCTATAATAAAATAATTAAATTAGTGAGCTGTGTGTAGATCAGAGTTTCCTGGCTGCCAGCTCCTAAGAACTCTGGGAATTCAGGACCACAGAAGGATCATTTGGAGTCCATTTGGCAAAAATGTCAGAAACTCACTGCTCCTGGGAACATCCTTTTCCAATAACATTTATAGCTCTAGATGGAAGTGAAAAGCACCATATGTTAAGAGTTTCCTGCAAAGATTCCTGGTAAGAGAGGAAATAAATTCAACTTGTCACATCTGCTTGTGGGCCAGTCAAGTAGGATTTTATCACAGCCTTAAGTGGTTTACAAAACTGCCCAGTTATCAACTGCAAGGTGGCTGTTCTTTTTGAGGTTTCTTTCCTACCCCCTCCCCTATCCGAATGTTCATATATTCTCAATTATTATGTGATTTAACTTCAACAGGATTTCACACTAGGACTCATTTGTGTTTTCAGCTCTGAATAGTGTGGGTAATTTGGGATTTTTTTCAGCTACTCATCACATTTCAGCTACAAAACGGATTTCAGTTAACACACTGTAATTGACCTGAGAATGAAGCTGCCCTGTTTCACCCTCAGTTTCTATAGTGACACTTGACTTCCTATAAAAATTAGGACTGCCAGCCTGCTAAATACATTATATTTAATTAAGCATCTGCCTTTGAATGGGTAAAACAATTAATTAATAGAATTTATTTGATTAAACGTAGACATTACCAAAATCTCAATTGAGATGCTTTTCTGAAATCTTGTAGATGAATAAGGGTGTGCAATTTATTTTAAATAAAGATATTCAACATATGAAACTACTTTATCCTGAGTCAGACCATTGATCCATCCAACTCAGTATTATTTTGTCTGACTGCAGTGGCTTTCTCAGGAGAGGTCTAGCCCATCATCTGTTCCTTTTAAGTAAAGATGCCATGGATCATGCTTTCTCAGCCAGGGTTTCATGAAAACCAGGGGTTTCTTGATGGCTCTGGAAGGGTTTCCCAAATGACTGTGACTTAATTAATTTTTAATATATTTTTTAAAAAATTGTTTAACATTTATCGAGTGATATAACCACATATGATCATATCAACCCAGTCCCCACTCCCAGAGTGGCCAATGATGGCCTGGTGTGTAGGAAAGGGAGGAACCCCAGGTGGGCATGTACACAGCTATGCTTCCTAACCATATTCTGCATGGTCGCACCACATCTGGGCTTTCTCGAAGCCTGAAGAAAGTTTGAGGGGTTTCTCAATGGTAAAAAAGTTGAGAAAAGCTGCAGTGGATGGAACCTGGAACCTTCTTCATTCCAATCAGATGTCCTACCACTGAATCATAGCTTACACTGATTCTATTTCAAAAATGTACCTTGTTGCATCTCTAATAATATAATAGGGAATGCAGAAGAAGAAGAATTGGTTCTTATAGGCTGCTTTTCTCTACCCGAAGGAGTTTCAAAGCGGCTTACAATCACTTTCCCTTTCCTCTTCCCACAACAGACACCCTGTGAGGTAGATGAGACTGAGAGAGCCCAGATATTAGTGCTCAAACACCTTTATCAGTGCTGTGGTGAGCCCAAGGTCGCCCAGATTGGCTGCATGTGGAGGAGGAATGGGGATTCTAACCCAGCGCGCCAGATTAGAAGTCCATGCTCCTAACCACTACAAAATGGGTGCTAAAGAATTATCTAGCATGGAGGACTCTTATGTGTATATGCCCATGTAGTTGACAGAACTGAGACAAGTAGATTTCAGTTGAAAGAAAGATATTATATAGCAGAACCGGTGGTAAAAGATGACATGGTTTTATGTATAGCTACAGACAAGGTCCACCTTTCCAAAATAAAGAAATTAATGGGAACAGTGTGCAAACCAGAGTGGAAGAGCTCACCATTCTTCTTGAGACATGTTCAGAGTGGGCTGCAAACCATGAAGGCATTATCAGAATGAATCATAGAATCATAGAGTTGGAAGGGGTGAAACAGGCCATCTAGTTCAACCCCCTGCTCAACGCAGGATCAGTCCAACGCATCCTAAAGCATCCAAGAAAAGTGTGTATCCAACCTTTGCTTGAAGACTGTCAGTGAGGGGGAGCTCACCACCTCCTTAGGCAGCCTATTCCACTGCTGAACTATTCTGACAGTGAAATTTTTCCCCTGATATCTAGCCTATATCGTTGTACTTGTAGTTTAAACCCATTACTGCGTGTCCTTTCCTCTGCAGCCAATGGGAACAGCATCCTGCCCTCCTCCAAATGACAACCTTTCAAATACTTAAAGAGGGCTATCATTTCCCCTCTCAACCTCCTTTTCTCCAGGCTAAACATTCCCAAGTCCCTCAACCCATCTTCATAGGGCTTGGTCCCTTGGCCCCAGATCATCTTCGTCACTCTCCTCTGTACCCTTTCAATTTTATCTACGTCCTTCTTAAAGTGAGGCCTCCAGAACTGCACACAGTACTCCAGGTGTGGTCTGACCAGTGCCGTATACAATGGGACTATGACATCTTGTGATTTTGATGTGATGCCCCTGTTGATACAGCCCAAAATGGCATTCGCCTTTTTTACTTCTGCATCACACTGCCTGCTCATATTTAGTTTACAATCCACAAGTACCCCAAGGTCTCGTTCACACACAGTGTTACCTAGAAGCGTATCCCCCATCCAGTAGGCATGCTTTTCATTTTTCTGACCCAGATGCAGAACTTTACACTTATCTTTATTAAATTGCATCTTGTTCTCATTTGCCCATTTTCCCATTGTGTTCAGATCTCATTGAACTCTGTCTCTATCTTCTGGAGTATTTGCCAGTCCTCCCAATTTGGTGTCGTCTGCAAACTTGATGAGTAGTCCGTCCACCACCTCATCTAGATCATTAATAAATATGTTAAAAAGTACCGGGCCAAGCCCTGAGCCCTGAGGTGCCCTGCTACTCACCTCCCTCCAGTCTGATGATACACCATTGACAACAACTCTTTGAGTGCGGTTCTCTAACCAATTTCCTATCTACCTAACTATCTGAAAATCCAGATTGCAGTTCTTCAATTTATCCATCAGAACATCATAGGGAACATTATCAAAAGCTTTACTAAAATCCAAGTAAACGACATCAACTGAATTTCCAAAATCCAGCAAACCTGTCACTTGGTCAAAAAAGGAAACCAGGTTGGTCTGACAGGACCTGTTGGAGACAAATCCATGCTGACTTCCTTGGATCACCAAATTGTCCTCCAGATGTTTGCAGATCGCTCCCTTTAATATCTTCTCCATTATCTTACCCGCAACAGAGGTCAGACTCACTGGTCTATAGTTTCCTGGGTCATCCTTCCTCCCTTTTTTGAAGATCGGAATAACGTTTGCTCTCTTCCAGTCCTCCGGGACATCTCCAGTCCTTAAAGAGGTCCCGAAGAAGATGGACAAGGGTTGTGCAAGTTCCCTCCATTTCCTGAACATCTCCCTTTTCTTATTTCCTATTGAAGTTCTCTGTTAATCCAAATAGGCTTCTTAGAGCTCCTGCAGTGTTTTCGTCTTTCTGGGATAGTCATTGATTGAGCATGCAATGGCTCTTGTTTGAGTAGCGCCCACCCTTCACATGCTCCCTTCCCTTCCAGCATTCTCATCCATGGTATGACACTCATCATGTTTCTGAGTTTATTAAAGTTTGCCCTACGAAAATCCAACATCCGCATCTGGCTACAAGCTTCCTTGCCTCTCCATCTCAAAAGGAATTCTATGAGGACATGGTCACTTCCCCCTAGGGTCCCCACCTCCTTTACCTCATCCACCAACTCTTGCCTGTTGGTCAGTATTAAGTCCAGTATGGCTGAACCTCTTGTGGGCTCATCTACCATTTGATAAATGAACTTGTCAGCCAGGCAGGTCAGAAAGTTGCATGACTGAGGATGCTTTTCAGAGTTTGTTTCCCAGCACACATCTGGGAAATTGAAGTCACTGATGATGACAAGGTCCTGATGCTTGGATATTTTCTCAATCTGCTCACAAAGTGGAGTATAGGATAGTGCAGAACCATTGTTAGTCTCAATATTTTTTTCACTCTTACTATTATGAGACAATCTATGTGTGCAAGTGTGCAATTTTAGGAATACTTTAGATTGTTTTAGTGGTTTTCCTTGATTTTTTTTAAGCGAGGGGGCTCTAATTCTTAAAACTATCCAGAGGAACTCTTGACATGGCCTTGGTGGCTAATGTCTTTCATGTCTGTGGCATACCATATGCTTTCAGCTGATTCTCTTCCAAATGTGACAAAATGTTCATGCTGCCATTATGAAATGGAAAGGATCAAATGTGTCTGTGAGCATGAATACACTTTTAACACATCATAAAAGACCCATTGCCGGTGAACTCTGGATTCCACAGAACTATTTTCCAAATTTTAGAGACTTGTGAACTTCCTCTAAATCCTGAAACAAAGCATAAGTGCAGGGCTTATGCACAGATGTGAATATCCAAGCCAGTTCCACAAAAGGGTTTCCCCACTGACTAGACACGAGGCAAGAGGATTGGGGTGGAGGTGAGAGGGAAGCTAGGCAATCTTTGGCAAAATAATCAAGCAACAGGAAATTGCTTCTCTGAAGGAAAGAATTTCTCCCAAATCCAGATGCATTTATGGAGCTGATTTAATTTGCACACATAGAAATTGACTGAGCCTATTTACTTACACACAAACACATATTGTCCTTTTGATACACATCTGTCCCCCCCCCCACCCCCATAAACATACACGCGCACATGGCTCCTATTCTTGAGAGAAACATTCTGACGCCAATCAAGAGCAGGATAATACTGGTCCCTAAGAGCTCACTGATTCCACTCTGTCACCAAGCACTAAGCGCGGGAGAGACATGAAGTTAACACATCATATTACATTGAATATTCATGCTGTTATTGAAGAACACTGTAGTTCTACATTTGCAAACTGTCCATAATAATTTAATTTTGTCTCTTCAATTTATAATATGTTAATTAGGCATGAAATTAAATGCTTTTTAACATACAACTGATTATGCCATAATGTATCCAACAAGGGTTGATTACTGAATAATAAATCATGATTTACATAAGTGTTTTATTATTCTTTTTTTATTAAAAGACAATGCGCACTGTGTGTGAGAAAAAGAGATGGCACAAGGGAAAGGCAGGTTTTCAGTAGAAGAATAACACAGAATTCAGCAGAAAGAATTGCTAATACCAGAAAGTACCATGGCCCCTTAGTCGGAGGAACTAAAAACAGAGTCTAGGTTCATAAGAACTGCTAGGCTCACATGAGAGATTTGCAAATGCCTAGTGGAACGTTTCACTTCTTTATCATTGAAAATCCAGCATCCATGGCACATCACAAGCAGCTTTGGGAAATCCCTATAGTTTTAAAAGCATTCTCCTATAAAACAGGGAGTCTGCTGTTCACAACAAACACACAAATACATCTCATAGGACTTATGGAATTAGTCTCTTAATTCTTTGGATCCTAGGCAAAATGTATACATTATGCTAAGCAGTATGAAGAAAATAGCTCTTTTTACATTTATTGTATAGGAATCCAAGCAGACCAATAACCTACCTATCATATCTCGATTCCACTCTCCTCCTGAGAGTTCATCTCTCCCTTTCCTATTTAAGATCTCAACAGGCCATTTAGATAGCTCAAACTGAAAGATAAGTGCTTACTCAATTAATTTTCCCAGATGAGTGAAGATCTCATCAATCAAAGTCCGGCACTGGGTCTCAAGTCTTCGCGCATTGTTTCAATCAGTGAATCATCATGTTGTCACCTCTCCTACCATGAGTATTCTTCTGATTCCTGGTAACCTAGAACAAGGTTGAATCTTTAAAATATACCAATAGCCTGATTCTATAACTTGTGCATAATCACTTTATTCAGAACAAATTGACTATATAATGTCACTTCAATGGGAGACATAATGCTTTCAGGGACATAATATATTTGTTCCATTCTGGATTCCCTCCACAGGAACTAGGAGGTTAGGATGGTGTTGGAATACTATTAGAAGGGATTAGGGAGGGGAAAATGCTAGTTAATTATGGGCAGACCTGCCAAGCTGTTAGGTTGAAATGGCTGGCAACTATTTCAGTCTAATGTGTTTGTGTGTGTGGGGAAGGGGAGTGAAATGGCTGTGAGCCTGTCCTAGGTCAGCTAGGACCCAGCACTGCTGGGGAGTCCTCAGAGGAGGAAGAGGCCAGATAGCCAGATCAGAGGCAGCAGAAACCAACAAACAAGAGGAGGAGATGCAAGCATGCCAAGACTAACAAAACCTTTTATGGCCAATTTCAGATACCACTCGTGATTCTTGCCTCAGGTCATACTGGATTCCATAATTGCTTCCAAGCCCTCCAGATGGTTCTCCTTGAGCAACTGCAGCATTTCAAGACAGCTTACAAAGTGGGCACAGATTGATGGCGATGACCAGGGAGAACCTCAAAATTGGAGACAAAATATGGTTTTCTACATTGTACCTTTGGAGTCAGCATCGCTCACATAAATTGGATGCTCAATTCTTTGGACCCTTTGCTGTTGCAGAGCAGGTTTGAGCATGGCCTATCAGTTGGCCCTCCCATCTACTCTGCATATTAATCCAGATTCTCATCACTCCTTCCTGTTCCCTGTAGCTCCACCGGATCTGCTCCAACCTCCAGCTTTGGCTCCTCTATCAACCATGGTTGTCGGACATAAGGTTTATAAGGTGGCCCAGAAGTTGGACTTTTAAAGATGATGCAATTGGCTCTAGTACTTGGTTGACTGAAAAGCCACAGATAATGTTCATGTGTCCCTTCTGGTGTGGTGATTCTACTGAACCTTTCCCCCAAAGTCTTGGCCAACCTCATCTCAGGAGGGGAATCCTGAGGAGTAGATGGTGTTATAGGTCATCCAGGATGCAGTGGGGTTGAGGACTCCTCAAACGAGGGAGGGGCCAGCATAGCTATTCTGGAGGCAGCAGAGGTTGAAAAACAAGACTGAAATGATTTTGTGTCCTGTCTCCTTCCTTGGAGACATATGTATTTGTTGTTCACAGTGCCACTACTCTGCTCACTTGAATGAACTATGTGTGCAAGCAGTTATTTGGGTGTCTTTGACACAACTATAATTAGTTTTTGGCGACACTACTCTTATTTACATCTTAAGACCCATTGATTTTTGTCTTTCAGAAGATATATCTTTGTTAGTCACATTTAATACCCTTAAGGTTGTTGTATGATGTGTGACATACTGTGGGTTTTGTGTGGAGGGTGATATATGGAATAATGGAAGAATAGTGGGTTTATAGAAAATATTGTTAATTCTGAAAATGCAGCAAAAATCAGTTTTAAAAATTCCCCATATCTCAGTGTGTTCAGGCTTTGCTTACAAAGAAAATAATGAGATAATCATGTGGGTATGAAACACCATCTTTTCTCCAAGTGAAGAAAATCTGGATTTAATGTTAGTCCCACAATGATCAATAAGTACAAATCTCATTAACATAAGGAGGGGAAACTGAAGAAGAAAGAGAAGCCACCCACTTCAGGACATCTCTCATCCAAGGCTCTCAAAAAATGCTTCAGCAACTGCCAAGAATAAAACCCTTCACAGAAAAAAAAGGGGTTGGAATTCAAATCTTGATTCCATTATCTCCGGCTTAAAAATAATTAAAAGATACTAACGTTAGTGTGATGAAATCATTTGAAATCCATACTGCATTTTCAAATGCTCTTTCTTTTCTCATATTGTCTAAGATGAGCCGTTCTTAAAAAAAAACAAAAACAATAGCAACAAAAAAGGAGCCCAGAATACAGGTGTAGTTAGGAAGAGCCTTGAGAAAACAAACAAAAAGCTAGGAGAGGTTAAAGTCTTCCCTGACTGATGAGATCATGTGCAATGGAGAATTATTACATCAATGAAATGTTTATCTGGAAAACTGTCTGGGAAAATCTGTTGTACAGCTTAAATCAGAAACATCTAGTTGGAATGTGCCCTTAATCAAGAGGATATGCAAGACCACTTGTTCTCCCTGACCTCTGATTTGGGGAGAAGGAAGGAAGCCATTCTGTTATCTTATTTAAAAGTGCTTTCTGTTGTACCCAGAAGAGCTATTTAAAGTTCATCACCAGTGATATCTATCTGGCCAAAATACTAAAATGTCTTTACAAAGTGACGGAAGTCTGTTGGAAATATGTGAACAACCAAGAACAAAACTCTGTATGCTGTAATCATCCTAAAACTCAAAATGTATAGAGAATCATGGTAAGTAATATGAGGCACATCACACCCTGTAACTTATCATATTATTTCAGGGCTGTAGTACTTTGCTTCCTGGAAGCCATTTTCACAGAAGGTCTACACTGCAATGTAATAACCAGCTTACTAGCCCCTGCCAAATTACAATTGCCAAACTCTGGAAACAATATAAGCCATTGTCTAGATAAATGTTAGATAAATGTTAACTGTGGAGAAACTGACCCATTGGGTACTCACAGCGTAAGAGAAACAGAAGAAAGATAATTTCCTCACCACATGGTGATCATTCATAGCATTTGCTAAAGGATCTCAGTTCCCCTGTTGCAGTAGTGCTAGTCAAATTACATCCATCAAAACAGCCTCTGGACAAACATTTCTCAGAAGACTTTCAAACAGGAAAAGAATGTGGGTAAAGAATAAATAGCTCTGAATATTTTACTTCTCTGAAGGCGGTGGCGACCATAAGATTATGGTGAAGGACAGATGAGATATTATAGTTGATTGACTATGTTTAGAATTCTGTATTTTACTTAGTTATTTTAAACTAAGTTGTCTTTCCACCCAAATAAGGCAAGGAACCTAAAGCATTGAAATATATCAGCATTAAAACACCAATACATTAAAACAGCATTAAAATATAAGGGCATGCAAATTGTTTAAATAATTTGTCTGGGGACATGACCCCCCCCCCCCCCAGTTTAAGCTTTATCTCCAACCCACAACTGAGATAATTTACTTGGCTAGAAGATGCTACAGCAGCAGCAGCAATTCTGCTCCTGGCTTGCCTGGCACTGTCAAAGGGGCATTCCACCCTTAGTTCAGCACTGCTGCCAGCAACAAAGAGCAGATCAGTGTCACAAATGGCTATGGTAGGATGGGGCCTAGTCACAGAGGAGAGCAGGAGCCTAGCTTTGGGTCCCTTGTTAATCAGAGAGGACAGACATAGAGCTAGCTTGGTGTAGTGGTTAGGAGCGCGGACTTCTAATCTGGTGAGCCGGGTTTGATTCCGCGCTCAGCCACATGCAGCCAGCTGGATGATCTTGGGTTCACCACAGGACTGCTAAAGCTGTTCTGACAGAGCAGTAATTTCAGGGCTCTCTCAGTCTCACCCACCTCACATGGTTTCTGTTGTGGAGAGAGGAAAGGGAAGGTGACTGTTAGCCGCTTTGAGGCTCCTTCTGGTAGAGAAAAACGGCATATAAGAACCAGTTCTTTTTCTTCTTTAGATCAGAGAATCCCATATAGGCCAAGTAAACCCAGAAGTAGCCAACCCTGAAGCATCAGAGGGGAACCAAAGGAAGAGAAGCCAACCAGGCAGAACCAGAACACAGCTGAGGAGGAAGTTGGAAAAAAAAGAGAGGGGGAAGATTAACATGGGGATTAAAGGAAGCCTTCACTTCAACAAGGGATTTGTGCAGATGGAACAAAGGGAGTAGGAACAGAAGGAGAGGCTTCAGTGCTGGCTGGAGAGGAAAAAGAGGGCTTGGAAACCTGGTGGTTAGGCTGACATTTTCAGGGGCAAGAAGTAAAGACACAAGGTGCAGAAAACCTCCGTCTCTCTCAGTCCCCATTCTGAAGCTACCAGAGACATGCATTGCTGAATACAAAGGAAGAAAGGGCAGGAGCTGTGTCATTGTTAGACTGCACTTACTCAATTCAATAAAATATTTTACAACACAAAGACACATAGCAGCACAACCAGGGAGAAAGGCCAATAATAGTTAGAGGAGGGGGGGTGCTAAAGAAAACAAAAATGCCTTTTTACTTGCTGGCAGCAGATGATAGAGGGAAACTAATGAATCTACCTGGGGAGGGAATTTCAAAGTATCAGTGGAATGATCAAAATGGCTCTTTTTCCAGTTGCCACCTATATAGTCTCAGATAGAAGGATATCTGAAACAATGATTCCAACCATGATCTGAGTAAACAGTGGGAAAACAGTTCATGTGGGGAAAAGTCAGTAGGTATGCTGTCTTCAAGCCATATAGTGTTTTAAAGGTTGATCCCAGACCCTTGATTTGGTCCCAGAAGGATGGAATGATACCATCCCTCTGAGAGACCCTAGTCAACATTCTGACTATAGAATTCTTTATGAACTAAATAAAAATAAATGTCTTTATTCTTGTATCCTGCCCTTCCTGGTAGCTCAGGGCAAGTGATAACATAGGTTAATCTATTAAACAGTTCCACAGGGCCTGTAAAACAGAACTTTTCCACCAAGTCTTTGGTTGAGACTGGCACGGATATAATTAGGTAAACATGGGCCTTTTCCTACACACACAATCCCTGTTGCCACTGTTCCATTAAGAACTCCTCTGATAAGGAGTGGGTGGACATTTGGCATTAATCCTAGTTTTATTGGTTGTTAGTTCTATATCAAATTATGTTTTACTGTTTTGATGTTCTTTAAATTACATTTTAATAGTCTTTATGTCATAAGCTGCTTTGAGTTCCAGAAAGTAAAAAGGTTACTATATTAATCAGTAAATAGTAGATGATGTCTGCATTAGACCCTGAATCCATGGCTATTAAGGCCAAGAAGGGCTATCCCAGCCCTTTTTCAGTCATGAAATATGGGTAGCAGCACTAGTAATCATCTGGCCAAGGGAGGATGGATAATGGAGGCCTTATAAGCACATTCCACCTCTCCCATGTGCTGGCTACATGCTGCTGACCCACCCACCCTCCTGTGAGGCATCATGGGGTATCTAGCTGCTTCAGGACTGAGGAAGAATATTTGGATGGCCGTACAATTGGCCTGTTATTGGAAATCAATTTTTACTTCTTTCATCATGTTTATAGGGGTTGCAATATTAAGGCTTAGCCTTCGACTCTAAGCCCGTAACTTATTTGTCAGAGTCAGGATGAGTTGCTTCAGATAGGTAGGGCTAATTGGAAAGCACTTGAGACATTGGGCATGATGGAAGGCTGTTTCTGTAGCAGCCCATTATTCAGTTTCATGGTGAGGTGGGTTGAGAGGAAATGCCATTGCTTCTGCAGGGCAGCATCACAGAATCAATCATAGAATCATAGAGTTGGAAGGGGCCATACAGGCATCTAGTCCAACCCCCTGCTCAACGCAGGATCAGCCCAAAGCATCCTAAAGCATCCAATAAAAGTGTGTATCCAACCCTTTATTGAAAACTGCCAGTGAGGGGGAGCTCACCGCCTCTTTAGGCAGCCTATTCCACTGCTGAACTACTCTGACTGTGAATTTTTTTTCCTGATATGTAGCCTATATCGTTGTACTTGTAGTTTAAATCCATTACTGTGTGTCCTTTCCTCTGCAGCCAATGGGAACAGCATCCTGCCCTCCTCCAAAAGACAACCTTTCAAACACCTAAAGAGGGCTATCATGTCCCCTCTCAACCTCCTTTTCTCCAGGCTGAACATTCCCAAGTCCCTCAACCTATCTTCATAGGGCTTGGTCCCTTGGCCCCAGATCATCTTCGTCACTCCCCTCTGTACCCTTTCAATTTTATCTACACTTTGCAGAGTTTGTTTCCCAGCACATATCTGGGAAATTGAAGTCACCCATGATGACAAGGTCCTGCCGCTTGGATATTTTCTCAAGCTGCTCACAAAGTGCAGCATCCACATCCTCTCGTTGGTCAGGCGGTTGGTAGCAGACACCAACCACCACATTGTTTGTTTTCCCCTCAATTATTTTCACCCAGATGCTTTCCACTGTAGATATACTCTCCTTCACTAGAATATCCTGACAGGTAAGCCCTTTCCTCACATACAGTGCCACTTCTCCACCTCTTCGATCTATTATGTTTTTTCTGAACAGTTCATATCCATCCACTATTACATTCCAGTCATGAGAATCATTCCACCAAATTTCTGTGATGCCTACTAGATCATACCTTTCCATCAGCATGAAAAGTTCCAGCTCTTCCTTCTTATTGCCCATGCTTCGGGCGTTAGTATAAAGGCATCTGAATCCTTTTACTTTTGGTTCCCTATGAGCTGGCCTTCCTGGTTGGGCTGCCCCCGATCGGTCTCCTTCCGTACACTCCCTATGTTGAACTTCTCCTTCCCCTTGTGGCTTCAGTTTAAGGCTCTCCTGATGAATCTCCCCAGGTTCCTGTCAAACACATTCTTCCCCAACTTCGATAAATGCAGTCCATCAGGTGCTAGTATGCCTTCCTCAAGAAAGCCTATCTCATGGTCCCAGAAACCAAATCTCTTCTGCTGGCAACAGCTACGCAGCCACTGATTCACCTCCATTATCTTCCTCTCCTGACGCATTCCTCTTCTTATTGGTCCCCAAAGCGCTGCTGGACTCAACTCTAGCAAGTTCATGAGGAGAGAACTCTGACAGACTCCTTTTGGTATTAGTAGTAGAGAAAGAATGTTAAAAAGTCCTTAACTTGAATCTCAGGAAGTGAGTGAATGATGGTGGTGAGAAAGTAAGGGGAGGGTTCTTTTTCTGTTCCCACCAGGGAAGAGGGATTAAAGACTTCTGGCTGTGACTGGGCTCTGGTAGGAGTAAATCAGTTGGATGGGCTAGCCCTTGAGTATTGCAAATTAGTTATAGTTTCCCTTTTAAATTTAGCTACTGACTTAGGAGATATTGTTATAGCTTGGGGCAGATTTGTTCTTTTTTCAAATTTGTTAATCATTAAATCTGAAAAATAATGCACAAATGAGTATTTTTTTTACTTTTACTTTTAGGTTTCCTAACTTCTGCTTAAGCTACCTTGAAAATCACTAACTTGTAGCAAACAGTTTTCAGGGAAGGGAAAAAAAATGCCCCAAAGAACTTGTTTTAGGATTTGAGGCCTTCAGTTGTGCAGTTAATTCTCCTGCTAGGAAGGCACTACAGCTGGGGAAGGTGGGAATTGCCTGCTATTAAGTGATCTACTGAGCTGAAAGAGAACAAAACAGACAGGCCCATTAAACAGCTCTAAGCACAGGCATTTTAATTGTATGCAAACAACTATGGCAAACCATTTTTTCTGCACTGGGCCTGGCTCAGCAGGTGGTCACATTAAGTAAAGACATTCTAACTGGACTGTGTTGTAATTTGAGTTTTGAAATCTTACATGGAAGTTTCAGATCCAGTTTTTAAACTCGAAAGTTCACAATTTTGAATTAGCAGGATATATCAGCCTTCTGCATGAGGGTTTCCCAAGGGAATCATTGTCTTTATGCAGCTAGTTGGCAACTTTCCAGAAGGGCACAGAAGGGGCCATTTCATATACTATGGAGGTTTTGAACATACAGCTAGTTCATCAAAGCACTATTGTACTATCTTGATTAAACAGAGATTCAAGTGGGTAGCCATGTTGATCTGAAGCAGCAGTGGCATCTTTAAAAGCAACGAAGTTTTATTCAAGGTATGAGCTTTTGTGTGCATGCACAGTTCCTCAGATACCAGGTCATGGGATGGAAGTGATCAGCTCATACTTACAGGCAAAATGTGAGAGAAAATTAACATTAAAAACAGAAAGGTTGGCATATTCAATCCACATAGTTAGAATGGCAGGAATCCCAGTTGTAAATGTTGTGTCGTTATATTGTGAAGCCAGGAGAGAAATTTTAGGCCCATTGATAGATTGCACCCAGCCTGTTTAATCAATATGTTTGTTTCTAAAGGTGCTCAAACATCTGCTAATGTAGCTTAAGTCTTGTTTGCAAGTTACCCAACAAGGAGCTGATTTTGAATGACTATTTTGACCATTTGCCAATCCATCTGTGGCTGTTTAGGAAAACGCTTCATTTCCTGGTCAGCAGTACAATGCAACCAGCATTTCGCATCTGTGTTTTCTCAGACAATCCAGTTGACTTCTACTAGTCTGCCCTCTCTTTGTTGTATGATGGATCTACTCCTCAGGCAATTGTTTAAATGGGCAATTGAATTAATCACACATTATACAAATTGGCCATATATAATTTCTGGGCTTAAGCAGAACCTACCTTTCAATGTTGTTGAAGTAGTCCCCAGTGATGCTAATGTCTGCCGGTCAGTTTGAATGGCTGGCGATGCTAATTGCTACTGATCAGTCTTTCTGCATGGACACTTTTTGCAGAAACCCAATGACAACTTGTCCAGCAGATATTTGTAGCTGTTTAGTAAAAACTGATCGGCTCACATCTGACCAGCATTTTGAAATACGGTTTGTTTGATGGTCAAACACATTCATGGTGAAATCTCCAGTCTCTAGAAACATAACTCAAGGGAAGAAATTATTGCTTATGGTATGTAAATACTTGTAAACAGATTTTGCCATGGGGGAGGGTATTGTAAATAGAGTTATGCTTTTCTCAAATCACTTTAAGAATGAAAAAGAAGACAAACCATTGTCTGTTTCCTGACCTGTTCACAATTGGATAGTTTAACAATATCTTGCTCTTTTGAAGAAGAGAATGGACAATATTTTGTACACAAATGCTCAGTTTATGGGGACATGCACAACCACTGGATTTCTGCTGAATGCAGTATTTCCAGTGTCTAGTCCTCAAAGTATACATTCATTCCAGTCTGTGCATCTGGTCATTTTCTTTATATAAATGCTTTCTCCTATATAACTTTTTTTTTTAGCATACTTGAAATATTCACAGGTGTCATCTTGCCTCTTACAGTACATTTCTGAGACTGGACGTGTGAAGAGAAGTGGGCTCATATGGAGTTTTATTTTATATTTGTTCCCTGTCATACAGGTGCTTTTTAAGGTTCCAAAAGACCTGGGGGCTGAATTTTTATTTGAGGATCTCCTTCCTTCCCACTGTGCTGATGTCACTTTTTTCTTGGGTGAAAAAGCAGCTACATGTAATAATTTTAAAACCATCTTTATTTGTCATTAGATTTTAATATAACAGCATGGTGAGATCTTGTTTCTTGAAAATAGAAACGAAAAAGCCTTCTGGAACTGATACATCTTTCGATCAAAGTTACTGTTGAATCACAAACTGAACCACAAACCAATAGGCTGGTTTATGAACTTAACCAGTTTGTGAAGCATGTAGATTTTAAACCCAGTGGGGAGTAAAAAGCAAGTGTTTAAATGGCCCCAAGCCATTTAATGACCAGCTGTCGTGGTTCGGTCCTTGGTGGCTTGGGAACCGGACCGAACCCCGCCATCAGAGGCGCCCGCGATCACGGAGGTAGGGCATGGTGATCATAGGCAAGCCGGCAGCTGGGCGCCCCACCCGATCGTTGAGGTGGCAATGGCCGCTAAAGAACCTCAATGTCCCCCTCCACCTTTTGACAAGGGCCCGGAGATGGCCCTTTGTTCCAGGAAAATGGGCCATCAGGAACCCCGGAAAACCTCGCATATGTGCATGAGTCATGATTGTATCAGCATGTTCCCTCCGCAAGTACTGGGTGGGGCAATACAGCCTAAGGAGGTGGGTTTTGTATAAAAGGGAGCTTCCACCTGGAGTTCGGTGGAAGCTCTTACTCCATACCAGCGGACTCCACGTTGCTGAAATAAAGCTTGTTCCTGTTGTATCGTTCACCAGGCCTGGCGTGACGTTTTCTTCAAAGGGGCACCCTGTTTTTTCAGTTAGCAAGCGGGTCCCCGACATCGTAAGAGCTTCCCACCGAACTCCAGGGTCGGCATCGCATCCGAGCGCTTATCGGGACGGATCCAGAGATGGCGTTTTCAAGCAACGGGGCGGTCTCGACCCCCACGAACCCCGGGAACATGAGTTTAATGTCCCCGGGAGATTTCCTCCGAAAATCGGGGGGGCAGGAGCAGCTGTCCGGGACCACGAGACCCTCGGCAGCGGCGGCCAAGGGAAGGCGCCGGGCCATGGGGTTCCCAAGCACGGCGGGGAGCGCGCCGAGGTCTGGGGGGTTGGCCCCAACCTGGGACACCCAGCTGAGGCAGGCGCTTCGCCCGGTAGGACCTGAGGAATCCCTAGAGGACCTGCGGCGGGCCATGACGGACTTGGCCAGGCGCTTGCAGGCAGCTGAAGCCCGTGAGCAAGCTCGGGCCGGGCCCGGAGGGACTGGTAATACAACGGCGGAGGGGATCGCGTCGAGTGAGGACGTCTCCAGCGACGAGGACGAGCCCGGCACTGGTGAGCGGGCCCCGGACCCCGACCCGGAGCAGTTTTCAGTCCCGAGTAGGCGAGACGGCCAGCGGAGAGGCGAGACAGCAGAGGATCTCGGGGGAGCGGGTGAGCCGACGGGGCGGCGAGAGCCGGACCAACGCAGGAGCGACGTGCAAGGCAGGGAGCGGCACGGCGTCGTTGGGCAAGTTGGTAGCCGGTGGAGCGGAGCAGGACGAGACGGCGGACGCCGAGAATCCCGGATCCGGAGGGGGTCGGACTACTCTCCAAAACGTTCCCCCCCAGAGCTTAAGGCGCGTTTCGACGGGACGCCGGACGACCTCCCGCAGTTCCTCCTCCACGCGCTGACGCATGCCCGGAGGTATGGAGACCGGTATGAGGACTCCGAGGACTTGGTCTGGGGGGTGGCCTCGTGTCTCCAGGGCAAGGCGGGTCAGTGGTACCTAGGGTTGGCCGAGCGCGGCGACCCGGCAACTCGGGACCTGCAGGACTTCGTGGTCGCGCTCCGCCGACGATTCCAGGACCCCCAGGCTGAGGACAAGGCAAAGAGTCGGATCAAGGGACTTCGACAGGGTACTAGGGGGGTTATGGACTATATAGACATTTTCCGGAGGGAAGCAGGCAAGGTGTTCTCCTGGAACGAGGAGACCCAAATCGAGTACTTCCGGGAGGGCCTTAACCCGAAGCTCAGGGAATGGGCCGTGATCAAGGGGACGGAAGAAGATCTGTCTACACTGGAGGGGTGGTGTTTTGTGGTCGCCAAGCTGGAAGCCAGCCTGGGTTGGGCCGCCGCACCCCCCCGGGAGGCCAAAGGCGGGTCAGCCGAGGCGCCGAGACCGGGCCCCGACAACTCTCGCCCCAAACGACCCCCGAACCCCGAGCGGGAAAGGAGACGCCGGGAAGGTCTGTGCCTGAAATGCGGGGGGTCAGGACATTTCGCAGCAGCGTGCCAACGGCAAGGGGGGGAGGACCGCGGGCTCTCCCAGGGGGGAGGTGCGACACGCCCCCAGCAGGCACGCCGGGCGGAGGACCTCCGCAACGAACCGGGAAGCGCCCAGGCGACGGGAAACGGCCAGGACCTGCTGTAGACGGCGCCGGGCAGCAGGTCCCGCGGTGCGAGGGAAAACCCCTACAGCATGAGGCGCGACCTCCGAACGTGGTAATTTTAGAGCTCCGGAACCCGGAGAACGGACTAAGTTGGGTGGGGGAGGCTCTTTTGGACTCTGGATGCGACCACAGCATGGTCCACCCCCAGATAGCCCGGGCTTTGGGGCTACCGAAGCGCATTCGGAAGGTTCCCCTGGTTTTCGTCCAGATGGACGGCAGCCCGATTCAGGGGGGACCTTTCGGGGAGGAGGTGGGTCCTATCGCCATCCACATAGGGGACCACCAAGAGCTGCGGTGGCTGATCCAGGTCCCCGTAGCGGGATATCGGGCGGTGTTGGGCCTGGATTGGCTGAAGGAACACAACCCCGTGGTGGACTGGCGGGCGGGGACCCTGAAGTTCGACTTGACGGTGGGTGCACGGCATCGGGTCCCCCACGAGAATTCCAGCCACAAGAGGACGGCGGCGCGTCCCAGGGGAGCGGCGGCGGCGCAGCAGGAGATACCAGAGCCCGAGGTCCCGCCAGAGTACCGAGACCTCGCAGCCGTTTTCAGCGAGCGGGAAGCGGACGAGCTACCCCCACACCGCCGCACGGACTGCGCTATCAACATCCCAGAGGGGGCGGTACTACCCAAAGGGCGCATCTACAAGATGAGTGAGGGTGAGCTCAAGGACCTCCGGGAGTTTTTGGGTAAAAATCTGGCCCGAGGTTTCATCCGGCCCGCTTCCAGTCCCATGGGAGCTCCAGTCTTGTTCGTCCGGAAAAAGGATGGGTCCCGACGGCTGTGCCAGGACTACCGGGGCCTCAACGCCATCGCAGCGGGGAACGCTTACCCCCTCCCGCTGATCCCGGATTTGCTGGCCCGGCTGGGCAAAGGGACTCTGTTCACTAAGCTGGACCTAAGGGAGGCGTACTACCGGGTACGCATCCGGGAGGGGGATGAGTGGAAAACAGCGTTTAACTGTCAATTGGGCCAATTCGAATTTAAAGTGATGCCGTTCGGTTTAAGCGGGGCACCTGGGGTTTTCATGAGTCTAATTAATGAGGTGTTGCAGGACCTTCTGTTTCAGGGGGTGGTTGTTTATTTGGATGACGTCCTGATCTACAGCCAAGATCCCCAAGAGCACGTGACCCTGGTGAGGGAGGTGTTAAAGCGCCTGCTGGCAAACCACCTATACGTGAAGCTGGCTAAGTGCGAATTCCACCGTCCCTCCCTGGACTATTTGGGCTACCGCATCTCAGCCCAGGGCATAGCTATGGACCCCGAGAAGGTGCAGGCGGTGCTGGCCTGGGAAAGGCCCCGCACCCGGAAACAGCTACAAAGCTTCCTGGGGTTTGCTAACTTTTTTAGAGGCTTCATCCCCAGATACTCCTCCGTAGTGGCTCCCCTCACGGACTTGCTAGGTACCAAGGGGAGAGGTCCTCGCGCCACGCGGCCCAGCGCAGCGCTCGGCTGGAATGAGAAATCGGAGGCAGCGTTCCTGGCCCTCAAGCAAGCTTTCGCGTCTGAGCCCACGCTACTGCACGTCGACCCAACCCAGCCGATGGTGGTACAAGTCGACGCCAGCGACGCAGCAGCCGGGGCGGTTCTCCTGCAGCGAGACAAGGCGGGACAGCTGAGGCCGGCGGCCTACCTCTCACGAAAATTCGCCGAAACGGAGCGGAACTGGTCTACCTGGGAGAAGGAGGCGTTTGCGATTAAGTTCGCCCTCACCGAATGGCGGCATTGGCTGGAGGAAACAGACGAGCCGTTCGAGGTCTGGACAGATCACAAGAATCTGGAGGCGCTCCGGCAACCGCGATCCCTGAACGCCAAGCAGATGAGGTGGGCGGAGTTCTTTTCGCGGTACAATTTCAAGCTTGGTCACATCCCCGGCAAAGAGAATTTCCTCGCGGACGCCCTCTCCCGTCTGCCGCATTATGGGGAGGGGTACGCTCCCTGCACCAGGTCCGTGTTTGGTGAGGAGCAGCTGGGACGGGGGGTCGTCACTAGGCGTCGGGCCAGGGAGGAATGGGAGCCCGACCCGGCGACCGCCCCGCTCCGAGACCGCCTAGTGGCAGCCTACGGGACAGACGAGGAGCTGGCTGAGCTCCGGGACTCTTTGATTTTGGACTCCGGTCTCTGGCGGAGGGGGGAGGCTGTCTACGTCCCGGAAGGGCTACGACGGGAAGCCCTCAGCCTCTGCCACGATGCTAAGACCGCCGGGCACTTCGGTTTCGTAAAATCCTGGAAGTTGGCCCGGCGGCGGTTTTGGTGGCCCAGTCTGCGGCGGGACACAAAAGCTTACGTCAGTGGTTGTCCTGTCTGCCTGACCTGCAAGCCGGGGGTTGGCAAGCCGAAAGGTCTGCTGCACCCGCTCGAGGTCCCGACCCGGCCGTGGTCAGTGATCTCCATGGACTTTATAACAGACTTGCCTCCCAGCAAGGGGAAAACGGTGATCTGGGTGGTGGTAGATCTATTTTCCAAACAGGCCCATTTCATTCCTTGCGCCAGTGTCCCCAGTGCTTCACAGTTGGCTCGGATGTTCCTGGATCACGTGTTCCGACTGCACGGGCTGCCGGACAAGGTGATTTCCGATCGGGGCTCACAATTCGTGTCCCGGTTTTGGCAAGCTTTCCTGCGCCTGTTAGACATCGAGCAAGGGCTGAGCTCCGCTTACCACCCCCAGACGGACGGGCAGACCGAGCGGGTTAATCAAGTACTGGAGCAGTACTTGCGGTGTTTCGGTTCCTATCATCAAGACACCTGGGTGCCCCTGCTCCCCCTGGCCGAGTTCGCGTACAACAACGCAGACCACAGCAGCACGGAGATGTCGCCTTTTGCCGTCGTCTACGGGACAGACCTGAGACACTTCCCGGAGCTTGGAGAGGTCCCCGCCCGGGAATCGGCCGACCTTCGCGAGTGGGGGAAGCGTGCCGGGAGCTGCTGGAAGTCGCTGCAGGAGCAGCTCCACAAAGTCAAGGCAGCGCAGAAAGAGGACGCCGACCGGAAGAGACGACCAGCTGAAGAGATCCGACCGGGGGATCGAGTTTACCTTTCCACCCGGAACCTACGGTTGAATTTGCCCAGCAAGAAGCTAGGCCCTCGGTTTTTGGGGCCTTTCGAGGTCTTGGCCCCGATCAACGAAGTTTCGGTCAAGCTCAAGCTCCCCAAGAACCTCCGGCACATCCATCCCGTCTTTCACGTGAGCCTTCTAAAAAAAACTCCGGACGGTGACGTTTGGCACCCCGTGTTTTCCCCGCCAGCGCCCGAGGTCCTGCCGGGGGGGGAGCACCACGAGGTGGCGGATATCCTGGACTCTAGACTCCACAGGGGGAAGTTGCAGTACCTCGTGGAATGGAAGGACTTCGCTTTGGGGGACCGGGAATGGGTCTGGGCAGCGGACGTCCTTGCGCCCCGACTCACTGAACGTTTCCACAAGCGGTATCCTGGCCGTCCCGGGGGGTTGGAGAATGGACCTTTGGGGGGGCAGAATGTCGTGGTTCGGTCCTTGGTGGCTTGGGAACCGGACCGAACCCCGCCATCAGAGGCGCCCGCGATCACGGAGGTAGGGCATGGTGATCATAGGCAAGCCGGCAGCTGGGCGCCCCACCCGATCGTTGAGGTGGCAATGGCCGCTAAAGAACCTCAATGTCCCCCTCCACCTTTTGACAAGGGCCCGGAGATGGCCCTTTGTTCCAGGAAAATGGGCCATCAGGAACCCCGGAAAACCTCGCATATGTGCATGAGTCATGATTGTATCAGCATGTTCCCTCCGCAAGTACTGGGTGGGGCAATACAGCCTAAGGAGGTGGGTTTTGTATAAAAGGGAGCTTCCACCTGGAGTTCGGTGGAAGCTCTTACTCCATACCAGCGGACTCCACGTTGCTGAAATAAAGCTTGTTCCTGTTGTATCGTTCACCAGGCCTGGCGTGACGTTTTCTTCAAAGGGGCACCCTGTTTTTTCAGTTAGCAAGCGGGTCCCCGACACCAGCTTCCTGTTTGTTGCAGCTTTTGACAGCAAACTAAAAGCTGTGGCCAGCAGAAAGCTTGGGGTGAAATGGCTTTTTGCTTGCTGACATAAGTTGCAGCCAGCAGAAAGCTGGGACTGAAATGACTTTGAACCATTTAAACCAAACAGCATGGTAGCAGGGCTTAGCTGCTCTTCATGAACCACCACAAACTGTATCAAAATTTGTGGAATCTCATGGTGGCTCTTCAATCCACGAACATTGCTTAGTGGTCCACAAACCAACCAAAATTTGTGAAGAGCTTTAGTTCATGACTCATTACATGACAAACATCTCTAAACATGTCAAACATTAATACATAGAGGCATAGTCTGTTCACATGTGAAGGTTAGAGTAATTTTGGTCCCCATAAAAAGGTACTTACTACTGGGATTTCTGCTGAGGCATGAATAGTCATCATACAATAAATTAAATAAGAAACAGGGGAAAAAAGAAGGAACTGTGCAAAGTGAAGCACAGTGTTTGGATAGTTGTGCAAGGAAAAGTGAGTAAAGATTGACAGATGAAGAGATACATCAATATTACTCACAGGGAAAGAAGAGCAAAAACATCAAAACAAAGAGTCACATAAGAGTGTTTCAGTGAATGGATGCATGTGGGTCACCAACTGCTATGTAAGGTGAATGTGTAAAGTAGCTTTAATAAGTTAAAATGTTCTATTCTTTCCTTCTCCCCTTCTCCCCTCCTTGTGCTTCTTTCTCTTTGAGAACTACACAGAATTAGCCATGAGGTGATAATTGCTAGCAATTAAGTGTTCACTGGCCTTACCATTCTTACTTTAATATTAATGAGATGGATTAGGATAGAGTCTGTATTAATATTATAAATGAAGGTCTATATGGATCAGTGCCTACTATTTTTAAAGCAAAGAATGTACTTAAAACAGGAGCAAACCCTCCCCCACCCGCTTTGAACATTTAAAAGGACGATACTAGAAGAACTGTTGAACAGAGAGTAGTAAAGCAGATGAAGTTAAGCTCTCACAATTTACATAGGGTACCTATCATTTTCTAGTAAGCAGAAACAGCAAGACTGGTACAAAGATACATGTTCTTTCATGAGTCTCTGGAAATGAGCAGACCAGATTAAGCTCAAATGATTCCATGGTCAGGTACATCAAACGCTCGCCATCCCTTACTACACTGGGGCAACATGACAGGTCTTGAATTTTTCATGCATCTGAACTCTCATTAGAGGACCACCAGTAGTCCACTCTACATTCTAATTGTGCTCCCCTGCCTGCCAGATGACAAGCTGCTTTCTAAATGGGCTTTTTTCTTGTTATTCATAATCACTCCTTCTACCATGGCTGATTTTCTGCTGTTTCTTCAAAAGCTACGAAAGGTGCCCGTGTGTTTTTTTTGTTTAACTTGTGCCAGCAGCTACAATAATAGCCCAGCACTACTTCTAAGTTGGATCAAGACAATTATGTTTGTGTATTAGATTGTATTTTAAAAATTACATTAGAGAATAGCATTTTCTAGAAATCTTCATTGTTTATCCTTTTCAAAGGGTAAACTTATTGGAAATAGAATTTAATTCTGTTTAGAATTTATGATGGAGCTGTTACAAGAATGGAGAAAGTTTTCATTTTCCATCTCTAAGATTGCTGTAAAACTTCTAGGTGGTTTTGTGAGTTACTTGTACTCTAGCTAAAATCCTTATAAGACATGCCCAAAAAGCTTTTTGAGCAGATCTGTGATGGATCTGCATTTTATAATTGCTGTGCAGGTGAATACTCTCATCACAAAAACACAAACACACTTTTCTTGGCATTAAACAGGCCACAACTTTAATTAATCCTTGAGCGTTGAACCAGCATGAGGATAACGGAACCAGCCATCTTGTGGCCCTCCACCACAAGGAAGCCAACCTTAAACCAACAGGTATGCATAGGACCATCCGGCCCACACCAGGCCCCCTATGCCCCCAATGACCTGTTGGTTACGATAGGGAGGTGACTAACTTTTGGGAACTCGTTGAGGCGTGAACCTCTGCCAGGTCCCTAGCCACCCGGAAATGTGGATCTAACCTCAAAGGCGCATTCTCCATGAGATGACTGCCTGAGTCCGCTTACCCACAGCCTCTTACGGAGTCCCCCTTTCCTATAGCATGCCAGCACGCAGGCTGCGAGTGCTCACAAATGGTTCCTCCCCATGCCCCAAAAACCACCACAGAGCAACGGAATGGTAAACTCTATTCCCAGCTCCCGCCAACGCTCAAAGCCTGTCATTGCCCAACAAAGCATGACGCAAGTCATGCAACCAAAGGTCCATTCCCCACTCCGAAAGGTGCACCCCATCGGCCCTATACAGAGCCCAAAGCCGATGATTGATGTCAGGATGCTGAATGGATGCACCTCCCTTATGAACCAAAAACCTGGCAACAACTTTATTAACTTTTTTCCAGGCAACATCAACTTTCTTTGGTGCAATCGCCCCTCTCCACATACGGCGCTCCAACAGAGATGACCACCAAATCTGCATTCCTGGAAAACGACAGGTGATACTTTCGAAATCACGCCTAATAGCATACACTAATCCTGACGCCGTCGTACTGGTGAGATCATTTTCTCCAAGTTGTACAATCAAAATGTTAGGAATACCGGTACGACGAATTGCTGTGTTCAAGTCAGAGAGAAACGAGGACCAACGCATTCCCCGACGGCCTGCCCAGGAAATGAGAAAACGACCCTCCAGACCAAGGTTATTGCTCCACCCCGACTTCACTGCGTAATGCGCAGCCCAATGTACAATGCTGTGCCCAATCACCAGCACCTTTGGGGAGCCCTGGTCTGCACCTGTAACATGGAATGTGGCACAATCGTTATAGCAACAAATGCGGGCGTACATACTGTTTATAAGCAACCGAGCACCATCGCCCTGGCTCGGTAGCTAAGTCGACCCTGTGGCTAAGGGGGCATCACTCCCCACAAGGACCCCAACATGGTAGGCACCCTGAGTGCTCTTTCCCATTCACGCCTGCCGACTCCCCTTGTCCCATAAGGCGGTTGGAGCACCAAAGACTCCTGGCCCCGAAAATCCCCTAATTGTGAGGCAGAGACCACCCCTTGCCCTGCAACCATTGTTCCCGCAGGGCCCAACAAAGCCCCAGCCATTGCCTGAGGGGAAAGCCTGCCGCGCCCAACTAATGCTGCCTGATGACCTCCTCCTCGCCTCCTCGAAGATCCTGCCCGTGGACTGGATGGTGTCGCCCGCGCCACCCCCGCACGACCAGCCAGCCGCGCCTTCCTTTTCGGAGCCGCCACCCACCGCTTTGGGGCCATGACGAGGTTTTTTTTTATATATATATATACTACAGCCAGCTCTTTCCCCTGCGCCAACAAGCACCGTCAAAGCCTCGCCGGTTTAAAAAGCTCTCCGCTTTTCTTTTTTTAAAAGAAAGATCTTTTAAAGAAAGACGGAGCTCCTAAAATAGCTCCAACCGCGTTGCCAGCGAGGTGGGAAAGAGGCCGAAGCTTCTCAGCCTCTCACCCAAATAAGGACAAAGCGGAGGAGGCTGGGAAGAGCACAATTGCCTCCCTCCCTTCCAGCCTCCTTGTGCTGCACGGCCCCAGCTGGCCCAAGGCATTCTGGGACTTGTAGTCCCATTCAACTAATTTCGGGCGTCGGCTTCCCCGTAGCAGCAAAAACACTCGGGGTAAGTCCCGAGCACCCTTATCATGGGAAGACTTGAGGAAAAAAATTATTCTCATGTTTATATCCTGTGCAGGTAGTAATGACAAGAAGATTTGTGGTTCCTCCGCAGTGTCAACGGGCAGCCAGATGTAGGACTTGGCTGATCTGAACTTGATGTTGGTCAGGCCTAACAGTTTCCCCATGTGACTCTGGAAAAACTCCATGTCTCATTTATTCTGTGATGCAACCTGGGAAGACAGTAAGGCATGTTTAATTTGCATGCCAGCAACTGATATCCCTTACAGACCTTGCACAGGCTTGCTAAGGTGATGCTGAGCCTGTGAGAAAGCACCCAGGAAAGCTCTTTTAAACCGTTTATGCACTGGACATTTCATGCGGGGCTGCAGGCTGGAGTTTTAGTCGTGGCAGGTTGCCCCACCTCTTCCTGCACCCACATGAGGGAGCATTCGGCTTGGTGTGCCTCATCTGCCCCCAATTTTTGCTCCTGACAGGGGGGTGGGGCAGTGAAGTTCCCAGTGCGTAAACGGTCTTAGTCACTCTGTTTTACTTATGGTCATTGATCATCCAATAAAAAATATAAATACAAATGTAAATCAGTCAATTACGAAATGGATAAAAATTACATGGATAAGACAAATGTATATAAAAAGAATTCAATATAAGTCACAGTTAATATATATGGTTGGACCATATCTTCTTTATTTTTGTAGCTACCCAAGCATACTTAGCAGGAAAGCTCTTTGCCTCACCAACTGAACAGTTATTCAAGCACCAGATCAACAAAACTTTTTTTAACTGCCAACTGAAGAAATATTTCTGAATAATAGCAGAAATCGGGCAGTATCAGAAACAAGACACTTTTAAAAAGAAACATGGGTAACAGCCTCCCACAAGAAAGTTCTATTGACAGTCATATCTGTACCGGTTCACTCCACCATCAATGCTTCCAGGAAATTACTAACTTATGATAGCCATGTTTCTTTGGTTCTGGCTGGCCTGAGTTTTATGGTATACTGACATGGCCATAAATTCTGTCAAAGAGTCAACTGCTGGCAATTACACACCTAGCTATTTGTATTAGTAGCAGCTGAAATATCTAATCTAGTTTTGAGTTCACTAGACCCCCAACAAGAACAGCTGACTTTCACAAGGTGTTCTGAGACCATAACACTACAGAGAAGTCAGATCATGGTAACCAAAAGAATGGATTTCAGAAATGTACTTCTGTCTGTAGATGGAGGGAGGTAACTTTCAGTGATTCATCTTCTAACTGCAGATCCCACACATGGCTTAAACACTGTCCCTGACTCCTGGTAAGAATAAGAAAACTCTGATCCATTAGTAGAATTTCGCACAGGGCAATTTGGATCCAACCCAATAACTTTAAATTGAGTGCATGCTAATAAAATCTATTTGAGTGCCGTGTGTAATGAAGAAATGTGAATTTCCGTCTAGCAGCACATGAACTGTTGTTATGTTAGCACCCTTGATACAGTGATAGCATCTTAGATTATGATTCTTTCCTTTAGGTCTGTGTTTTGTTTGGGCTATTAAGGGTAGCCTGGTCCCTGTCTGCATTATACTGTATCCAAATGCTTAGCAGAAACTTAGCAAAGCGTTACCCTGGTCTATGGTGCAGGAAACCAAGTATCTATATTCACTTACAATAATCTTTATGTTGTATAAAAGAGAAAACCCTATGTCTGTCACACACAAACATTTAAGCAGTAGCTACCAAAAATTCACTAGAGTTAAATAAGAACCTAAAACAGTAACTGCTGGCTAATCTGAAAAGATGACAACAACCTGGTGAACATTTTACAAAAACAGGATTTGCTGTTCATAGTCTCTTGACTCCACAGGAGGAGTTTAATGGTCTGGCCGTATACCTTGTACTTTAAAGACTGAATCTAACAAACAGACCTTGTACTTTCATTATGGGCAACTTAACGTAGTTCTATTGTGCCAGCAATGCTGAGTGTCCCTTTAATCTCTTTTAAAACACAAGTCTGTCAAAACATAGATGTGGACAACCACCAAAACACATTCAGGCACGCTTAAGCACAATGAAATCAATGGGATTAAGCATGCTTGATTCTGTATTGAATGGAGGCCATGCTGTTTGAGAATGGTAAATGGCTGAAGCCCAATTTGAAATGTGTCTGCTTTGGCTGTTGCAGCCTATACTGATGTCTGCTTTTCACTGCAACAAATGCCATTTCAGGATTCATCCCAGCATGGTGAAAATTTTGCTGCAGCAACAATTGACCATTCCTTCCATTTTGAAATGCTTAAGAAATCTTACAATTTTGCAGACATGGCTAAACTTCTATGATTCTATATGCCGTAACAGAGCTTAAATCATACAAAGAAGTAAAGTTTCCTGAGGGAATAAGCAAGTTTATATCAGATAGGATACCTTATATATTCCTTGTGCAGCATGATTACCAGTTCAATATGGCATGATCCCAAATTCCACTGGTAATATCACTCCATTGCATGATTCTGTCTTTGACCCTGGTGTGCTTCTACATTGTACTCATCCAGCACATGAAATCCTGTCACAGCAACCATACCACATCACCAGCAATCTATGAATTATTGAAAGCATGAGGGTTTGAAAACAATTAATTGGTACTTTGGAATTTTTGGATGCTGTCCTGCAAGCTCTAGCTAACAGTGAAATCCAGACTCTGTTAGATTACATATCAAGTTGGGGTTTAGAAGTCAAACCATGAGGGATAATATTTTGGCTCACTCTGCTTCAAGTCAGTGATTACTTTCTATTTTGAAAATCATATATGCCACATTTACTGACATCAGAAGAACCATAATCTATTTGGTTTGCAAGAAAACTGCTAAAAACCGGAAAAGGTTAATAATTGGATATTTAGATACACAAATCAGGTGTACTCAAAGATATTAGGAACTATGTGTCTATGTGTGTGCATGCACACATGTGTGTGTGTGGCGTGTATGTGCATGTGAGACAGAAAGCAATATGCCCCTAAAATTATTATCATGATAAGAGTTGTGCTCTTTTGCTCTCTCAAAGAGTACATACTATACACATTATTTAGATGTCTCTTTTTTCTATTCTTCAATGAAAAATGTCTTGTTGTCATAGTAACTGCCACACTGCCTGCTGTCTGAGACTACTACATCACTATACTAGGTGCATAAACACAAACTTGAACCAATAAGTCATGAGACTGTCAGTTACCATTAGCCAATATAGAAGAAGAGTGTCCTATATTTTCCTCTACAGATTAGCACACTGTCTTGTTGCATATACACCATTTTCCCATGTTAACTACAAAAAGGAAAATGTCTGCAGCCAAAATGTTTATTTGTTCATCTGCCAGAAAGGTTCGCATCATCACAATAGTCATGTCCTGCATCATGTCAGTACATTTGGTGCCATGCTTCCCTCCTCACCTGGGACCTGATTAGTATGAAATCATAGTAATTAGAGAAGGAAAAGACCCATCAGGACATCAGATTAGTGCTCTGCTAGAGCAGCACTGTTCTTTGATACACTTCATTAGCACACTTCCAAAAAAATGATGGTAAGATTCCATTTGGGAGAGCCACCTTGGGAAATTGTTCAGGCTCCCTTTGGTAAACCTCATTGTAAGGAAGTGTAACTTGCTTTTTCTGTCTCTGTTCTACTCTGTTGCTTCATTATGAGAAACACAAATATTGTAGGAGTGGGAATGACAGAAAATAATGTACCTTTAATTATTATCCCCTGTAGTGTAATTCTAAAGTGCTCTTCTTGTTTTGTCACACTCAATCCTCTAGAGCATTTACAAAATGTTATAATAACTTTGTTAATTCTGACTTGATAAAGGAAAAGCACACTGCTTTAAAATATAAGAAATGGTTTCTGAACAGTATTCACAATGTGAGAGGATGCATGATGATGCTTAAAAAGGTATCTGGTTAACCGGTAAATTCCCTACAGCATAACATAGGTGCTAGCATAAGACAATGAGTTTGAGTCCAAGCATGATGAGTCTGGTAAGCTTGATGGAAGAAATCCTTGTGAATCTTAATGGAAGGAAGGAAGGAAGGAAGGAAGGAAGGAAGGAAGGAAGGAAGGAAGGAAGGAAGGAAGGAAAACTTGTTTGTTTGTTTGTTTATTTGTTTGACTTATAGTCTGGCAGGTCACATTCAGTAAAACCTCCCACTAAAATTCCAAAAGGTACTTCTAAGGACCACAGGATTGGCAGCTGGAGTGAAAAAGGAAGATCTCTGGTGACAGCTGATCTGTGACTGAAAGTGATAACTCACTTAACTGTGGGATGTATGCAATTTAGCCTTCTCAGTGCTGCCCCCTGCCCCAAGCTTTTAGGGTTGTGTGTGAAGTACCGCGACGGGAAAAATCTGTTTCATTTCCATCTGTTTAGATAAAACTCCAAATGGTTATATTAAACAATATCCTAAAGTGGTTGTTTTAACTAATACTCCTATATCCTACAATGTACAAATCCAGTCTTTGGTACCAAGATTTTGATTGGCATGCAAGCAGGGCTACAGCAGCAGGCAAGATCTCAAACAAGGTACACAAGCAGCTGCCCCCACTGCTCCTTTGACACAGGATCCATAGTTCATTCTAATGTCAATTTAACCAGTTGCATTGCCCATGTTTTACAGTGATAACCAAATTGTATGTGTGTGTATATATATATCTATACACACACACACACACTCATCTGCTAAAAAAAAAACTATATGAGGGTGTCCTGTTTTGTGGTTGAAGTGAAGAAAACAATAGTAAAGAGGCATTTTAATCAACCTGAAATTCACTAAGCCCCTCAGGCTACCCTGCAGCTTATATCATCAGCCTTCCAAAGAAGAATTGGAGAACTTTTTACAGCATTTTCCTCTTACTCATGAACTTGGCACTGGTAAAATATGAGTTTCTCACATTAGAAGGAAATGAGCTCAGTCCCAAGACAGATACTGGAAGCTATAGACTTCCACTTTTTTGTAATAGCTCAGCCCTGAAACATTGTTCCTGTTTATACCATAAAGTATTAGTACTGACAGTCCCCATTACATGATCCTCTTTTTGTGCATAGCATTTCCTACTATTTTGTTGAGCAGAACACCTGTAAATTGCCACAATATGTCATTATCAAGAGAAATTATTCAGTCAACACATCTTTCACCTTTGAAAAAATAGTATAAAGGCAAGAACGTTAATGCTTCTTTCTTTCTTTCTTTCTTTCTTTCTTTCTTTCTTTCTTTCTTTCTTTCTTTCTTTCTTTCTTTCTTTCTTTCTTTCTTGCTTGCTTGCTTGCTTGCTTGCTTGCTTGCTTGCTTGCTTGCTTGCGTGCTTGCTTGCTTGCTTTCTGCTTCTAAATTTCAGTCTCAGGACAGACACAGCCTTGTTTAATGTGTAGTTCCTTTGTATAGTTTCATGTTGTTCAACAAAATGAGTTGTAAAATTAGAGGCTAGTCATAAACTAGTAAGAGACAAAGTAGTTTGCATGCCTGATATATTTTTATTGAGGGATTTCTCAATCAAGGTTCTGTGAAACCCTAAAGTTTCTTGATGGTCCTGGGAGGGTTTTCTGAATAGGTGGAAATTAATTAATTTTGTGTATATTTTATTTGTTACATATTAATCAGTAATATGACCATACTACTTTAAAGCCCGTTCATAAGAACGGGCTTTGAAAGGGTCCTCCCCATCAGCGTTCCGGCTGCTTTCCAGGGCAAGGGGGGTGGGGTGTGCAGGAGAGGAAGTGCTTCCCAGGGGCATGGCAAGCAGACCCAGTGTTTCTGCGAGGCCCCAGGTGTGCTTTCCAGGCCCTTGGGAAACGCTCCCTCTCCCTTCTCCCCCCTAACAGCCAGGCACGTCTGTGAGGCAAGGGGTGAGTGCTTGGTGAGGGAGGGCAGGAGCTGTAGGGGCAGGGCCAATCAGGGTGCAGCTGGCTGCACCCTGATTGGCCCTGGAGAGGCCAGACCGTTCATCCCCCAAGGCTATTTCACAATTATTAAAAGGCACCAAATGGATAAGATATGGTCATGTCAACCCTCGCTCTAAAAATGGCCAATGATGTGCCTGGGGGGTGGGTGGGAAGGGAAGAGGCCCCAGGTGGGCATGTACACAGCTATGCTTCCCAACCATATTCTACATGATCACACCACTTCTGGGGGCTCTCAAAGCCTGAAGAATGCTTCAGAGTTGAGAAAGGCTGTTTTATTGTAAAGTGATCATGGAGAGCCATTTAATTGTTACACTGAAGAAAAGATCAAGTAATATTCAACAGTCTGAAATAGGTTTCCAAATTTAGTTCATGGCAGGGGGAGATTTTTAGAGATCCTTGTTCTACAAATGGGATCAACTGCATCTCAAGAGGATGATTCTGAGGACTGATTCAGGGATTGTTTTACTGTGTGGATCCAAGAAAATACGGTAAGTTCCGTAAGATGTGAACAGTTCTAAACATCAAATTTTCTGCATTATCACTGTAACGTTCCCAGTGCTGAAGATTTTCTCCCCACTTTGGAACACTTGTACATCTTATAAAATGTGACTATTGGAATCACACACACACATATTTTTAAAATACAGTGTATTTTTAGTACACACCGCACCCCCCCCCCCCAACTACAACTGTATGCTCCTGTGTCTGATATCTGTGTAAGGTGAAAGAACTCACTTGTCAGACTTCATACCTGCACATTTAAACTGGGCTGTCACCATGCATGTTAGTTAGCATACCCACTCAAAATCCACCCTATCAGTCTCTGGTCTGCACTAAGCAGCAGGAGCAGCAGCAACTTTACACCGATGGCAGCCCTGCTTAAATGATGCGGAAGTAAATTCCTTTGTCTTCTGGTATCAGGTTTAAATCCGTCCCTCATGGATGCTGGGTGTTCCATGGGCATTTCCACTGGTAATTTCCTACAATAAATGATTGACATTATTAAACCTTTACGGAATGTTTTTACTTCATTTATCACTCACCTTTCTCAATAGGAGCAGCCTGAATAGCCCAGCTTAGCCCAAGCTCTTCAGAACTTGGAAACTAAGCAGAGTCAACCATAATTCATACTTGAATGGGAGACCATTAAGGAAAATGGGGGGTGCAATATCCAGGCAAGCAATGGCAAACTACCTTTGCCTGTCTCTTTCCTGGAATGGCCTGTGGATGGAGTCATCATGAATTGGTTGCATTGGTCTTTGCTCTGCTCATTAGACCTTTCCAGACCTGAAGCCTAGGATTTCAGGTTGTATGTCTCTTTCCCTAAAAACTCCCCATATCACTGGTACGGGTTTGGAGCTCTTGTCTTTTTTATAGCAGGAAACAAAAACAATGCTCACGAGAACATTGATTTTGCTTTCATTTTATTACGGTTAAGCAAGGTTGGAAGGCTTTTGGTATTGGTTCTTGGTATTTGAAAGAAGAAAGTGATCTCACAGAAAGAGGCGAGGTTTGAGAAGTAACATGACATCAATTGAATTTTGACCTGGAAGTAATGATACTGAGCTTTGCCTTCACTAAACACCACCATCCCCAAGCACCACTCCTAAAATATCTATGTATTTCCTGAGTTGGGCATGACAACCCTGTTTTTTCCCTTGAAAACATTCAGTCTTTGCAGGGCACAGCCCACAATCTTTATGAGATATATTCTGAGGTTTATTTATTTGAGGTTCAAAAGGAAAGCCTGTATTTTCCAGCCATTTTTTTTAAATTCAATAGATACACAGAACAGTGGTATACCCCACAAAAATCAATCCAGTGCAAACATACTTGTTATTCCTATTCTAAACTGACTTGAAGGGGGAAAAGTCTCAAAGTTTCTTACCCAAAGTATTGCCCCAAAAGGGGGACAGCAAATTTCACTGAGGTCACTGAATTCTAGACATAGGCAATTCAAACATTGTAGGGTATGACCAGCTGATATACATGCTATTACATAAGCCATCCCATGACTTCATTCATGCCCTTTAAAGGCAAGATGTAAGTAACCTTTGAGCATCCCAAAGAATAATAGTTGCATACTCTGTTCCACTTGTTTTGGGATTTATTCTCAGCATAAAGTCATTTATTCATAATTTATCCTTTAGGGCTTCAAACTTCAAGTTAGAACAGTGTATGCAGATTTACACAAGAACATCCCGGAAACATGACATATAATAAAAATGGTAAAGCTTGGATTAAAAAATTAGAAGACAGTGCAGTACAAGCAAGGGGTTGCATACAATAAACAACTGCAATAGACTACTATCCTGTCATTATACAACAATTTGGATTCTTTTACAAAAATGGCCTCCTGGACTTTTCTCTTTTGCATCTTCTGCAGACTGATAGGAATGTGGGAGCCTTCAGGAAGGCTTTCCATAAGAAAGGAGCTGTCACTGAGAAGATTTGTGTTTGGCCACTTGCCAAATTTATTTATTTGTAGCAAGATTCCTTTGAAAGGCTTTGCTTAGATAAGCAAAGCTAATGTGATGAGAATAAAGGGAGAGGTGGTCCTGCTGATATGTGGCTCCAAGACGATCAAGAACTCTGTAGGTGATAACCAATACCTTGAGCTGAAGCCTGTAACTGATTGGTGACCAATGGAGAGACTACTCAATGGGAGTGATATGCAAGCTCCACCTAGGTCCATACAGTAACTAAACTGTGGCATTCCCTACCAACTGAAGTTGATAAACGCATGCCGAAGGCAATATAAGGGTCTACCTTAAGGTTCCTGTGGCATGAATTGATGAGGACAGATCAGACGAAGTAGGTGATAATCAATGCCAGTGTGACAGATTCATTTTAATTGCCCCCCAGAGGCATCCCTCATAGACCCACAGAAATGAAAATGATATTGCAATCTGGTGTCTCTCTGTTGAGAAAGTAGAGTATGAACCAGACAAAGATGAAATGTGCTGGGACAAGCAGCTTTATTCAGTCATTAGGATTAGTGGAAGGTTGCCATATACATCCCCTCCCCAAAACATCTGAATTTATTGGGCTACGAATAAACACATCTGAATATATTGGGCTATGAAGACCCTAAATAGCTCTTCCTGCTAGTAATCTCTGTCACCTCCTTTTCCCCAATCCCTTGGGTCTGTTAGCATATGCAAATATTTCATAATTTCTGTTGACAGTGAATATACTGTCTCCTCTTGGGAAATTTCCAGTTCTCAGGAGTAAACCTATCAGCCTATTTTTTAGGCTTCCAGCACGTAGGCATAGTTTTAGGCTCCGTATCAGAATTACAAAACAACTTTCTGTCCCACGTTGTTGTGTACACTTATGCTTTTTTGCTGACTCCTGACATCTCCAGATGTCATCACATGCTGTGCTGCTGATCATGTGACAGCCCCTCCAATCCTCAAGTACTCTGGAAGAGGGAAATATTACCCACCTTTACTCTAAATCTCCCATCCCCCCCCCTTTAGGAACTGGTATGCTTTTCTCTTATGTGTGTTTTGAATATACCCAAAATTTTTCTTTGAATAATGAGGCTGGGGACTTAACCCCCACCCCCCACAAGCCGCTATTGATGAGGCAGCAGGGCTGGTGAGAAGAGGACGTACTGTGTCCTCGCTTGTCAGGTGAGTGGGGCAGGAAACGTGTGCATGGGAGGAGGGCAGCAGATGCATGCCAGTGGCGCCTTAGTTAAGGCATGTGCTGCATCATGCAGCCCTCTTTCTCCTTCAGCTGGAGGAGCAAGCAGTGTCGCTCCCACCCACCCTGTTCAAAATTATGGTTATGATATTACCATTTTGGGCTTGTTACACTATTAAGGTTCTTATTATATACTTGTTGAATGCCACAGCTTTTGTGGTGGTGGCTATGACATAGACTGAGAGCCTGCTAGGGTAGTTCGATTAGTGGATCAAGCTTAATAAGGGGCCACTTTATAGAGGTGGCTTGGAATGAGAAAGGCCAACCCGGATGGGAAGGCTGGAAGCTCACTGAGCCAGGTGACCTACGTGTTCCAAGGAAGTCTGTGCCTCTCTCTGGCACACAGTGTTGGAACACCTCCTATGGGGGACCCAGCAAAAGGGGAGACTTGCCTCCCAGTGGAGGAGGCAGGGGGCTCCCTGGTGACAGTCACAGTTAACACTGCAGCGACAGGCTCTTCTACTCCGTGCCTAGTTGGGGCCAACAATTGTGTGTTTAATAAAAGCTGTGGCCATGTTGAAGCCATTCATGAGTCTTCAACCTTCTTCTCACCTATAAGGCCCTCCTGCAAGTCAAAATCTCCTTGCAAGCAAGTTAAAGTCATCTTTATTTAAAGAGTTTCTTCCTGAGAAAAGGATCCCGTAAATAGCCTCTTTCTAATAAATATTCATAATTCCCCATAATTCCCACTGAGGAATCCATTTTGGGTAACAGTGGTGTGACGAAATGCAGTGTTGCTGTGGAGGTTTGATGGAGCATTTTAAGAGATTTTTTCCTCCTCTGGGCTGAAATTTAACAAGGAGGAGGAAGTCAGGCAATTGATCTCTACCCTCTTCTTAGCTCATCTTCATAGAAATGCAGAAGTCTGGCAGAGACAACAGGTGAGTTATGTTCTCTCCCCCCCCCCCCCAAGTGGGAAACAGAGACTGGGAGGACAAATAAACTAGGCAAGCTTTTCCCCAAACTTTTGATTATGCATTAACCCCTGAAATATTCTTCATATTTAAAGTAACCCCCGAAATTATGCTAACTTATCATGCCTCCCCGCCATGCCCCCAGGAAGTCATATGTTTACAGTATGAATGACATCTGTAAAAAAAATTAAATGCTTGTTAAATTAGACAAGTACTAGAACACCCCAGTCTCATATGAAATGAAAGCATGAGATTCTAGCTGGTAGGTGTATGGAAAGATCACAGATTGTGCAGGTCTACCCTAAATGGGCCTTTGATCCAACACAGCAGTTCTTACGTTCTTACAATATCAATTCTCCAGGTTGCAACATTATACAATGGACCAGAAATATACTATGTCTTTGAGAAAAAAAGAGATTGTTTTGAAATGGAAGCCAGTACGTTCTTTTAAAGTTTAGTTTAAATACTAACAAGTTGGCCATGCAGAAAATATTGGGGGGGGGGGGGATCCACAACTGAGACAATGTTGGCAATGGAAAGTGCAGCTGCTTGGCAACTTTGAAATTCTAGTAAATTGCAGTTCTTTCTTGCCAGTATTTACACACTTAACTTTACTTTTGGTATTCCTCTTGAACTCAGAGATGAAGACATTCTCAAAAAGCATGTGGGTTATTGTTTAAAGACATAATGCCAAATCCATCAAAGGTTTTGAGTAGTCACGCTGATTTCACTGGAATTCCATATTTGAAGTGGAAATGCACATAAGTGAAAGCAGATCAGCTCCTAAACACGGACTTTCTAATTACTGTCTATGAAAATTTTCATCTTCTATTTTCCATATTCAAGACTGCAAGTCTTAAGTCTCTTCTTAATTGCTGGAATATTTGTGTAAATTATTTAAGTGACTGATTTACAGTAATCAGTTCCACGGAAAGTTCATCCTAACATGATTTCCCCAATAGAGACATAGGACATCACAAAGGTCTCAGACGATGAGCAAAGAATAGAGGAAAAGTCTTGTAGTTGGATGGGTTGCATCCAAAATTTTTGGGGGTGGGGAGAAGAAGATATTTCAATAGCTTCAGAATTCAATCTCCCTTCCCACTTGTTTGAGTCTTTAATAATTTGGATACTGTGGGTAGTGGAAACAGATGCTATCAGAACTGCATATTGGCGGATGATGAAACAGCAAAAGGCAACATATTCATGCTGTTTGCAAACTGAAATACACCATGACTCATCATTCCAAAATACACTTAAACTAGATAGAAGGTTTCCAGCATTTGATGATTCTCAATGATATCATTAATATCTAAACATACCTTTGCATTAGTGAGAGGAAATAAATTACATAGAACACTGCCCAGTGAATACAACTATTTAAGCCATGACACGAAAGTACCAAGGAGCTTTCTTGCTCAATATCTGTAAGACACATAAGGCAACAGGGAATTCTGCAGAGCAAACCATTTTTAGACTCCATGCTGTGAAAGTGTAAGAAATGAAATAGTTTGGAGGAAAGTTCTGTATGGCTGGGAAAATGGTGTTGGGGGGGGGGGGTTGTTTGTTTGTACTATTGCATGTCTCTAGGGCAGACTTTCCTGACACAAGAGAAGGGAAGTTCATGTATCCTGCCTAGGTATAGATTCAGGTAAAGTTAGCTGTAACAAAGTCAAGTTGGAACAAGTTAGTTACAACTCATTTGTGCCCTTGCTTTCCGTGGGTCTTAGATTCAGCAACTTCACCTGGATTTAGTTCATTTCCAACATGTCCATTGATTGTGGTAATAGTAGAAGAAAGAGGCCTGTAACATTTCAAATTCATTCTGAGCATTTTGTAGCAATGGTGTTAACAGCTGTTGTGTCTGAAAATGATAAACTCCAATATTTACAATCCCAGTATTGAAATGTTCAGCTGGTGATCCCTGCTAATGCAGGATAGGCAAAATCTCAAACCTGACACATTCAGGAAAGCCCTGTCTTTATCTATGAAATTAGACACAAAGCCTTGGGTTTTATAGGCAACGATAACCAGCTTCTGTATGTTTGTCTGTTTGTTCATGAGGCTTCTTTACTGCCTTACCACCAGCAAAGCTGGCTCAGGGTGGTTTCCAACGTATTTCATCATAAAACAGTTCAATGATTCATAAAAAACAATTCACTTAAATTGCTAATCGTAATAATTAATGTCTGTTAAAATAAATCAAGCCAGCTGTCAGTCAAATAGTGTTCCTTCAGTGCTATCAAATACTTGCTTCTTTATCTCAACGGGCATCTTTGAACGTGGCTAGGTTCTCTAGGCCCAGGTTAGGTGCTAGTAGCTTTGCCTGGTGAAAGTGGATGAATGCCAGTTGAGCTACTTTTGTGACCTGCACTTCCATTGAAAGGGAGATGTTGAAGATCATTCCAGATTCCTAGTCGATTGTACTGCCATCAATAGCATACCATCTAGGCAGTGCGGTCACACCTCCTTGCCCTACCCTTTCCTACCTTGCCACAGGTCCTTTATCTTGGAGGGGTTGAGTTTCAGATGACTCTGCTTGAGCCAACCTATCACTGCTTCTAAACGTCTGGTGAATGTTTTTTGGGGGAACCAGTCAGGAGGTAGAGCTGGGTGTAATCAGCATACTGGTGACACCCAAGTCCAAACCCCTTAACCAGCTGGCCTAGAGGATGCATATGGATGTTGGATAAGGTAGGAGAGAGGACCACACCCTGCGGGACTCCATAAGGGAGCTGGCAGCATCACAATTAGTTCTCTCCCACTGCAACCCTCTGTCTGTGACTATGGAGAGAGACCAGTCATTGAAGGGCTGTACTCCATATTCCAGCATCATCAAGGGGGTGAGCAAGAAGCTTGTGATCTACCACAGTGAACACTGCTGTGAGGTCAAGCAACACAAGCAATGCTGACCAGCCCTGGTCCTGCTGTCATTGGAGGTCATTCATCAGGGCAACCAAAGCCATCTCCACCCCTTGGCCAGGATGAAAGCCAGACTTGAATGGATCAAAGACCGAAGATAGGGAGATAATTACTATTTGACAGAGAGGGCCTCCTATCCTCTCATTGTTTGATTTAAGCAACCAAGGACAGGGATCTAATGGGCACATGGTCAGCCTCACCTGTCCACTTTGGTCAGCATGAGACTTAAAGCCATCAAACATTCTCTCCAATGGTGGCAGAGGGGCCTATAGTTCCCTTACTGTTTCAAGCATGGAGGGGGGGAATAGGCTGCGGTGTATTGTCGAGACTTTATCCATAGAAAAGCTTGCAAAAACCTCACAACTGATTTCCAATTAACTATTATTTGGGCACCCTTCCTCAAGGTCAGTGAGAGACTAAACAGTTGTGCTGTGTGTGAGCTAGCAGACACTATGGATGTTGCATAAAACTCATGTTATAGCAACCTTTACCACCATCTCATAGGCTCTCGTGTCCACTAAGATGTTCTTGAAGCCTCATTGCAAGTCTTCCTCCACACTTGCTCTGACCTTCTCAGTTCCACCTCTTCTCACATAGCCCCTTGGGATACCAGGGAGCCCATTTGAGATGGGGGTGGTGGAGCTGGGCAGGGTTCTCACTGGTTAGCTGCAGCTCAGGTGACTGTGGTTTGGAAGCAGTGCTCCAATGATGGTACAGGGCCTCCATGTTTTTGGTTCTTCAGCACTCAGTAAGCAATGTTATTGCTTTGATTTTGTTACTTCTGTTTTGGCTGGCAGCTAGCAAATTCTTTCTAAAGTTCCAAAAGGAGATGGTGGTAATAAAAATATGTTGGGGAGTATGGTTATTTCCCCCAGGTTTTAAGAGTGCTTCTTTCTGACTGCTGACTGTTGCCAACTTTGCTTTGCTGTATATACACATAGCTATGGCACCAGAGTCTAAATGCGAACCATAGTAATACATAACTATCACCATCATTCCAAATCTAATGCTTTGCTAGTATCACATAGCTGTTTTTACAAGGAAGTTTGTGAATTGAAAAACGGGTTAAGAGAAACACTTAAGCATTTTGTTTGCTGGTAGCAATCAAAGGAACCCAATGTTCCACACACTCTTCCCCTCTAAATGGCAGAAATTATATCAGCACAGTAAAAAAAAAAATGGTTGCGTATATAGAATTACATACAACTTTGTTGCAGCTGCCACCCCATCCCAACTATGTCTGCTGGTACTGCCATCACCCCCACTTCCAAATTACAAATCATATTGTTAAAAATATGTTTGATATTTGAGTTGATATTTACTAGTTCAGTGTCTCCTGTGTTGGGAGCATTTTTTTTTCAGACTGAAAGAATAAGTAAGACAAAAATAAGTATACCACCTTTTAAGAAAAGACAACATAGCTGTTACATGTTATGGACATTTCAAGTGAAGAATATGTGCCTACATTTCTTCCTTCCACTCTCCTCTCCACTTCCCTGGATTTTTTGCATACTCAGTTGTGCAGATTAATAAATAAATAAAGCTGGTGAATGATTTATGGAATTCAACTGACAAAATTATTGACAAGATATTTAACGATTAGTGACTATTGATATTTCATCTTTATTTATGTGAGATACATCTTCTGGTGCGCCTCATCAAACAGAAATGAATACGGATGTGACATCTGTAGTTCTGCCCAGGGAGTGCACCTGAAGATGAGGAGGGTCCAGCCAGTGGCTGCACTGGCACTGGGGGCCTAGACAGCCTCTGTGCAACCCATGGGGGTCAAAGCATTGGCTGCCCTGCCCCCGAGGCCTTGGCAGCCGCTGCGCTGGCCCTGGGGGCCTAGACAGCCACTGTCTGACCAGCAGGGGCTGAGGCAGCAGCTGCCCTGCTCCCATGGCCTTGGCAGTAGCTGCACCAGCCCCAGGAGACTAGGCAGCGGCTGCATGACCCACAGAGCCCGTGGAGGGGCAGTAGTGGAGGGGCAGGAAAGCAGGAAGGAAGAAGGGGGAAGGGGAAAGGGAAGTGCATGTGTGTGGGGAAATGGAGGAGGGAAGAGAGTCTCTGTATCTCTCTGTGTGTATCTGTTTGCGAGGGAGGGAGGGGGAGGAAACAAGGGGGAGGTTGGGAAACCAACAGGGGGAGAGGGAAGGGAGTCTGTGTGCATGTATGTGTGTTTGCAAGGGAGCGAGGGCCCTCTGACCAAGTTGTCCCAGAACAGTTATGTGTCCCACATACACTCTGAGTCAGTAGATATTTTCTTCAAATAAGTTTGACATTCATTCATGAGGATTAGAAATTGAAATATTACAATGTATATTTGCATGGCATTTCTCTTAGTATTGACCTCTATATTCATGTACTCAAACTAATCCCATATTATCTTTCATGGTAAACTTTATCCCTAAATCATGTTGACATTACTGGTAACATTACAGATGAAACATCAGTGATAATAAACAAGACAAGACTTAATTGGTTTGCTCTTCATGCAGGGTGGGTTGGAGAAATCAATATATACCCTTTGGGGCAATAAAGAAAACACTTCAGAGGGAGTTGATGCTCTTTTTAAGCTGTTACAAAAGTATAACCAATAAAAGCACAGAGTGGAAATAACCAAATATTACTTGGCAACATTATTTCTCATAATGCTGGAAGGATACTGTCAGTTGTATTATTTTTCATGGGACTGATACCATGCAAAAATAAAGCATCCTTTTTAATTTGCAAAAAGTTAAAACTAAAGTAGTAATGATATATCATTTTTAATTGTGTCTTGTAAAAATAATAGTTCACCTTTTTGACAGAAATGAGTATGCTTTCTTTTTCTTTAAAACATGAATTTCCAAAAGTATTTTGACAAAAACATGAGGAGAAAACCTCAGTCTCTAAAGCCTGTTCATTGGACTTCCAGGAGAACTGGTTTGTTGAACTTTTAAACTGGATGCTGGAATGAATGAGCCACTGATCTTATGTTCTTAACTTGGAATCCAATATGGCCAAGAGACATCTCTTGGAGTTCAGCATAGGATGAATTGCAAAACTGCTGGTTAAAGATCTCAGTCCCTCAACAAGAGATGGCAACATTTAGTCAAAATAAATAAACAAAATGCAGACCACTTGGTGATGGAGAAAATTACCTTTTTATGCAACAAAGGAGCAGGAGGTCTTTTGGATTCTGTATCAGACAACCAACTTCCAGCTGAGCCAAATGGCTCATCCATAATAATCTTGCTTTAAGCACACCCATTTTTGAGCAGCAAGTCCTTGATTCCATACACATCAGAAATGTTTCAAGTCAGAGATACTCAGAAAAAATGAATAATACAATGCTGGCTTGCAAAGAAGGACTACTGCTCCTAGATTATTTCTGTATATTGAAGCATGTCCAAAGTTTTAAATTTTAAAAATGTAACTATTCTTTTTCAGTAATCCATAAAAAGTCATTTTGTCATGAGTGGACACTAAGAAGAAGAGGAGCAGCAAAAATGACATCTTGCAGGTCAAAGTGCTACAGAGGTAATAGTGTGGCAGGAAATTTGCTGTGTTTTTTTAATGGATGTTGTTTATACAGAGAGACTTAGATTAAAAGTCTGAGAGAAAAGTTTCCGTCAACAACTTTAAGAACAGAGACTGGTTGAGCATTATAGTGTGCGGGAGACATTCAGTAGTGCTCTGAAATGCTTCCTCTCCCTGCTTTCTCCACCAGGCTATTTTATCTTCACAGCAGGCTACAAGGGACTGCGGCCTTAAAGCAGCAGGGCCCTGACCTGCCTGCTGCTTCTCATCCCTTGAAGAAGGGAGAGTACAGAAGACTTTAGCAACCAAAGAGGTATTAAAAGAAAACCTCCCTGATATTGGTTTATATATACTCGCACTCCCTGGTTCCAACCAAAAAGAATTCTACTTCTCCATCAAGTTACTTTTTAAGGCTCAGTTCAGGTTTTCAAGAAACTTCTCAATATAGCACACCATTATCCTCTGGGACTCTTTTGTATGCAGCTCATAATATGGAGCTGTGAAAGGGATCGTTATAGTTGCAGCTATCTTGAAGAGATCTTTGGAATGGTGGCAGCTGAAAAGCATACACGTCCATTGCAGAAATTGCCTCTGGAAAGTTGTGTCTTTATTATTTTCTTAACTGAGGGATTTTACCAGTACTAAAAATGGCACTCAAGGTAGCTGACAGAACTTAAAAACAATATATTGATCTCATAAATAAAAACTAGATTCAACAATAAAACTTCTAAAAGTTTTAAGAATTTTTCATTCTCAACAGATAACATGAAAAGCATAGCCTTGAACTACATAGAACAATGGCAGACTCCAAGTACCAAAAAGCTCAGCCAGTTTCTGTGCTTCCAGTGCAACATCTGTGCAGATGCAAGAACTTCCACCTACAGCATATAACTTTTGCCAGTTCCCCTTCCCATTCCAGCCTAAAGGGGCTCCCAAAAACTCTGCTGTCAGGCTGCCACTGGAAGGGGAACTGTGAAAGTCCTGCTTTGTAGGCAGAAGTCCTTATACCTGCAAAATGCTGTGTTGAATGCTCCTCACCAACATGAACATAGATTCTAAGAATTTAACCACATAAACAATTGCATTTAAGGCTGCTTGAACACCTGCCAGTTTGGGCTCACATCCCATTTGTCAATGGTGAGCAGGCAGCCAATTAATCTACTGGCTGCTCAGTTGCTTGCAACCTGTCTTGTTCAGGAACAGGCTATTAGCAAAAATCAGAACTCAACTCCTAGCTGATGATGGATCATCTGGGAGTTGGCTGCTCTAGAAATTCTGGCCTGTACTGTGCAAAGGTTGGAAAGAATCAGGAGTGGGGTTCTTGTGTTCTCCCATCCTGAAAACTGTGCTTCATCCCAGACTTTCTGAGAGAAAATAAATTTAGGGATGGATGTGAGCAGAAGCCCATCAGATATTTCTCCCCTTCTACCAACATCAAGCTGTTAGCTTGACCTAAAGTGGAGACAAACCAGGACTGATTCTGCACTTACTTTGTTTTTTCCGGTGTGGATCCTGCTGAATTCAGATCAATTTGAACTTGGTCTTCCTCTTTCCCCCTCCTCCCCACTGAAACAGAAAATTGTTGTGCACTTGATTGGGAAAGCTCAAAAGGGGAGGGGGAGCCAAGCCCAGACAGAACCTATTTCTTTCTTTTCTTTTCTTGAATGGGGGGGGGCGAGATTGAAGACAACAGAGAAGAGAGGGAAAAAAACATGAGGCAAATCTCTATCCACAGAAGTGAGGGTTTCTACAGAAAGAAAATTAAGGCTTTCTCTTTAAGAAAAGCTAACAGCCTCAGCTGGCTTGGCAGGTTTGGCCAATCAGAACTGCTCTACCACGGAGTCAGCTGGCCAATCAGAGCTTCTCTACCAGGGAGGGAATGCTTTCTCATGCTTTCTCAACCTTCCAATATTGAGGATTAAAAGCACTCCTGGATATCACGAAGAAATGGTAGGGTGACTGCGGATCAATCCTGCTTGGTGCAGAGGGAAAATTAAAATTGCCCAGAATAAAAATGGAAATCGCATTCTGTGTAGACTGCAGGGACTGAATTGACCTGGGATTGGAATAAAAGCTCCATGCAGTTTACACCCAGGTTGTATTTCTCTTCACTTTGTGATGCAGGTATTAAAAAGTAATAAAAGCATTACATTTATCCAAGCATAGCTGATTCATAATCTTGTATCAAATACAGTGAAAGATTAATTGACTGGCTGAATACAGTTGCACATTAGCAGTTGGCTCCAACCCACCCCAAAATTAGTCATTGTGATCCAGTGATTGATCCCATCTTATGTCACCATAATTTGATGCTATGGCTTTGTGAAAGGGATAACACAGCAATCAGTTGCCTGGAATTTGCTTTGCCTTGCTTGTTAAACAAACCCGCTTTGGCAGCCTGACTAGTCAGGCACTGAAAAAAGATGGAGACAGATCAGACCTGCCCCTCCCACTTAGCTGCAGTGTACACTACAGTTAATTCCTCCTCTCCCATTTGTATGCTCAGGGCAATAAGCCTCACCAGTAAACTTTTCACCACTCATATTTTCAATTCAAAGACTGGCAAGACAGATGCAGTAAATGCCATCTTTATTGAATCATGATCCTTAGTACTTTACCAGAAATAAGCAAGTATTAATCAAAGTACAAAAGGTTTGAGGGGGGAGGGGAGTACAGCTTTGCAAACCTGAAGAAAACAGCTTGGCTTCAAGCATTTGCAGATGCATTTTCAGTTACATTCTGAATGTTCTTCTGGGCAGTTTGTTCTCGCCTTGCTGGTAGCTCTTTCTGGGATAATAGTATGACTGGCAAACTTCCCTCATATATAATATTCTGAAGGCCCCTTTGGCTTTTTCACCTACCCTGCCCTTTGCCATGTTCTGCCTCCTTCCTTGTCATCTTAACTTTATATTTATCATTTCTGTAGCTTGTTGTAGCCTGGCGGGCTGAGAATGCTGCTCTTTTTCAACGCAGAAGCCTTCTCTCTCTCTCTCACCTCAAGAATGGAGGTAACACATCAGCACAAATTTTATTTTATATATTCATTGAAGAAGGACAGAATCCAATTTGAGGAGCCTTGCCGGGAAAAAAGAAGTATATGTTTTTTTTTAAAAAAAGACTAGAACACACATAGCTCAGAGTTTGAAGTTTGTTATGTGCTCTCATTATTAATTTAGCAAAGGAGACCTACATTTCTAAATTAAGTGTTGCCTTACTTTAAACTCAAGTGTAAACATGTAACTTATAGTCCTGTGCATGACACAGCTGCCTATATTAACCCTTGAAAGGCAAAAATCCAACCGTTTATACTTTGCTACTTCTACTAGGTAAGGAATATCTCTTTCCTGTTCTGTGCCTGCTAAAATACTGAGAAGCAAGTGATGGCAAATCCAGTTAAGTCACGCTGACTGCACTGGATCTGTATTTTGCAGATGAAATTGGTGATTATCTGGGGGGCAAGAGTCATCAGGAATCTACTTCTCAAGTGCTTGAGAATTTTTGAGGCGCATGTGGGAGGAGCTTGTCACTTGTTACACCCCTAGCCCATTTAGGGATGGCTCCAATCCAAAGAAATGGCGACTATTATCTAGGCATAGTCTAGTTCCAGTGCTGGCACTGTTCCTCTGTGAAGCTGCCTTATCTAGTTGTTGGTGTATGTGGCCTGGTGCTGTCCTCTAGGACTGTCCTATCCAACCATGCTACCTGAAATCTTTTCCAATGGCTGAATCCTTCCAGATTATGAAATTAGGGATGTTCAAACACTGCTGGCTTAGATCATGCCTTATTTGGGAGCCAGCTTGGTGCAGTGGTTAGGAGTGCCTTCTAATCTGGTGAGCCGGGTTTGATTCCCCACTCCCCCACGTGCAGCCAGCTGGCTGACCTTGGGCTTGCCACAGCACTGTTAAAGCTGTTCTGACTGAGCAGTAATATCAAAGCTGTTTCAGCCTCACCTACCTCACAAGGTGTCTGTTGTGGTGAGAGGAAAGGGAAGGTGATTGTAAGTTGCTTTGAGACTCCTTCTGTTAGAAAAAAGTGGCATATAAGAACCAACTCTTCTTCTTTGCCAGTTTTGAACAGAGAAGCATTTTTAATATTTATTTTACCATCTGTTCATCAGCCTGTTCATGGTTGTAGTTTGGGTAGTTCACTTTATTCCTTCTTTACAGTGCAAAACAATGCAATTGATCTTTCCCCCCTTACAACATGCTCCTGTTTCAAAATCAGAGCACCTACATGCTCCAAATCAACTTGGTGAAACTAATAAAACAACAGTCCCACATAACCCCAGAGGTATTTTTAGCATATGCCTGTCTAAGTCTACAAACATAAAATATAAACTTTAACACAGACTAAACAACATGTCTATCTACCTTTATCAACCAAAACATAAACAGACGATAATCATGTGAACAGCAAAGAAACCTGCTCAATGAAAAGAATATAATAACTTAAAGATGAATACAAATAACAACTACATACAAAATGAGGTAAAGTTTCAATTACAGCTCTACCACAAGGACAGAGGGAGGGGGGGTTGCTAATAGCCTTTTCTTGTAACCATAGCAGCTATGTTCCCTGCTGTGACACTAAAGAAATTTTGAGGACTTTAAAAAGAAGCCAGTGTTTTGGTGTTGTGAATGTTCTAATGAACTGTTGTCACAATCTCTGAATTCCCAGATTTCATTTTTTTAAAGTTAGTCTCTAGTGTTGCAAACAAAAGAGCTTGAAACTTACTTTTAAAAATGTAAGCTGGAATTTCAGAGATAATAATGGATCATTAGAAAGTTAGCACCCTGTATCGCTCAGGCTAGCCAAACTTGTCTTATCTTGGAAGGTAGACAGGATTTCCCCTGATCAGTATTTGGAAGGGAGACCACCAAGGAATACCAGGGTCATGATGTGAAGACAGGCAATAGCAAGCCATCTCTAAATGTCCATTGCCTTGAAAACCCCACCATAAATCAGCCATGACAATATTGGGGGGGGGGGAGAGAATGTTAATGCTCATTTTTTAAAGAATTATTACAAGTGGTAGATAGGGACAGATTAAATTCTTTCCAAATGGCAGGTTTTGTTGCTATATCATAAAGATGAAAATGAGGCATGTTGATATAAGCAAGATTGACCTAAACACAAATTACTCCACTTTGGATAGCTATTTGTTGGATTGTAAAATACCGAAAATTGTATTATTTATTAAATTTTTAGGCTGCCCTTTCTTATGGTTCAGAGCGATGTACAGGTTTGAAACACACACATTCAAGTAATATAAATAGTTAAAAAAATAGTAACATTACAATTACAATGGTTTAAAACATATGGTGCCTTTTATCTTTTATTCTGAGAATATTTTAAGTGATTATTATGTATTTTAACTTTTAGGAAAATTTGTGGAAATTTCTTGACCTTATGCTGATGGAATCATCATTTGTTGCTCTGGTTTATTTGCTAATGCAATGAAGACTGACAGACTGACAATAGCAATTACTGATTTTTTTAAAGGTCCCCCAGTGGCATGGCTGTTGCAAAATGCAGGAAACAGTAGCTTCCTGCCATGGATGCAATCTTGTACAATTAATTAGTCAAAAATCCTATAAATCACTCACAAATAAATTGTGGTTTTTAAAAAATCATACTATTTGGTGTTCATTTAGGTCAGAGGCGGGCAAACTGTGGCCCTCCAGATGTCAATGGAATCCAATTCCCATGAGCCCCTGCCAGCAGTCTCTCACAGGGGCTCATGGGAATTGTAGTCCATAGACATCTGGAGGGCCACAGTTTGCCCACCCCTCATTTAGTTAGTTCTTAGCAACTTTAAACGCTGCTGATCTCTTTGGATCAGCATGTTTTGGCACATGTTCAGTTTTGGGACCTCTCCAGCAGGCATTCAAGTTCTTCAAAACTAACCAAATACTAACGAAACATCTGATCATTGCACTAGATCACGGTAGGCTATGTGAAATTAGGCTATGTGAAATTCTCAGCACCGTTATGATTTTGCAGAGGAAGTCACTTTCTGGAGTCACCATAAATTGTTTGCAGCTCGATAGAATTGGCAGAGTTTAAATCTTTAAAGAGAGTTGAGTACCAAGCTACTTAAAATAATAAAGATTCCAGGTCAGATGGCATTTGAAAGAAGCAAATTATTAAAGTTGCAACAATGTAACCAAGAACAGGATCAAAACCACCTTCCACATACTCTTCCTCTTCATGTGATCCAGCTTTATAAACAAAGTATTACATTCTAAGGGAAAAGATGAAACTCCAAAACATCACAAAAGTGGCTGCAGTATTCTCTGTCTTTGGATTGTTTACAGCTAATTACACAGTAAAAGAAATCAGATTTACAATTATGAGAAGAAGAAATTGGATATGCAACAATGTAAGCATAACTTCCATTATATAATGGGAGAAGTCTCATGGTCATCACCAACCACTTCTGATTAGAAACAACAGTCGTTATTAGGCATCCTAAATTCAAGCAATATTTCTTCTAAAAAGTTTATACAATTTTATGGCAAGAACAGTTTTTGTGAACAGACTCCAGAATCAAGCACTAGAATTTTCAGTATATGTATCTGAGTGCATTTTTGCATGCTTTTTTTCATGAGCACCAACGGTTGTAGTCACAGCCTTTGGCTGGCTATATTGGTTTACATTTGTATTTTTATATAGATTGGTTTTGGATGCTTTCAGTTGATGACTGACTTACTGTTTATTAGTTACTTTGTTTTATTTGGTTTTCCTCCTTAAAGCCCAATTCAATTGGGAGACAGGCAGGCTTATCAATGTTTGAATAAAAATAAAATTAATGTCATGGGCCACCAAGGGTCCAATATATTTTTTCTGCTTGAACTGAAAAGTAGGGAGGTTTTCAAGCCCCTGCAGGTCCTAACATAAAGCTAGTGGAAGGCCTCTGAATTTGTTGGCCAGGAGATATGGAAATCAGCCAGTAGAGTATGCTCTGCCATCTGTGTTTTGCCTACCAAGATATCACTTGACTTCAACTCCACTCCAAACCTCCCTTCTTGTTCTTCTTGAGTCACATTTATTTTTACATCAGGCACACCATCAGAAGCCTGTTGTGAAATGGATAATGCCAAGTACCATAAAGGACATCACACATCACACAACCCATTATATTGTGCTGTTTTTCCTACCACAGAATTAAATAGGTCCAATGGCTGGATCCAATAACTATTAATGGATAATATAAACATATTAGAAATACTGAAATACTGTGCTGTCCTTGGAAAGAGACTCCTATGGAGTCAGAGGAACCTCAGGAACAGTGTAGAATGATTTAGGATTCTTCACTGGAAAGGGGAAATCAAAAACTGCCCCAATTCTCTTGTGGGGAGCCAGTTTTATGTAGTGTTTAAGAGTGGTGGCTTCTAACATGGAGCTGGGTTTGATCCCCCACTCCTCCATGTGCAGCCAGCTGAGTGACCTTGAGCTAGTTACAGTCCTGTTAGAGCTATTATCACAGAGTAGTTCTATCAGAACTCTCTCTCAGTTACACACACCTCACAGGGTATCTGTTGTGGGGAGATCAAGGGACTGTAACCACTCTGAGACTTCTTCAGGCAGCTTTTCTTCTTAACTTCAGTGCTCAACCAGAGGCAGAGAAAAGCTATTTGGGAATAGTATGGGGATATAACACTATAATTCAAGCTTTGGAAAGTGCTATATGCAGTAACTTGGGCTTAGGGTTCCAGCACTGGTGTGGGAAATCCCAGCTGATTTGTGAGCAGTACCTGAGAAGAAATCCTGACCCAGATAGCCCAAGATCACCTGATCTTGTTACATCTCAGAAGCAAACATGGTCGACCCTAGCTGGTATTTGGGAGACGTTCAAGGAATACCAAGACTGTGACATGGAGGCAGGCAATGACAAACTACCTCTTAATACCTCTTGCCCTGAAAATCCAATGTGATTGCTGTAAGACAGCTGTGAATTGACGGCACTTTCTATCACCTCCACCACCTGGGAGAGTAGACTCCGGATGTCATGCCATACAGACTGCCCTCAAAAGCTGCCATTTCTTCTAGGGGAATTGTACTCTGGAGATCAGCATAGGTGAGCTTCAAACAGATAGGAGCTGTATTTTAAAATTCCTAGGAGGAATCTTTATCACAAATGCCAATTATGTAGTCAGGCATCATTGATCTGCAAGTGAAATCTGTTTTCCCATGATCCTGAATTTGACTTTTTAATTTTTTTTGTGGGGAAATTGTTGAAAATTGTTGAACACATTTTTAAGAGGGATGTATGCAGATCCACAAATTTATTTCCTCCTGTTAGACAAGTCATTACATATGCTTTTAAAGCTGAATGTGTTCATGTTCCTTTGTTTGTTTACAGGGCCTAGGGCAGCTGTTTTTAAAGTAAGATGACCAGATTTTAACATTGGTAAAGCGGGGGGGGGGGCACTTGATTAAAAAATTGGTGTATATGGAGCAACAAAAAGTTCCATAGAATGCATAGAATGCAAAAATAGTATTGTAATATATATATTTTTAATTTCGACATAAGTACAATTTGCTAGGTACCCCCAAATGTCCCTCTAAAAGTGGGACAATCTGGTCACTTTATTTTAAAGATCATGGTACCATATCTGAGCAGAACATAATCTTTCCTCTAATCTAATCTAAAGACAATCTTAAATTTCAAACAAAATTGACAAAGGGGTTTGATTTTACAGATTCCCTGCCCTCCCCCCCCCCAAGTAGGCACCTTTCTGCTCTTCATTGAATCCCATGGTGGGAGAGGATGATGGCTTGCCAGAGAGCACTGGCCACCAGAGTTTTTGTTGTTGTCAGCAACCTTTTAAAAATATAACCTTACAATGATTGACATTTTTTAAAAAATTATCTGTGCACTAAAAAGGACACTGTTCCCTGACACCTGCACCATGGAACAAAGTTCATTTTAAAAAATCCAATGTGTACATGATTGTATGAGATGTGTCAATCCTCCAGTAGCTATGAGACACATGTCTTCACATTGGAAATCCAATGTACTACTAGTACTATTTTGTTAGCAAATTTTGAGTATGTAGAGAAAATGAAGCACCAGAGTCATATATCAGCTCTAAGAAAATTATTCTAAAAGCCATACAAACCGATGTTGCCAGCAGGAGCAGCAGAGGGGGTGAGGGAAATCTTGGGGCCATTCTGCACGACTTTAATGTAGCAGAAGGCTTGCAAATTGTAAATGCTACTAATTTGCAGTTCTGCAAGACGTCGCACACAATCTGCCACACTCCTGAAACAGTTCCACGAAAAGCGCTTCATTGTAGCGCTTAAAGGGAAATTGGGAAAAGTGGATTCACCCTCCGAAAAGCGCTACACTCTTGCAAACAATCTGCAACACTAGCGAAAAAGACCTGTGCGTTCCCATTGTTGTGGTTCCAACAAAGTCCGTCCCCCTGGCTCTCTCCTCCGAACTTCCGGCAAAGCAATTGCCATTTTTTTCCCGGAGCGAGCAGAAAGCAACGAACCAGCGAGGCTTCATTCACCCAGCAAGGCTTCTCCGGCTACAGTCCCTCCACATAAGTGCTTTAAAGCTCCCCTAAGTCCCCAAGCACAACACAGCCCCATTTGCAAGTTCCTTTTATTTTTGGCGAAAATCGCGCCCGTGTGTGGGGGGGGGATTTTTCTTTTCACTCGGGGGAGTGTGGTAACAATGAATCACCAGCTCACACGCCAGCTGCCAGCTAGATGGGTCTCTCAGTTGCAATGATTTAACGCATATTCGTTGCAACGTGTGTGTGTGGGGTTTTTTTTAAACCTGTGCTTAAAGGGAAAGGGGCTTTCCTGGAGCATGATAACAACCGCCCATTGGCTGTTCGTTTGATTGACGGCCAGGGGCAGTTGTTCTTGGCAGAAGTGGGTAAATGACATGTCTTTTTATAGATAATATTTAATGGAGTGCATAATTGTTTACCCCTGAATCTGTCGGATGAGCAGCCAGAAAGAGAAGGCCTGGAGCCTAATTTGAGAGAATTTTCTATTTTAACAGTATGGCTATCTTTAAAAAGTAGTTTTAGTCCTGTTATTTATTTTTATGCAGAAGATTTCAATAAAAACATCAAAGGATTCCATATAGATACAAAAATGTGATCAAATGTATTCAGTGCAGTCCATGGCTCCTGTACTATATATTTCTACCACAGCAAGATGGGGGGGGGGATGTTTAAAACCTGAACTTTAACTGAAAAAGCTCAAGTACAATATTTGGTACTCATATAGGATATTTCAGTTTTATTACCAGGTCATTATTAGATTGATAGTCACCTCAGATACCTAGCAGGTGGTTCATAAATACTTTAAAATATTCAAATTACTAGGGAGAAGATAGTGTTCATTTGTGGGGTTTGGCTATCTTAATGCGATTCTCTCTTTCAAACAAAATTAAATAGATGTGTCAGGAGTAGTAAAGTTGTTAATAGAACAGAATACAAATAGTTTGTAACATGCTGCTAAGGTTAGAAATGTCATAATTTCTTGCCATTATCATGGAATGAAATGTTGTTGTTTTTTTAATGTCAATTGTTTCCCCTAACCACAGGTATTAAAATAACTGACCATTCCCACATGCACTAAATAGGACCAGCAGATGGGATGCAGTTCATTTGAGGGATTGTATCCTCCTCCCCATATTCACACCAATTGTGTTTCAAGGACTTTCATAGCAGTTTCCTGTTATATGTAGTGTGACAATGACGATGGATCTTTTTCTGAACACTGAGATAAAATGAATAAATCTACACACAATAAAAGAACTGTTTTTATGATAAATGAAAAAAAAATTGCTAGAAGAAAATTGTAAAAATCAGCATATGTTGAAACATTCCACAGTCAAATAAATATTTTTTAAAAGATGGCTTCACCAATGCTAATTTATGCAATTAAAGTTTAACCAAAAACGGAGGACACTTCCATATTCTCAATCACCCAACAGAAATGTACGATATGTCAAGTTGTATTATGGCCTCAGTCATCATTCATGATATGATCATGGCAACCTGACCTGATGTGTCTTATGAAATATTTGGAACAAAGCCCACAGCCCCAAGTAAATCACAGCTTCAGAAAACTTTCTGAAAGATTTTCTAGCCTTTGGACTTGCTCTTTAAGCTAGAGTTTCTTTGTTTGTAACTTTCCCAAGTAATTACTGCAACTCCTATGGCCTCTCTTTATGTGCAGTGGTCCAATTGACCTTTTGAATTTCCCTCAAGCTTAGCTGAATTATTTGTTTCATTCCAACCTCCAGCTCAAAATATTCGAGGTATGAAATTTGATCCTGCTTTATTTTGGCAGCTGGACAAAACCGAGCATCCAGATAACATTCCTTCTGGTTATAATAGTTTCAAATCCATTGGGTGACTTACTTAAAGGGAGACAACAGTACACAATTATAACACCATAGGTGAGCATGTATCCATAAAGTAGATTAAGGCAAGGATTCCCAAATCAGGATTCACCAGCAACACTGCAATAATAGTTCATACTAGTATTCTGGTTTCTACCACAGAGTACCATTGGAGAGGAAGAAAGAAGCCAGCTTGCCTGAGGGCAGTGTATAAATGAACTAAGTAAATAAAAATAAGTAAGAAGCTTCAGGAGACAACAATGGTGATTACATATATCCCTTGTTGGTGACAGGCTCTTTCAACCACTGAGTAGCTGCATGCCAGTATGATGCTGCAGTTATATCAATAGCAACTTTGTTGCTGACTCCCAATATCTTCCAGCAGAGTAATAGCCCTAAAAAAGGGCCTACCTCTGCTTTCCTGATGCCCCCCCCCCCGGAAGAAGGGAGCATATACCTAGCTAACCAAAACTGAGCAGAGTGAGATTGGGTGAGTGCCTCCTATGCCTTGCCATGGTGAGGCTCAGCCAGGTGAGTATATTTTATCCCTCACTGTGGGAAGGCTTGACCCCGCATGTGTGTCCCATACCTCTCTGTGGGGAGATCAGGACAGATAAAGTTGGGCTGGAAGGGCACACCCCTTGCTACAGAGTGAGCCATCTTTCCATGCTCCAACTCATTCCAACCCTTCTTCATTCTCGGGTAGCCCTAGTATGTGGAAGGTATTCTCTGGGTTAGAGTGACCTCAGTAACATGGTGCCCACATTAGAATATTAGCTTGGCAGTACTCTTCTTGGTGGCCTTAGTGACTAATCTGGCCCACCTTCCAGTCAGCACCTCACATGCCCCTCCCCCTTTAGTGGAACTCAATGGGGAGGGAGGTGCCCTCACCACATGAACTGCTGCTAACCTCCATAAAACAGTGATATTTCTTTGGTGAATAGACTGAGGTTAATTTGTAAAGTTTGTTTGTCACATGGAAAATAATATCACATTTAATATAAAGAAAACTCCAGTGATATGCTGTATATTCTTATTTTACATACAATCAGCAAACATTGAAAAGTAGATTTTTTAAAAATGTGCTGCATGTTTTGTTTTTTTTAATGTAAACCCCACAACTGGATCCTTGGCCTGCCCACCAGTTCTTTTTCCAGACAGTTGTCTTCTATATCATTTTCAAAACTGGCCTAGCAATGGCATCCTCAGCTGAGTTACATATATCCTTCTAAACACATTGACTTCAGTAAGCTTAGAAGGGTGCATCTCTACTCAGGATTCCTGCAGCATAAGGTGTTATTCAATAAAGTCAGGGAAACAGAGTTCTGGTTTTATTAGAGTTTAAAGGACAGCCCCCCCTCCCCCATCCCCAGTATCACCTACCCATCGTTTTGTATAAAACAAGGAAAATATAGAACAGATCCTTTGAATACAATGTGATTTCCCAAGTGGTACAAGGCAGCTGCTTCAGGCACTGCTGAAGACATTATAGAGGCCAATAATGCAGAGTTCTATTCTGTTTTCCCTATCAAAAATCATTTAAAGTAAAGTCATTTTAAGTTGCTCATGCAAAAAGCATCTGAAGCTCTGTGTGTGCGTGTGTGTGTATAATAACTTTAAATTGGGACTTAAAGTTAAATGACACTGCCTTGATCTCCATCTTGTTGTGATCCATAGGCTGTATAGGCTGGGCCAAGGTTGCCTCCAGGGTGTTATGCTAATGACTACAAGGCTTACCATAGTAAAGAAAATTGCACTTTTAATGCAGCACACTAGGTGTGCATTATTCTTTCTTAACAATTCATGGTGAGGTGCTTGATGGAATTTGATGTTCTCTAGGCAGGCAGGCTTGAGCAAAATAGCTTGGCAATCTATTTGATGCTTTTTACACCCCTCTGTGAGCTAAAACAGTTTTCTCCTTGCACACTTAAAGACCTCGTTGTACAAATAGTTAATTTTTTCTTTGAGAAATGGAGATCACAGCTCCTAAAATGAAAATTACTTATGTTTTCATTAGTTAAAAGTCTGCTATTAAATGCAGATGTGCTGAAAACAAAAAGGGAGAAGGTGCTTAAGGGGGAGGGTGCACCATTGTGGGAAACATTGCCATTTGTTACCACGTAGACCAAATTAAAACAATTGAAATCTGCTAAAGTAATTCCTGTCCAACTCTGCTGAGTAGCATTCCAGTTCTTTAAAATACAATCAGCGATACTGTTTTAACAGAAGGTACTGTGGGACTCTAGTTGCTTATCCTAAGGGAGAAGCATGTGGTGGTTTAAAGCTTCAATTTTTGTGAGCAAATTCAAGATGCCTAATATTAGTTTATAGTTAGATAGTACAAATTAAGATACAGGCGGTTTCCTGAGGGAAATGTAGTACTGTGCAGGAGTGATTGGTCAATTTGGTGAAATTTCAGTGTAGATGCATATGTCTTTTGCACACAGTCCTTGTTTGTGTTCATAGTGCACCCAGTTTCCTTGTGTGGATGTGCATGTTTTTGGACAAGGCTATCCTCTCTCTCCCAATAGATAATAAATCACAGGCAGCCTTCTCCCATTCACTCACTCAATCTGAATGCTGTGACTGTGGACACAACTCTAGCTTCCATTCTTACCCCCAAACCCCCAGAGATGCAGAGAACCTGATAGGCATCCATATCATGCTTAAATCTTGTGAAGCATGCAACTAGTTATTGCAATATGCTCCCTTTTAAATTTGGGACTCTGGGACAACTGTGTTGACCTGGAGAACAATCAAGTGATAGACCAAATGGCATATATCTCCATAGTATTTTTCTTGAGAACAGTTTTTTAAAAGGATTTTAAAAGTTGAACAACATAGCTGAGAACGTCCAAAAGGAGCCCCAGCATCAAGATGAAAAGCAACAGATTTGAAAATTGAAACAGAAGATTTAAAAATAAATAGCGTACATTGTAATATTCTGAAACTATTTAAACCACTGCTTTCTGCTTCCCATGAAAAGTTGCAGGAAGCAGAAAGAAGGGGGTGAAATGGTTGGGACACATTTCACCCTCTGCTCTTTGCTGGCTAGGAAAAGCCATAGCCAGCAGAAATCTGTGGGTGGAATGCATGGGAGGCATTTCATTCCCTACTTTCTGCTCACCACGACTTTTCCCAGCCAGCAGAAAGCTGGGGATGAAATGGCTTGGAACCAATTAAATTCCTTTTTGTTTTTTTTGTTTTTTTGTGCTTTCTGTGGTTTTTCACAGGGAGTAAAAAGCAGTGGTTTAAATGGTTCCAAAACATTTGAATCAAACAACTGAGTGGCAAGAGCTCTCTAACTCTCACCAGTTTTTGTGAAGAGCAGTGTGCAGGTGTGCAGAAGGTTCAAATCTTCACAAAATGTCACAAACTACATCAACATTTGTAGGAGTTCATGATGGATTTTCAATTTACAAACATGGCCTCAAATGACAAACCAGCCAAAATCCATGACAAACTTAGTTCATGAGCTGTTTGGTAACTGTCCCTAATTGTGAGACTAGTGGCATTTGGTAGAGAAAGGAGCCTGTACAGCTATGATTGAGAGCCAGTTTGGTGTAGTGATTAGGAGTACGGACTTCTAATCTGGCATGCCAGGTTCGATTCTGCACTCCCCCACATGCAGCCAGCTGGGTGACCTTGGGCTCGCCATGGCACTGAAAAAAACTGTTCTGACTGAGCAGTGATATCAGGGCTCTCCCATCCACCTCACAGGGTGTCTGTTGTGGGGAGAGGAAAGGGAAGGTGACTGTAAGCTGCTTTGAGCCTCCTTCGGGTAGAGAAAAGCGGCATATAACAACCAACTCTTCTTCTTCTTCTTCTATGTTTTTTTTCTGTCCACTGGCATACAGATTCATTGGTAGCATTTGGGTGAGAATATATTGCCAGGAGAAAGGCAGAGTTCAGGAAATGATTGTACTTGAAGGGTTGCTGAGGCCAAACCTTGCTTGTGCTCATATTCCCCACCCTCCAGCCATCTTATTTCCCTCCTGGCATCAAGGAGGAGGTGGCGTGGAAGATGAAAGATGGATGCAGTGGTATAGTGAGGATGAATGGAGAAAAGTGAGGGCAGAGAAGGTGGAGGAAGGTGAAGTGGAAGTAAGAGAATGTAGAGGAAAAATGATCAGAAGACATGGAGGAAGCAGAATGACAAGGGGAGAAATGTGGCTATTAGAGAGAGGGTGAAGGCAGGAGCAGAAAGCATGGGCTGGTGGAAGAATTTTGTGTGGGTCTCCACTTGTATTTTTTCTAATGTATGTTCCACTTGCTGTTTCTTCCTCTTCCTATATTTTGATTGTTACAGATTTACTAGGCATGGAGAACTGAAACTTCTTCAAATTTTAACTTGGTTTATTCCCAGCAAAACTCCTTTGAGCCACTCCAAAACCTTCTCTGAGCCATTTTTAACCTGTATTCCAGTTGTACTGGCACGAAGGTATGCTATTACATACCTAATTATTACCTGTATAGTGTTTTTTAAGCAGCTGACTTAAATGGTTTTACAGATTCCTTTTTATAGAAGGTTCTTTTTACATGTTTGCCTTCCTGGTAGGGGGAAAAACTGGATGAATTTAGGGGTGTCAAATATAGTTGCCAGCTTCCAGCTGAGGCCTGGCAATCTCCTCAAATTATAGCTAATCTCCAGGTGACTGAAATGAGTTCCCCCTGAGAAAACAGCTGCTTAACAGAATAGATTCTCCAGCATTATAACCAGCTGAGGTTCTTCCTGTCCCTAAATTCTAGCCTTCCCAGACTTCAATATCACCAAAAACTCCAGGAATGTCCAATTTTAGAGTTGGCAACCCAGTGCAAACAAAGATATTATATACTGTGACCATGGAAAGCTAGATTACAGATAATATGATCCTTAACATTTTAGGGACCATGGATTGTTAAAAGAAAGCATTGAAAGCCATCATAAGAATCTCTAAAGCTTTATTGTGCAAAAAGTAGATGTCTTAATGTTGGCTAGAAAGGATGATAAGAAAGGATGAAATACATCTCTGGGACCATGAAGGATGACAGTTTTCAAGCCCATGAGCACTGAAGATTTTTTTTTACCCCCTCAGCCCTCATTTTTCACAAAGAGAGCACTCTTGCTGAAATGGATGGCTAGCCTCAATGCAATGATTCAGACCAAAGTGACGGGGTAACTGGAAATAACCATTTCAGAATAATAAAATACCCCTAGTGATTGAGATATAAAAGAGTCACTTTTAAGTGTTTCATTAAAATCCCAACAAATACGATGCATAACAATTTACCATACATTGCCGCGAACCCAGGAAACTGCATGTTTAATAAATGAGGTTCATCTGTAGTAAATGACTTGGTGCAACACTAGTGACTCTAATCAAATTGAGGGGACAGCTGAATCCTGTAGATTTCAGTTTATTCCACTAATTTACTGCTGCTTAGAACTCATGGTGGATGGTCAATTGATATTATTTGTGACACAATGCTAAATAAAATAAGCAAAGGGGGAAATAAGGTATGTGATATATTACCATGATAAATCACAATGCAGACAGTGGGCAGATGAAAGCCTACGGCGGCACCACTTAGCACACTCCATTTGATTCTCATTCGTCAGATTCACTGCCAGTGGCTCCAAAGAGAATGCAAAGGTAAATGAGCACCCAAAAGTATGATTTACAACATTTGAAAAGAGTTCCAAAGATATCAGTCCAAATCCTAAGACTTTACAGGCAGCCAATGGCTCAGAATATGAGTTTTTAAAGACAATTATATATTGGTAATATTAAAAAATTCAAGCAACAGCTCCACAATCTAGGAGTTCTGCCAGGATTTGACATACAGTACTGGATTTCTTTTAAATATATAAATATTGGTATATAAGCACTGTTTCAAAAGATACTGGGAGATGTAAAACCTTCTTTCCTGGGCACCTTCTATTCTATGTAAGAACCTCAAAGTACAAGGCCCAGAACTTCCTGTTCTGTGGACTTTCCTGTCATACAATAGGGAAATTCTATAGTGAACTGAAGTCCCATGTACAGCATTAGTTTCAAAGAGTCAACAACCACACATTCAACTTGGAGTTCAATGGGAAGAAAATCTTAGACTGAAACCAATATGATTCAGTGAATCATTTTTAAGAGATCATCTATCAAAATAATAAAATGTCACAATAAAAGCAACTAGTATGATATGAAAGTGAACAACATTGTTTTTAGATATGTACTGCCCCCCGAGAGATACCTGTAGCCTGAAACATGAGATTCTGTTGATTTCTAAGAAAACAGCACTTCTTGGTGGCCTGTATGGATACACCAATTTTTATTTTTATTTCATTGTAGAAAGTAGGTCTAACAAATCCACCACCAGTCATGCAATTATCTTTCTGAGATTTTAGCTTGCTAGCCCAGGCTGTTGATATTTCTAAGGCATGTTATCTTCCTCTTTTGCCTTATCCATCTCAGTCTCATTTGCCTACCCTGCTTTGCTATTTTGAGCCACTTTGGATTGTGGAAAAGGCAAAGGATAAACATTTAAATAAATAAACTGCCACTGATTCCAATTGGATGGAGTCCAGAGAGCAGACATGCATAGGAGAATAGTTCCAAGACTTTTCAAATGTGTTGTGATGACATCCTTAATCAGAGCTCTGGCTTAAATGCTATGCGTACTCTCACTCTTCCAGCTGTAACTCTAGACCTGGATCTGGCAGCAACTGTCTTGAAGGGGATTTAGAACACGCACACATAGGCAGACCTATCCTAAGATCATCCTCTGTCTGCCACTGAGAGAAGAGGAAGCTAACAGGGTGATTACTTTCCATATTTAAATGAGTTCTGAAAGAATCCGGTCAATCTCCCTCCTTCACAGATCCAAAGAGACCTGCTTATTTCCTTCCTCTCACCCTTGATCTCTTGAGACCTCTCCCCTTCTCTTTTTCCCCTCCCAATAAGGAAAATACAAAGTTTATTTTAAAAACTTGTAAGGTTTTTTTAAAGTACAAAGAGTGTCTTCAATACTTTAAATGTGCTGCATAAAAGTATTATTGTTGTTGCTGCTGCTGCTTGTATTTGCTTTCTCACTTGCATTAACATTTATCCTAAATGGATTATTAAAAAAAAAGAAATTCAAGGATAGTTCTGTCATCTACTATCAGCCATGTTAGGGAATGAAACACTCATGATCGCTGGTAGTTTATTTCTGAATGCCAACTTTTTTGCAGAGGGGGGGTTAGGTGGGGAAACATTCTCTTTCGTGTCCTGCTTGTGAAGATCTTGAAGGCACATGGCTGGTTGAAACAGGATAAAAGGTGATATCTGCTCTAGTGATAACCTTGTAAAGTAGATTCAGGTGGGTAACCATGGTGGTCTGAAGTATCAAAACAAGTCTTAGACCAAACACCCTCTCCTGGCTGCTCCAGCATGACAGCAAGCAGGAAACCCCTGCAGATACTGTGTTCACCGCTTGCCAGCTGGGGTTGCTGGTTCAATGTAAGCCATACCCAGGCGGGGCTATTTCCCATGGGAGATATTCAAGGGATAATCCCTGATTCATTCTGGAAGGCCTGGGACAAGGACTCCACCTTGCCACACTTACATGGGTCTCTCCTGGAAGTGAATGATGTCTTCTACCTGGACCCAAAGGTCTATGTCTCCAAGGTGTGCCAAGGCTGCATCCTGGAGGCATGTCATGACAGCAAGGCAGACAGCCACTTCAGGTTCATGAAAACATGCTCCCTGGTCTGGAGGCAATTTTGGTGGCCCTGTCTTTTAACTTAACTGTGTGTGTGGTGTGGGGGAGGGACTGAAGTGACATAGGCCTGCTTTTGTCATGTTTTTGATGTGTGTGTGTGGGGGGAGGCAACAGGGCATAGTGGCATAGGCCTGCCATGGCCCTGTTCCTGCAGGCTGCCACTGCAGACCCACTTAAGTGAAGAAGAGCAAACTGAGAGCCAGCCCAGACTGCAGGTATGGTTCTGTTCACAAATCATCTGAAAATATTTCTGTGCTTCCACTTCCTTTGTTGGGGGAGTGGCCTGGTGATGTCACTTTGGTGACATGATTTCTGAGGTATGGCAGGGAGGTGTACTCTGCTACATCACTTCCATGGTTTCTCAAAGTCTAAGGAATGTTTTAGGAGTTTCTCAATGGTAAAAAGGTTGAGAAAGGCTTGAACACATTTTGGGATAGGTTAAATTATGTTTGCTCTATTTACAGAATAATTGAAGGTCCTGTTCCAGGTCCTTCAAATTCTCTATGCAACCAAACCTTTCTCTACTGTTTTCGCCATGGAGGCAGGCCACTCACCAGGAGGTTTGAGAGTCATTATGGAATTACTTTTTGTGGCCATTGAACTTTATCAGTTTGTCCACATCACAGGTTGTAAAACTTGGACTGAGGATGGCAGAAAATGTTACAGGGAATGGACAATGAAGATGAAAAAATATACAACAGAAAAAGAAAAAAATAAAACATCTTATCATATATAACCTGTATAAAAGACAAAGAAGCATTACACTGACATTTCTCTAAACATTAAAAAATCAATACCAATTCCAGACAAAATCATACACTCCAATCAGCCACTGGGATATATACAAGGTAAATAATTCATACCTAATATCTTATTCAACTATATTTACCTTTCTGCTAATAAGCTGTCTATTTTCAAATTATTTTTTCCCTTTTTCTATATCTTTCTGTGTCTGCAGTTTACTTTTGCTTTATGGGCTACTGGCCCGCCATATTCAAACTTTTCAGCTTGTGATTGACCGGATACCTTAAACAACTGTACTTTCATGTCCGCCATTTGTATCAGGACAAATTCAGTAGTGTTTCTCATGCAAATGTTGAGCAAATAAGGGCTTTATTTCACCAATCCCCATGAATATTCTGTAGATTTTTGGAAAGCCATCAAGGGGGAAACACATTTCAACTGTCTTGGGAAATGAAGAGTGATTTTCTTGGGAGAAAAATTCCATATGGCATGGGGGACACAAAGGATTTGTTATGGCAGAAAGGCTGGAATGGAAAGCTGGAATGGAAAGCCTGATCGACAGCAATCCAATAGCCCATGAAATCCATGAGTAAAGGTTTCTTCTTAGCAAGTGTTGATTCTGCTGTTCGATTCACCAGTGAAGTTTAAACTAAGATGATATTCAAGGATGTTCCAACAGATCTAGTGAAAGGTGGCGGTCCTATAAAATGTTTACTGGTCCTGTGACAGAGTAGTATAGGAGGGCTTACCGCTCAGTGGTATAGAATCTACTTGGCATGCAGAAAGTCCCAGATTCAATCCCCAGTACCTCCTGCTACAGATCAGGTAGCAAGTGATATGAAAGACTGTTGCCTGGAGAACTGCTGCCAGTCAGAGTAGACAGTACTGATTTTGATGGACTAAGGATCTGATTCACTATAGGGCATTTTCATGTGTGCATGTGTCACAGCTCAGAAGTACATTATCTGCTTATCATGCAGAAGGTCCCAGATTCAATACCCCAACATTTCTATTTAAACAGATCAGGTAGTAGGTGATATGAAGGCCTCAGATAGAGAACCTGGAGAGCCACTGCCAATTAGTACTGTAAATAGTAAGTAGTACTGACTTTGATAGAGCCTCTTGTGGCGCAGAGTGGTAAGGCAGCCACCTGAAAGCTTTGCCCATGAGGTTGGGAGTTCAATCCCAGCAGCCGGCTCAAGGTTGACTCAGCCTTCCATCCTTCCGAGGTCGGTAAAATGAGTACCCAGCTTGCTGGGGGGTAAACGGTAATGACTGGGGAAGGCACTGGCAAACCACCCCGTATTGAGTCTGCCATGAAAACGCTAGAGGGCGTCACCCCAAGGGTCAGACATGACTCGGTGCTTGCACAGGGGATACCTTTACCTTTACCTTACTGACTTTGATGGACCAGTGGTCTGATTTAGTGAAGGTAGTTTCATGTAAAATTGCATAAGTGTTTGATTGAAAGAACTTTGCCATTTAACTGTTAAGGTGAAATGACAATTCAGGGCTAACCTATGGGAAATGCACATTTTGCTGAAGAGAGGACAAAAGATATTTTCTGTGAAGGTTTTGAAACAAGTGACGAGTTGACAGGCCTTTCTCGAGTTACTTGTCGGTCTTCTAAACCAAGATTAATGAGCCTGGAATAAACATCTAGACTTTTGTATGCAAACCATCAATCAAATATGCAGAAGAATCATTAGCTTAAAAGAGCAGGGTTAGGGATTGAGGCCAAACTATGAGCCATCTATAAACTAAATCAATAACTGTCTAATTAGCTGATGCCTAGTACTACAAAAAAATTAAGACAAGCTGACTGGAGACATGCAAACGTCAATAAGGTGCTTAGTGCTTATAATGGGCTTTGAAGCAGGTCCTGAAACAATGAAGCTTCTAGTGGAGCAACAGATTTCTGGCTCTGCGTTAAAACACTGACTAGACAACAGCTTGGACGAATAGTTGGTCCCTTCATCCCGGGGAGAGCGTGTCTGCAAGGGCGAGCCCAAAGGCCAGAAATTACCATGGGAAGCTATCTGGGGACGTGCGATACTTGTAAACTCGGGAGGTGGGTCCAGCCAGGGAGGAAAGAGTACTTAATGGGGGACAGCAGAGTCAATGAGGAGGCTCTGAAGTAGTGGAGAAGCTACTGCGAGCCCAGTGAGAGAAAAGGAGTGAGTGAGAGAGAGAATAATGACTCCCATTCGGAGACCTGCTAATCCACCAAAAGTGTGCTTCCTGGCCCAGCATATCCAAGTGAGGCAAGGTGGTGGAGAAAGGCAGCGGGAGGGATCTGGCAGATCCTGAGACTAAAAACTATTGACCATCACCATTTCTTATACTAACAGTGCCATCCTAAGCAGTGTTGCACCTTTCTAAGTCCATTGATGTCAGTCTGGCCTAGTGCTACTCATCTAAGCCATAGAACAAACTGGGATTGTTTGCAAGGGTTGGAACTGGAGGCAGGCATCAGGGAAATCTTCTGAGGAGAGAAACAATTTAGCAGGCCTTTGGTGAGGGCAGGCTAGCTTAGGAAGTAAGAGACAACCTTGCAGACAGGTGGGAAAGAAAGGCATTTGGTATAATGCCAGATGGAGGGGGCAAGAGGAAGTGTCCAGTTCCTCATACTTCCAGATCACATGGTTGAATTGGAAATGGCCAACCAGACTTCTCCAAACTAAAAAGACCAGTTTATCTGGAGAAAATGACTGCTATGGCGGGTAGACTCCATAGCATTCTAATCTACTGCAGTCCCTCCCCACTCCAGATCCCATCCACTCCTGGATTCACCCCCAAAGTCTTGATGTAGTTACCAACCCAGAGCTGGTGACCCAACATAGCATCCCAGTGGTTATTTAGAGAGGGAAAAGACAAAGACCTAGTGTATTATAGCTGATCTTAGTCAGAGCACTGGGAACCTGAGGTCAGTGGAGAGCAAGAGGTTCCTGATGATGCGACACCCTCCATTGCCTCTTCTCGCTGAGACCTAACTGGCCCTCTAGTAGTAAGGGGGCAGGTGGTGAGCCAGGGGCAGGAGAATCCCCATAGGTTCATATATACTTATGATGTACCTTTTTAGAAACTTAAATGGACTTGCAAACTTAAATGGACTTGCAAACTTAAATGGACTCCGGGGAATGGTAGAGGACAGGAAGGCCTGGAGGATCATTGTCCATGGGGTCGCGATGGGTCGGACACGACTTCGCACATAACAACAACCTTTTTAGAAGCAAATATCTTCATCATCTTCTACATTTCTAAGCCTTTAGAGTCATCTATCTAGCCCTTAAATTTAAGCCATAGATTAGTAGAATATGGGCAATAATTAAATGAGCCCCTGCTAATGCAGAGGTTATAAAATGAGTAAGTTCTACTGTTACTAGTTGCATGGTACCCACTGTTATGAATAAGCTCATGTATCTGAATTTGAGGGAGTTCTGTTTCAGAGTTCAAACCCTGGTGATTTATATGTAGTTGTAGTTGATTTAGAAGTCCCGGGCCCTTGGGACGTTTGCCTGGCCCTGGCCCTGGCCCTGGCCCCAGCCTGGTGTAATGAGCTCTCGGAAGAGCTAAGGGCCCTGTTGGAGTTGTCAGCTTTCCACAGGGCCTATAAGATGGAGCTTTTCTGCCAGGCATATGGTTGAGGCCAGGGTGGGGTCCTGACATTCGATCTAGGACTCCCTGTGTCCTTCTGATTGATCTGGTGTCTCACTCCCACTAGGAGAACAGCAGGATGGTTGTCCCCTGGCTGAACGAGGGGGAACAGATAGATAGTTGTTTTTGCCTGCCACCTTGGTATTAATAATATTTATTATTAAGGGAAATTATGGGGTTTTATTGCATTTTATTATTTTATCCTTGTAAACTGCCATGGGCCCAGCTGGGATCGGTGGTATATAATAAATCCAATAAATAAATAAATAAATAAATAAATAAATAAATAAATATGTGTTTCTTCCACTTGTGAGCAGAAATTGTGATTATCTTGTTTCCCAAATGGATGAACAAAAGCAAAATAGATGTCAATATAGACCAATTGTTCAGAGTTTGGAGGTTAAAGATCTAGTTTTGCAGATATTGTTGTGCTGATGATTTAGACCAGTCAGTTCATGTTTCTAAGATAGGTATCATTAGGAGATAATACCTGAATAGATTTCTTAAACACAGGAGCTTGGAAAACAGGGGAAAAGAGAAAAGAAGCAAACAGGCAGAGCTTGCTGTGAGCTGAGCTTGACTTGTATATTTGCTAATAAGAATAAATATTATAAAATGCCATAAGACTCCAGTGCTTTCTCCCTCTCAAAGGAAAACAAAGGGCACATTCTCAAAGACAAAACATATGTTTAAGCATAGGAACCAATCTGTTAACAACTAAAGTAGCAGCTGAGATAACTCATAGGTTTGGACAAGAGTAGCTGGATTAGAATAGTCAACAAAGGAGCAAAGCACACATGATTTGTCACTGAAAATTTCCTTAAACAAATCTGCCCATAAAAAAATTAGAAGTAATAATAACTGATTTGTGTATCCCACATTTTAATACCCAAAGGAGTCCCAAAGCAGCTTAGTTACCCACAATTCTTCTTCCTCCCAACAGACTATCCTGTGAGGCTGAGTTCTGAAAGAACTGCGACTGGCCCAAGGTCACCCATCTGGCTGCATGTGGAGGAGTGGAGAATCCAACCCAGCTCACCAGATTACAGGCTGCCACTCTTTAACTACTATACTAAGCTGGCTTTCCTGCAGCAAGCTGGCAGAGGTAAGAACGTAGGCTTCAAACTTTTTAAAAGAACCAAAAATATACATCCTAGGGTATTTATATTCACAACTCAATATCCAGTCAGAGTTAAGATCTAGTTGTGGATGCCAGTACCTATGTAGTCCTGTGAATGCCAAGAATGGGGATAAAAGTCAATATAAATGGGCTTTCTACATTACACTGCTGTGAAATTCAAAAATTCAAAAAACCTTTGTTCATGATCTTCACTTATATTGACTTGCAGGAGGGCATTTGGGGCTGGAATAAGACATGACGCAGTTGGTGGGTATAAACAAGACTACAGCTTTATTATCTCCCCACAGGAGGGTTGACACAACATAGGATAAGGAGCCTGACCTAGGTTGGGCACCATGGCAGCAAGATCGATCAGCTGGTCAATGCTATATCCCCTGATGTGCATGAACAAGACAATCGCAGTAAACTTCCTGCCAGCTGGGGGGGGGAGATCTGCTGCCTCCAAAAGTCCCCAAAACTGTGAAAGTGGGATGCAAGGTGACCAAAGCCCATTGCTCAGAAGCTGCAGGGTCCGGTGGTAACTACACCAGCAGGATAGCTTTTCTCACCCCTCGGCTGAGATGGCGAGTGACCAAGTTCCCCCTCTGCTCAAAAACCCTGTTGCCAGTCCTTTGTTAAGCCAAACAGTGCCAAAAGGAGGTACCCACCGAATATGGGTTCCTAAAGGCCCTTTTCCCCAGCATGCCAGTTGCCCCAGTGTATTAAGAAGCTGTCCAGCAATAAGGGGTGTGAGGACCCATGTTGCCATGACCCAGGCTGCCAGATGATGAGACCAGCTATTTTAACCACAGGACGTGATGCCGCCCATCCCACCTATAACATTGTGTTGATGTATCAGCTGCTCTGCCACCCTTTTCCCTGGGTATATTGCTTGGCAGATCCATGAGCAACCCAAGTACTGAGGCTCATCACTTATGCCACCCTGGGGGGGGGGTCCACCAAAACTTGTGGGCACTGTCCCCTGATCCCTGCCAGAGGACTTAACAAGAGATGGGTGCTGTGTGTGCGCCCTGGTACATGTAGCCAATATTGGTGGTTACCTCCTTGAGGTTCTGGACATGATTCCCCATCATGAGGGCTCATCAATGCACTCCTTCTGACCCCGCTGGGATCACCTGCTCAGCAAGGGGCATTAAGCACAAACCTCTTGCTGGACCCTCCAACAGACACCCTCCATGTCAGGGTGGCCCTGCCAAGACATTGCTATGTCCCCATGAGGGCACCAGCTGGAAGAGCCAAGGACAGGTTGCCCTGGTGCCTTTTAACAATTAGTGCAGCTCTGACACTGGTCCTGGTGTCACCCTCATTCTGAAAGTGCTTCAGGATATATGCCTTAGGACCTGCAGGGATCATTCATCATGCTACAGCCAAGCAAAATGCATACCACTGGGGTGACCTATCAGCTGCACCATTGCCATAGAGTGACTCCAGGCCAACCCTGTTCAGCTTCTGAGATCTTGCAAGATCAGTGTAGACTGGAAAACAAGATCAGATGAGGGGGCTGAACTACAAATGTCCCTATTTGGAGTGGACAGGGTGACCTGGCCCATCCAGGACATTGCAGAACAACATGTATTGGGCCCCAGGACCCCCCTCCCCCGCCTCATGAAGGCAGAGGGATGATGGCAGGAAAGGCAAAAAAGAGGGTACCTACCAGGCCTCCAGCCCCCCTTTGGCTTAGGACCAAGCCCACCACCCTGAGGGAAAGCCAGCTGTATAAAGCTTGTACCACTGGACCTGTCCTCATAAATATGGAAAGGCAGGATGCAAATTCTATAAAATAAATACGTGATATTGGAGAGAAAACAGGAGGACAATTAGATTTTTTTTGCAAGAACTTGCAAGTGCCAAATATTCACATTACAACTGTATTTATTTATTTATTTCTTCCACTCCAATGAGGACCAAATGAGGTTTACATCATTTGTTTCTCCTCTGTTTTATTCTCACAACAACCCTGTGAGATATCTGAGCTGAGAGTGTGTTACTGGCCTAAGGGCACCTAACAAGGTCCATGTAGAGCATAGAGTCAACCCTAGGTCTCCCAGACCCTATTCTGACACCCAAGCCACCACCTCACATTGGCTCTTGTAGAAGACTTTTCAAAGCAGTGGCTCTGAAGGACAAGCCTGCTTTGTCTTCAATGATGCAGCTCACATTTTATGATCAAACTATTAATGAAACACAAAGAAGTGCACCCACCATTGAAGAAACAGAGGTCTCGTGGATGTGGGTGCTTGTAGTTGGGACAGCTCCACAACTGCCATGGATTCTCATACCGACAAGTTGCTTGACATCACCAATTTCACACACTCTCTCTTATACAAACAATATTATACACCATTAATGATATTTTCACATTAAATTAATCACAGTAGAACTGCTTCTTTTCAGGTAGTAAAAAGTAGAGTGGAAGTCAATGTGAAGGAAAGGTTGAAGAGAAATACTGAAAACAGAAAGATCACAGAGATAATCAGAGGTTATTTCTAATGGATGTGTGAAATTTCTTTCTAGAATGATCATTGATTGTTAAGATTATTTCAGTCTTAACAACAACAGTTAATATTATGTTCTTCCTTTGTACTGAGACTGAGAAAAAACCTCACTTTCTGTAATTTGTGTTTCATTGACAATAGGTATTTTCACTCAACCATTTTTCCTAGCAGAAATTCTTTTTGTCTATTTCATCTACCCTTTGTTCTTCATAGGTATGATTAAATGGCCTTTTTACAGAGTAAAAAAGGGCATAACTTTGGCCAAAACCTGCGCTATTTGCTCTAAAGGTGATTAAAGTATGTAAAACACTTCATGTGTTTTTAAAAAGAAGAAAAATGTGAAAATAAGGAAATAACCTCCCTACAGCTTAGAAAATAGAACAAAAAGATAAATGCCATTTTATAATGTGGAACTGGGAAATTATGCAAGTTGAAGAGATGCGAGAAAGAGAAAACAGAAGTAAAAGTATATTCAGTTCTATGAAGTACCGGCCCATTAAACATTTTCTCATGTTAGTTATCATCTATACAGCATTGTAATGTGCTTACAGAATTTGCCTTATTAGGTCCCTATTCTTCCTTTTTAGAAGTGGAAGGAGCTGAGGCTGACTTGCTCAAGACTAGCAGCTGCATTTGTACATTGCAATAAGCCTTATTTCTGAAGATGTGAGCTGATCAAATTGCCGTTAATTGTGGTGTTTGAATGCAGATGGTTCAATATAATGAGGTTCATTGGTTAGTGCTGCACTAGGATTTCAAACTCAAGTTTGTAAGTGCCTTGCTGTTAATCACATTTCACATTAATTTCACATTAATTGTGATATGAATTAAGAAACAATAGCTTGTTGTCCAGCACTGTATGTTATGGTCACCACCATTGCCATCAACCCATTATTTTTGCTGGGGCTTCCTTTTTTCCTCCAGCTTCTTTTTTTTTTACTACACATGGTACTGAGAGGCAAAAAGACAATGATTATTCTCATCACATTACAGAGGAGCAGGACAGAGGCAGAAATCAAGATCTCCCTACCTTTGAGCAACCAGATTATTACTGAAGATATTTCAAGCCATTAATCAAAGGATGCATGAGAGGAATCCCTCTGGTGCTAACATGAATGCAATAAACGCCTATGATCACATTAGTATTTCTCACTTAAATCCCAGTTTAACAGAGTAAGAATCCCTCTAACAACCTCCTCTCTTCTAAGAATCCACCTCTACATTTCTTATTTAGAAAGATTCCCATAATGCTGGAACTCTCCCCCCCCCCCCCCCCCGCTGCTTAATGTCAGTTTATCAGGGAGAATAACCACCTCTGCTGTATTTTTACAGAAACAGATTTTGTCCACTCAAAAAGTCCTTATTTCAGTTCTGTTGCCTTTTTCACTGTCCTTAAGTTTATTGACTGGATTGTTTATTAACTAAGCACCTGGACCTTTGTTTTGGATTTGGCATCTTCCAAAAATATATGATGCATAGGAAATTATAAATACAAATTTAATATCTCCGCTCCTTGTGCCTCTTGCCCCCCCCCCCCACTTCTTGATAGAATATTTGAATTGGGGCGGGGGGGTGGTACCTAAAAGGGACATTTTTGTGTTAGATATTTTGCTGCATGCTTGATATTATACTCAGGCTACCCTAATGTGAATTTAGACCATGCTCCCTTTTGTCATCCTGACCACATATGGTAACACTGGGCACATAGAAAGCACCACAGGAATATGGTCTTTTCTGCTGAAAGGCTGAAAGTAGACAAGAAGCAGAGAAGCTGGGACAAATTATGCACAGAGCAGAATGCCCCATCTGGTGGCAACAGGGCTACGGGGCTAATCTTAGATTATGCCTGATGTCTCTGCCATCCCAAACTCCACTTAGCCCTGGCCCGACTCAGGCCCTCAGATGGCTCTTGGTAATGGAACGCAAAGTCTTCTGCATTCCCTGCATTCCCTGAGAAAGGCACCATCGGGGGCTAGGTTGGGCCAGTTCTGTGCATAATCGGAAGATCCAGGCCTTTGGGCCTAGCTCCTCCCCCGACCTACGGTGTACCTGTAAGTCCACCACATGCCCCTGTCAGCTCCATGGAGTTAGCTGGGGCATTTCCACACTCCCACCTTGGTGGGAAAGCTGCATGCCATTCCCCACCATTGTGCACTGGGGGCCCCATGCACCCACACTGCCACCACCACTGCCACCACCTCCAGGCAGCACACCAGGCTTTCGAGCCCCAGCGTTGTATGTGCATGCTACACTGGGGCAGTCCATGTATGCTGGGGGATTCCTTCCCCTATGCGTATGCAGGAAGCAGCAAGGCATTCCATCCCAGTGTAAGGACTTGGCAGGAGCCTAGCATGGCTACTGCCATGCGTAATGGGTCTGGGGTTGGAATCCATGACAGGATTTCTCATGTCCTGTAAAGGTAAAGATAAAGGTATCCCCTGTGCAAGCACTGAGTCATGTCTGACCCTTGGGGTGACGCCCTCTAGCGTTTTCATGGCAGACTCAATACGGGGTGGTTTGCCAGTGCCTTCCCCAGTCATTACCGTTTACCCCCCAGCAAGCTGGGTACTCATTTTACCGACCTCGGAAGGATGGAAGGCTGAGTCAACCTTGAGCCGGCTGCTGGGATCAAACTCCCAGCCTCATGGGCAGAGCTTTCAGACTGCATGTCTGCTGCCTTATCACTCTAGACCTCCCAGAATTTGTTGCAAGGATCATGAGTTGAATCTAACCAGGGTTTTTAACCTTATTATTAGCTAATCCCCTTCCTTATTTCAGTCACCTTTCCACATGCCTTTTGATCATGCAGGTCCTATGATCTTAAACATAGACTATTTGATTGCCAAAGGAAACCTGTTCCTCATTTTTTCACCAGTGGATAAAATCCAGCCTTATGCAAACTACTGTTTACTGTGACACCTGAATGCAGGCTAAGGCCAAACTGAGAATTCAACCTGGGTCTCCAAATTCCAGATCTACTACTGTATCCACTGGTCTCAAGAAAGTCTTAAGTAGTTTTTATATTAATTTCCTGTAAGATGAATTAGATATTTTTGGTTGGGATTTTAACTTTTTAAAAATGAAATTTGCATGTTTTCCCCTTTCTGCCACTATTCTGTTGCTTTGTCTGCAGACCCTGGACATGCACGGCTTTTTTATCTGTGTAGTGGCCTTTTCCTGAGAAATGCCTTTGCTACAGAGACACAGGAGACTAGATGGAAAGTGGGGACATGTATATATCAGTCAATGAGACAGCAGTAAGACACAACCAACAATGTTTGATATGTGCTGACCTCAAATTTCATCTAAGAAAAACATGTCAGTAAATAAAACTGATATGAATATTAAAAATTCATCAAAATAGTTTTGTTAGTATTGGTGATTTTGCTTAATATTTTAATGTGAAATATTAATATTTGTTAATATTGATGATATTTTTCAGACTTCTTTCTTATGTCTGACTTGAGTGTCTTGGCTCAGGTAAGATTTAAATCTAAATCTGCATTCATTTTTTGCATGCATAAAACACCTTGCACGGATATGACTTTTAAAAAAGGTTCTAGGAGTGAAATGATGAAATTAAATGGAGGGGAGGGGGAGACTGCACATAGAGATGCATGAACAAAAGGACAATGCAACATTTGTTATGTGTTTCTTTATCCCAAAGCCAAGTATTTGTTTAAATAATAGCCACATTTCCAAACAAGGTAAAGAGTAATTCCAAATCAATTAAAATGGTTACAGTCACTTAAAACTCAAGGCCATGCAAATATCGAAATGTGCTAAAGGAAGAGGACAGCAACCAAGAAAATTAACAGATATTCACAAGTTCATTTAACTTAGAAGAGACCCTTGGGGATGAAAAGTGGTGAACATAACAAAGTTATTTAAAAAGTGCCTGGAGACATAACAGGAAACCAGAGACCCGTTAGCTGGATAGACTGCATGGAGAAAGTCCTAGAATATCAAGTGAGGAAACAGTTGAAGAAGCACAGCTTGATTAAGGATTGACAGTATGGGTATAAGTGTGGGCAATAGAGAGTGGGGTTCACAGCTCACTAACTTAGAGGAATTCTTTGTAAAGATTTCAGCCAAGACAATCTGAAGGAATCGTAGAGATTCTTTTTGCACAAACACTTTGATGTTTAGTAAATGACTAACACAGCTTTTTTACTGAGGGGTTAACCTCTTTGCTTGCAGTACCCTGAAGAGTTGCTGTAATGAAATCACACAGTGTGTAGGGATGAGTGAATCTTCTTTCTTTCATTTCTTTTTATGTTATTACTCTACATGTTTGTCAACAGTTTCAGGACTCCCATTTTCCCCGTGGCTTTTGTAGATTCATTTGTATGCACAATATATGGTTTAAAATTGCAATTTATATGGTATTTGTATGCCCTTTATATGTACATATATACATGCATGTACAATGTATTTTATGGGGAAGTTTTGATATAATAAAATACAAGAAAGATGCAAAAATAATCTGTAGCTTACACCTAATAATGGTAACATAATGCCCTAAATTAAAGCTCCTCCTCCACTGGATGGATCGCTTGCACTGAAAAAACTTGTTTGATAGAGAAAATGCAATGTGCAGAGTAATAGAATTCAGATTTGTGGTTTCAGTTTACACAAGGGAGGGTGTAAACTGAAACAAAGAATAGGGGTGAGAAACTTGAAATTATCCCTAATTCTGTAGCAATTGCAGATTGCTGAAGCTATAAAAATCAAACACTGGGATATTTCTAAAATCTGGGCAAAACATACACTTCCTTTTTAAACAAACTACACCTTTCTGATACTGTAGCCTGTAATCTAAGACTTTCATTATGCTTTAAAATATCTGGATTCAAGATGTATTTCTTAGTAATTTGTAAAATCCAAGGCATGCCATCAAAATGCTAGTGTACCAAAATGCTAGGTTAATTTTTGTCCATTTCAAAAAGTACTTGCAAGCTAATGAGCAGACAAACATTGTCAAAGTGCCAATTTTAATACCTATTAATTTAGTTTTGATATAGTTTTGAAATACATATATTTTATTTATTTATTTACATATATGCCACCTTCCCCTGAGGCTCAACCGGGCATTAAAAATGGGTTTTCAAACCCCTGGTGAGTAAATAAAAAACTAGGAACTAAAGAGGTTGAGAAGTCTAAAAATTACTATCATAAAATATATTAAATATACATTATATTGCACAGTGCTAAAGGTCAATTAAAAACAATGTATTAAAATCTCAGTAGAAAATATATACAAATGCCATGAGAGCCAAGACACAAAATATGCCGATACATTTCTGTGTTTGGCTTTGTGCATATCAAGATTTTACTTCAGTCCCAAAAAGGTTTGATTCCTTGTTTTACAGGTTGGGTCGGTTTCTTTTTCCTTCCCCTTTTTTGTTCTAAGAAAATGAAGGAGGCCAGCTACACATGACTGAGTAGCACAGGTCACCTGTAAAGGACACCTCTAGAACAATGAGAGGTTGCTTCACTTTCCTGTCAGTGGGATGTAAAGTGGGACAGAAAATGAAGAAGATTTATGTGCTGCTTAAAATGTAGTTTTCACACAGTAGCTGATATTTGCCTTATCCTTTTACCATCCTGGGAAATTTTGGGGGAGAGAGGAATCTGTTTCCCATTCAAAGTCGAAGTGTCATCACCTTCTTCGCACACGTCAGCAATACCTCTGCATACTTACGATGGAGCACTATACAGCCCTTGAGAACGTCTCTTTTCTTTTTTCTTTTTGCAGCAACGTCTTTTCAGTTTCATCTTCCACATTTTCACTAAATCCTCAGACATGTTGACATGTTCTCTTCAGCACCATGTATCATAACGGATATCTAATCGAGAGTGGCAAAATGTGGTTAGTTTTCCCCATGGCTATTTCATTAGACATAAATAACTGATTGCATTTGGGATATGAATTAACATGAAATCATTTAAACAGTGGTCAATATGACAAAATGCTTCCATTTTCTTTAAGTTATAATGGGTAAATTAGATCTTTTGTTAGCATCTTCTGTATCTAGTCACAGAGTTCCTCTGGATTAAACAGCTATACAGCATATAACCCCGTATTGAGTCTGCCATGAAAACGCTGGAGGGCGTCACCCCAAGGGTCAGACATGACTCGGTGCTTGCACAGGGGATACCTTTACCTTTTACAGCATATAACACCATGTGCCTAAGCATGAAAGATCTTTTCTCTGATTGCTAGTTTTTCACATTCTTTTTCAATAATATGAATAGTTTGATAGCATATGTGGAGATGCTGTATCCAGCCAGCTATCAGTATGAAATATGACACTAGTTGGGTCTCCTACTGAAAATGTTTCAGAATACAACAGAGTTCTGGGCCATATTTCTTGATGGCCAAACAGATAATCTTCCATTAATCATGTGACAACAAGAATGGCTACGGTTCTATACCAGGCCCATTTAAAGGTGAATTTGTTTAGTCCTACAAGGCTTGTTCTGGTCAAGGGCCAGTACCTGTATACTCAGTATTATACAGTTTCATACTGGGAGTAACCTGAGTATAATCCTTTAATATTATTTATTTATTTGGGGATTTACATTCTACATTTCTGTCCTTGAAAACTCAGGGTGGGTTATAAGGTTGCACAATAAATAGAATCCCATAGAGAAACTGTGCATGCCACTTCCTACTCAAGGAGGTATCTACCAAAGAAAATGAATTTCTGTAACTGCAACCCATTTGTGTAACTTAAGGTGGCCAGATTGTCCCACTTTTGGAGGGACATCTGAGGGCACCTGGCAAATTGTACTTACGTTGAAATTAAAAAAAATATATTACAATACTATTTTTGCATTCTGTGCGTTCTATGAAAAATTTTGTTGTTCCATATCGACAAAAATTTTAATCAGTCAGTCAGTAACCTTTTATTTGCATCAATATGTATAAGACATAAAAATAGGGTTTAAAATTTCAACAAAATAATAAAATAGGCCATGGGGTTACATAACTGAACAGATCTTAAAATGATTAAATAAACTATAAAAGATAAAATACAAGGTAGGCAGCATATTATAAAAGCATCTTAGTTAAAACTCTGGCAACTAAAATGGTTACATCTGGGTTTTTGTCAGAGAGCAGAAATTGCAAGCTCATAGATTTACTTACAGAAGGCTTGTTTCCCAGCAAAGCAACAAAGCTGTCATCCCGACACTGCTCATATAAGGGGCAATCTAACAAAATGTGTGAGACAGAGTCAGGGCAGCCAGAACCACATGGACAGAGTCTCGCATGGTATGGGATATGGTGGAATCATCCCTCTAAGACCTTTGAGAGGAAAGCATTCATTCGTGCGAGGAGAAAAGCTCTTCTTAGGGTTGGGACATCAAGAAGAGGCAAATATGTAGACATAATATTTCTCTGCATAGTGATGCCAAAGAATGCTGGTGAGCAGTCTCGAGGCTGGGTAGGTATGAGTTCCTGCTGCTCATGGTCTAGTATTCTCTGTTTAATAATCCGGAAGATACATTTTTCTTCCAGAGGTAGTAGGGAGTTCAGATTGATGCCAATGGAGACTAATTTTTGTTCAATAGCCTGTAACCATCAAAATTTAAGAGGGTCACTTTTTAGACAAGTTAAAAGGCTGCCAGTTTCTACTCTAAAACAGAGTCTGACCCAAAATTTAAAAGTAGCTATCCAGGCCCTTGTCTCTACCCTAATTTGGCCAAATTCTTATTCAAGAGCCCCCACTTTACCAATGTTAAAATCTTGTAACTCCTTCATGAGCAATACTTGCCCAGCACCACATTCATCTTCTAAGATCAAGATTAAATCTGTGCTGTTTTTATGAGCATTTAGTGATGTTATTTTGTTTCATCTACTGAAGATTCCTGAATTTTAATTTGGATTGCTGTTAAAAACATTATTTTAAACTCTGCTGCTTTTCTGCTTAATATTGTTGTTTTCATTTTTAAAAATAATCATTATAAGTTGTTTATAATATCCATGAAGCAAAAAGGTACATTGATAGTAAATTAAATGGACAAATATTTGTTGTTGTTATCTGCGAAGTCGTGTCCGACCCATTGCGACCCCATGGACAATGATCCTACAGGCCTTCCTGTCCTCTACCATTCCCCGGAGTCCATTTAAGTTTGCACCTACTGCTTCAGTGACTCCATCCAGCCACCTCATTCTCTGTCGTCCCCTTCTTCTTTTGCCCTCGATCGCTCCCAGCATTAGGCTCTTCTCCAGGGAGTCCTTCCTTCTCATGAGGTGGCCAAAGTATTTGAGTTTCATCTTCAGGATCTGGCTTTCTAAAGAGCAGTCAGGGCTGATCTCCTCTAGGACTGACCGGTTTGTTCACCTTGCAGTCCAAGGGACTCGCAAGAGTCTTCTCCAGCACCAAAGTTCAAAAGCCTTAATTCTTTGACGCTCAGCTTTCCTTATGGTCCAACTTTCACAGCCATACATTGCAACTGGGAATACCATAGCCTTGACTAAACGCACTTTTGTTGGCAGGGTGATGTCTCTGCTTTTTAGGATGCTGTCTAGATTTGCCATAGCTTTCCTCCCCAGGAGCAAGCGTCTTTTAATTTCTTTGCTGCAGTCCCCATCTGCAGTGATCTTGGAGCCCAGGAAAATAAAATCTGTCACTATCTCCATTTCTTCCCCATCTATTTGCTAGGAATTGAGAGGGCCGGATGCCATGATCTTTGTTTTCTTGATGTTGAGTTTCAAGCCAACTTTTGCACTCTCCTTCTTCACCCGCATCAACAGGCTCTTTAGTTCTTCTTCACTTTCTGCCATTAGAGTGGTATCATCTGCATATCTGAGGTTGTTGATATTGGACAAATATATGGTTTTCTTTATTTCTGTAAAGCATCTGAATAGGTAGGATACTGTGCTGTGGATGTGAGATAAACACATTTCAAATAAATAAATACAGATGTGCATAGTATACACATGTGTGTAGTATATAAGGCACTGAGTCAACATAATAGTATTGCCCTATATTTACTGGTCATGTTCTCAACACTTCCAGATTCTTTGAGGTTCCCAGGGTCTGACAAATAATGTTATTATACCACAGAGCCAAGACCTTCACCAAATCATGGCAACCATTTTATATGAAAGAAGCCTAAAACAAGGCCAACTCGTTCCCCTGTCAGGAATCATTTGTCATTTCCATTTCCATACTTATTCTCTCCATCTGTTGTAGATCTGATTTGTCACTTCTATATTTAGCATATTCCTGGGATACTGCTGGTACAAAACTCATGTTAAGCAGTAGTTATAACAACATGCATTCCAGTTCCTGGCTCAAGGACAAACAAGCAAAAGGAAGAGCAATGGTACACATTATGCCTACAGCTTGCTTTAAGGAGTCTTAAAATGGTGAGCAAAATGCTTTTCAAGAATCTGAACTGATCTTCAGCATACAGGGAGGGGGGGCAATAAAGTTCCTAACATCTAATATCATATCACTGTGAAGAAGAGAAAGTAGCCACCTGTTCCCATCTATTTCTGCTTAAAAATAAGCAATATGGAATAAGTAAGAAATGATGTTCTTCCAGGTTACTCTGCCCCTCTAGCAATGCCTACATCACAAACTGGAACAATGGTCTTTGTAATATTTGCCACTGCAGACCTTGCAAAAAGATGCTTCCCTAAACTGAATGTGAAACAAACAAACTGTGCTTAATATGGTGCAACTCTTCCTCCAGTCTAAACTCTTTGTCCCCACCCAATAGCATATTCATTGTAATTTAACATTGACATGGGGTTTGTCATAAGTGTCATACTGGAGGTAAGGAACCTGGACACCTGTTGTTCTAGCATGCTACCGGCTACTCTTGCCTATTAGTGTTCCATTTAAGTAAGGTGACCAGATTTTAACATTGGTAAAGCGGGACACCATTGACCGGGGGGGTTCTTGATTAAAAATTTGGTCTATATGGAACAACAAAAAATTTCATAGAATGCACAGAATGCAAAAAATAGTATTGTAATATATATTTTTTAATTTCAACGTAAGTACAATTTGCCAGGTGCCCCCAGATGTCCCTCCAAAAGTGGGACAATCTGGTCACTTTAATTTAAGTCAGGCCTCAGTATCCATTCCTGGATTCTTCCATATGCAAAGTCACAAACCTCCAATAGTTTGTGGTCCATTTCCACAGTTCTACTAGCTTGGTGTAGTGGTTAGGAGCATGGACTTCTAATTCGGAAAGCCAGGTTTGATTCCCCGCTCCTCCCCCACATGCAGCCAGCTGGATGACCTTGGGCTCATCACAGCACTGATAAAGCTGTTCTGACCCAGTTGTAATATCAGGGCTCTCTCAGCCTCACCTACCTCACAAAGTGTATGTTGTGGGGAGAAGAAAGGCAAGGTGATTGTAAGCTGCTTTGAGACTCCTGGTAGAAAAAAAACAACATATAAGAACCAATTCCTCCTCATCCCCCTCCTTCTTGCATTTGAATTGTGTTTGAATCACTACTCTAAGATGGCAAACCCTAGGAGACCTTGAATCAGTCACACACACTCTACCTTAGCTTCTTCACAGGATTGCTCTGAGGACAAAATGGAGGAAAGGCAAACAATATCAACGGCTTTTTGTCATCATTGAGGCAGAACACACCTGAAGTTAATAAGTAAATAATGAATTAGCATGAGATTCCTACTTTTCTTCATAGTTAGCTATTGTTTTAGTTGTCTGGGTACTTGCATCCCATCCTAAGCAACATTACTCCATTCTGAGTCCTTTGAAAGAAATGGTCTTAAGAATGCTTTCAGTGTTACTCTGTTCAGGATGGGAAAATTTAGGTGAGGTTTGCTGCTGAGGCAGGACCTGTGGCCACATAACAGTCAAGCAGGCCTGACCATTCTCCCCCTCCACACACCAGTTGTCTGAAGGCTTGAAGGATGCAAAAGCTTGGAGACAGCTGCACAAGGTATGTCATTGCGCAGCTGAGAAGGCCCAGGCTTTCTCGCCCTCCCTCAGCTGTCTAAGGCTTGGAGGGTGTGGAAGAACAGAGTTGCAGCCAGGTTAGGCATGCTGCTGGGGCAGCCCCTCCAGCCACGTGGGCCAAGCTCTTCTCTCCCCCCCCCCCCAGCTGTCTGAAGGCCAGGATGATGTGGAAAAGGTGCAGCTGGGTTAGGTATACTGCCAGGGCAGGCCCTCCAGTCACAGCGTGGCCAAGAGGGACCAGCCTTTCTCCCCCTTCCTGGCAGTCTGAAGGCTGGGTGAGTGTGGAAAAGTGGAGGCACAGCTGGGCAAAACACACTGCTGGGGCAGGAAGACTTATCATCAGTGGGGCCATGGAGCGAAGCCAGCTCTTCTTCTGCCCTGCTAACTATCTGAAAGTGGCAAGAATCAGGAGGAGAAGCAGAAGGGACTGGTAATTCCTACAATTGGCCCTCAGTTGGGGTGTACCCTCATCCTATGAGGGTAATATCCCCCACTGAGGGCCAATCAGGACAAGTTTTAGTTGGTGTATTATCAGCATCCCACCAAGTCTTATTAAAGTTACCAATTGAAGCGATTCATCTAAGGATGTACAAGTTTTTTTTAAAAAAAATGTACCATGAGCTTCCCACATCAGCTTTAAAGCTTACTAATTATGACAAGATCCTGACCTTACAACACTTCTGAAGCTGTGAAATTCAGTATTCCAACTGGGGGAGGTCAATGATATAATCGAGCACTAAGATTTTGCTTTTATAATTTTACATTTCAGAAAAAAATACATTTTCTGCATTCTTTCCCATCAAAGGCCTTCATGATACTCTTGCATGGGGGGAGGGGGGTGGCTTTTGCTACTACTAGGACTTCCTTTGCTTGGAGACTGGTTGATGGTTGAGGTTTCCAAAAGTACTTGAGTACTGGGTGGCATCTATTTTTTTTCTTCTCCCCATAGATATATATATATATATATATATATATATATCCTTTTATCCCCCCTGCATTTTCCAGGATTAAGTCTCTTTTAATAAGGATGGTTCTGATCTGGTCTTTGTGCCACTAAAAGATGGAGAAAAATGTAGGAAGCAGAGATATGTAGGAAAAGACAATGAACTTAAAAAAAAATGTTATCACACACTAACAGGGCTGTTTTACAAAACCTAGCTGGGCAGGAACTGGATGACACTTAAGGAAGAGAGAGACCATAGACTGATAGAGATATTGACCTTATTAGGACACTGCATCCTGGGAATGACTGCAGCTTGTCCTGGCTGGTCTTGCTTTGTGCCAATGCTGGCACAATAAAACAGGGGTATAAGCCTTTGATGGTATAGGTGATGTTAGGTCCAGTAATTGTGGCACTGGAGTGTATATGGCAGCAAAGTTGGCATTTGGGTTTGTTGCAAGCTCTAGTACCAGTGTCCATGTTCACATTCGATGCTGCATTGTTGTGGGCGTGGAGTTGTTTGAGATTGAGGGGCTGTCTGTGTGAAATAAAAGGTTTACCCCGCCCCCCCTAGTGCTTGGGAAAGAGAACTGTCATTATCCAGTAGGGGCTGTAAGTCACTGATGATGCGTTGTACTGTCTTGAGCTGAGAGCTATATGTAACCACTAGTGACTCCAATCCCTTGGACAGAGATTCCCATCTAAATGATCTACAACAAACCTTTTTGGAACTAAAATACCCAACCAGTGAGGTCAAAGAACAGATTAACAAAGCCAGAAGGATACCAAGAGAAAACCTGTTAGAAGACAGACCCAAAAGAGAAAACAACAGAATCCCTCCCCCCCGAAAAAAATATCTTTTGGATCTAGCAAACTAGCAAGGCACAGCAGTATAAAATCGAGGCAGATCCCATCTGCAGAACTGGCACCTGTATTTTTTAACCAAAGGGTAAGCCAGACCTGTTGCAGATACCTGGCATCAGCATGAGCTCTGTAAAAATCGAATACACACAACCACAATGGAAAGGTTGGCAGATTCCTCCATATCACTGATCCCTCAGTGGGACATAATGACTTATTCACAGAAACAACAACTGAGCATATTGCAGATTGAAATTTCTTTCTTTTTGTTGATGATGCTATTTGTTTTCTTTCCCAAATGCTGCTTCTGCCACTGCCAGAGGCATTTATGTATAACCTGTCTGTTGCCGCATTCATTTTGATACTGAAAAAAATAGACATTGCTGGTAGAGGAGTAAACCTTCTACACTACCACCCCCACCCGCTTCTGCTTGGGCTGAGTTTCAGAAGGTTGTTTGTTTTCCCTGTTTGTAATTGAATGAAACTTTGTCATTTGTCAGTGTCTGGGTTCTTTCCTATAATATTTTGCTGATTTCTTGTATTTATCTTACTCACAGTGCTGGTGGAGAATGATAAACAAAACCTTGGTGTGCTGTAAAAGAAGGTTATTTTGTCAAGAAGTATTGCATGCTTTTTATATATAATCATGCCGGTTCCTGTAATACTGCAGACTCACAAGGGGCTCCTTTGATGTGGAAGGCGTTCTGCCCTGGGTGGGATAAAGAATTAGAAGTCAGAAGGAGAATGAATCAATGTGGGTAAAGCAAATTCTGGAGATGGGGGCTGAGGAGCTTGCTCATCCTAATGCAGGGTGGAAAATGGGAAAACATTCAATGGCTCCTGCCGTTGAGGCCTCTTTGGTTTCATTTTTCTCATGCGCTCGAAGTCTGCCGCTCTCACTTTCCATGCTTCATTAAGAATATCAACACTAGCAAGCTAGCAATGCTGTGCAAAGCTTAATGGGTTCCATTTGCAATGGGCTTGTGAAAACCACTGTAAAAATGTTGAGTGTCTCCTCTGAATTTTGTTTACAATCCAGGTTTGAGCAGAACTGAGAACGCTCCATGAAACTCAACTGAAAGGATGATGTTTGGCCTGGTTTCAGACAAATAATGTAAAACTAGACACAGATGACTTCCATCATGACTGTGGTTGTACCTACAGGGCCTCCAAGAAGCTGGACAAATAGGACCCTATGCACACATTAAATTCAGTCATTCAAGGCCTATGGTTTCCTCCTCTTCTCTGTTTTTATTAGTTGCCTAATATTTTCTTCCATTTACCCAATGATTGTAGTGATCCAAAAAGGGGAGGCAGCTTGCTGCCAAAATGGAAGGAAGTTGGGATGCCAGCCTCTAGGTAGGACCTGGAGATCTCTGGAAGTACAGCTCATCTCTAGACTACAGGAATCAAGAATCATTTAGTTCAACCCTCTGCAGAATGCGGGAAATTAACAACTACCTGCCCACCATATTTACCTGAATTCCATGCCCAGATGATCCCCCCACTGCAAAAAAACAAAACAAAAACAAAAAACCCCAGAATCCATGGCCAATCTGGCCTGGAGGAAATTTGCCTCTTGTCCCCAGACTGGTGATTGGCATTTCCCTGGGTGTGCACGAAAGGGCCACAAGAGCTAAGTATGGACACCACCCTGTCTACCCAGCAACTTACAATCTGCCTAAATTCATAGAATCAGCATTTCGGTGAAATGGCTATCTAGCCTCTGCTTAAAAACTTCCAAAAAAGAAGAAAGCACCACCTCCTGAGGAAGCCTGTTCCTCTGAAGAATCACCCTAATCACTAAGAACTTCTTTTGAAAGTTTAGCCAAAAATTCTTTTGAATTAATTTCACCCCACTGGTTCTGGTCATACCTTCTTGTGCAACAGAAAATAACTCTGCTCCATCCTCGATGTGACATCCCTTCAAGTACTTGAAGATGACTATCATATCACCTCATAGTCATCTTCTCAGTTACCCTGGAGAAAATGGATGCTTTGGAGGTTGGGCTCTGTGGTACTGTATTCCAGTGAGGACCCTGTCCTCCCCAGGTTCCATCCACAAATCTACAAGAGTATCCCATCCTCAGTCTGGCAACTTATCTCCCCATCCCCTGCTGATGACTAGGGAGGAGAGGAGTGGCATGGCAACCCTAGAAAGAAGATGCTATCAGCACCTGAAACTTAAACTTGAGAGCCAGCTTGGTGTAGTGGTTAGGAGTGCAGAATTCTAATCTGGCATGCCGGGTTCGATTCTGCACTCCCCCACATGCAGCCAGCTGGGTGACCTTGGGCTTGGTCTGCTGTTCTGACCGAGCAGTGACATCAGGGCTCCCTTAGCCTCACCTACCTCACAGGGTGTCTGTTGTGGGGAGAGGAATGGGAAGGCAACCATAAGCAACCATAGTTGAAACCACCAGGCTTTAGGAGATGTAAAAGACCTCTGCCTGAGATCTTGTCAAGCCATTGTTGGTCCGAGTAGACCAGTAGGCTGATTCATTATAAAACAGCTTCATGTGTGTTCATCTAAGAATGAAAGGAGTTCACTTATGCCAGCTAGTTGCAGGCTGTAGAGGCAGAGCTGTGTGGGGAACAGCGGGTTATAAAAGATGGTACTTGTTAGAGCCACTGATCCAGAAGGGCTGACTCCATGAGAGAATCTAGCATGAGAAGCACTGTTTTATCAGCCTATCCATCATGGAGGAAATAGAACCACAATGCTGATGTCATTCAGTTAAAAATCATTTGTAGCGGGCAAGGGAGAGTCTGCTTCTCAGTGTCTTCACTGAACTGAACAGAGTACAACCACATTTGTTTAGACCAAATTTTCCCCCATTCAGTTTTCATTAACAGATCTGGACTGGCAGAAGGAGAGCACGTATTTCGAACAGCCCATTAATTACAGAGTATTACCTTTGGGAGTAGGATCTGTTCCCAGGGCACATTATTATAGAAATACAAAGAGCTGAAGGAAGCCTGGCACTTGAGCGGCAGCCCGGAAAGTAGCCTTGGAAAAGAGAAGTTCATGCAAGAACTCCAGAAAGCCCAACAAAAAGGAGAGAATCCTTTGAGTATAATATATATTGCCAATACAAAGCATCCGTTGTTTAATTTTTGAGTCTTTTTTTCCTATATAGATCTAATTAAAAAAATACCTTCCTGCTTTCCTTTGCACACCTTACCCATAACCCAACACAAACCATGAACTTTGCTAAATATGCCACACATGTATATCTTGCCCTTGCTTTAAGGTTTTCAATGTGATGTAACTGATGTTCACCTCCACATTTATTTATTTATTTATATTTATATTTTTATACCGCCCTCCCCTATGGCTCTGGGCGGTTTACATAAAACATTTTTGAACATTCACATAGAACACTATCAAAATCAATATCAAAATCAATATAACAATATAACAATATAACAATAACAACAAAATATCAACTGGAACAATTAGAACAGCACTTCAACAATAACTTGATAATCCCTCAGTCGGTTCGTTCCCTCAGTCTGGGGGCACCTGTAGGTGTTATGGCTCAGTCGGCCCCACCAAATGCCTGGTGGAAGAGCTCCTTTTTGCAGGCCCTGCGGAATTGTGGAAGTTCCGGAAGGGCCCTGATCTCTTCGGGGAGCTCATTCCACCAGGTGGGGGCCAGGACTGAAAAGGCCCTGGCCCTTGTTGAAGCCCGATGTGCCATTGCACAGTAAATTCCTTCATTTCAGGTGACTGTGCCTTTTGAAGGGAAGGAACCCAGGTGCATTTTGCAGGGAGATTTCCCTTGTGCCTGCTGAAAGGCAGGATTGTGCAGATCTGGGAGGGGGAGAGGCAAGAGAGAGGGGCAAGGACCTGTCAGCTGGTGCAAACAGAATGTTTCCAAGGTAGGACAGGTACACTGCTGATCACAGGGGAAAGGGGGGAGGAGTCTGAGTCTTTGCCTCTATCCCCACCCCCCACCCCAGGTGGTTTTGCCTGACAGCAGGAACAGCCAAACCTAGAAAGTGCCATCCCATGTAGCAGAGCAGCTCAAACACACAGGAGTCAAGTTCACATGGAATCAGAAATCTCTCCCAAAACCTGAATGAGTGAAAATGGAAACGCTCTGTGCAGAAATCTCACTGACGATGATCATGTGCACCACTGGGGAACATTCTGCTGACTTTTAGAGATTTGCCTGCTTAATCTCCCTGGTTATATTCCTACCACCCTTGGATCCAAAACCAGGTGGCTGTTTCCTTGCCACTGTAATTTACAAGTGTTCAGCAAGTTTGTGTGCTTTCTCATAGCCTTATCTGACTTACTGCATTGCCATGACTAGAAATTGATTGTCCTCTATCCGGTCAATTCTAGGCCTCTGCCAGAGGAGCATCTGATCTAGCCTGCTGGTACTGCCAGATTCTTCCTTCATACTTTCTATTGTGCTGTAATCTCCTTCTACCTCTGAGCCTTGTATTTCGAGGTTTATCCAATGATATGCTTTTTGCATCTGTTCTGGTTCTGAAGCTTTTTTTCCCATTTATCCCTTTGGTATTCCTAACCCTGACTTCCATTGGCTACATTTTTTGCCCTTTTCTGCCCCTTCTCCCCCTATGGCTCTCAGAACCTTCATGTTGGCAGCCTGTCCTGGCCCATTAACTTTGATTCTGCAAGGACTTAGGGGCATTTGCATAAAATAAACTCTTCATTTGCTTTATTTCTGTATTCAGTCAATTTATATACTGTTCTTCATCACAAGCATTCCCAAAGCAATTTTATGGCCTCCTTTTATGTTCAAGATTGTTTTATGCTGCTGGTTTATATTGACTGCTGGTTTTAGCTCACAAATTGTTTTTATTAAATTGTTTTTCATCGATTCAGTGTTTTAAATATTGCATTATTTATTGTTTTGTTTCTTTCTTCTCTGTTATCAAGAAAGGAGGGTTATAAATGTGCTAAATCAATAAACAATAACCACGTGAAAGAACTGAAATGTTGTAAACCATCCCCAAAATCCTGAATAGAAGCAGGCACAAACCGCTCCCTCTCTCCCTCCCTCCCTCTATTGTCCTCAGCAACAGCAACAGAAAGCTGGAGGGAGGGTCTCCTCATCAATTTCAGACATGATGGATGAATGTTTGGCTATTCCCTGCCCTTCCTGAAGTGGTGCCATTGATGGGGGCTAGAACCTGGAAGAAAGAACTAAGAGCTGGATCTATCTATGTATATGGTTTATAAACTCATTGAACTTTGTGGACTCACAAGACTGTAACCCTGTTTAGAGTTGTATTGTTAAGGGTACCTGCTTACTACTGCCCCCATTCCTCCAGCCAGTGACCTCCTTCTGCAATGGCAGTTAGAAGCTAGGAGTAGGGGATCTTCAGCCAGATCTGCTGCTAAAATCCAGGCTGACTGCCTTTTGCATTCCTTTTTCTTCAGGACAGTTCCCAATTCTGCAATACCCAAATCCCCATTTCCTTGTCTTAGGTAAGCAGCTCCCCCCGTCCATTTTATCATCCCATCTTGTATCCCAGTTTCTGATATAACATCCACATTTTTCAAGCATCCAACTTATTCCAGTTGGAATAAATTGTACAAATGAGTAGAAAAATATGCAGGTTGCATGACATAGTTCAACTGCAATGTCTGTTGTGTTTGTTTTCCTGTATCAAGTATGGTTTGTTGATTCCAGTGGCATCTTTACCAGCAAGAAATTAAATACATTTCCCCCAAAATATCCCAAGGTTCAAGAGGACAAATTAGCTTATCTTTTTGTTTCCTTCCACCACTACTAGCAGTCATAATATTCTGCACCCTCTTTAAACTCAAATCTTGAAGCATTCCTTAGAAACAAACTAACTATAAAAAGTAAGTAATGTTTCACTGTCCACATTCTTGTCACATCTTTGCAGAAAAGCAGCTGTTTTTGTTTGGGGCTGAAAATAACAGCCCAAAATGGATTTTTTTTTAAAGGCAATTCAGTGTTGGGATCATAAGAAAACTCTAATAATAGTAATAGTCTTCTTTCATTTGTACAGCATTTTACCTTTGAGAAGAAGCAAAATAGCCCTCTACCCCATTCCTACTCAATTATACCTTTAGGAAGGAGTAGGGCTGCATTCCAAGAACAACAATGCTGCTTCTTTTCTTGTACAACCAGCTTCTGCATTGTGCAGGAAAACCATTAGCATCTCATTGGAGTCAGCATCTGAGAACAGCGGATTTGATCCAGTGGACAGACATTGCCCTGGAATGTCTGAGCCAAGCTTTGTTGGAGACTCCCTGCATGGCTTATGTTGTAACCTTCCCTTAGACTGCAATCCTGTACATGCTTATTGGGAATATTTCCTTTATTGTAATGGCGCTTGGTCAAAGTGGATTACATTAAATCAATGAGATTTGTTTCCCCAAAAGCATACATTGCATTGGAAAGCATAAGGTTGCCATGTGTTACAATAGACGTCTTAATGATCTAGTGGCACTTTGCATATAAAAAAATAGTATAAAATTGACAGAATATTTGCAGTGTTTTCCATATTTACTCATATGCTCTTGGCTTAACCAGCAGCTATATTAAAACAAAAATGTATGTGAAAAGTAGAAGGAAATTAAAAGTGACCAGCTTAATACTGAGGGCCATTCCGCACGACTTAAATGTAGCAGAAGTCTTACCTTTGGTAAACGCTATTAATTCAATGTTCCGCATGATGTCGTACACAATCTGCAACACTCCTACAACACTCCCGCAAAAATTGCTTCATTGTAGCGCTTTTCAGGAGATCCAGAAAAGAGGATTCCCCCTTAAAAAAATGCTAGACTCTTAAGAACAACCTGCAACACATCCAAATAAGACATGTGCGTTCTCAATGTAGAGGTAGAAAGAATGTCCCTCCTTCACTCTTGCCCCTGAGCTTCCAGAGACACGATCGCCATTTTTCCCCCCTTAAACCGGAGAAAGCAACAAACGAGTGAGGCTTTTCCAGCTAAAGTCCCTCCAGAGAAGTGATTAACAGTAAAACATAGCTTCCTACTGCTAGTGTCTTTAAAGTACACATGCACAATACAGCCCCCTGTTTGACACTGGCCATAATTTCAGCCACAAATCGCGCCCATCGGGGGGGGGGGGTTTACTTGAAGAGGATGTAAATGATTAAGCTCCTATGCCAGCAAAAAAGGTCTTTCTGAGACAATGAACGAACACATATTCGTTGCTACTGGTGTTTTCAGCTTTTTAAAAAACAGTTTTTAAAGGGAAAGGGGCTTTTTGGGAGCACGAACACAACAGTTCATTGGCTGTTCTGTTGGATTGAAGGCCAGTGGCGGGAAGAAGCATGGAAAAATATTGCTTCCTTTGTTGCGATTCCAGCGAGACCGAAAACCTGTGGGGAATTAATACAATGCTCCTGGGACTTCAATATTCCACTAAAATTAAAGGTATGCGGAATGATGAAATTCCACTATTTAATATAGCATTTCTGCATACTGAATACATTCAGCAAAATTGGTCCTTGTGCGGAAAGACCTTGATTATTACCAGTTTTAAGCAGAATAGTTTAAGACTTTAGGAATATATACATGCCAGAGATGTTTCTAAGAAGTGATCCTAGGAAGGTCTGTCACAATGGCTTCTTTCATTGCACGAAGAAATGTTATAGCCACTTTAGAAAGCTAGACTTCACATGTATGTGCATTTTTCTTTAAAATTTTTTTTACTTCATAGCATAACCCTAGCATTGTCTTAGGCAACAAGCAGCAAAACATCTTGTCATCAGCATTACCTGCCTGAAGAATAAAACAGAGCAAAGGAAATCACGTAAACAAAGGGCCTCCTGGCTATCTTCTATAATCCTTTGCAGAAAAGTGTTGATGGAGTGGGTCAAGGACACCTGATGAAATAGGAGCGTCCATTAGCATGCCCTTGCTAAAGCTGAATGGCTTCTCAGAGGAACAGAAAGGAATCCTTACAAACAAGGAAGAAGCAAGGAGTACCACAGCAAGATGCACAAAGCGAGCAAGCCTATTTTTTTTCTCTTGCAGTCAGTGCTCCCATAAATCCGACCTGGTTTTCAGGAGGCAAATAGTAGCACAACAAAATGATTCATTAAAGTACTTGCAAGGTAAGAGATACAATCTTGGGGAACCACGTTTGGACAGGAAATGGCACAATCGTAAAATGCCAGCAAGATTTGGGATACAAGCGTGGGAAACCCTATTGGGACAAAAAATGGCACAATATCTATAGCACTTTTAAGGGGCTGAACACTGTATTTCTTCTGTCATCTGTTCTTACAAGGTAAATGACTCATAATTCCATATCTGTGGAAACTATAAGATTCAGATAATGGCTTGACGAGCAAATTTAGCCAAGAAGGGTTATTAGGGATATAAATTCCATTCCTCTAGCAACAATTTATATACTTGGAAAGGAGACTATCAATGAAGACTTTGTAGAGGAAGGTAATGGCAAACCTGCTTCTCATTTGCTTTGAAACCCCTCTTGTTGCTCTCTGCATCCACTGGCTGTGACTTAACAGCACCACACACACTCACCATCTTATGTCTTTGGTGGTTCTTCAGCCCACCTCTCTAACATTCTCCTAACTCTAAAATCAACCATATTATTAGGCCAACCCTCATTTCTTGCTTTAAAGGTCAAGACTGTCAAATAGGCCCTTATTTTTACTGCCAACTCCCTACTTTTCAAATATATCAAATAGTATCTGATATGATCAACTGGCAAAGGTCACACATGTCTTTCAGCAAGCCCTCACCTTCCTACCACTCAGGTCATCACTGTGGGTAATAGTGACCTTGAGAATATGCACCAAATTCCTGCCCTACAACAGCAGCAGATCATACCTGAAAGTCCTCTTTCATCAATAATTCACGTCTCCCAAAGGAAATCCCATTATATCCCTTTATAAAGTGTGACCACACTTGGCAGCACATCCATTCAGATGTGACCCATTATCCTAATTTTATGTTGTGGGTGTTTAGCCTTCCAGGATGCATCATGCATTTACCTTAAAATGCATATCCTAGGACAACAACACAGCAGGTAAAATTCAAGTGCCCTAACACAACCCTTAACTTCCTCCATGTGCCCTTTCCTCTGACAGCTTATTCCACTAATAACTCCTTACACTTGTGCAGCTTATCTTGAGGCAGGCAGCATGTCTCAGCTATGGCATTTTTGCTCAAGAATGGAAGACACTGTATGGGGTCTTCAGTCTCTTCCTTTGTCAATGGAACTCCTAGCTGCCTTTTTGACTTTTCAAAAACTAACATAAGTTAAGTGAAATATGGTAAGAGTTACCTGGAAAATTTGATGGGAAAATTTAGCAGAGCAAATATAGCTCAGTGGAAATCAAGCAGCACAGAGATATGTTTAGATTCTAAGAAAAGTATACTACACATTTGTTTGTTTGCTTATTGGAAAATTTCTAGACCACCCCTATCGGCACTGCCATCTCTGGGTGGTCTGCTACATTGTTACATGGAAAGAAGATAACAGCCTAACTAACTCATATTTTTAGTCCTGATCTACTCCATCCTTCTTTGTTTTTCTCATCTCCTTCCTCCTTACTTTGACCCTAAAAACAAAGGATAAGAAGTCGTCCCCCCCAAACTTCAGTCCTTGTGTATATGCTGAGTATCATGCACTGTCTCCAATGTATTGATTTGCTAACTAGTTTACTTCAGCTTAACCTTTTCTTGACTAAAGGAAGTATACTTGCAAAAGCCAACAATTAGCAACAAAACTTCATTGGCTCTGCCTTTGGTGAAAAGACCCAGTCACACATTCAAAAAATGAGCAACTGATGGAACAAACCTCTAGCAAGGATTTATCTATACAATATTAATCCTCACACTGGAAACCCAAATCTCAAAATCTGCTGGATGGATGATTTAATACTGATTTCTCAAGCATGACCTATTTGCCTTAAGTCCTAACCATTGTGAAGGCTAAAACAAATGACACATAATGAAGAGAACAAAGTCATGTCTTTCAGCCAGCCCTCGCCAGCATTCAGGCCCACAATATGCAATCCGACTTTGCTACACTGGGCTCTTCTTTTTTTTCTTCCAGAGCAACACAGTTCTTTTGATAATATCCATCTTGCATACCAGCTGGGAAGTTTAGACTGAAAAGTTTTAATTTTTATGAATTGAGGGGAAAAGAAAGTCCTTTCCCAGGTAAATACTGGTCTGCAAAACCTGTGCAAGCTTTTGTTTATTTTGGAGGAGAACTTCACAGCTCCCAAAGGAATGCAAAATGCTGTTTTTAAAGCGGCAGATTGACTGGCAATGAAAATGTCCCAATTTTCCTGTTTCCTGCAGAGGCTTTTCACTGCTTTCCTCATGATTGCACATAAATTACTGCTTCCTTCAAAGTCAAGCTGTCTAAAAACACACACACTACCAGTTTCTGCATTTCCTTTCCTCTCACCTGCTGTGCTTGCCTTTGGACCAAGATTCACCTCCTGAGGTACTGACTGTACCACTGTGGCTCCCAGAGATTGTTTTTGGCCAAAGTTCCTATGCTTTGCTGGAATTTGCTTCTCTCTTCTGACTCTAGGTCAAAGTCCTCTGTCCTCACTCACTAATAACCTGCATTTCAAGCTGCTGTTTGCATAGCGTCATTGTCTGCCTGGCCAGTCTCCCGTGCATATTCAGGCCGCCCTCCAAGTTTTGTCTCATTGTGAAGTTAAATTGGTTAGACAAAGGATCACAATGCCCAGCCATGCCCTGGCAGCAAGAGAAAATGAGCCTTTCTGAGAATGAAGAGTAGCCCTGCCCTCGCTATTCAGCTTTTCAAATCCAAGACCAGCCTTTAACCAAGAATAGGGAATCAATTACTGCATTCTTTTACCACATATGCTTCTCACTCCCCACCCATTACTCATTTTCTCTCTTTCTCAGGTACCCTCAGACAACTTACAAGCTCAAGTCTAAATAAAACATAACTTTGGCAGGAAAATAACTTACTTGTGTGATGTTGTATATGCTCAGCATCTTGTCTAAATGGAACTGCAGTCACAATCTGTGTTCAGCATTAGCATCCCACAGAATCATAACTCAGGTTGGCATTCTTAACATTACACCGGTAGGTAAAAAACCTGTTTAAATGGGACTCCAGGTGTATCCAATATCTCAGAGATAAATGTGGCTGGGGACTTACCACCCCAGTCCCTTCAGGGCAGCAGGCAGGTTCCCCTCCACCAAAGACATCCTGCCATCCACCCAGGCCTTTTCATCAGATTCTACCTCCAGTGTGAGGGAGGAGCTGGTGCCAAGGCATGGGGCAGTGCACAGGGGTCATTCTCAAAAGAGGAGGCCTGAGGCTAGGGCACCTCGTGGGTTCTCCAGCAGGGGCTCGGAGCACGGGGGACATGTGTCCATCCAAGCTGAAGCTCCAGATGGCTCTCAGCACCATGGGAGACATGGTAATGGGCTGCTGCACTCGAGGGGATCCATGAAAGCAGCAGCACAAGTGAGTCTTTAATGGGGGAGAGGTCAGAGAGCTCTCAACAGGATAGGAACCCGCTAAGCTGGTGGTTCTGCCACATACTAGCAAGGGTAGAAGAAGAAGAAGAGTTGGTTCTTATATGCCGCTTTTCCCTACCCGAAGGAGGCTCAAAGCGGCTTACAGTCGCCTTCCCATTCATCTCCCCACAACAGACACCCTGTGGGGTGGGTGAGGCTGAGAGAGTCCTGATATCACTGCTCGGTCAGAACAGCTTTATCAGTGCCGTGGCGAGCCCAAGGTCACCCAGCTGGTTGCATGTGGGGGAGTGCAGAATCGAACCTGGCGTGCCAGATTAGAAGTCCGCACTCCTAACCACTACACCAAACTGGCTCACTACACCAAACTGGTATGCTCAGGCACTTGCGCACTTGTCTGGATCTAGAGCCAGGCACTGCTAGCTGGACAGCACCAGCTCTTCAGGTGAAGGCAGTGTTGAGGCAAGTTCAAACAGCAGTGAGGCGCCCAGGTCAAGGTGCAGGAAGAAGCACAGGAAGTCCACTCATATGAGATGGTACAATAGGCATGGCACTCATTCTTCACATTAGTGGGAATGAGGCTGAAGCTCACAAAGATGGGTGTTATTAGCTCAAGGGAGCATTTGTTCACAAACAGAGGATGGAAGACAAGTGGTTAATCAAATCTGGTGCGCTGTTTGGTTCAACAGGGGAACCACCTGCCAAATATCCTGATTCAGATGCTCCACCTGGAATTCTTCTACCCAAAATATTGTGGGAGAGGGCCCTTGAGGGCTTTTTTTGATGATCTGTTTGCCTTTGTGCAGGTAGGCATGTGGGGCAGGGACATGAGCAAGAAACATGATAAAAAGAAGGTCAAAGTCCCAAAATGTGAGAGAACCTTCGGCAACTGGCTATGGGAGTTTGCTGAGTTTATGGCATTGGTGGCAGCTGCCTACCCCGAGTGGGGTTGGCATCTTGCCTGGTACCTGGCCCATGTGTTAGAGGCTAGGGAGCATGCAGGCGATGAAGCTGAATTAGATTATGAACAGGATTTTTGGGAGCTGGTCTCCTACAATGCATCGGCCAGGTGGGACTTAAAACAACATGACACCTGGCTGGTGGGGCTCAGTGTGTGGTTGCAGAAGAAGGTGCGTAGAGGGGTTCCAGCCTCCCCTCCCGGGACTATAATCAGAAGATTTGCAAATGGCAGCCTTGCCGCTTCTGCCACAGGTGTGAGCAGTGTGGAGGAGGTCACACAGCCTTGGCATGTTCTAATAATGTGTGTGTGGTTGGGGGGGGGGGTCAGCAGCCCTTTCAAGGGACCTTATCTTCTGACAAGAAGGATGGGGGGCCAGGACAGAGTGGCCCTTCTTCAAGTGTGAAGTCAGCCTGAGGCCACCTCCGCAGAGCTGTTGTGCTTGGTACAGTTGCCAGTCAAGGTGGAAGCCTTACGAGCAGTGCTGGCCAGGTACCAGGAGCGAAGGGCAGCTGCCTATTTATTATCAGGGTTTATGGAAGGTTTTTGGATCCCCTTAATGGGGGAAAGGGTGGCCACATACTGTGTTAATTTAAAGTCAGCCAGGGAAGTTCCTCACATAGAGGAGAAGATAGATAAGGAGAGGGGTGTGGGTCACATTGCGGGGCCATTTTTGCAGCATCTTGCTGGGGGTGGTTCCTAAAGAGGAGGCTGGCCGGTTTAGGCTTAGGCACCCCACATGGGATGTCCATCAATGATGGTATAGCACCTGAACTATGTGTGGTGCAGTATACTTTTGACCAAGCAGTAAACATTATCAGATCATGTGGATGTGGGGCCTTAATGGCAAAATGTGACACACAGTCAGCCTTTTGCTTCCTGCCAGTCCACCCTGACAATCTGATAACCATCTTCAAGTATTTAAAAGGGTGCCATATGGAGGATGGAGCAGAGTTGTTCTCTCTTGCCCCAGAAGGACAGACCAGAACAAATGGGATGAAATTAATTCAAAATAAATTCAATCTAAACATCCAGAAGAAGATCCTGACAGTTAGAGCGGTTTCTCAGTGGAACAGGCTTCCTCGGGAGGTGGTGGGTTCTCCATCTTTGGAAATTTTTAAACAGAGGCTAGATAGCCATCTGACGGAGAGGCTGATTCTGTGAAGGCAAAAGGGTGGCAGGTTACAGTGGATGATTGATAGGGTTGTGAGTGTCCTGCATAGTGAGGGGGGTTGGACTAGATGACCCAGGAGGTCCCTTCCAACTCTATGATTTTATGATTCTATGAATTTCAACCTACTTGGTTTTAAGTTCCGTGCACACTGGTATGTGGGTAAGTCCATGCCAATGAGTTGTGCAATAGCATGCGCAGCCTTTAAGGCATTTAGTACTTTTTTGGAATGGGCAGTGAAACAGTCAGTTCTGGGAGGTCACTCATTATTAGATGACTTCCTCTTTGCTGGGCTTTCTGGGTCTTCACTGTTAGACAGACAAGCTAGCAGAGTTTCAAAGGTTGGCAAGAGAGCTGGAGGTCCCTTTGGTGCCTGAAATGACCTGAAGGGCCTGCCATTCAACTTACATTTTTGGAAATCTTGTTAGATTCTGTACAGGGATCATTCTGGCTGCCTGCAGACAGCTTATTTGGCACTGCTCATAGATGAAACATTGGAGAAGGGCTAGGCAACCTTCAAAGAGTTGCAAGCCCTGTTGGGCCATTTAAAACTTTGCCTGCAGGGTGGTAACTTCGGCCAGGGCGTTTTGTGCTCAGTTGGCTCAATCCACAGCTGTAGTGGATTTGGATTCCATACCAAGGTTTCCTAGGGCTATATTTGCCACTGTGAGAAACAAGATGCTGGACTAGATGGACAGTTGATTTAATCATGGAGGGCTTCTTTAGTGTTCTTATAAAGAAGGGCTCTTGAGAAAGCTTTGAATGAAAAGATGAGGGTCATGTTCTTCTCAGAACTGTACTTGTTCTCTATAATTACCTGTCTACTCCTATTTAACATGAGTGATTTATTCTACTTCACCCCAGCCTACTGGCATGGAGGCCTGTTGACTTAGATTATTGGGGTATTGGGTGGGGTGTGTGAGGGTGTCTAGATCACCTCTCCTACTGCAGGGGAAGAGCTTAATCTATAATTGTCCTTTCACACTGGAGCTAAACATTTCTACAGAGAGTAAATTCAAAAAATATGCTAAGGTTACATCAATACAAGGTAGCAAGTCAGGCAAAAGCAGTGTGACAGAGTTCCGAGGAAAAACCCTAACTGTTTCTCATCTCTCCCTAAGGCTGGTAAACAAGTATAATCTAAAAGCCCTATTATGCCTAGAAAATTATCTTACCCTTATGCACATTTCAGAGTCCAAAATGACAGGGTTCTTACAGATGGAGGTAAGGCGCTCAATGATGCTTACAAACAAAGAAGCACCCCACAGATATAGTCATGAAACTCTTTGATGTCCCAGGGTGAGAACAATTAGGATGATCCAATGGGGTAACTAGAACCAAATGGCCACATCATCATTAATTTGTGAAAAGGCGAAATTATCAGAAATCTGGCCAGGATGTTACCAGGAAGTTTGGCCAAAGATATATTGTCAGGAGTGGCCACCTTTCCTGCCCCTTGATGTATTTATGCAGATTATTATTATTATTATTATTATTATTATTATTATTATTATTATTATTATTATTATTATTATTATATTTATTACCCGCCACTCCCTTGCGGCTCGTGGCGGGTTACAACAGTATAAAACCCCATAAAATCCATTAAAATCCAATTGACACATCTGCAATTAATAAGCTACCTGGCAAGAGCGGCTAATGAACTACCCATTCCCCCACTAGCAGGTGGAGAGGGGATACTGATGGTACCCATCTCTAATCCCAATCCTCAGGTCCCGGGGGGGCATAGATGGAACGATGGAAGGTCCCGCAGGGCCCGCAGCTCTCCCGGGAGCTCATTCCACCAGGCGGGGGCCAGGACCGAAAAGGCCCTGGCCCTGGTTGAGGCCAGGCATGCTTCCCTAGGGCCGGGAACGACCAACAGATTTTCTCCCGCAGAACGTAAAGCTCTGCGGGGGGCATAGGGCGATAAGCAGTCCCTCAGGTATGTGGGTCCCAACTCGCGTAAAGCCTTGAAGGTTAAAACCAAAACCTTGAACCGGATCCGGGCAGCAATTGGCAACCAGTGCAGCTGCCTCAGATGCCAGATACCAGCCTGTCCTCACAGGGAGCCAGACTGGTTCTATAGTATGGATTTACTGTGATTTTTACTGTTGTACACTTCCACAAGCCAGCTAGCCAAAAGTGCATGTAAACTAACATTAAATTAATTCACTTCTTGTCCCATTTCATCCTACCTAAACGTATTAGCTAAAGTACACTGTCTCTTGAATTTAGAGAGGGAATTAGCAAACAACAGGCAATTCCACCTGCGTATACCAGGGTCCTTCCCTTTCAGAAAATTTGCACACAGGCCAAATAAAATAAAATTATTTTTATTGAAAAACATAATCAAAACTAAAACATTCTTTCATGCAATTTAACCTAAACACATTCAAGCAGGAGGAAAAACAGAGCTGAGATGTTGGAATAGAGTATATAATTATGGAATAAAAGACAAGTTATCTATCTTCTAACATTTAGAAGTCCAGGAGAAAAAACAGAAAAAGTGACCAATACTTTGAATGTATTTGGGATATCTGGAAAGACATACACACTGAGAAGTTCCAGTGTGTATCTTAAATACCCTTAGCCTCCATAGAGGCTAAGACGAGGCTCTGCAGCCCCTAAAACAATAGACTTAATTTGATTGCTGGTGCAAAAATAAGAAATGCAATATCTGTGTCTAGACAAAGCATGGGGTGAGGTCCCAGAGGTTTCGCAGGACACAGATAATATCTGCCAATGGTCCTGATGGTCTCATGATGAGTTTCCTAGGAAGAGAAACAAAGGCATGATTATGCTGGCCAAATTAAACCAAATGCAACTATTGTCTTGAAGACCCTGAGCCAAGAGGATAGGAAATGAGTTTAGGTGAGTTAATCAAAGCAAATGGAGTACCTTAGGTGTGGCAGGTATTCAGAAGGTGATGGGATTAGCAATTCCTTGGTGTACAATTGACCTGCAGAAAGGGGAGAAAAGCATTAGCAGCTGAATCCACCTGTGGCCTGAGAATTAGGGATCCAGGCTCCTCCTGGAAAGCATGGCACTTGATTGGATTACACTTTTCCTCTTCTGCATGAGTGCAGCCATTGCTGGTGAAACTGACATACAGTTGTACATTTCTAGTTCCAAGATGCAATTGCAAAGCAGCATAATAATGGGGTCCTAGCAACATTTGATTTTTGCAAGCAAATGGATCCTTTCTAGCGAGGAGGGATCTGATTGCTAACAAGTATTTGCCCTTTTTTACTGCTGGAATCTTAACTACAGTGGTGCTATTCTTGCTCTGTCCCCACATGTCAATATTGTGCTTCCCTCTACAGCAGTCAGTCTAACATTTCTGATTAGTCTTATTTCATATTGATTGGGTGGGGACAGTTCTGAAATAGGGAAAAGGGAGACAGCCCTTGTAACTACTTATTCTTTCTGATTTGTTGCAGAAGGTGTATAATATATTCTTCCCTTCAAGGAGGCTGCAGGCGAATCTGTTCATATTCTTGTGCTATCCACAGGCAAGCTTCTATATCTCCACTTAGTTCTCATTCTCTAGCAAAGGTTCCACATTTCTAATATTATATTTGTTAGATTTTATTATAGGTTAACTATATGAATAATTTTACAAAGGTTATAGAAATATTCATATATATCTAGGCATATATATCTGATGTAGCTGCTTGTTTCAGGTGAGATCACCTTGGAGCTAAATTGCTCCCCGGGGTTATAATAGGTGCCTAGGTTTGTCTTTCCATCAGCAGCTGAGCAAGCTTTTAACTAGTAATTATTAATACTGCTTCTGAGTGTGCCTGCTTGGAATTAGAGTGATCGTATTGCAGAAGGGGCAAGGTTTCTGAAATTTAGAAAGGAGAGCATCAATCAGCAGGTACAAATAGTCCAGCAAGGCCACTTGTAGAATATATATCCTTGTTTTGAAAGGAGCTCTGGTCCTTTTGGTATATGGTGTGACAGAATGCATCATACATATGATTCCATTCTGTTGCAGGAATGTGAATTTTCTCAGTTGGTCCAGATCTCAAACTTAAACATTCAGCCTTTTTTCATTCCCCCAACAGAAATGAGAACCTTTTACCATGAGCAGAGACAAGCAGACATTTTTGGGTTTTGTTCTTCTGCTCAATGTCATCAAAATTTTTCTTCATATACTTGAATTTATTTTATGATCATAGGTATTTTCATAACTGTCCCAGACATAATGAACAGTCTTGGGAACAGGTGAGAATATCCTCAGTTTTTAATTCTACTTCGGTATATGTGAACTAAGTCAAGTTTTCATGTGGGTTTGCAAGGACTACAATAATACAAAATTTATATTTAAAAAAAGCTCTACTTGAACTTAAATCTATTATAATAGTGAATTGTGAGACATTAATGACAAGTCTAATGCCTCTGTGGCGCTCGGGGCCCCTGCTTCACTCCCAGCCGGGAGGGCAGGTCACACCATGCCACAGGGTTTTCCGCAGGGAAGCAGCTATTGGGGGACCAAAGGGCGTCTGCCTCCATTGGCCCCCCCAGCTGCCTGGCCACAAGCGCCTAGCCTCCCAGCCAGGCGGGCTGCGCCTTTTAAACGGCCGGCCTCAGTAAGGAGACCCTCTTCAGTCAGGAGTCCGCAGACGGGACTCCCTACCAACAGGTTCCTTACCGGTCCAAAACTGCCACTGAATGGGATCACGAATGTCCCGTTCCCGCCAACCCTCAGCAAACAAAATTTCACACAACCCCACCCTAACATAATATAACCATAAATCGCATCCCCCTTTTAATTCCTAAATTGCAGTTTAAATTTTCACACTTAGCTTGCTAAATCACAACAAAAGAAGGGAATTTGTAGGTATCACATGCAGCTGGTCTAATTTTTATTTATTTAGTTATTTTATGTTTATTTACTTGGATTTTTATACTGCCCATTCTTTGCGGCTCTGGGCAGTTTACATGGAACACTACATGGAACGCTACATAAAATTTAAAATCTGTAACATACTGTAACTTTTCAGTTTTTATCTCAACACTTTTAGCCATAACTTCAAAGAATTTGTGGTGGTGGGGGGGGGGGATCCCTAGTTTCAAATGCCAGTTTCATTTGGGATAAAAATATCCAGCTTCCCTTACTGAACTGTTTTTCAGCTGGATACTATCATTACAGTTTCTGCTTCAGAAAGTACAACTATCATTTAAGGGAGAGAAATGGACTCAAATACATGTGTTCTTCCTGACTCTTCACATCTTAAAGCTTTCTGTAATTCATTCCCTTATCTTCAGATATGGCTTTCAAAAAGAGCCATGGTGTGATCATATGTATTTTTCAAGAGACACTGATGAAAAAACAGAAAAACCTGCCACCAAACAGGGTGTTCTGTTTCCCTGTGTTTGGAGAGATGCACATAGTGGCATTTTCCATTTCTATAGCTGACGTAAAAATCCTAGTTAGTAATCAGTAACAATCACACATCAGGCAACAAAAATACCTGTCATATTTCATGTCAGACTCCCACTTGTCTTGACTATTTGACACATTCAACATATTACACCAACAGACTTCTGAAGTTTGAAAGGTGATCTATTAAACAACCTTAATTTCATCCAGTAATTGTATCAAGTAAGAAAATGGCATCTAAAAACATTTACTTCAGTCGGAGCACTGAAACTTGTAAAGAGTGCGTGAGTGTGAAAACTAGCAGGAGACTATTTTACTTTATCTGTTTGAAATTTTGGTACAGGTTCTGGAGAAGTCATCATTCATTATAAAAATCATAGTCAGCCATATCTTTAAGATTTATCCACTGTGTCCTGAAAGCTTCCCACCATTTGAAATAATGAGATTTTAGAATTTTAAACACAGCTAATATTCACAGCTAATATTTTTTCTAGTAGGAGAAAAACAATGGAAACTAATTCCCAGAATTAGATAATCACAAGATATCTCAATTAAAAGCACTATCAATTTATCCTTTACAGCTACTATTCAATCATGACTTTAAGTAGCATAGAGGGGAAATCTAATCCTAATCATGATCCTGACTTTTCAGACACTCACTGTCCTCTTCTGGGATTTCCACTTATATTAAGAACATATAGCTAATGATTCTGTACTATCACCTTTAGTCCTTATAGTATTGTGCCAATGGTTCTCTAGGGCTTCAGACACAGAATGGCCTTTCCCAGTACCAGTAACCTGAGATAATTTGACTGGAGACACCAGGGACTGAACACAGAATCTTCTGCATTCAAAACATGTGCGATGAAACTGAGCCACAGCACTACCTCTCTATCTCTACTCCATACCAGAAATGCAATTCCTGAAGAGTCCCACAGCTGTACCAGTGACATTTCATGGCTAATGTATAAGATCTAATAAGATAAAGGATTTCTTCATTCATATCCAAGAAACAATTGTTAGCCGCAGCCACAGTCTTTGCTTATGCCCAGGGTTGAGGAATATAATGTTATTTGCACAGGAGACTGCAGTGCAGAACAAAGTCCTCTGTTTTCTTAGGGCAACCCTTACAATGATATTGCAAAATAGCTGCAGCTTTAGATTTCTAATCCGCACTTGATCTTCCCCAGGGAAGTTCAGGGAAGGTAAGGAAGGGAAAGTAGTGAGAAACAGAAGCTAGTTTCTAAAATGAATTGTGCAAACCAGAATAATTTTGCAACTCTTTCTGGCCTTGTGATTAGAAACCTAGATAGTTTGGATGTGTTCTGACTGATACATAAGGAGTAGGATTACTCTGTATGTTTCATGAGGTCTAAATGCAATGCAGGGGTGATTATGAGGAAAACTGCCATTTCACTTCAGATAACCGGTTATAGCACCTTAGAGATGTCCCAGGATACTCAAGAAGTTCAGTGGGCATGTCATTAGGACAAATGGGATAGTCAAAAGCATGGGGAAAACAGATTGTTTGTAGTGCACACAACATTTTCCAGAAGAACTTGAATCCACTGAGTCAGGGGAACAGGCTGGTCTTCCTCTGGAATTGCTTTCAGGCCCATATGCATCAGATTTCCTTCCTCCAGTGACATTCAGGGTTGTTATTTACAGATGTTTCTCCATAACATAAGCAACATAAATGTCAGGACTTTGATAACAAGTTGTATAGAATATGGAGTACATATGAGATGTACAAAAACCAATACTCCTTGTACGACAAGTGCAGATAAAGTACCTGTCATTCAATTGTGGAAGAACACCTTGAAGTGGAGGAGGAAGAAGGAATGGTGCTGATAGGGAGTATTTGTTACCATGGTACCTTACATTGTTGCGTGTCCTTTAACCACCATTACAAAGAACCCTTGCCTCAGGCAAGAAAATGGCCTCTGGCAGAACAGTATCAATGATCAGGAACTCTAGAGGTGAAAGCTGGCATTCACATATGGACCAGCAGCAGAGAAGAATTTCAAACATTTTTAAAAATCTCCACTTTAAAGATTCCTGAGCAACTACAAGGGAAACCAATTCATCTCCGGTTTTGGGTTCTTCTTATGATGGTGCTTTCAAAAATCTTTGTACCAGTCAGAAAAGAAATCTTAGAAACAGTGCAGTTTTTATTGGCCCCCTCAGCTGCCATTTTACATTCTCGTCCTGGTCTCCTTCAGAGCAAGGGTAAATGGAGGAAAACTGGTGGGCAAGAAGGATGGCAATAGTGAGAGAACTCTCCTTGCCCAGATATGTCTAAGCTTGGTGGCATTCTTGTGAAGAGACTGAGTTTGTTCATTTTTAAATGAGATTGTTCCAAAAGGGCTGGGAAAGACCCAGTTCAAATCATGATGGACTTGAAATCATCAACTGGATCTTTGACTGCAAAACTTCGAGCCAGGAACATAAAGCACTAAGGAGCAAAAAACTGCTTCAATCCTCTCTTTCACTTTTGATGTGCAACTTTGCAGGTCAATTCTGTGAACATTCTAAAATTCTTCCTGTATCTCATGGGCAACTCTGCCATGCCCAGCCACACTCTTGCTTATCCCAGTCTCCTCCATATGGCTAATATCCCAGCATGTGCTGAGATCACAGTAATTAAGATACTGGAGTTTACTGGAGGTAAGCCAAAGGGGCATGAACTGATCTCGGAGTGGAAGCTGTGAAAACCCTTCTCTAAGCCAGTGAGTGTTTAATGATCACAGAGTGACATAATTCAAATTGGAACAAAAAGTTGCACTGTGTAGGTAGTAATCCAGCTAAGGCTGAGCTTTTAAAGCTTGATTTTTTTAAAGAATTTTTTTGCATGGCTCCAGTAAATCCTTCTATTGTGAATAATTAAATTACTTGGAAATGGAGAACACATGGCTGTAAATCCACATTTCCCCCTTTAAAATGGATTTAGAATGTTCCCCCAGAATTTCATTGAGAGTAAATGTTGAAGTGGGGAGGGGGACTTGCCTAGGATCTGCTATCCTAGGCAGTTGTTTAAAAAGTAAAAAGGCAACTATCCATAAAAGGTAAGGAACTACAGTAGAAACCTTGGCCCACACGGCAACCAAACAGCTGTTTATCATTGGCCTAATTATCAAGTTAACGAGATACTAATTTCTATATTCATAAAGTATGCATGAGCAAACATGAGCATATGCAAAGCAGAGCTCACTGACAAACTTAATAAATAAAATAACAAGGTATTGGTAAATAAACATTAATGAGCTTCAAAGCAAAGATTGGAGCTTTATTTTATGAGAGCCCGACTAGGCTCCATACCAGCTAGATGCTTGGCAATGTGTATGTCAGTTGCATCAATCATTCATGGCCATCATTCTATATTTATGGAGCAGGGTATATATGTTGAAACCTGGTTTCAATCTATGGTGAAACAAGATTCCCTTCCAACACAGAATGATCTCTATCATTTATGCAAGGACTTTCAGGGAAAGAAGAACAGAGTGTAAGTCTTGCCAGAATCCATCTCGCATCAGGTCTCCAGACATGGAATACAGGTTACCATTTGGACACAAATAATCCTAAATGACTCAATCAGACACTGAACATGGTGAGCTCGTGTAACTGAATACACAGAGCCCTTTTTTAAACATCTAAAATCCCACTAATCAGCTATTTGACAGAGAACAGGGAGTACAGGAAAGACAGGATCCAGTCCTGCCCCCCCCCCCCAATGTTGGAAACTAGTATGTCATATTTTGGTTAATGAAGAATCCTACTTGCCCTGATTGGTGGATTAGAGAGGGGTACCTGGATGCCCACAGTTCTGTATCCAGATAGCAGTGTGTGGTGAAATCTTGCCTTCACTATGTGTAGTATGCCTAGCTGGATTACATCACAGATGTGCAGAGTGCCTTTCTCTCATGCAACAGTGAAGTAGATTTTGGGGCCCTTTTGGGAAGAAATTCATCTCTATAACCTTAACATGGGGGGCACAAACCAAAAATTCCCTTTCATACCTTATGCCAGTTAAGAAGAGTAGCCTTGCTGGGGTGGTAATCCTTCACAAATGTCTGACTTTGTTGACCTCTGGACCCAACCGCACTAAGCTTCCAAATAACTGTTTAAGGAAGCTCAACTTCCAGACGTCGGCATTTCCAAAGGGGATTATGCCCCTGAACCTCTCTCTTTTTAAGGGGGAAAAAAGATAAATAACTTCTGAACGAGAAATGTGTTCAGCTTCACTTTTCTCATTTTGATCTGCGCAGATGTGTCAGGAACACGATCAGCTAATTTCTCCAAATAAACTGGAGAGAATGAAAGCACCGAGCTTGTCTGAAAACAAAACAAAGCAAAACAAAGAGGTTGGTAGCTCATGATCATGTTAATCGCTTTAAAAAAGAAATTAAATGTGGCAGCAGAATGATAAGGAAAGACTCAGAAAGGTCTAGCTTCTCCTTTCCCATGTTTGTCTTAAAGACAATATATGCCAAAATGACACTGAATACAGTGTTATAAATCCTGGTTGTCAATTGGGAGCAGGCTGATGGCAACTGGCAGCCATAAGACATAAAATAGGTCTAGGATTTTAGCAAGAATTTATTTGGCATCTTTATTTGTTTGCATATCACTGGTTTGTGTGCTTATGGGAGGAGGGTAAGCATATTGTTTGTGAGCTGACAGGTACTTGCCCATATGCTCACAAGGAGCTGAAACAAAAACAAAACAATTCTGCCTGCACCCAGGCTAGGCAGTTAATCATTTCTTGATTATGGAGTAGCAGTAGTTACCTGGCAGTTGAAGGCAGTGATCCATTATAACTCTGGTTTGCAAAGCTTTCCTTTTTTTTCCCTGCCCAAAGTAGGCAATCTCTTTCATTGCATGCTACCTTTCATTGCTGTGGCTGTTACAATTCTCTGCACACATAAAAAGGGGTGGGGAATCAGATCTCAGGTTCTGTATTCATATCTACAGGTCAGAGCCCAAGTTGTTACTAAACTAAGGCTGTGGCTCTCAAACAATCTGTTCCAAGGATGCTGTGCATCTTTTAAAAATGTTATCACCTCAATCAAGAGGTTCATTTTCAGTTTCCCACCCCTGCTGTTTTCAAAAAATTGTTTTAAATCTTTTACCCTCTCCATCGTGTTTGATTAAAAAAACCCAAAAATCTCCTCCTCCTTTTCTTCAGGTTTATGTGAACCAAATGCTTGATTCTTCCACTGTTCATCATTGTCTGTTTCCTCTTAGCATTTTCCCCTGTAAAATGCACATATTTTAAACCTCATTTCTGCATCAATAAATCAATATTATAGTATATATGGATAAATTACATATATAGTACAGATAAATACCATACAAATTGGATATAAAAACCATGTGGCATCTATAAATTTAGGAAACCAGCAGTGAAAAATGGAGAACCAAAATTGATGGCACAAATATAAATGAATATAAAATGATAAAATAGGAGCACTGACTCATCACTACTTAAATCCCACAGAATACTTTGGTTCTCTGAAATAGTAGTTCTCAAGGAAGTACCTTTAAGGCAAAGGAAGAACATTCATATATATATGTTCAATCACAGGAAACAACTAAGACACAGTTCATGTCATATTTATAATGCAAAATGAAACTTGGATTTTTTTTAAGTTTGAAAGATAACCAGATATTTAAAACTTTTTAAAAAATGAACGATGCTGCAAAATCTATTGTTGTGGAATGAGACATTTGTGAAAGGTGCAAGGACAAATAGAAAGCAGAGCGGCCACTTGCAACTTGACTTATTACTGTAGCTAATAGAAATTGTATACATATAAATGATAGACAGTGAAAGTGCAAAAACTGATTTGGCATTGTTTATAAACACACACACACACATTAAAGGTAAAGGTAAAGGTATCCCCTGTGCAAGCACCGAGTCATGTCTGACCCTTGGGGTGACGCCCTCTAGCGTTTTCATGGCAGACTCAATACGGGGTGGTTTGCCAGTGCCTTCCCCAGTCATGACCGTTTACCCCCCAGCAAGCTGGGTACTCTTTTTACCGTCCTCGGAAGGATAAAAGGCTGAGTCAACCTTGAGCCGGCTGCTGGGATTGAACTCCCAGCCTTATGGGCAAAGCTTTCAGACGGCTGCCTTACCACTCTGCGCCACAAGAGGCTCTACACACACACACATTACAGTGTGATAAAATCAATTCCAAGAATGTGCAGTTCTGTTGTTGGGCTCCTAGCTTGGCTGGGTTCACATGGAGGAGCCGTTTGCATGAACTGGTATTCCATAGAGAATTATACAAGCAGCTGCGACATGATGCAGTCAGATTGACTTGGAAGGGACCATCACAGTGATGGAAATCAAGGTGATCATGGGTAGATCTGCTACATGGGGACAGCAATTTATAGAAGCACCCCTCCCATGTGAACTCTGCCAAGCTGCGATCCTGTTCATGACCCATGTAATAACAGAAGTGATCACGTGTGGTCCACTGCATTATGTATGAGGCCCTAAGCCAATTGCCTGGAAACAATTTCCCTTTAAAGCAGCAGGATGGGCACTCCACTGTTGTTGTCAATTGGCCTTTCTTAGGTTCTATGCCATTTCTGCTTTGGGTAAGCCTGATTGATATGCACCTGGCTACATCAGTGAATGTCATCATTATCTTATATAAACAACAGAAATGTTACAACACTGGACAAGAATGATTTATTTTAGCTACTCTTGTTATATATTCATTTAGATCAAGCAGGAGAGACTGATGATATGCTTCCTATCTCTGATAACACCCAACCATTTTCAGGCTGTCAGTGTTGCCCAATCTGTGGGCTGTGACACAGAACAGGAACCACTGCAATTACCTCATTTATTTGGTTCCATATCCATATATTTTTGTAGTAAGTGGCCTATACCCACTTGAACTGGCACATAAAGAGGTTCTGATATCATAAAGCACATGTGGCAACACCCCAGAGGTAGAAAGGTAGTGCAGTGGTCCCTCTAAGCCAGTGGTTCTCAAGCTGGGGGTCAGGAACCCCTTTGGAGGTCGAACGACCCTTTCACAGTGATCAAGGCAGTGCAAGCAGCTTGGCCGGGGGGGGGGGGTGCCATTCAAACAACAGCCTTGTGGGGTAGATCGAGATAGAGTGTTTGTCTGTCTGGAGCAGCGGAAGAGAGAGATCGGCATGGTGGGACAAGAGGCAGAACTGAACTGAGAAACCCCAACAAAAAAATTATATACAATCATGAACAATGGATCTTCAGGCCATTGGTCAGTTTTGGTTTAATTTCTGTGAAAGAACACTTGCATAATTTTATGGTTGGGGGTCACCATAACATGAGGAACTGTATTAAAGTGTCACAGCATTAGGAAGATTGAGAATCACTGCTCTAAGCCAATTAAACAAAACAGGTGTTGAATGAATATAACAAAGCAGGTCCATGTTAGTCCAGATGTCACATGACATGGAAACAGTGACCCCTTCTGCCCTTCACAAGATAATTAAAAGATGGCTCCTCTGCAATGGTTTAAAAGTGTAATGGATGTGATTGTTGCTGGCTTACCAAATGATTCTTGATAGGAAATGAATTCTTTCTGTTGCAGTGGAGGAACATGCAAAGCCTTTTCTACTGTGTGCGGCAAAAACAAACAAACAAAAACCAATGTTTAGCAAGGGAAGGGCAATAGTTAATATAGTTATTTGCAGAGGTAAGGCTGTGTAAGGAACACATTCACCAGTGAAAAGGAATAAATCACATGTTACAAGAAACATGAAGTTTCCATTGACCTATGCCTTCTCCTCCTGGAAAATTTTAATTAAAGAAGATGTGTGGTATGCCACAGTGTCCATGTGTCTTCTTCTTTCTCTCTAATGAAATGTTACCAGGGGGACACAGATCACCAACAGTCACAAATATTTTTAAGCCATTTCATCCCCTAGAAGCACAATGGCAATAATGCTGGCTATACAATAGATAAATTGATCAAAACAATTTCCCTTCCTGCCAAGAATTTAACTCTGATACCTGTGTTCCTCTATTTAACCTACAGTTCCTTCCAAAATCCACAGATATTTTTTTCTTCACGAGAGGACTTAATCTTCCTACTTCTAAGGCAAAAGCTTGCAATTCAGATCCACATGTTTGCAAGTTGATTACTAGGAGTTCCAAATCAAGCTCACATTCCACAGAACACCTCTGTAGAGTTTTAAGTCAAGTCTGAGAAAATGCAATTTCCTGGCAGACTTTTTTCCTGAACATCTGCCCTACCTGCACAATGCCAATATTATCTTTATTGCTTGAATACTGGTTTGGGGGTATGAAATAATAAAATTTGTCATAGATAGTTTCTGGGTTTTTTTAAATAAAATATTTTTAACATGCTGGTATTGCTGATGAAATCTCATAAAATATTTTCGCTAATGATTTTGATGTGATACAGTGATTTGTAGAATGCAGTTCTGTACATGGCATTCTACTGTCAATAAACTGGAACATTATTTTGTTTTGCTTCTTTAAAAAATTGAAATATTCAATTAGAGTTAAGCACTTTTAAATGTGTAGGTACTAAGCTATGCTTAATTTTATAAGAATCATGTTCCATACCCTCCTTTCCTTATTTTTGAAATAGTAACTTTTATGGACAATTGATAGTATGTTTTATGCCGTGATATTTATGATTCTGTCTACCATTTTACAAGTTGCTGCTACACTGAAAATTCAATCAAATTAATTTTTCAAATTAAAAGACTATAGGTGGCAAGAAGCATAGTTTATTGATATGGGATAAGAGGAAGATTTGTATTTTAAAAGCACATTGATAACAACTTCAGGCAAGAGGGAATCCTAGGTAGTTAAAAAATTAACAATGCAATCCTAAATAGAGGTATGATCTTTGAAGCCCATTCACTGCAATGGATTAGTAAAGATGTCATTCTCATTAGAACAGCACTGTCGTGCACCCAACTACGTTCACCAATGAGGTTAAAAACTACTTAAAATGGCTTTGCCATTAGGTGTCAGAGGAGAAACACATTTTTGGAAGCTGCTATGGCCACCCTTCTAGGCCTATTAACTTAAAGGATTCAGATAGACATAACTCTGTTTAGAATTGTACTGTTAAGGATGCTAGCTTTTGATCTTGTTGCTGTCTTAAAATTCTGTTTGTCATACAGAAATTCAGATGCTATAGTTTAATGACATGGCACAAAAGTTTCATCTACTGATTTCTGATGTTACAAAGTGACATGTTCTTTCCTTTCTGTTGGTTGGTAATGCCACCTGGTCTGCGTTTAAAACAATACAAAGGAAAGGGAACGAGAACAAGTAAGGATTTAGACTTTTACCAAAAAAGTGATTCCTCCAGAAAATGTTGGTGGTGCCATACAGCTTGATGCTATGACTGCTAAGACAGAAGGAAGCTCTGGTCATTTGAATGGGGATTTTTCTTATGTAAACATGCATAGGATTGCAGCATTAATCCCATAGCACTCCTAAATACAATTTTTTTGCCACTTGATTTTTTAAAATGTTGTTTATTTTCAAAAGCTAGGCAATTTAGATTTACTCTCCATTGAAAGATCCTTGTAGAAAAGCTGCACATTTCCTTTCACAGAGGGAATTTTGCAATAGAATTAGGCTTAGCTGAGTTGGGCGGTTCATCCACTGGGCAGAGAGAACCCCTGTTTCAGGTGGGATCTCGCTGGGTGGCTAAATCCACCTCACTAGCTGCTAGGGGAGGTGGGTGAGGGGAGGGGGGGTTGGGCGGGACTAGATTAGAGTGGGCCGGGTGGGTTATGGAGGGTGGAGTGCAGCTAGGGAAGGAGAAGCTAGCTTAGGAGTAGAGTAGGATCCTCTCTCGGGGAGCGGAGAGTGGGGCTATGGATGGGGAGTTGTTCCCTGGGGGGCCCAAACTGGGGCCAGGATTCCAATGATCATGGGTCAAGGGCATTATGGCTGGGGGATGAGGTAGGACAAGAGAAGGGTTGGGAGCGCTGGTGTCCCGTTTAGGGCCCGGCCGTGGAGGCATGGCCAGCGCTCTGGGTGTGCTCGATTCCCTTCTAACCTCTGTCCCATCCCCAGAGATGTGAGGGTGGAGGCTAGGGGAGAAAAGGGTCCGACATTAGTCTTGTGCAACCCAAGGTCGATTAAGAACAAGGCTGCAACTCTGCAGCACTTCTTTGCGGAGTCGAAGGCGGACCTTGCGTGCCTGACCGAGACCTGGGTGAAGGAAGGAGAGTTGGTGGCCCTGAGAGATCTGGCGACCCCAGGCTACTCAGTCCTCCACCAATCTCGGACCCACAAGAGGGGAGGGGCGGCGGCAATCCTGGTCCGGGAGGCTTTCGCCTACAGGGCTCTCCCGTGGCCAGAAATCAGGGGAGTGGAGTGTGTTGGTATTGGATGGGGCGCGGTCAAGAGATTGGCCATCTGGCTAGTTTACCGTCCACCCAACACGCTGCCAGATGCCCTGCCCCGCCTGCTGGAGGCAGCGGCCGCCTGGGCACTGCAGTTTCCCAGGCTTTAAATCCTGGGTGACTTCAATGTTCATGCGGACGCGCCATCCTCAGGACTCAGCGGAGACCTGGTGTCTTCCATGGCAACAATGCGGCTCTCGCAATTTGTTACTGGCCCTACCCATCACACTGGCCACACACTCAATCTGATTTTTGGTGCTGGGATAGAGGTGGTTCTGGATGCAGCCTTGGCTGTGCCGTGGTCAGACCACTACGTCCTGCGGGCTCGGCTCAGGATACCACCCCCTCCCCAGTTGGGCGGCGGGCAGATTTTTGCCTGCCCGCAGAGACTTATGGATCTGATTGGATTCCAGAATGCTCTGTGGGACCCGATGTCTCCTGGCGACTCACTAGTGGCCTTGCTGGAGGACTGGCAGTCCCACCTGACAGCTGCTATAGATGAGATCGCCCCTAAATGTCCTCTCTGCCCTTGATTCAAACGGGCCCCTTGGTATACCGGGGGACTCCGGGAGAAGAAAAGGGAAGTGAGATGACTGGAGTGAGTGTGGCAGAAGACTCGTGACGAGGTTACAAGAACATCTTATCGCGCACTTAAGAGGGCGTATGAGATGGTGGTGAAAGTGGCTAAACGAGAGTTTTTTGCCACAGAAATCGCGTCCGCAAGCTCTCACCTGGCCCAATTATTCATGGTAGTTAGATCATTCACCGCTCTTGAGGGGTGCCAAAATATTAGACAATTGGCACTCGGCTGCGAGGCATTTGCGAGCCATTTTGCGGATAAAGTCTTGCCACTCCGTCACGACCTTCCCTCCACAATTAATACAGTAAATGAACTGGAGACCTGCTGGCTGCCTTTGGCAGTGAGGTTTGATGGCTTCAGGCGGCTCTCTCTTCCCAAAGTGGACAAGTTGCTGAGCTTGGTCAGGGCGACCACTTGCCCCCTTGATCCCTGCCCTTCCTGGCTCCTCAAGGGAGGTGGCCAGGGGATAGGAGGCCAACTCAGAGACATCATCAACTCCTCCCTAAGTTCAGGGGAGTTTCCTGAGTGGCTAGAGGGCAGTGGTTCGCCCTCTCCTAAAAAAATCAACGCTGGACCCATAGGACCCTGCCAACTACCACCCAGTATCGCATCTGGCGTTCCTGGGCAAGGTGGTGGAGAGGGCTGCGGCTGACCAGCTCTCGGCATTCTTGGAGGAAACTTCAGCACTTGATCCATATCAGTTGGACTTCCGTCCTGGCCACGGGGTGGAGATGGTGTTGGTTGCCCTTTTGGATGATCTCCGTCGCCAGCTGGACAGAGGTGGGTCAGCCGTGTTGGTCCTTTTGGACCTATCAGCGGCCTTTGACATCGTGGATCATGACCTTCTGATCCATCGCCTCACCGGCACGGGGATACAGAGCACAGCCTTGGCCGGATACGCTCCTTCTCCAGAACCGGACCCAGAGGGTTGCGGTGGGGGAAGAGTTCTCGCGTCCCTACGGACTCCCTTGTGGGGTACCGCAGGGCGCAGTCCTCTCCCTCATGTTATTCAACATCTTTATGTGCCCTCTGGCCCAACTGGTACGGAGTTTTGGGCTGGGTTGCCACCAGTACGCTGATGACACCCAGCTCTATCTCCTCATGGACAGCCGCCCGGACTCCCCCCCGGAACCATTCGCCAGATGTTTGGAAGCAGTGACTGAATGGTTTGAGCAGAGTCGCCTGAAACTCAACCCCTCCAAGATGGAGGTCCTATGGCTGGGAGGCAGAGGGCAGGACCAGGCAGCGCGCTTACCCACCCTGGCAGGAGCGCAACTTACCATTGCGCCCCAGGCCAGGAATCTGGGGGTGACCATCAATACCTCCCTGACTATGGAGGCTCAGGTCAAGAGAGTAGCGGGTCAGGCATTTTTCTATCTTCGCCAGGCCCGACTACTAGCACCCTACCTGTCCCCTGACCACTTGGCTACAGTGATCCATGCGACAGTCACCTCCAGAATAGATTTCTGTAACTCACTCTATGCTGGCCTACCCTTGTCTCTGATCCGGAAACTCCAGCTAGTGTAAAACGCAGCTGCTCGGATCCTCACTGGTACACCTTGGAGGTCCCATATCCAGCCTGTGCTGAGGCAGCTGCATTGGTTGCCAATTGCTGCCCGGATCAGGTTCAAGGTTCTGGTTTTGACCTTTAAGGCTATATGCGGGTTGGGACCCACATATCTGAAGGACCACCTACCGCCCTATTTCCCCCGCAGGGCTTTATGCTCAGCAGGGGAGAATCTCCTGATCGTTCCTGGCCCTAGAGAAGTGCGCCTGGCCTTTGCGGTCCTGGCCCCTACCTGGTGGAATGAGCTCCTGGATGAGCTGCGGGCCCTGCAGGACTTACCAGCTTTCCACAGGGCCTGCAAGATGGAGCTCTTCCGCCAGGTTTTTGGTTGAGGCCGGGGTCAGCGAATGAGGGCCAGCATTCCCTCCCCCCAAACCTAGTAAGTTAGATCTCCTCCCCACCCTCCCTGCTACTTTGATAGCAGGGGATAGGAATAATGAGAGCTTCTGCCATGTTGTGATTGTTTTTAAAGTCTTTTAATGGGTATTTTAATGGGGGTAGGACTATTGTGACCCGCCACGAGCCTACGGAGAGTGGCGGGAAATAAATCTAATTAATAATAATAATAATAATAATAATAATAATAATAATAATAATAATAATATTAAACTACTATGCAATATTTCCATTCACACCCATCTTTATTTTCAGTGTCATTCAAACCTCAGTAATAGAACTTCTTTGTAATGGAGATGAGGAGAAATAAGTTATATCCAAACTTCCACCCTTTTTAATACCATTCCTCTAGGCTAATAATTTTTAAAAGGTTATCCTTGGTATAGTTTCACATATCCCATTAGCCCAGGAAAACAATATCGAAAAATGCTAAACATAGATGTTTATTGGCATTGCCAAACGTTAAAGAGACAACCCATTTTTCCATTTAATAGTCAAACAAAGACGGTTCTTATCTCTTCAGCAGTATATATGACTTCAGTGGAAACATCAAAGCATCCCCCTTCAGTGTGGAGGGGATTGTCTCCACAACACGCATGTTTCTTTGTTCAGTCATAGCCACAAAGGAAAAATGCAGTGGAGTTGGAACTGTGTCAAACTTCCTTCCAAGTGATGACTTGTAGGTCAAATCCTGTAATATGACACTAAGAATGTTTCTATCATAATCATCATACCATAATCCTAAATAAAATGGAAACAGTCACTAGTGTTAGGAGAGATGATGTGGAACGGCAGAGTCATTACTTTTCATACTGAAACTAAAGCATCTCATGGTAATATGCAAACTTCTGAATGCTTTAAGTGGGATTTTCAGTGAATCCCAAAATCTCAAATGAATGTACTAGGAAAAAATTTATTTCATACTGTGTAGGAAACTCCAATAATCTGTAGTTTGTAACAAGCTTAAGATGCAGTACGAGATAAGTTCTTTAGATGTGTAATGCAATCCTAATTATAGCTAGTCGGAAGTAAGTCCCTTGTATTCAGTGGTGTGTATAGGATTCAGTCTTAGTTGGGTTCAAATACAAGTTTAGAAGGTTTTTGGAGCAAAACCTTAATATGCCCAGAAGGGATCCTGTAATTATTTTCTGCCAGCACAAAGCCACTTCCACTGGTGTAGAAGGACAATTTTCATTTACATATGTCTCCTTTCAGCTGCAGACTGCAACTTGACACCCAGCATCTGCAGTAATCAGAGAGCCAAGAAGGTTCCATTCCACAGAGTGCCACTTGTGGATCACTAGATCTAAGACATTAGCTTTATTATCTTATTACTATTTTGTTTTCCTTCCAGTATGGAACTCAAGGCAACATGCACAGAGTTCTCAGGCAGTCTCACATCCAGACACTGACCAGACACACCCCAGCTTAGCATTGGCAAGATTTCTCCATCGTCTTCAGAGTGGTAGGAAAGAATGAAGTAAGCACAAAGGGAAATGCAGGTCAGCAACTACCCAACTTGTGCCATGGGAGAAGGTTTGCCCCCCCCCCCTCCATAGAAGAATTCACTCGTTTCATGTCCTCTGCTGTCACCTTCTCCGGAAAGAAAATGTGTAAGTTGAATCAGTGTACTTGTACGGATCATGTTTAATGGGGTTTGAAAACAAACCAAAAGTGGAAGAGTCATGGATGACAGTATATCCTTTTCTGAAGTTCAGAATTCTTTGCTGCATCACTGCCAGGAGGTCTGAGCACCTATTGTCTTTTGATGGTTACTTAGTGGTGATATCTTAAATATCTTCATTCCTCTCTGCTTGGTGCCTCTTTTTGTCCATCTATTTAGTATGGCATTTGAGTCTTTTCCCATTTTCTGTGTATAAAGCAGACTTCTTTGCTGCCCTCTCTATGGGTGGTAATCCTATTTTATCAAGTTCACAATAATTTGGAAATCATGCTGGTAAATCCCTTTCTTCAAATCTTGACAGCTGAGAATAAGAAACCCCTTGCTACCAAGAAGTCTCTCTCTCTGGAAAAAAAAAATCTTTAACTCTGTTCCCACTCCCACCCAACTCAAATGGGACAATATTGACTATTGTTAATTGGAAAATTTCACTTTGAGGCAACTATATTCAATGACATCATATTACAGTGATTACTTCCCTTTCAAAATATCCAGACTGCAAACTGCTTAATAGTCTCAGAACCAGGAGAGCAAAAACAAACAAAATTGAAAAGGGAAAAACTGTAATGACATGAAAAATTATCTTGGCATTTGGATGGAGAAGGGAAAGAAAGGACTAACCACCTAGAAAGTCTACATTAAGCAAAAAGTCTGAACATACTTTTATCCAGATAAGATTGTAGTGCTGTAAAAAAGAATGTGAAAATATAGCTGTCACCAAACTGTGTGATGGGGAAATGAATGGAGGAACAGAAGCCAAGGTATATTGAAAAGGTTGGAACTGGATAACAAGAGTGCAATGCTTCAAACTGGGGGTATTTACTGTTGGGAGAGGCAAGATGGTGACCTGAGCAGACACTTGAAGTTAAGTTCCTCTTGCCTTGTTTTTGAAAACTTTTCTTTTTTCCTATGGTGGTGAATAACTGTTCAAACCCAGTTTACAGACTGCTTCAGACTGTCTCGTTGGCTACAAGAAGTGCTTCGAAGTGTTTGGAGTGAATTATTGCCTCTGCTGTTTATAATTGCTTTGAACTCCAAGATTCCTGACTCCTGACACATTGCTTGCAAAAAGCAGCAAACTGGAGTTTCTTCTAAAACAAGGCAAATTAGGAGCGATAACAGCTATACTCCTTAACAGTTTGTGATAAGTCAGCTGTGGGACTAACAAGTGAAAGAAGAGTGAATGAGTGAAACAACTAAAGAACTCCAGGTATGAAGGGAACTTTGAACCTCTTGAATTTAGTTTTTTATCTGAGTGCTCAGCTGTTGACTGAGAAGCATTGACACCGGCTGCACCACTGTGGAATGTACAGTACTCACAATGGTGCCATCAAAGAAGAGATTAAGGACTATACCAATTTACAAACTACCTTCCCCTAAGTAGTCTTCAAGCAAAGGTTGGATACACACTTTTCTTGGATGCTTTAGGATGCTTAGGGCTGATCCTGCATTGAGCAGGGGGTTGAACTAGATGGCTTGTATGGCCCCTTCCAACTCTATGATTCTATGATTCTATGATTCTAAGCAATTAAGACTGGATAGTTACTTCTCAAGAGTTAAACCTCCATTTCATGGCACTCCTGCTAAGAACAGATACAAGATGTCAAGACTTTTAAGTTACTCTCTTCAAGAAGAGCAACACCTGAATAACCTGGGAGGAAATAATTTTTTTTTTCAGGATAAGAGAATAGCTGGTTTTAGCCTTGTTAGCTTCTGAAACCCTGTTAATTACAGATGCTGAGAGCAATCCTTATCCATGGTTCCTCTATATATTTGTGAAACAGCCTGGGGGTGGGACGTGTCCAGCTGTCCAAGTTGGAATAGGGCCAAACAGGGTGCAGCCAGTAAAGCTTTGAAATTTTTTATCTACAAGCCAGCAAAGCTGGCTGCACCCTGATTGGCCCTGCCCTTACAGCTCCCGCCCTTTGTCCTTGGACTCTAGCCTCTTTGTTCCCAGATGCATTTCAGTGCCTGGAGCCAAGCAGCAGGTAAGGAGAGAGGGCCCTGGCTGCAGCCCAAAGCCACCTTAAGCTGCCTGGCCAAGGGCCAGGGTAGGGGGCCCTTTCAAGGCCCATTCTTAGGAACGGGCTTTGAAGCTAGTACTTATATAAAATGGAAGGATATTTTGGGAAAATTCATTCAGAGGATGATTCTGCACAGGCAGAAAAGGCCAAGATGGTGCTCATACGGAAGGGGGCCTAATCCCCCCTTCCACATGATGCAGCTGCCGAGCAGGCCTTCTCCCAAGCCTGCCATGGATTGGGCCCTCCCGTCCATGGATTTTATCACCAACTTGCCCCCCACTCATTTGCCCCGGGCTAATGGAATGTGGGAGAATCCATGTTCCCTTAGCCCAAGCCAATCACCCCAATAACTACTAAGAACCACTTAGAACATGACAAAATGCTGTGTGAATCATTTAAATTACATGGCTTTGAATTTTTTAATCTACAAGCCACTTGCAGTGTGACTAACAGAGGATGCCCAGAGGATAGCCTTGTAACCTGGGCTAGAAAGGATTTAAATTTAAACATAATTCAAACTTTAAAAAAAATGATAGTACAATAATTCTTAGTTAAAATATTAGGTGAAGTTTTTTTTTTCTTTTCAAAATTAATATTGTAGCGGAAAAGCCAGCATATTCATTTCAGTGAAATGTTGGTTCAGCCCCCCCCCCCACAGCCTAGTTCTGATGTGTCTTTTAAATTATTCCTTCCAATTACTGATGAATTGGTTTGTCCTTGGAACACATCTGCAAGATGAGCTCAAGAACTTCAGCCCATCTCTGGAACGGATGTGTGAAGATAAGAAGTTCTCCACACCATGGCCAGGCTGGAAGCCAGCCTGATAAAACTAGGAAGCTGATGAATCAGGAAAGTATAAGTGACATCAAAAAAGATAAATTATCAATCCCACATGAGGGCAAAATTTAGGTCAGTTACTGGCTAAATTATTGGGAATATTTCAAACCTTATTTTAAAAAACATGCTGCAACTGTAAGAAGGGTGGGAAAGATGGAATGGTATAAAGTGAATGTTACAAAGCTGCATAAAAACTCAACAAGGACTATTAAAAATGAAAACTTGCTGTTCAAACCATTGTCTCAGGTTATATTTATCAGAAATAAGTTTATAGAAGGCTATTGGGTGTGAAATAACAAAGGCACACAAGACTGCTGTGGCTAAAATTGGACCACTATGCCCAATCAAGAACACACAATTGTTTTAGAAAACCCCTAATGATTTAAATAGGCAACTGAGAAATCTTGAAAGTGAAAAGGAAATCTCTTCAGAAATCTAAGTGGACTATTTTCTATTTGAGAGTCAAGGTACTGAGGTCAATGATAAGATCTCTGAATTGAAACATAGCTTAGCCTCAGTTATATAAATATGGGAGGAAGTTGAATCTGATAAGATTCTTAGTCTAATTCATTGCCTAAAACCTGATAAGGCTGCAAGTACAGATGGTATCCTGCCTGAACTGTTCCTTTTAACTCTGAATTTATGGGCTTCACTTCTGGCTTTTTCTCCGCTGTGTTAGATCAAACAGGTAAAAACCTTACAGATTGGCAGCCATCAAGTGTGGTGCCCATCTACTTGCTTAGATTGTTTTCTGTGCAGGGCCAATTATATGTCATTCATTTTAAACTCAAATTGAAGTCTTATATGGATGACTGCAATATTTTGGAACATGAACAACTGGGTTTCAGGAAGGACTACTCTATAATGTATAATGAGGTTAATATTTCTCAAAGAAATATTTAAAGACAAATGGACTATATACTGCCATTTCTGACTTAAAACTGGAATATAAGTAGAGAAAAGTTGTGGGCCAAACTACAAAAGTATGCCGTTTCAAAACACATACAATATTTAATTCAATTATTGTATACCAGCACAACTCTACAAGTCATGTGGGAAGGGAAAGGTTAACAGATTGCAAACCTGTGGTAAAAGGAATGTGGCAGGGTTGCATTTGGGTTCAAACTGTTTTTGACCTCTACTTAAATGTTCTCAGTCTCTTCTTGTCAAAAGTGTATGTAATGGCTCCATCATTAAAGGTAAAGGTAAAGGTATCCCCTGTGCAAGCACTGAGTCATGTCTGACCTTTGGGGTGATGCCTTCTAGTGTTTTCTTGGCAGACTCAATACAGGATGGTTTGCCATTCCCTTCCCCAGTCATTACCGTTTTACCCCCCAGCAAGCTGGGCATTCATTTTACCGACCTCGGAAGGATGGAAGGCTGAGTCAACCTTGAGCCGGCTGCTGGGATCAAACTCCCAGCCTTGTGGTCAGAGCTTCAGACAGCATGTCGGCTGCTTACCACCCTGTGCCACAAGAGGCTCATGGCTCCAAGAGGCTCATGGCTCCACCATTAGGGGACATTAAATTAATGTGATGCTTTATGCTAGTCTTACTATTATCATTGATTTTGTAGAGTTTAATAAACCAAAACAATCAATTTATTAATTACTACTAGTAACACCCATTGCGTGCTCTAATACAACGGGCGCTAACTCATGGTTTGGTGTGGGTTTTGTGCCTCCCTTGGAAGCTGGCAACCGTAAGAGGAGGTCTCTCTGTGCACAACAGTCCTGACCCAAGGCAGGTTCAAAGACACCTAGGAAGTGTAGAACATGAACCTACATCCATTTGGCAACCTTATCTCCTTTCTGCAATGTTTTCTTGACCTGAAATAATCTGGGGGCACTATGTGGCTGGTTGGATGGTTGCAGAGGCACCTTTCGAGGCTCCACTTTCAAACTTCAAGGAATATTTCTAACCCAGCAGTAGCCAACCTTCAGGTTGGGCCTGGCGATCTCCTGAAAATACTGCTCATCTCCAGACTTTAAAGATCAGCTTTCCAGGCAGAAATAGCTGCTCTGGAGGGTGGACTCTCAGACATTGTATACTTTTGAAGCCCCACTTCCAAACCTTGCTTTCACTGGGCTTAGCTAGCACAATTGCAGAAGGGAGGTTTTACCGTTAAGCACTTCTGTGGAGGGACTTCAGCTGAAGAAGCCTTGCTTATTCATTGCTTTTGATGGTTTAAGGGGGGGGAAATGGCGATTGGGTCTCCGGAAGCTCGGGGGCGAGAGCTAGGGAGGGACATTCTTTCTACCACTATTTTGAGAATGCACATGTCTTTTGCTGATGTGTTGTGGCTTGTGCTCAGAAGTGTAGCGTTTTTTTCAAGGGGAATTCATTTTTCTGGATTTCCCCCTAAGCACTATAAGATTCCGATTGTTGCTGGAATTTGGCGGGAGTTTTGTGGTTTGTTTATGACATCATACGGAACGTTAAATTAATAGTGTTTAAAAAAGGTAAGACTTCGGCTACACTTAAGTTGAGCGGAATGGACCCCAGTTTAATTTGCACAACATCCCTACCTGGTAGGCCTCAAAGGTTCAAAGAGTGGAGACGAGACACGTATGGCTTGTCTCCAGCAGCGAGGCCAGCCACAGCAGTATTTTGATAAGGGGCTTTTCTGTGGTCTCCCTGTCAGCCAGCCATTAGATAGAAGGGGAAAGCTTTCCCCTCTCAAAAGGAATGCACACGCATGCCAACAGACTTCCCTGCATTGCTCTCAGAAATGTGTCCTTTGCCTCAGTCAGGGGCTGTTAGAGGCTTCCCTCACAGCAGGCCTGAAGGGAAAAGTGTGTGTGCAGAATCCTGAGCAAGAGCAGTAATTGGGCTGGGAGGGGGGAGTTTCCAACAATAGGTGGCTTTGGAACCCTCAGCATTTTTTCAGTCTTTTCCAGCATTGCTTAAAGTATACAATTCCAAGATCTTGCCTGCAACCCTGTATTGGGAACCATCATGGCAGCATCTAATTGCTAAAGATCTTTAGGTGCTGCAAACTTGGTTCTTCCAAACCATCTTGGGAATTCACAATTGTGTCTGCAAGTCAGTAATTAGAAATTGGACTGTGCTCCTTACAATCAATCACATGGAAATATGACATTAAGATGTGGTTAAAAATATTCTTATTAGAAACCTGAGTCAACTAATACATCTAATGAGGCAAGACTTATTTTTATCATCAAGTGCTAATGCCTGTTTTGACAAATAGTGTGAACCAGGATTTTCCTCAGATGATAATTTATCTAATTACTATTCTTATCACCTATTCAAAATAACAACGGGAGCAAATTTATCACATGACTGGTCTAGGCTATATACTGATTCATACAGGAAGTCTTCTCCTTTGTATTAGAGCTAAATCCCTACAACTTCCTTTGCAGTTGCTAATGATTTGGTTAGCATAAAAGTTCCAAACACAGACATTTAATTCTTTTGGAAGATGTAATTCACTCCTTACAGCTAAATGCACACGACGGATTAAAGATATTCCCTGGATTGAAAGAAATTATTTTTGTACGGAGCAACTGAAACTATCTCACATGTGCTGTTACACTGTAATTTGTTATTAAAGCTAGGCGTGATATATTTGGACCCCTTAACTCTGAAGTTTAGTGCTCTATTAATTTGTATAAAGGGATGTTGGATCAGATCTGTAAGCAGGTACTGGTGAGACATAAAGGATTTATCCATAATTCAGCACACATACAACTATTTTCTCAAGATCCTGAGATTGACAAGACTCAATGAGATTGTCAGCAAGGTACTTATAATGCTGTCACATTTAGAACAAAAAAATGTTATTTGTCAAATGTCCTCCTTTGTGTTAATATCATAAATGTAAAAACAAAAAGTTAACTACACTAGAATACACAATCATCCTTGTTTCTTGTTAAAATTATCATTTATTTTAAATGGCAGGAATTTCTGCTTAGAATAGCAATCCTCTCATGAGATGCTTTCAGTATAATAGCAGAAGTGAAGTTTGTGCTGTTAAATTATTATTTTTAATAATTTAACAACTAGGATTATTTTAATATTATTTTCCATTAGGACAGCTCAACGTACTATCATTATTTTGCTGAGAAATCTAAGTTATATCTGAATATGACAATATCCAGAATATATGCACTTCTGCTATCCTGCCCTGCCCCTGGAGATCTTTAATATATATTAATTGACTGTGATACATGAAAAATAGCCAGCTTTGGTATCCATCACCTTGCTTCCTCCTCTCAGGCTGCTCAAGTGGTCTCTGTCTTACCAGTTGCTCCATTTATCATTCTTTTTGAACAAGAGACACTCCTTCTTGGCATTCTAGAGTTTTAGTTAGCAGTTGCTACTTGCATCCTTACTTCTTTGTGGTCTATATGACCTCTGTTTTGATATTCCCATTCTTTTCCCAGGAATACTCTGCTAGGGTTTGAGGTACACATGTGTGTGTGAGTGTTTGGGGAAAGGGGGTATCTGTACTGGAATAAAATTCATGTGAAATCATCAGGTTTGTTTGGACTGTGAGAAACACTAAGAGTTTATTCGCCTTAGCATGAAAGCAGGTAAATGCTAACAGCCCTGAAATGTCAGGTGTGGTAATTTAGGACACTTTTGTCTATAATTCCTGTGGAACTGGGGAGGAGGCATATTTCATGAATCCAGAGCAAAGATCGGATTCATATATTTTCCTGGTTCAACATGGAAATCTTTAGGAACAGAGGTGAAATTTTCAGAAGTCTCCTAATCAAATAGTTTGCAATCCTGAAATATTCTTAGTAAGGGCGATCGGGACTTACCCCGGGCGCATTTGCCGCCGCGGGGAAGCCCTCGCCAGGAAGAGGCTGCATGGGACTTCAAGTCCCATGATTCTGTGGGGGCTCTGTTGCGGGGAAGACCTGGGAGGGAGGGAGTTCAGGCCTCTCCTCCCAGGCTCCTCAGCTTTGCCCTTTTAGGGAGAGGGAAAAGAGGCGCGAGTCTCTTTCCCTCTTCCCTGCCGCCGAGGTTGCCCACCCTCCCTCCCTGTTACTATGATTGTTAAAATATGATGGTTTTGGAAAGTTTGTAATTGCAAAGTTTTGAAAATAAGAACTTGAATAAGAATGTATTAATGATTTGTTTGGATTAATTGTCACAACTTGCGGAATTTGGGCATGGGGGAGGAACCATATGGGAGCAGACCCAGCCTGCGTGCGGGCCTGCTATAGAAAGGGGGCCTCCATAAGAGGCTGTGTGTATGCGGTGCCGGGCGGCCATCCCTCATGGAGGAGGAGCCTTGCCAGCAAAACCCGCATTTCCGGGTGACTAGGGAACTCGGCAGAGGTTCACGCCTCAACGAGTTCTCAAAATGGGGGTCACCTCCCTGGACACCCAACAGGCCATTGGGGGCTCGGGGAGCCCGGCAGGATGCCGGAGGGCCCCGGGTATGCCTGTTGGAGTAATGCTTGGCTTCCTTGTGGCTGGTGGGCCACGAGACGGCTGGTTCCTTCACCCCATGCTCTCCAACGCTTGGTTATGGTTATAATAAAGTTGTGGCCTATTTAAATGCCAACAGTTGTCTGGGTGTCTTTATGGCAACAGGTATTCACCTGCAAGGCAAGTTATTTTTGGCTCTCTGGATGTGGTTGGTGATACTAGCTGAATCAGCTTCAGATGAAGAACACATCATGCATCTATGGGCTCACCTCTTCCTTTGTGCCCCCAAAAGATCATTAAGGTCAAGTGATCAAAATCTGGCATCAAAGGAGTAAAACTGGCCTCAAAAAGAGCCAGAGTTTTTTGGCTTTGGACACAGCCTGGTGGAATGCTCTCCTTAGTGAGATCAGGGCCCTCCAAGTCCTTACACAGTTCCGGAGGGCCTACAAATCAGAGCTGTTCTGCCAGGCCTGTGGCTGATGCCAGGAATAATATCATGAAAATGCTGGCCTCCAGGCTTAAGAACCATCTAATCTTCACTGATTAAACACCACTCAACCTTCGGAAGATCTGAAATTATAAAATAAGAAGTTTTAATATGTTTTAAAATAAATATAATATTTAAAATACAATATACAATCTGAAGATAAAATAGAGTATAAAATTTATAATATATAAATATAATATAAATATATAGTATATAAAATATAAATATTTTAAAATAAATATAATAATGGTAAAATGTAATTTAATTGTTTTAACTGTTATAAATGTATTATATTTTTATTATTTAATTCTGTAACCCACCCTGAGTAAACTGAGAGTGGTGGGATATAAAAAGAAATTGATGATGATGATATCTAAGGATTTTATTCTCTTAAACATGTTTATGATCTTCATCTGGCCCAAGGTTCATTGTATCTACATTATTTTAGACTGCTTAATGTTTTTTTAATGCCATTATAACCCTACAAGGCAGCCTGTTTTAATGGTGTCAGTGTTAAGGTTTTGTTCATAATGGCTTGTTTAAAATGGTTTCATTTTATTATTTTAATTTTAAGCTGCCTCAAGCAGAGAACTGGAGAGGTGATATAGTCTTTTTCCTTACAAATAAGTGATATAGGTTAGGAAACCTGAAAAATACGTACAACTAGGTTATAAACAGTCTGCCCCTTTCTCTTCTTCTTAAGCAATGCTGCTTACTTTGAGATGCACACAATCAACAATCAAGCTTACTATGATTGTACCATTCATTTACATGAGAGTTGAGTTCCTTATTGTACTATGTGTTTGCTTGAAAAGTAGCTTTTTCTACATGTTCTCCTATACATTACTTTATATACTACAGGAGCATGAGCAATTGAAGACAACAGATTAAAAGTATTGAGAATACTGATTGAAAATAACACAGCCAATATAATGTCCCTGTACAGATCTGTAGTGCAATCTCATTTGAAATTCTTTGTGTAGTTCTGGTTGCTGTATCTCAAAAATTGTTAGACACATAGAGAGAAAAAGCCTGCTGAGGGAAAATCAGCATGGCTTCTGCAGAAGGAAGTCTTGCCTCACCAGACTTTTGGAGTCTTTTGAGAAAGTGAACAAACATGTAGACAATAGTGACTTGGTAGAAGTTATATACCTGGATTTCCAAAAGGCTTTTGACAAAATACCTCACCAAAGACTCCTCTGTAAACTTATCAGTCATGGGATAAGACAATGGGTTATTTTATTGATTAAAAACTGGATTAACAACAGGTTAAATGTCAGAGAGTAAAGAACAGGAATCAATGGGCAGTTCTCACAATGGAGGGAAGTAAGCATTGGAGTCCACAAGCATCAATATTGGGACTAGGGTTCAATGTCCAAAGCGGCTGTTCGTGCCCGAAGCAGCCAGCGCCACGGTGCGGTTGGGAGGGGAGGTGCAGGCGCCGGTGTGCTGACAGGTGCACACACGCAGGCACAGAGCTCTGCACCTGTATGTGTGCAACCTCCGGCATGCCAACTCCTGTGCCTCCCCCTCCCCACGCCGCAGCACTGGCTGCTTCGGGTACAAATGGCCGCTTTGGACACCAAAGCACCCAACCCTAATTGGGAACGATACTGCTCATTCATCAGTGATCTGGATGAGTAGTGAAGTGGGGATGAGTAGTGAAGTGGCCAAGTTTGTAGATAACACAAAAGTATTCAGGATGATGAAAATCAAGGATGAACATGAAAAGGACCTCCACAAACTGGATGAGTGACAATATGACAGATGAACTTCAATGCTGGTAAGCATATGCAAAAAATCCCAACTTCAAATATAGGCTAATGGGGTCTGAATTTGCTGAGACTGAAAGGGAAAATGATCTTGGACCAATTCCATATGGAGGTGCAAAACTCATACTGCCTCCTGATGCAGATGTGCAGTTGAAAGCTACACATTTGCAAGCTTCCTCACAGGAGACCCCTCCCATGTTTTCCCTCTGCCTCATCATAGCTTCTTGCTTCCTGACGAGGCGGCAAAGGAAAACAAGTCAAACTTCTCTCCTCCCCTTCCCCCCACTCCTCAGCTTCTCAATCACAGCAAGCTACCAATCAAAGCACAGTGGTTGTCCCAGGGACTCAAATTTCTGGTCCCTCCAAGCCCAGAAATTAATTTTTTTAAGTACACTTCCACATTGCTATGCAGTAATGCCACAACGTAAATACATTTTATCTTAAAAAATCAACACTTCTGCATTGCTATGGAGAAATGCCACAATGATAAAGCATCCCCCCCTTTTGGAGGGAATTTATGGTGTTTTGGATTCTATTTATGTTTGGGTAGAGTTGTGAGAGGCTGGACATGGTGGCTGGACTCCAAAAAGTGACTATGTGTAAACAGTAGGTTTAAAAACAAAGAACATGGATGCCTAGCTGACTGGGAAAGGCCTGCTTCGTCATGTGTTCCCCCTTTCCCATTCACTCAACTCCACCAGAAAACACAAACAGGACTGTGTTTTGCCTGCCTGATCCGAAAAAGACCATGGACATTTTATGGAAAATTTTATTTTAATTTCTGCAAGACAGCAATGCAGACCACACCATTAAAAAAAAAAATCTCAGATCAGGAAATGTAGAGGGGAGGTGTGAGGGTGGGCAAAATGCTACCAAGGCTATAGCAATTTTTCCTCTCCACACAGGCTTGTCCCTAGTTGCTCCCTGATGTGAAATGAGATAACAAGTAGTAAATCCAGTTTTGGTGATTTCCCTCATCTCAAGGCAAATATGGCCAAAACTCCAGCCAGCCCCTGGACAGCCTCAAGATGCAGATGACTTCATGTGGAGGAAACTCTAAAACTCGCCAGCAACCAGAGGCTGTCCAGGGGCAGATTCCTCGTGCGGAATTGTGATCGTGGTTGTCAAGGAAAGCTCAATGAAAGTGTCAACCCAGTGTGTGGCAGCAGTGGAAAAGGCAAACTCTGTGTTAGGGATTATTAAGAAAGGGACTGAGAATGAAATGTCCATTATTGTAATGCTCTTGTATGATCTAGCTTCATTTAGAATACTGTGTACATTTTTGGTCCCTGTATCTGAAAAACAACATTGCAGTGCTGGAAAAAGTACAGAAGAGGGCAACCAAGATATTTAGAGGGGTTGGAATACCTTCCCTATGAGGAAAAGCTGAAGAGGCTGGTTTAGGAAACTAAGGGAAGACATGATAGAAGTTTATAAAATCATGCAAGAGGTGGAGAGGATTAACCAAGACAACTTTTTCTCCCTTTCCCAAAATACTAGAACTCAAGGGCATCCAATTAAGCTGATGGGCAGTAGGTTCAGAATGACAAAAAGGAAATACTGTTTCACTCAGAGAGCGATTAACATTTGGAACTTGCTGCCAGAGGATCTAGTGACAGCTACAAGAACAGCTTTAAAACAGAAATAGATTCAGGGAAGTTAAGTCCTCAGTGGCTGTGGGGAACCTTCACACTCAGAGGCACTAATCCTCTGAATCCCAGAGCCAGGAGACAATATCAGAGGAAGACCTTGGCCTCTATCCCTGTTGTTGGCCATTCAGAGGAACTGGTGAGACAGTCACTGTGTGAGACAGCGACTGATGTTATATGTTATATTCTTATGCTTTATTGGCACCATACACATTATCCCTCTACACATTGATTAAACACATAGAAAGGGAGTGTAGGCATCAATGCAATATCACATGTGTCCACTTCACTGGAGCTTGACACCTATGCATGGAGGAAGTATCTATGCCCATGCGCTCTCCCATGATAAGCAAGATTCAGAATGCAGCATCTCCTGTCATGGGGAGGCAGCACAGTCACTTCCTCCATGCAGGTGACCCAACAGTCAATTGTTGGCAAGGAGGATCATGTCCCTCCCACAGCTTCAGTCAACATGTGGAGAGGTCATGCATAGAAGACTAATTTGGCAAATAACTGGTCTTGTTTATTCCAGTTATATAACAAACTACAAGCTGAATCAATGGCTACTGAATTATCTCCATTAGGAATATCAACATTGTTAATGCAATTCAACATCATCTATAAATCTGTTGTACAAAGATAGTGCACAACACCTTAAAACCCTAAAACCAAACCAAAATCCACGAATACTGAATCTACTAGTAAACCATCATTATCATTATTTCAGCAGTAAGATTATCTAGGATAAGAACAAAGAATATTCATCAATGAGACTTTCAGGATACCAGGTGCTTGTTTATTAAAGATTTTTTACATTTATGATAGCTAACTCAATGAATAGGGGGTGATGTTCAAGAACATGGCACACCTGCAAATCCCAGCATCATCTCTTGGGGAGATGTGCACATCATTTGAGATAATTAAACCTTCCAAAACTTGGATTTTCTGATAGAGCATGCAGTTGTTTGCAGGTGATTTAGCTATTAGGTAGTTATATGTTCCAACAAAAAAGAACTAGGCATCAAAACAAATCTTCACAAACCTTTAGTTAATTTTCAGTCCCTTCAACCACAGATTGGTGAGCCTATGGATAAAACAAAAATAGAGATCAATAAAAAAATAAATACTGAAATCATTTAAAAACATATGCAAAAACCATGTAACAGCATCTAGTGAGCCCGCATTATTAGTTTCAGAATAATGTCAGCTGGTTCAGGAGTCTCTCAAATGAGGCCACTTGCTTAAACAAATGTGCTTCATTTGAATTCTGAACTATAGTTTAATGTTCTAAACATGATGGAGAAAAATGCTTGGCAAAGACTCACCACAGCCACTGGTTGATGCTGCAGAGGGCAGGCTGGAGGCAGACACACCAGCCCTAGCAGCCCACGGCACCATATGCTGCACATATGCGGGACCTGCAGTGTCTATAAAGACATCATGAGCACAAGTCCTGGCCTCTTCACCCAGCACACTGCAAAATGGCTTCCCTCCCACCCACTTTATGTTGATGTGAAAATAGCCTCGTAGCACTGTTTGTCGTGGATGTTTCACGGTTAATATTTCATTACAGCTGCAGGTTTACTTGGGATGGAGCCTGTTGGGAGGGAGTCTGGTGTGCAATCAGACTCCCTGGGGTTTGGGCCTAAGAGGTGGCATGTAAACAAGCGTGGCTGAAATGGCCAGGAGGCCAGGGGCTTGTTTTGCCAGGTGGCCTGGTGGCAGTCAACTGAGGTTTGCACCCCTTTGGCTCCCCCACAGAAGTCGCTTCCCTTAGCAGTGTACTTCAGCAGGCATGGGGAGATCCCCATGCTCTCACAGCAGGGAATTATGCGGTTCCCCAGGATGTCTCTGGACTCTGTGGGGTGTTGGTGTAGTCTGCTGACTGCTAGGTCAGGCTCCCTCTCCCATGCTGTGCCAACCCTTCCATGGAGAGGTAAAAGTTGTTGCCTTGTTTATTCCCAACATGGATGTGTCACATCTTATTCCAGCCCAAAATACCAGTTAACCTTTGTTTATTTGTAACCCTTTGTACAGGTGCACAATGCTCACTCTTCAAGGAAGATGGTAGCTACTTGCCTCTTAACCTAAGTAAATCATATTTGCATGGAGAAATGGCCTTGAGAATAAAATATTTTAGTTTATTTGTTGCTTGGGTATCAGGAATACAGAAAGAGAGAGATCAAAATTATTTTAACTTCCTTGGCTTCATCAAAAATGCCTAAGAATTACAATTTATTATGTGAGTACAAGTTTCTGATAAAGCTTACCCGTTCAACACACACACACTAAGAGACCATCAGGTCTTGAGTACGATAAAGCTATTCCAGCTAAGAATAAATGTAAGAAAGGAAAATTCAGATGGGTAGCCATGCTCATCTGAAACAGTAGAAAAGTTTGAGTCCAATAGCACCTTTAAGATCAAAAGACGTTTTTTTCAAAGTGTAAGCTTTTGTGTGCATGGCACACTTCCTCGTATGCAAAGAAATGGGAATTACAATTCCATATATATAGGCCATAAATCAGTACACAGCATAATGGTTTAACAGATTCAAAGGTCTTTCAGGAATAACAAGTTAAGTTTATAAGGTAATCATTTGTTTGGACTCAACTCTGGAAGAAAATATCACAAAAGAAAGAAATATGTCAAGATTGAAGACTAATGGATACATCTCCAATTGTAGAATGCCCCAAAGTGATTAAACAAAATTGGAGTCCAGTAGCACCTTTAGAACCAACAAAAAATTATTCAAGGCATGAGCTTTCGCGTGCATACACTCTTCCTCAGATGCACTCAAAAGCTCACACCTTGAATAATTTTTTGTTGGTCTTAAAGATGCTACAAGTTTTACTGTGCTACTTCAATCTAACACGGCTACTCACTTCAATAAAAAAAAATTAACTGAGATCTTGTCACTAGGCTTCATCCATCTCCCCCAGGCATGGAGGTATCCCCCAAAGTGACCAGCTGTGTAGAGTTATGTCCCCTGTCCTCAGGCCAGAGAATTAAATTCCAATCTTCCATTGTAAATTATATTGCATTCTATTATTCATAACATTACAATCTATTATTCAATTTTATTATCCCAAATAAGAAATAAAATAATATGAAGATGATGTATGATTCTCAGGCCCATTATGCACGGCCGCCGAAACGGCGATTTCGGGTCACGTGGAAAACGCGGAGGGGGAAGACGCGACGCATACCGGTTATACACGGGGCGGGGCGCAACGGCGGCAAAACCCAGAGTAACCGATTATGCACGCGCCGATCTGGGCGCCGCTTCTGGTTGCGCCCCGCTCACCCGGAAGCTGCGCTTTCTTCCGCGTTTCACTGACGCGGCTTTTTCGGCGGCATGCACCGAAGCTGCAGCCGGTTGCAGCCGGCTCCGTGCGTTATCTGTGATTTTAGTCGCCGCCATTCCACCCCGAATGTGCGCTAAAACCCCCGTGCATAATGGGTCTCACAGGGGATGGTTAGGAATGCAGATATAAGGGCTGAATGGAGTAAGATATGTAGTAAGATAAGAAACCAATATCCCTGTTGAGTCCTGTGGATTCCATTATTTTGAGTGTTGTAATAACTTTCAGCAATTTCCCTTTTCAGTCTCTTCTTGAAGTTCCTTTGTAATAAAACAGCTACTTCAAGGTCACTCATTGAATGTCTGTCTGTCTCACTGTCTGTCTATAAATGTATTCTTGTAATTCCCATTTCATTCTGTTCAAGGAAGTATGCTGTATACACAAAACCTACAGCTTGAATAAAATGTTGTTCTTAAAAGTTGCACTGAACTCAAACTTTGTAAGAAAGGAATAATTCCTGCCAGAAAAGGCAGGTTATACTATGGGGCTTTCCGCACCGGGATCTTTGTAGCAAATTGGTTGCTGAATGAAAAATCGCCATTTAAAATACTGGAATTCGTCGTTATGCATACCTCCCTTTGTAGTGGAATCCAGTTGCGTTTTGTAGCGTTTCCCACAGGCTTCTGGTCTCGGCAAAAATCGCTAGAAAGGAAGCGCTCTTGCCAAGCTCGTCCCGCCCCTGGCCGTCAAGCAGCCAATGGGCAGCCGTTAGCATGCTCCCAAACAGCCCCTTTCCCTTTAAGAAAGGTTTTTTTAAAAAAAAACACCCATTGCAACGAATCTGTGTTGATTCGTTGCAACGGAGAGACCCATCCAGCTGCCCGGTGTGTTTGAGCTGTCGTTTGATCGTTGCCACGCTCCCTCCGAGTGAAAAAAAAATCCCCCCCCCTCTCACGGGCCTGATTTTCGTGTAAAAAATAAAGGGAAAATACATCAGCAAACGGGCTTCTCTGTTGTTTGTGTCCAAAGTGTTGTTTGTGCTTAGTGACTCTGGGGAGGGACTGAAGCCGGGGAAGCCTCTAAACAGAAAGAGGCTCGGTGGTGCGTTTATCCCCGCTCGCTCGGAGAAAAAAAAATGGCGATCGCTTCGCCGGAAGATCAGAGGAGAGAGCCAGGGGGAGGGACTTTGTAGAAACCGCAACAATGTTAACGCACAGGTCTTTTTCGCTAGTGTTGCAGATTGGTTGCAGGAGTGTATCGCTTTCCGGAGGGTGAATCCACTTTTGGGGATTTCCCTGAAAGCGCTACAAGGAAGCGCTTTTTGCGGATCGGTTTCAGGTGTGTGGCAGATTGTCAACGACGTTGTGCATAACGGCAAATCAATAGCGTTTTCAATTGGCAACCATTGTGCGATTTTGAAGGCGTGCGAAAAGCCCCTATATCTTTAAAAATGTCTTGTCACAAGCTGCCTGAACTCTCATGGCCTGAACAGGGAATTTAGCTGGAAAAAAAGGTATTTTCTGGATTAGGATCCATTAAAATTTTATTAACTAAAATATGTAGGGGAGGCTTGTTTCATTGGCACGTAAGTGGCTTGATCCATTTCCCTCTAGCCTCCTTATACCATGGGCATTCAAATAAAACATGCTTCACAGTTTCTATGATCCCTAAGCCACAACTGCAATATCTATATGAAAATGGTATTCCTAATATATGGCCTTTGGAGATTGCAGATCGTAATGCATTTAATTTTGTGAGCACAATTGCTCACCTGTATCTTCAAAGGGTAAGGCTAAGCAAGTACATGGGGATTGTAAATAGTGGTGGAATTCCCATAAGGGAAGAAGAGCAAACACACCTCACCTGACAGATGCTCTTATTGATATCGGTCTTCATAATCTTGATAAACTTAAGGACTAGAGGGCTACCGTAATAAATCATAGAATCACAGAGTTGGAATGGGCCATACAGGCCATCTAATCCAACTGCCTGCTCAGTGTAGGATCAACCTAATGCAAAAAACTACTTTCTCTGTGCAGCAGATGATATTCGCATTTTCTGTTACAGCCTGATTCCATGGAATGGCAAAATTGTCTTGTTTCATAAAGTATAACGAACTATTATTCTTAGAAAACATTATTTTGAGCTCCAGATTTAATGTCAGGATCCAACCCCTTGATTCAATGGAATGCTAGCCAAGTTCTAGTCTAAGTGCCGAACCAGCCACATATTTCAGGACCCCACACATCCAACACAAGCGTTTCATTAGTGGCCAATCCACAGTCTCATTTATGTTGTGGACGAAGATATGGTGGCTGAGAGAATACTTTTGTGTTGAAAGTTGTAAGTAAGCACTGCTGGAAGCTTTCCTGTAGAAAAAGCATATTATTGCTGTACTAAAGCAGGTTGCTGATGCCATCACAGCCTTACTTTGTGGTTTCCAAGTTAAATGTGCATCCACAATTACCCCCAGATGTTTAAAAGAATTAATCCACTCTAGTACATTTCGCATCTAAAAGCCATTAATATCTTAGATCTCTGCTCGCTAACGTAAAAAACACCTTCAGCTTTACGAAATTAATTGTCCGGCCTTGTTCCCAAGAGTAGTTGGGGAAGGACTGTATTAATCTTTGTAGACTGATAGAAGATTGTAAAAGTAACATATCATTAGCATATAATAGTGGATATTTCTAGGGCCCCAAATTTTGGCAAGTGAAATTTGTCTCATTTAAGAGCATGTGCTAAAACCACTTAAAACAACACGAGACCTGGACACTGATCCGTGCAACAGTCACCCTCTGATTAGACTACTGCAATTCACTCTATGCAGGGCTGCTGTTAAATCTTATCCAGAAACTTCAACCGAACCAAAATGCCGTGGCTCAGCTCCTTACGAGAACTGAGTGGAGAGTGCACAATCAAGCAGTGCTCTCCCAGTTTCATTGATTCCAGACTGAGGACTGAATCAGGTTTAAAGTGTTGGTATCAACCTTCAAGTCACTAAATGGTCTGGGACCCTCATACCTGTGGAACTGCCTCCTCCCCAATGCCCCTCAGAGGAGCTTGTGCTCAAGCACACAAAATCTGCTCAAAATATGTGAAGCTGGCATCAACCAGAGCCAAGAGCTTTCTCAGCCATGGTGCCGGCCTAGTGGAACACTCTTCAGAGCAAGATCAGGGCCCTGCAGCACCGAAAACACTTTTGCAGGGCCTGTATGACAGAGCTGTTCCACCAGACATATGGTTGAGGCCTATAGAAACATCAGCACAAACTGGCCTCCCTACGTGGACAATAACATCCAAACACCATATAGCAAACACCATCTTAGCCCTTTATTCCACCTTCCTTCCACCATAGGGTAGGTGGCGATTCATCAGGGGTTTATAACAGATGATTTTAATAATAATTGACTGTTATATTGGTCTAAATGACTGTAAATAAATGAACTTGAATGTTTCAATATTTTAATTGTTTAACTATTATTGTTGTAAGCCACCCTCATGGAAGGGCAGCATAGAGGTGGTGGTGGTGGTGGTGGTAGTGGTGGTAAAAAGTGGTGGAGCCATCAAAAATCCCCGCTTGATTTCAGACTTCACAGTAAATAAATTCTGTCATTTACCTCTCTGGACCACATCTAACCTGGCCTGTTAGGTTATCATAAAGTCTATCCTGCTTCTCACTGGACCATCCATAGTAAGAACCCTATCCTTTCAGCCCTTGTACACGAAGAAGTTGCTGCAGATGCGTTTGTATTCAGGCAGTGATTTGGCTAAAGCCTTGCCCATATCTGTGATAAAAATATGGCAAATATTAGCCATCAAATAATATGCAAAAATGGAGGACCATCTAAAGAACTAAACGTTGTGCTTTCTAGCAGCTCTGTTTGCAAACATTGTTAAAAACTTTGTATCTATTCACAACATTAAGGGAAGTAAACATTAAACTTTGTAGTCCTGTTCATAATCTAGTGAACACATGAACAATCTGTGTAGTGTACACATGATTATTCTGTGTACATGTGCTAAGTTATTTTCAAATTCAATGCATGTACAGCTGAACCATTCATTTATCTGGACACTGGTCCCTGATGTAATTTGTAAAGGGAACACTCACTGGCTCTTTCTTACAAGCAAATGCATATGTATACATGGAGGTTTTCTATGTATTAACTGTAACATGAACAGTGTTTAAATGTTCTGGTTTTTGTTGTTCTGCAATCCATTTAACAGAAGGTGATCTTTGTATATATTTAAGACTAAACCAACCAGACAGACCAAATGAGTCAAGAAAATAGTCAATCAAAACAAATCAAACCTGAAGGTATGCAGTTTAAATGTCAACGTCACCTTCTATTGCTTTTAGTTAAATCTGTCTAGGATTGGACAAGTCACATACTTTCAGCCTAGCCTACCTTGCTGTGTGAATAAAAAGGAGGATATGAGAATAATGTAAGCTGCTTTGGTCCCCACTGTGGAGCATGGTAGGGTATAAATGAAGTAATTAAATAATACATTTGGTGGGAGAAAAAAATCAGATAAAAGGCTGGTTGTTGAATGGCTGAGAAGGAGGCAAGTAAAGGAGAGAGGATATGGGGGTTGCCAGGAGACGAGAAAGACAAAATAGTGTGAATGGTGGAGTACAATGGAAAGTGAGATCCCCCTCCACAAGTTCTTGAAGTTTCCCTACCATACAAGTGAGCCTTGTTTTCCAAGGAAGAGTTTGCCAGAAAGGGAGACAAAAGTAGGTTGACTGATGGGAAGAAGATGGGGCTGTCAACTCCAGGTTAGAAAAGTCCTAGATTTTAGGGAGTGGAGCCTAGGGAGCAGGGAATTTGAGGATTTGAGGAACCTCAGGAGGGTATAATACCATAGACTCTACCTTCCAAAGCAGCCATTTCCTTTTGGAGATCTAAGATTGCCAGGTGGGGGCTAGAGATCACTCAGAATTACAACTGTTCTCCAGATGATAGAAATTAGTTTTCCTGGAGAAAGTGGATGTTTTGATTGGTGAATTCTATGGCATTAGACACTGCTTAGGTTGGTCAGGAGGGAGCCTCCATGTTCTGGTAAAATATGTATCCCTGTTGTAAACTTGGAGGCCTCGAGCGGAGGATGGCATCAGCAAGGATGAGGACTTAGAGCAGGTAGACCCAGTTGGGGAGGTGTGGCCATGCTGTGACAAGGCAGCCAGTAGATGAAGTTAGTCAGCAACCAGCTCAGCATAGAATTGGGTTGGCATGGTTGCCATGGAGGAGAACCTGGTGGGTGGGAAGAAAGCCCAGTGGGGGAAGACAGAAATCTGCCAAGCTTCAATAACTTCATGGCCACCAGTCCACAAGATGGGATTCTAGTCACATTAAGAATGTGCATCAAATAAATCAAATTACACACCCAGTGAAGACAGGAGCCATATCAGAAGAGCTTGGCGCACCTATAGTCAAGAGAGTGCTTCAAAAGACTTCAGCATAAATTCACAATTTAATGAGATTCTCTTGTATCTCGCTAAACCCCTCAAGCTCCACCTTCTGGGCCAACTGTATCATTGCAACAACATGAGTCAATGCTGATAGTTTCAGCTGTTAACAATGTTATCAGTTTTCTTAAAATGCTGTATCACAGAATAAAATCTGTAGGAGAGATGGCAAATTATTTCCTAGAAAATCAGGATTCTTTTTAAAGTCTTGCAATCCCTTTGATGTATTGTTTTGAAAGAAAACAACTACAGACTGTTGAGGTATCCTGTGACTCAGTGAAGCAGCACCAAAATGCTTGAAAACATTCTACCTTAACACAGTAGAAGGTAAATTATGCTTAATCCAATGCTAATATGAGAAATGTTTGCCACACTGGACAATTCAAATCCTTCAGAGCAAACACGTTTCACAGACATTATTTATACCCATTGTACCTGCTGACTCTTTCTCCGGGGGATCAAGAGGCATTTTAATGTTTGTAGTTGTGGTCTTAGTGGATTTTTTAGCAGTGTGATTATGGCAGCTTTACAGCAGCTTTGCAGCATTGTAAATCAGCATGCATACTGCTTTCAGGAGCCTCCAGTAATGGGTTTCATCTAAAACTCACTGCAGAGCCCAGTCCCCAAATGCCAGCCAGAATAAGACAAGTTATTCTTATTTGAAGGCACTAATATTGTCTTGGATCATTTATAGTTTTATAAATGACTAATTCCTTGTTAAACACAGAGGTGGTTTAGATCATAGTTGCTATTCCTGCAGCCAACTGGTTAAATTCCCTCCCAACCGGCTTGTAAATGGACATTTCTCAGACAGATTAAACCTTCCTTAGACTGAGGAAGTCTTCTATCATAGCTCCTCTGCTGGATGAAGGGAGTCAGTGAATACAATCCAGCATTCATAACTAATGAACCAGGGTAGGTTGAGAGAAAGTGAGTTGTTCTCAGCTAACCATGAATGGAATTCAAGGGTCTGGGCTTTCCATGTCCAGGTTCAGCTTTCAGACTATTGTGGCATCACAGAAAATAGAACAAACCTATGTATTTAAGTTTGCTTTAAGAAGCTGAAACATATAAAAAATTAATTAACTCACACCAAATCAATGAAAACAAGAGCCATCACAAAACCAGGCTGAGAAAGCCTGATATCTCTATATACCTTGACCATTCCTGGGACACATAGATGTGGAAAAGAGGAAAAACAGATGTTTAAATAAGACAGGTCTGGATAAAATAAGACTCCAATTAACAACTGATGGAACACAATTATACAATATAATCAGAATTAATTTTAGCAACAATTTTCCTGGCAATAATTTAGAAGGGATACATGGTTTTTGTTCCTATCTCCATCCCCACCCCCATATCTCATGAAAGCAACTCATGGAGATCTATGTATTTTATCCTGGTCTTGAATCAGAGATAGACTTTAATAGTCATTTAAAATACCAGAGTGGGAGGAAAAATAAGAAAGAAGAACCAAAGTTGTGTAAGAACAATCTTGTTACACTAAGACCAACCATCTATCTAGCTTGGCACTCAATGTGTTTAGGGCATCCAACCAAATTTTCTGGGGAGGTTCTCCAGCAGGACTCAGCTGAACACTTTTTTTTTGTCAATAATGCTAAATTTCTATTGGCTTTTGAATGCAGTCATAGCATGCTCTAAGCTTGTACTTTTGTCTGACTGAAAAATAACGTTGAAAGTTTCCAGAGAATAGCATTGCCTCTAGGTACTTTGCTGGGAAAAATGACAAGGGCACTATCATGCTGAGCGAAGCCCCCTGAGACAGATTTCAAGAATAATGTTGTCTGTCAGTGCCTTTATATCTTTTTCCCCTGTGTCACTGGTGCTTTGAAAATGACTCTCTGTATCCCAGGACAAGGAGTGCACTGCTGGAAATTATATTTGATTTCCTTTTATTTGTTTGTTAAAAGCAAAGGATTTTTGCCTTTTTTGATTTACTCAGACTAATTCCTAGTGGCAAATTGAGTATTGAAACAAAAGCCAGATCCCGTAAAGCATTCAGATTTAGGTACTTGCATATGTAAGACCAGGACTTCAGCATGATCAGTCTGATACTTTCAGAAAGCTGAAATCATACAAAGTCACCAAAGAGTAACACTGCAGAATAAATTACAAGATGATCTCCTGTATTATCCCAGCAATGTTGCTTTTCAGGCATGGATTTTAAAATCTTCTATACATCTTAAAATACGACACAACTTGGAAACCACCAGGCAGTTTGGAGACCATATACCAAACAACCGAACAAGCCCTCAGAATATCTTAAAGCAGGAACAATTTCAAAGCATATGAATCAATTTCTCCCAATTTCCATGATTTGATGTTTTCAGAGAATTTTGATCCACTCTTAATTCCCGTGGCTTCACCATCTGCACAGCAGTTTTATGAAAGGTAATTTTATCCCTTCTGCCAACCTGTTTAATTGTCAGGGGAGGATTTATTAGTTTCCATGACTCCAGACAATATTTTATTCTCCCAGAGGTTGGAGCCAGCAGCAGCGAGTTCCTAATTTCATCAAACTAAAGCAGAGAAGTTGCTCATTAATAAAGGAACGGACTGGTGGCTCAGCATTTGCTGTTTCCCCTCCATACCATCTGGAGAGAAAGGAAGAGAAAGGAAGAACTTCCTGTGTCACTTGGAACTTCACTAGACGTCTAAGGTCTGAGCTTAGCAGAGCAATCATTCTAGTCTAAGCACCTTGAGTTCAACTGTCTTGAACTGTGAAGAAACTCTGCAGAGGCTTGAACTATTGGGGAGTATCTTCATCATGGAACAGTTGCTACCAAAAAACAATCAAATAAAACAACCACCTGGAAATATAGATTACAAAACATTGCCATAAATAGCAGAAATGTAATAATCTCTCAATGCCTTTCATAAAAGGTCAGTGTTTTGGAGTTCAAAATGCCAGACACTCTAGCAATTATCTATAATGACAGTGCATTAAATACAAATGGTAATACCTTGTGTGTAAAAAAAAGAACTTTTTGACCACTAAAAACTGGGGAAATTCAAAAACAAGGAAATTATTGAAATGTTCATTTCTGTGCTTAGACCACTGACTGCATTTTGAACTGGGATAACTCCCTTTGGAGTGGGAGACCAGTCTCTTATATCTTGGGTCCCTTAGATCTTACTGCTTTTTTTCGGTTTCCCTGATCCCAACTTGTCTGATGGCGCAGCGGCAATAATTCATGCCAGGGGATTCCTTTGGTATGAGATGCTTCCATAAAATGAGTGCCATCGTCCAAGAACTACATCTCCTATGCTTCCTGACACATGAGCACACGGCTATGTATGCTAGCATCAGTATCTAGGACCTAACGGTGATTCTTCACAGAATCTTCCGTGAAAGTGAAAGTAACTTAATCTTCATGCCTGTATTGCCATTCTGGGGATTCAGTGAGTCTTTGCATTCTCACCTCCTTTGCTGGTATTCTAGGGTCCCCTTAAAGTTTCCTCTAATCCTTTTTTACCAGTTCCTGCCACTTTCCTCTCATCTTTCTTTCATAAAATGGCTTGGGATTTTTGAAGAAAATGCTAAATATACAGAGTTGTCATTACACCCCCCCCCCCAATGTTTCTAAGATCTAAATCATCTTTGGGGTACAATTGTAGAAGTCATTTTCTAGAGAAGTGAAACTGGGAGGAACTCAATGGAAGGCTAAAAAGGGGTCGTAGTCTTCTGGGTCAGCTGTGTGGGCAGTATGGGATTTGAGAAATAAAATGGCAGCTCCTGTCCTGGTGCAATATAGTCCACTTCCAGTCACCTGTGCCATACAAGCAGGTTATCTTTTTCAATGGCTGGTTAATGATTTGTCTGACTTTTATCTTTATTCTGGCTGAGAGAAAGTGAGTTGTTCCTAAAAGAGCAAGTTATTCCCTAAAGACCCATGTCAACCATTGCCTCTTGTGCCATATATTTCCTTCAACCAGGCCAGACAGTATTTTAAGTGAAGGAGAAATCCCATTCTGTCCTTGCTCATCCATAGAAAGGAATTAGATATTCTGAAATTGTTTTCTAAGTATTTTTCCTTTCCTTGCTCTGATGCCATGAACTGGAACCTCTTTGGCTAAGCTCTCCGTGTTAGAAGAGTGGAAAACATACAAGCAAAAGTTCAGGTCTGCTTGAAATGACACAATTATTTATACTCTGGACTCAGTGAAGCAATATCATGGTCCTTGGAACAAAAGATGTCAATGTTTAACAGACACATTGGAATCCCTGTACAGAATGGTATTACAGGTATCGAAACATTAGGGATGTTGCCAGATTTCTTGACAACTTTGGTTCACTTTGGAAGGGCACCTTTACTTTAGGGCAAAACTGTGGTTATCCTTTTTTTCCTGTCCACAAGCAAATTCTGGTATAAATGTTGTTAGCTTACAGGCGGGAATGTAGGCTGAAGGAAGAGGCTCACAACTTCTTTTATTAGCAAAATAGGCCACAGCTTTTAGTAACTAAAACATCAATGTGTTGGCTGGCAAGGGGAGAGGGAGCCTTCCTACTTCTTTTGGGTCATCTAACCCTGGGGACCCCGTCCCAGACCCCTGCTGAGCCATGGGTCCCCTTACTGCTGGGTATTCTATCCAATGCAGTGAATCCAGGGGTTCTTTAGGAGACGTAGACCTCTCTAGGTTCACCATCAGATCACCTGGCTCCATGAGTGCTTTCTGGGCATCCCCAGCTGGGTCGGCCCCACTCAATACTGTTGTCTCTTCCAGAGGCACCTTAATTAGTGAGTCATTTGTCCCTCTCCCAGACTCCCCTCCCCTGATTAGGCTCCATCCATTTGCCACGCCACCAGTTGGAAAGATTTTGTAACATTGTAATAACCAATTTAACAAACATCAATTAACAGTACCATTTTAACTATCCTTGTAACTAGGTGGGTGTGTGGGAAGCTGTTCACTCTGCTGCTGCAGGAGAAGAGGCCAGGCTTCGCGCACATGGCGGCTTTTAGAGGCTCCACATGCCCATGCCTCCTCCCTTCTTATGAGGCACGTCTGTGCTGCGCTTGCTCTGCCCACTGCTGATGCTCCTCCAGGAGCGCCTTCCTCTCCCGCTTGCCCACTGCTTTGCTAATGGCATCCGCAGTAATTCGCGGCTGCTCTCTATTAAAATTGATTATTGCTTTGTGTCATAGAATCATAGAGTTGGAAGGGCCATACAGGCCATCTAGTCCAACCCCCTGCTCAACGCAGGATCAGCCCTAAGCATCCTAAGGCATTCAAGAAAAGTGTGTATCCAACCTTTGCTTGAAGACTGCCAGTGAGGGGGAGTTCACCACCTCCTTAGGCAGCCTATTCCACTGCTGAACAATTCTGACTGTGACATTTTTTTCCTGATATCTAGCCTATATCATTGTACTTGTAGTTTAAACCCATTACTGCGTGTCCTCTCCTCTGCAGCCAACGGAAACAGTATCCTGCCCTCCTCCAAGTGACAACCTTTCAAATACTTAAAGAGGGCTATCATGTCCCCTCTCAACCTCCTTTTCTCCAGGCTGAACATTCCCAAGTCCCTCAACCTATCTTCATAGGGCTTGGTCCCTTGGCCCCAGATCATCTTCATCACTCTCCTCTGTATCCTTTCAATTTTATCTACGTCCTTCTTGAAGTGAGGCCTCCAGAACTGCACACAGTACTCCAGATGTGGTCTGACCAGTGCCGTATACAATGGGACTATGACATCTTGTGATTTTGATGTGATGCCCCTGTTGATACAGCCCATAATGGCATTCGCCTTTTTTACCGCTGCATCACACTGCCTGCTCATGTTTAATTTACAATCCACAAGTACCCCAAGGTCTCATTCACACAGTGTTATCTAGAAGCATATCCCCCATCCAGTAGGCATGCTTTTCATTTTTCTGACCCAGATGCAGAACTTTTCACTTATCTTTATTAAATTGCATCTTGTTCTCATTTGCCCATTTTTCCATTGTGTTCAGATCTCGTTGAACTCTGTCTCTATCTTCTGGAGTATTTGCCAGCCCTCCCAATTTGGTGTCATCTGCAAACTTGATGAGTAGTCCCTCTGGGAACTTACCTATCATTCTGTCATTCTGAACCTAAGGCAGAGAGAAAGATTTCTAAGATGGGGTCTGGCCTGGCTTGGCAGGCTTTAGCAGTGTCATGGCTTTGGCTTAAGCCTAGATTATTGAGGAGTGCCATCGGTTGTAGAAGACAGAGTGCCCATCTGTGAGGCAGGGGTCCTGCCATACTTAACAGGGTTCCTATTTTGTCTGTTGGTGGCTGAATGCATTAAATTTCCCCAGTGGGGCAAGCAACACCCCCTTGGGCCTGTTTCTGTGCAGGAAAATAACTTAGCGGGAAGGTATGCACCCCTTCTCCTCAAGCTTCATACCCCTGATCCCATCCTGGGATAAGTTTCAAGTATGGAACTTGCAGTGCACATTGAGTGTGTAGAAACCACAACCCTAGAGTCTGAGTTCAGAGAAGGAAACAAGACTTTCTGTGGGTACAGAATCTGCTTTTGGACCGGCAATGAAACATGCCTGATTCAAGATTGTTTTAATTTTTTCTCAATTAACATGTAACACAACATCACATAGTATAAGGATTGAGATATATACAAAAATCTGATTAGAGGAAAGACTGCTGTGAAGATGAAAGAACTGAAGTACCTAGAAGCACACAGCTAATTGAAGCTCTCATGTGGTGCCGCAAAATTTTGCAATAGACTCATATAAGTCATGACCTGCAGATGGAAGCAGCAATTTCTGATGGCAATTATGATCATCAGAATGCAGATACACTCTTGAATGTTGCTAGGTTGCCAGTACTTAAAACTTTTTGTTAATAGTACATAGGCCAGGCTGGGGATCTGCTTGCTCATGCACACTTCACTTGATGACTTGTATGTGTCAATGAGCCATGTCATTTAACGTACAAGACAGAACTTTTGTATCACCACACCTCAATCTCAATGCTTTTTCAGGGCAGTCAGGTCAAACCTGTCTACATCTTGATTTACTACATGGTGTTGAAGAGAGGTCACGAGCACCTAGTCATGTGCGGGATATGTATGTGCAGAGCAAGTGTCCATGCACATGTGCATGCCTCCTTCCCATTATTAGCAACATTTGGAAAGCTAATAAGGCTGCTCACAGGGAAGGGACATGCCCAAAGCCACTTTCTCCCCATGTTTGTACTGGGCGGATGACTCAGAGATCACCTGGAGGTGGGATCAGGGCCAGCACACTCATCCCTGCTCTTACTCCCTGTGTGGGGAATCAATAAGATGACGGGTTGTCAGCACAGGGCTTTTCTGTCGCCTAATCAAGTGAAGGCAAGTCCAAGGATATGCATATTTAGACCAGCTATTAGCAGGCAAGCTACAATAAAGTTCATTAAAAGATCCAAGAATGTTTTTTGTACACCAAATGTTGTAGGCCACCGTGAGCTTGCTGGCTAGGAGTGGCAGCCTAGAAATCAAATTAATTAATTACCCAAAAGAAACAAGTCATCACAAGAGGATTCAAGGGAAAGATAGTCGTTTAGAGGATGCTAAACAGACCTGAAGTTTCTGAGCCAGAGGGGTAACTATGAATACATTCTGTCATACAAGAGATAGTTGTGAGAGGAATGAGAAATCCAAAGTTGTAGAGACTCTCATGGAAGACATGAATCTCAGTTCTGATAAAGTAGCCAGAATGTACCAGACAGCTGGGATTACCTATGTTAGCCTGGAAAAGAATGAAGGGGAACTAAGGACTGTTACCATAAAGTGACAGATTTGTATGCTGTAAGCAGAGACATGTAAGTGCAAGAAATATTTCAGACATTATTAGGTGCACAGTAGTAAAGGAAGTCATCAAGCCTGCCAGCAGTATGTGTGTGTGTGATCTGCCATGCTCTCTTTAAAAAGACCAGGGAGTAAGTGATGAAGAGAGTCCAGGCTATCTAGGTTGTGCAAGAGAGGAACTGGCAAGAGAACAGGGGGAAAGGGATGCACAAACTCCTCCCCCCCCCCATTGGGTTGTCCTACTGGACTCTCATCCCTTCTTGCTTACTCCTATCTATTCACAATGTGTTCCATGCTGCTGCATGGTTGTCATATGCCATTCATACATCACCTACCAATGTAATGTCATGTCTATGTAAATGAGAACCGCACTCAAAGAGTTGTTTTCAATGGTGTTTCATCAGACTGGAGGGAGGTGAGTAGCGAGGTACCTCAGGGCTCGGTGCTCGGTCCAGTACTTTTTAACATATTTATTAATGATCTAGATGAGGGGGTGGAAGAAAACCAGAACATTTAGTTAGACATTCAGCTTACTCTTTCCAGGATTTTAAAGAACCAGCTCTCCAATGATGGAGGACAAATTTAAACAACATAGTGGGAACAAAAATGTACCCACATACAGGGTTCCAAGTAGCCTCTCATCTTATATAAAGGATTTTAAACTTGAGTATTAGCCCATATGTGTATAGCATTCACAAACATTTTTGTTTGTGAATGCTATGCCATTGGCCACTGTTGTACAAACACTGTGCACCGATGAAGAACACTTTAAATGAAATGCACAACTACATGGAACCTGGCATGAAAAAATACTTTTTGAGCATCCAGCATCTTATTTAAACTAGCCCTTTGTGCATCATTGAATTGTTCACAGATGTGGGAGAAGAGAAATAGACATTAGCATCTGAAGCAGGCATTCATACATCTCTCCCGCAGTGCAACTAAGACATGAGGAAGAACATTTTTTGATAGAATGGCTGTCGCTTAGTAGTACAGCACATGCTTTGTACACATAAGGTCCCAGAACCCTATCCTCTCCAGCTCAAAGGATCTTAGGTAACAGCTGTTGAGAAAGACAATGCTGAGACACTGGACACCTAGTGCCCTTTCAAATTGATAATACTGAGCTATAGTATGAACCAGTGCCTGACTTCACATAAAGCAACTTCATATGCACATCCAAAGCTGTCCAGAAATTGTCTCTTCTAGAGACAGCATGCTTTCCCAAGGACTGGTTGCTCAAGGTTGCGAGTAAAAGTCAATCTTCCAAATTTAGTTTCCCCCCTCCCGATACTTGTAGAAAATTACCATTTCTGTTTGAAAGACATTTATTGCTATTGCTGTTGTAATTATTATTATGCTTGGTAAGAATTGACTTAGAAAGGCAGAAGATAGCATAGGAAAGGCAAGGTCAGGCTGTTAAAGTGTTTGAAAAACAAAACTCTGGTACTTTATGATTTAGATGCCCCTCCTCCTCAGAAGAGTCACCACTTCCTCAGAAAGACCAGGCAAGGGGAATATCACAACAATAATCTTTGAAGTCATAGCTCTTATTCCTTTGCACTTAACAAGCTGCCAAAATATTATCTTCCTGACAGCTGAGATTTAAAGTATGTAATTTGGTTTGGTAGAAAACAGAATGCTGTACAAAATATGTTGGTGCACAACAACAACAGAGGCATTTTTTCCAAAACTACTGAGTGATCCGAAGATAGTGATGCCTTTAGAAAACAAAAAAAGTTGAATGTCAATTAAAAACTGGTGACAGGAAGTGTAGGATCTGGTATTATCACTATCTGACTAGTATTTGTGCTTCAAATACATCTGTCACTGTCAGCTCCAAGGGTTATATTTAATTCTGAATCATTAGTCATGTCTTCTCACCAAGCCCAGGAACTAACAAAACCAGAATCCTAATAGTAAGAACATTCTTGGAGGACAAGCCCTGTTACATGTGCTTTTCATACCCAAGGTACCCTCTAAATCTATACCAACAAGCTGAGTGAAAGCCTCCTATTCTATGATGCCACTGAAACGACATAACTGTGTGCTGGATTGTACACATTCACTCTACTAGCACGGATATTTTCCTCCAGCACAAGGAGCTTTCTGCTGACAAAAGATGCTCTATCACTGGCAGGAGAACATTTTACATCAGCATAAGGCTTCTTCCATCTGAGGAATATGCTGGAGCCAAGGGAATAGACTGGTAGAATTTGCCTTAAACAGAAGCATGGTTAATTATAGAAGCATGACATATCTCCTTGAATCGTTTAATTAGAATAATTCCTTATTTTCATGGAGAAAAAAATTGTTGTAGTCCAGTAGCTATAAATAGTTGCTAGTATTGATGATGATGTCCTCACAAAGGTGCTTGAAACCAACCAAGTGAAGGATATCTTTTTTATTAATGGTTATTTAGACCAATACAAACTGTAATATACCTAAAACCAACCAATGGTAGAATCATAGAATCATAGAATAGATAGACATAATACTTTGTTTGTTGGGGATGGAGCTTATGCACAGCTGGTCAGGAAGTGGTGTTTTTACAGTCAAAGAAAAGTAGTCAGTGTACCTCCTAATATTAATCTATGGTTAAAAGAATGGAGTTGCTCAACTTTGAGAAACACAAGAGTTTGAAAAGAACAACGGAAATTTCCTGTCAACGAAAAATGCAGAAGTGGACTGGTGAATTCTATCAACTGCACAGGTGAAAAAACAGCACATTTAGCCTTGTTTAGCTTCTCTAAAGAGAGACATCCCATTACAAGTTTGGGCATAGTCATCAAGCATAAATAAACAACAACTTACCCGGTCAGCTACCAAGCCAAGTGCTGCCACTACATTGATACAAAACCTCTTACAACATTTTGAATTGAAAACAAATCTTCAAGGTGATTAAAAGGGAAATTTGATTCCCCCCCCATAGATATTGAATTAATTAAGCTGACCTGTGGACTTCATTTGTTGTAAAAGTCTCAGCATTTATCCTCAGGAGTAAGTGTATTAAGCCTAAAACACTTGCATAGAATTTGGACAAAAATAAATATTCACATCCGCTTGAAATTGATCAGCGTTTTAAATATTTGATTATGACTGTGAAGTTTTGAATAAAAATCGGAATATGAAATAAAGTTTTGAAACATTGTTTGTTTATTTATTTATTAACTTTCTATACCGCCCTCCCATAAGGCTCAGGGTGGTTTAATAAAACGTCATGGGTATACATCAAAATCTAGTGATGGTAATAGAATAGTGGTTCCAAAATTGAACATAACAGATTATAACAAAACACTATAACAGATTCACAGTATGACAACAACTCTCAACTTTTAACATGAACTTGTGGGAGGTCAGCATGGTTGAGATCACGGAGGGGGTGTTCGGGAGAACAACAGACGTTGTTGAATTGGCTGGCCTCAACCAAGTGTCTGGTGGAGGAGCTCCCTTTTACATGCAGTTCAGAAATGTGGTAGTTCAGGAAGGGTCCCTGATCTCTTCAGGGAGCTTGTTCCACTAGGTAGGGGCCAGAACTGAGAATGCTCTGCCCCTAGTTGAGGTCTGGCATACTTCTTTGGGGCCAGTTGGTGGTGGCAGAGTGTAGGGCTCTTAGAAACATAGAATCATAGAATAATTTGTTCTGGTCTGTCCCTATGGGGCAAGAGAGAACAATTCTGCTCCATCCTCCATATGGCACCTTTTAAAATTCTTGAAGATCCTCTCTTATTCGTCTCCTCTCTAGGCTGAACAGACCAAGCTCCCTCAACCTTTCTTCATGCGTCTTGGTCTCCAAACCCCTCACCATCTTTGTTGCCCTCCTCTGGACACGTTCCTCTTCAGCATCCCTCTTCAACTGGGGTGCCCAAAACTGAACACAGTATTCCAAGTGAGGCTGAACCAGAGCAGATTAAAGCCGTACCATCACCTTCCATGATCTGGACATGATACTCCGTTTGATACAGCCCAAAATCCCATTTGCCTTTTTAGCCACTGAGTCACACTGCTGACTCATGTTCAATATATGGTCTACTAAGACTCCTAGATCCTTTTCACACATGCTACTGCCAAGACAAGTCTCCCCCATCTTATAATGGTGTATTTGGTTTTTCCTACCTAAATGCAGAACTTTACATTTGTCTTTTGGGGGAATATGCAGGGATACAGTCTCTCAGGTACACTGGGCCCAGACCACATATGGCCTTGAAGGTGATTACCAAAACTTTAAGCCTGATCTGGAATTCAACTGGGAGCCAGTGGAGTTGTTGAAGTGCAGACCAGATATGGGATCTCCACGGTGTATTTGTGAAGATCCTGGCTGCTGTATTTTGGACCAGTTGCAGTTTCTGGATCAAGTTTAAGGGAAAACCTGTGTAGAGTGAGTTGCAGAAGTCTTGTCTAGAGGTGACCGTTGCTTGGATCACTGTGGCTAGGTGTTTTGGGACCTAGTAGGGTACTAGTAGCTTGGATTGGCATAGGTGGTAGGTGGACTGCCATGCTACTTCCATGACCTGTGCCTCCATGGACAGGAAGGCATCAAGGATCACACCCAAGTTTCTGGCAGAGTGAGCTACTGACAGCTGCACTACTTCCAGGCTGGGTTGGGGTGCTTCCTCACTTGGTTCCTTCCTACCCAGCCACAAGACCTCTGTCTTTGAAGGGTTGAGCTTCAGATGACTCTGTTTGAGCCACCTCATCACTTCTTCCAGGCATTTGGCTAAGGAGACTGGAATAGAATCAGGGCGGTCATACATCAGAAGGAAGAGCTGTGTGTCATCTGCATATTGGTGGCAAACCAACCTTACTCTCCAAACCAGTTGAGCAATAAGGCGCATTGTGATGTTAAATATGATAGGAGAGAGGATTGCTCCCTGTGGGACTCTACATGTGAGCTGATGATGGCTAGATATTCTCTCTCTCCTACTGCTACCCTCTGTCCATGACCCCAGACAGTTGCCTATGAAGTTCAGTTTTATAAGCTAAAATTGATGAAGTTTTGGTAGGCTTTCGGGTATCAATAATCCTAACTATTATTAAATGCTTGGTGTCAACTTCCGTCAAAACATTAATATCATTTCAAAATGAACTAAACTCAGAATTCGTCTTGAAAAACTGAGTTGAATTGAAGGAGGTCATTTTGGGCTTTCATAAGACACAACACACCAATGTTGAGTATAAACAAGACCACAGCTTTATTACCTCCCCATGGGAGGGTTGGCAGAACATGGGAGAGGGAACCTGACCTAGCAGTCAGTGGCTGCCCCAACACCCCACAGAGTCCAGAGGTGCCGTGCGGATCTACACCTTTCCCCACTGGGAGAGCATATCCTTTTGTCTACTGACGTCTGCCATTAAGGGAAGCAACCTATGTGGGGGAGCCAAAGGCTCCCAGGCTACCTGGCAAACAAGCCCCTGGCCTCCCAGCTTGGTAAGCCATGCTTGTTTACATGCTTTCCCTTATGGAGGCCCCAAACCCCTCTGATCACACACTGGACTCGCATGCAAACTCGCAGCTCTGATGAAATATAAACCATAAAACTTCTACCTCAAACACTGTTATAAAGCTATTTAAACATAAACATAGGGTGGGTGGGAGGGAAGCTGCTCCTGCAGCATCCTGGGCAAACAGGCCATGACCTGTGCAAGTGGGCCTTTATAGGGCCTTTATAGGGACCATGGGACCCGCCTTGCCCCTTGACACCAAATGGGCCCCTGAGGTGGTTGCAACCATCTCCAGCCAGCCTTCCACATCATCAACAGGTGGCTGTACCGAGTCTTAACTGTTTTATGTTGCTAAAAATACATGGACTTCAGGCTTATTCATCATCTGGTTTTCAGGCCTGTGGGAAGTAGGGTGATGGGCCTTGGTGTGGTGGACTTTTCTGGGTGGTTTTTATGGCAGCATGACCTCTATTCCAATACCCAATGGCAAATCATAGAAGGCCTGAAATGGCCATGGGGTGGGGCCCAAACTGCATCAGGTATCCCTATCAAACTGAATAGCTACAGAGTTGATTACAGTGGAGGCTGAAGTGATTATGCAAAGTCAATTTCTGGAGAGTTGACATTTGCAGGGCTTATGTATCCTGGATGCTGCCAAAAGCATTTCAGGCAACAAGAGGGATGGACTGGAATCTGAGTATGGAGAAATACTATTAGTTTGGAAGAGATGAGCATTGCAGTTAAAAATTCATATTCAGAATATGATTGCTGGCTTCATCATTTATGCTGCTACATATAAAAATGCCATTGTGTATTAGGTATACAATTGCCAAATTCTAAACACTTTTATTAAAATCCTGAGTATACTACAACTATTCAAAAATTTGGAGAATATTTGAAAGATAGTTCACATCTAAAAAATGCATAGGAGAATGTTTAGGCATACAGTAATCTGAGCTGCTCTTCTGACTTCCCAGAAAGCATGCCAGCATTATTTTTAAAAGAGGTGGGAAGTTGCAGTTATTTTCATAGATTTGTCAAATGAACCTGAACATCATCCAGGAACAACAAACTATTCCTATCATTTATACTATTTATTTCATATGTACTCCTACTTTCTCTCCTACAGGGACCCAAAGAATTCTACAACTCTATAAAGTAATTTAAGGCTGAGAGTCTATGAATGATCCTGGATCATCCATTTCCCAGGCCAGTACTGTAATCACTACACCACACTGTCTCTGTCACCATGTAGTGCAACCTATTCAAGATGTAGTTTGCAAAAAGAGATCAGAACAGAGCTAAGCTTAGCTTCAAAAAGGCAGACTGTACCAGTCTTGCTACTGATACATGACATATCTTGAAGTAGGGTTTTTTTTTTACTGTGCTAAAGAGGCAACATGCCCTACCAAGTTCCTCTAGAAACAGCCCAAGACACAAAGTGAATAATGAGGTGACAGCAGGGGGAAAGGAGAGTGAAAGAAAAAATTCCAACTGCTATTTTTGTTCCCTGAAACTTAGATTTCTGTGAGAGATTCCACCGATTATTGATTGAGTGCTATAAGACCAAGAAGATAATATGGCTTAACCAATCTCATAATTAAATATACCTTATTGGAAGAAATGATGACTTGGTGTATTTTTAAAAATCAGAAATATATATAAGAAAGAGCATGCTAAGCTTTATTTGCCCCGGAGTGTCTCCTTGCAAACCGTGGGCCAATATTATATAAAGTATACAACAGCTGGCTTCTGCAAGCAAATACTGTGAAACTACTGCAAAACTATGCTGAACAACTATCCTTAATGCATTTTAAGCAGAACTTAAACAGCACAGTTGTTTTAATTGCTAGTGTTTGCCAAATCACTCTTAAAATAGGTATTTTTTTTTCTTGATCAGCAAGTAATATTTTTATGGCTGCTTCATTATTTACACTGCTAATGTAGGCAAAATGTTTGTACCCAGACTGGTACATCTGTTTGGACTGTATTTCAGAGAAGATCTAGACATAAGTAAAATACATTACTCTCTCACTCCTGTGGTCTGAAGAGAGAGAAAAAACACAGAAGGCCTATGCAATTTGCATTTTCTGCCACATGGAACATCTGCATCTGTGCTGGTTAAGGTTCCCAACATTGGTTTGGCAGCTGGGGGTGGTGCCTGATGAGCTTGGGGAGGACCTGGTGACATTCTAGTCTCGTGAAGTGTTACTATGTAAAGGTCATTTTTCTCAATTCCTCAGGGATGGGAAATTGGGGCTGGGGCTGGCAATCTCCCAGCAGGTAAATGGGAGGCTTAACATTGGTTGAGATCCTAGGCAAGGTCCTACCAAGATGGAGAAGCACTCCTTCAGTGGGCTCTGTCAGACAGGAGCATGGGGGCAGAATTCTCTGTGAGGAACCTATACATTTAGGCTGTCTCTAGCCTATTATGAGGAGTAGTTCCACTATCTCACAGTGAACTGGAACTCAGGGTGTTGATGAGCCTTTTTTGTCTGGAACTGGAATCAAACTATATCACAGTTGAACTCCATTTAAACTGGGAAGGCAAAGCATCTACTCACGACTTTTCCCATAAACTTCTATAAAAGTAACAAGTACCAACCAAAGACATAAAATCTTGAGGCAACTGAAGGCAACAATGTTTGTTGCCTGCCATCCTATGGTTTTCCCTACTGGGATCTGAAACAGAACAAATTCAGGAGCATTTGAAGCCACATTCCATGCATTGAATGTATGCCAAGAAAAGAGCTTTTAAAGAGATGTGGTGTGGGAATCAAGCCAGACCCCACAGGTAAGTAATTCCTTAGGGGCTTTTTGCACGCCTTCAAAATCGCACAATGGTTGCCAATTGGAAACGCTATTGATTTGCCATAACGCACGATGTCGTAGACAATCTGCCACACACCTGAAACCAATCTGCAAAAAGCGCTTCCTTGTAGCGCTTTCAGGGGAATCCCAAAAAGTGGATTCACCCTCCGGAAAGCGCTACACTCTTGCAACCAATCTGCAACACTAGCGAAAAAGACCTGTGCGTTAACATTGTTGCGGTTTCTTCAAAGTCCCTCCTCCTGAGCCTGTCCTCCAAACTTCCGGTGAAACGATCGCCATTTTTTTTCTCCGAGCGAGCGGGGATAAACGCACCAGCGAGCCTCTTTCTGTTTAGAGGCTTCCCTGGCTTCAGTCCTTCACCTTTAGTCACTAAGCACAAACCACTGAAAAGCCCGTTTGCTGATGTATTTTCCCATTAATTTTTACACATTCATTCAGCCGAAAATCGGGCCCGTGAGAGGGGGGGGGGGATTTTTTTTTTTTACTCGAGGCAGCGTGGCAACGATCATACGATCAAACGACAGCTCAAACACATTAGGCAGCTGGATGGGTCTCTCCGTTGCAACGAATCTACACGGATTTGTTACAATGGGTCTGTTTTTTTTTTAAAAAAACCTTACTTAAAGGGAAAGGGGCTGTTTGGGAGCATGCTAACGGCTGCCCATTGGCTGCTTGACGGCCAGGGGCAGGACGAGCTTGGCAATAGCTCTTCCTTTCTAGCGATTTCTGCCGAGACCGGAAGCTGTGGGAAACGCTACAAAACGCAACTGGATTCCACTACAAAGGCAGGTATGCATAACGACGAATTCCACTATTTTAAATGGCGATTTTTCATTCAGTGACCAATTTGCAACAAAGATCCCGGTGCGTAAAGCCCCTTAGTAATGGCCAATTAGACCAAAGACAACAGCTGAAGTGTGTGCTCTAATTCAGCTGGCAGGAGTTATTCATTGAGGGCCTTCGGGAGATAAAGGGAACTTCTGACATGCCTGTGGAATGCAACTAAAATTATATAGATATTCAAGACTCCTTATATATTTGTCACCACTAGATGTAAATGTTTATGACTAAAGTAACAAACTACTTACCTCATTTGGCTAGTTTGAAACAATAGTCCAATTTTAGGGTCATTGTATGAGAGCGTAATGTATTGACTGGAAGCAATGCTTTATCAAAGCTGCAGTATCTCCTGCAGCTGCACATGAAAAGGCTGTAACAGTTTTCATCCTACAGATATTTCATACTTGGGATGTGCACCAAGAAACAAAAATCATTATTATTTCAGATCTGGTATTTGGGGGTGGGGGGGTGGTAGTGGGGGTTGATCCTTTAACATAATTGCTGATATTCAAGTAGGACATAACTTTTTTCACGGTTTTCTGGGGCAGGGGGGTTGTTTCATAATTCTGGAGTTTGGGAAACATTAATTTCAATGAGGAAGCAATCTGAGGGCTTGGGACAGCTTTTAAAGATAATAGCACCAAATTTTCACAGATCATAGTTGTTTCAAATCTAAATATTCCCTAAGTCTGAAACAGAGTAATGAATCGGGTTGATTCTAAAACATCCCCCCTTTAAAGTAGGTGCCTTTCAGTGCAGGGACACTTTCCCACTGATTCTTCATTGAGGGGGGAATGGTACCAGCTACGGGCATTTTTAAAAGAAAAAAACCTGTCAGAATCCATTTTTCAACATAATCTTACTGTGACTAACTGATAATATTTTTGTTTTGTTGTTATTGTTGTTATGTGCGAAGTCGTGTCCGACCCATCGCGACCCCATGGACAATGATCCTCCAGGCCTTCCTGTCCTCTACCATTCCCCGGAGTCCATTTAAGTTTGCACCTACTGCTTCAGTGACTCCATCCAGCCACCTCATTCTCTGTCGTCCCCTTCTTCTTTTGCCCTCGATCGCTCCCAGCATTAGGCTCTTCTCCAGGGAGTCCTTCCTTCTCATGAGGTGGCCAAAGTATTTGAGTTTCATCTTCAGGATCTGGCCTTCTAAAGAGCAGTCAGGGCTGATCTCCTCTAGGACTGACCGGTTTGTTCGCCTTGCAGTCCAAGGGACTCGCAAGAGTCTTCTCCAGCACCAGAGTTCAAAAGCCTCAATTCTTTGACGCTCGGCCTTCCTTATGGTCCAACTTTCGCAGCCATACATTGCAACTGGGAATACCATAGCTTTGACTAAACGCACTTTTGTTGGTAGGGTGATGTCTCTGCTTTTTAGGATGCTGTCTAGATTTGCCATAGCTTTCCTCCCTAGGAGCAAGCGTCTTTTAATTTCTTTGCTGCAGTCCCCATCTGCAGTGATCTTGGAGCCGAGGAAAATAAAATCTGTCACTATCTCCATTTCTTCCCCATCTATTTGCCAGGAATTGAGAGGGCCGGCTGCCATGATCTTTGTTTTCTTGATGTTGAGTTTCAAGCCAACTTTTGCACTCTCCTCCTTCACCCGCATCAACAGGCTCTTTAGCTCCTCTTCACTTTCTGCCATTAGAGTGGTATCATCTGCATATCTGAGGTTGTTGATATTTCTCCCTGCAATCTTGATCCCAATTTGTGACTCCTCTAATCCCGCCTTTCTCATGATGTGCTCCGCATACAAGTTAAATAGGCAAGGCGACAGTATACAGCCTTGCCGAACTCCTTTCTCAATTTTGAACCAATCCATGATTCCATGTTCAGTTCTCACTGTTGCTTCTTGACCTGCATATAAATTTCTCAAGAGACAAATAAGATGCTCTGGTATTCCCATCTCTTTAAGAACTTGCCACAATTTGTTGTGCTCCACACAATCAAAGGCTTTAGCATAGTCAATGAAGCAGAAGTAGATGTTCTTCTGGAACTCCCTAGCTTTTTCCATGATCCAGCGTATGTTGGCAATTTGATCTCTAGTTCCTCTACCTCTTCGAAATCCTGCCTGTACTTCTGGAAGTTCTCGGTCCACATATTGCTGGAGCCTAGCTTGTAGGATTTTGAGCATAACTTTGCTAGCATGAGAAATGAGTGCAATGGTGCGGTAGTTTGAACATTCTTTGGCATTGCCCTTCTTTGGGATTGGAATGTAAACTGACCTTTTCCAATCCTGTGGCCATTGCTGAGTTTTCCAAATTTGCTGGCATATTGAGTGTAGCACTTTTACTGCATCGTCCTTTAAGATTTTGAATAGTTCAACTGGAATGCTGTCACCACCACTAGCTTTATTGTTGCTCAGACTTCCTAAGGCCCATTTGACTTCACATTCCAGGATGTCTGGCTCCAGGTCAGTAACTACCCCACTGTGGTCATCAGGGATGTTAAGCTCGCTCTTGTATAGTTCTTCTGTATAATTTTGCCACCTTTGCTTAATCTCTTCTGCTTCTGTGAGGTCCCTACCATTTTGGTCCCTTATCATACCCATCTTTGCATGAAACGTTCTCTTCATATCTCCAATTTTCTTGAAAAGATCTCTGGTCCTCCCCATTCTATTGTTTTCTTCTATTTGTTTGCACTGTTCATTTAAGAAGGCATTCTTATCTCTTCTAGCTTTTCTCTGGAATTCTGCATTCAATTGGGTGTATCTTTCTCTTTCTCCCTTGCCTTTCACTTCCCTTCTCTCCTTAGCTATTTGTAAAGCTTCCTCAGACAGCCATTTTGATTTCTTGCATTTCTTTTTCTTTGGGATGGTTTTAGTTGCTACCTCTTGTACAATGTCGCGAACCTCCGTCCATAGTTCTTCAGGCACTCTGTCTATCAGATCTAATTCCTTAAATCTATTTGTCACCTCTACTGTATATTCGTCGGGGATATGATTTAGTTCGTACCTGAGTGGCCTAGTGCTTTTCCCTACTTTCTTCAATTTAAGCCTAAATTTTGCAACAAGAAGCTCATGATCTGAACCACAATCAGCTCCTGGTCTTGTTTTTATTGCCTGTATAGAACTTTTCCATCTTTGGCTGCAGAGTACATAGTCAATCTGATTTCTGTGTTGACCGTCTGGTGATGTCCATGTGTAGAGTCGTCTCTTGGGTTGTTGGAAAAGAGTGTTTGCTATGACCATTGTATTCTCTTGACAAAATTCTACCAGCCTGTGCCCTGCTTCATTTTGTACTCCAAGGCCAAACTTGCCTGTTATCCCAGTTATCTTTTGGCTTCCTACTTTAGCATTCCAATCCCCCATGATGATAAGCACATCATTTTTTGGCGTTGCTTCTATAAGGTGTTGTAGGGCTTCATAGAACTGATCAACTTCATCCTCTTCAGCAGCAGTGGTTGGGGCATAGACCTGGATCACTGTGATGTTGAATGGTTTGCCTTGGATTCGAACTGAGATCATTCTGTCATTTTGGGGATTGTATCCCAAGACTGCTTTTCCTACTCTCTTATTGATTATGAAGGCTACTCCATTTCTTCTGCGAGATTCTTGTCCACAGTAGTATACCTGATGGTCATCTGAATTAAATTCACCCATTCCTGTCCATTTTAGTTCACTGATTCCTAAAATGTCGATGTTCAGTCTTGTCATTTCTTGTTTGACCACGTCCAGCTTACCTTGATTCATGGATCTGATGGATTTTTGTTTTACATTGCCACTAAAAACTCTGCATTTGCCCTTATTCCTATTGTTTCATTTCAAAAGGGCGTCATTTGGAGACTACTCTTTCATTCATTTAAAGATAGTTCATTTAAAAAAAAAGAACTTTCCTGTGTGTGTACATGATGGCAGGTGATTAATCAATCATTCAATGCTTTTTAGCCACATTTATTAAATACTAATTAGTATCTTATATAGTAAAGTGTGGCTGTTTAATAAGCAAGGCCAGCGGTTGACAATGCAGCAAGGTGAGCCAAGTGATGCACAGTTGTGTCTTAGGCCCATCAGCATCTGTGTGTGCCCACTTGGCCCAGAGTGGCAGCATTTAAGGGTGGGACTCTCAGGCACCTGTTTAAGGCGCCATGCTTGGGAGCCTGGCCTCTCTGCCGCTGAGTTGCTGCCAGGACAGCTTCCCTCCCGCCCACCCTGTTGTTAAAGTTGGGTATTGTTAGTTTTAGCATTTTTGTCAAAACTGCAGTTTAAAAGGGCATGGGGAAGAACCTTTAGTCCAGGGTATCAGTTTGAACACTGAAACCCTGAGCATGGGGTTTTTCAATAAGAGACTGGCTCACAACAAGCGTGGCCTTACCCGGCTGGGAATGCCAGGGGCTCAAAGCCAGGCGGATGTGGTAGTCAAATGACATGGGTGCTCATCAATCATTAACAGACTATCTCCCCTGGGAAAGGGACTCCCAGGCACAAGGGACCTACCCTCCCAGGTGGGAAGGTGGTGAGCCAGGGTGCACCTGGAGCCCTGAGCAGCAGCTGGACAGCTGCAATGGTGGGCTCTTTCACTGTACCAGGCCAGCCCTCCAGTTGGTGGTATTGACAACAAATAAAGCTGTGACCTTGTTAAAGCAGAAAACCTGAGTTGCATCTTGATTGGCCCTATGCCATCCTGCCAGTCAATTAGTATAGTACTAATATTTAAGGAGTTCTGGGAGAAAAATGAGGCTGAAGAGGGTGGAGTGTGAGGTAGTTTGAGAGCTAAGATACATGACATGTTTGTTTACAAATTGTCTCTCATTTCTCTGGTTTGATCAGAGACACACATCAATTCCAACATTGTTTAAAAGCAACAGGAGCTGGTTTTGCTGACAAGAGTCAGTGTGGGTGGTGCCTTTTGCTTCCCATAAGGTTTTTTCTTGATCCCAAGAATGCTGACAGGAAATGATTTGCATAAATCTGGAGCTTTGTATATGTGGAGTTGTCTGAGCACTCATAGATCAGCACAGATGTCTCCAAGGAAATTCCTTTTCTGGGGTTTGTCTCCAAAATTGATTGATTGGGAACATTCACCTCCTGATTCCTTGCAAGAAGCTGATTGGAAGGGAATAATGCCACTGCCTGGGAAATTAAGAATATACTAAAAAAGCTCCTAGATGCTTTCTGCTAACAGTAAGCAGTCATGGACTCACCAAATTAATTTATGGAAGCCACAGATACTACCTACCCCTTCAATGTAAATAGATACCAAATCTACTTTATAAGATGGTTCTAGTGATCTTTAAGGTTTACAGGAAGTACTTGGATACTCTGTATTATTAATAGCATTATCATTTTTTAATTAATACTAAATTCTCAATCTGTCCCTCTTAATAAAACAGTAAGAGGTGTTGGGGTGGGCTCAGTCCGGGATGGGGGGGCAACAATTGGCCCTTTGGACTGACAACCAGAGAGGCCAATCGGAAGGCGCAAAGTGCCTTCTGATTGGCCCCTCACCAGGACAGACCAGAGTTCCATCCAGTCAGCCCAACGAGGGGCAATCTGGATACATGGCTGCCAGTCTGCTCCTGACCACTGCAGGGAGAGGAGGTCAGTAGGGCTGCCAAGGGGGATGGGAACACAGGCTTGGACAGGCTGTGCCAGCCCTTTTTGCCCCAAGGCTGTCCTAACTGTCATGAACTGGCAGGAGGCTGGTGAGTGCGCTCTGTCCCCCTCCCTTCAGGCCTGATGCAAATGAGCCGCTGACAGGCCCTGTCTGAGGGGAGGAGGCGATTCCAAGAACAACGCAGGGGAGCCTGAGGCCATTCCTTATGAGGGTGGGGAACTTTCCCCTTCTGCCAAACAGTTGGCTGACAGGGAGGCCTCAGAAAAGCCCCTTCTCACTTAAAATACTGCTCTGCCCGGAGGTTAGACACAGCCAAGCCATGTGTCTTTCTTCTTTGCAACTCTCTGCAGATTTGAGGCCTCCGCACAGCGTTATTCTGCAGATGAAACTGGCCTCAAGTCTTTCAATTCAACAACAACCTGTATGGGAGGCCTTAAATGTTTCTTCTCTACCACAGCCCTGTCCAAAGTAGCCCTTTCTGCCTGGGGAGCTGATCTTTATACTCTGCAGGTGAGCTGTAATCCCAGGAGCTCTCCAGGCCCAACCTGGAGGTTGACTACCCCTGGGTTGGAAATATTCCTGGAGGTTTGGAGGTGGGACTTCAAAATCATACAATGCCTCAGAGTCCAGCCTTCAAAGGAGCCATTTTTGCCTGCAGTTGGGAGGGAGTGGTGCAGGTGTGGTCCTGGGCTATGGGCTATGGCCAGCCCTTACCAGCAACTGTTTGTATTCTGGGGCGCAGACAGGCAGACCAGCATCAGTCCTGTGAATCTGGAAAGTGCAGGAAGATCTAAATAAATATTTGCAGCCTGAAACTGTAAACAGTGAACAAGTAAATGGCTGGAGACACATGGGAACTGACTTGACGTTTTTCAACCTTGGCCTGGCAAATAAAAAAACAGCATAAAAAACCTTACTAAGGTCAAGACTGCTGTGCATAGAGAGTCTTCCTCTTAGGGTTGCCAGCTTCCATGTGAAGCTCTCTACCCCACCTCTCTCATGGGGAGTCTGCTATGGGGAGAGAAAGGGAAGACAAGTGGAACATGCTTTGAGACACCTGAGGCCTGCTGGGTCACTGCAGCCCATTCCCAATTCTTTCAGACCTCTCACAGCCCCACATACCTCACAGGTTGACTATTATGGGGAGACAAATGGAAAAGGTGTTTGTAAACCACTTTGAGACTCTTTTGGGTAGTAAACAACAGGGTACAAAAATCCATTCTTCTTCTAAGGAGCAACCATGAAAGAAGCATGTCAGCACATAATATTTTATCAGCAGTGAAAAATGGAAAAGAAGGAACAGGGTGGACACTTGTGCACTGTGACTACCCCATGTGTATTAGGGAAGAGGGGCATTTCGGTGTCTGTGGCCTAATTCACACAAGAAGGGAAATGACGCAGAACTGGGGGGAATTGGTTGCCATGTAATCTTCCCCTAAGAAGAGTCTCCAGTCTGATTTCCCTTCACATATCTGAAGACATGGCTCTGGAAAGCTCATCTGTAACCACTATGCCACAATATGTTCCACAAAGCTATAACAGTAGCATTCTTCAATGAAATGCTGCTTTTACCTAGTCCTCTTGGCTAAATGATAACAATGTGATCATGCACTTTAGAGAGCACCATGTCCCATCCAAGCAGTTTACCCACTGGCTGTAGGATGGGGTGGGTGGGATTGGATCTGACCTGTAATCAGACCTTAGAAAGAATATTGAGATCATTCCTGAATTTGGGGATCATCCATGAGAACACAACTAAAGCAAGCTGCAGCATCTACTTCATATTCCCTTTGTCAAAAAGCTAATAGGAAGACTGTAGGAAATAAATTTGTAGGTGGGAAGAAAAAGTAAAAGAAAAGATAGCACAGCAATATGAAGAAAGTGTATCATGCCTACAGTTTGAAGATGTGACTGAAACAAATAAATTAGTCTTTCAAACTTAACTCCAAATCAACCAAGCGTTGGTCCTGGGAATAGATTAACGAAATATAACATCAGATCTCAAACTAATATTGTGAAGAGGGTTCCTGTGCTTAACATGAAGAAATGTGATGGAACAGTTTAACTATGTGGCATTTCCACACATCAGTCAGAGAAATAAAGTACAGCTAGAAAGGGTTTAGAAAGCTCATCCTCTCAAGGCAGCATTACAGGATTTCCCTCTTTGTCAAATTGTCATGGAGGGAATAAGTATCCATGATAGCTGGGCTTTCACCCAAAACACTAAGGCTGAACAATCCTAAGAATACTTGCTTGGGAGTAAGCCATATTCAATAAAATAAAATTAGACTTTCTTCCCAGTAGGCATGCTTAAAATTGCTCCCAAAATAATAGTGTCACTTCCTTATTCTTATTCTATTCCTGAATTTAGATGTGAGCAAGAATATTAAAGGGGGGAAACCCAAATTATGTGCCAGTCTCAAATTATTACTAGGCTTATACTTTTGCCTTCAATCTAAAAATCCTGAACTGGGCTGTACAAATAACAGGAGATCATTATTGTGAATATCTGGATTCAAATCCAAAAATTATGATAAATTGAGATACAATGGCTAATATATCTGGTGTACTATATTGAACGCCAATGAAATCCTGGTATTAAGAAGCATGGAACTTGACAGGCTTAAGTTTCCAAAAAGCTGGTGTGGCACAGTTGTAGGAACTATGATCGACAGGGCCTCAGTTCAACGAACTATGATCGACAGGGCCTCAGTTCAAATTTCATCTCCATCATAAGCCCATGACTTGTCCTTAGGCTACCCATTTCCTCTCAGCTGCAATAGGGAGATAATAATAGCTGCCTATCTTCAAGCACTTTAAGCGCTATATAAATGTTACATATTATATAAGAACAAAGACAACTAAGATGCTTTGATAATATGCTGCTTATTCTGTATTTTATCTTTTATACTTTATCTTAGCATTTTAAGATCCGTTCGGTGGCCTGTCTTATTATTTCATTGCAATTTTAAGCCCTATTTCTATATGTTTTATACATATTTTATGCCAATGACTGACTGACAACTGATGGGGATGCTGCAAATTTCACTACAGACATGTTGGATAATCTTACTGTGTCTGAAGCTGTTGATCAGACATGAGCCAATCACTTGGTCTTCTTAGTTTGCTGAACAGCTACAAACACCAGCATTGAATTTGCAGAACTGTGCAACTGCAAAGATGCTGCTTTGCTGATTCAAACCAGTGAACAGACACTAGCATCACTAGAGAATGCTCAGATGAACATCATAGGGCAGAATGTTATTAAAACGCTGCATGTATTTATATAATTTGTGACTGATTGAATTGTATCTTTAAAAAAACTGTCGGGGGGATATATAGCCACCATGAGTCTGGGGAATGGTGACATATAAGTCCAAATGAATGAAAGAACGAATGAACAAACAAGTCAACTGGGTTGAATAAGAAGCCAATTGTACTGTATTGTATAGGCAGGATGGACTACAGTGAAGCAGCCTGCTGAACAGCCACAAACAGGGCAATGAACACAAGAAACAATCCTCAAGCAATCAGCTCCCTGTTTGCAACTGAAAAATAAGATAAAAATTGGTGGGTGTTTGAGCTTTCCTAACAACTGAATGGTGATTTTGTAAACAACTGGATTTTTATTGTTGTTATTATTTATTTAATTTCATTATAATCTTATTTTCACAACTCCTAAATGCTCTTTCACTCTCACTGTATATCCAGCTGTAGCAAGCAAAAGGTATTGAGCAGAACTGCCTGGCCATTATTAGAACTAAGTGGATCTTTGGGTTAGATCCAGCCAGCTTTTTTCACACAATGTCACCCTATTTTTCTCATTACTACAAACCCTATTCCTAATGGCTTTTGTAAATGCAGGTCTCATTATGGCCAGCACAGGCTTTTTGGGTAGCCAAAGGCTATCACTCTCTTTTACACCAGGAGAAAACTGGCTGGATCCAACTGGCAAGTCAACCACTATGACCATCCCAGCAGCAAGTCTTGTAATACAGAGAAGATAAGGGCTGCTGGATCTTCATCATTTTGAAACATTTGCTTGTTCTATTTTAATATTCAGAATGGAGCACAATTATTTTGAAAATATGTAGTACTGGAAAGGAGGAGGAAAAAAATACCTTTCCAATATTATGCAAAGCACATTTCCTAAAGTTTCCCAACCCCTTTTCTGTGCCAGCATCCTTACAGCACCACATGAGAATTCTTTCTTTAAAAATGCATTGAATTCAAAGATCAAACAGGTAGCAGTCAAAGCAAGTTCTCCAACAGCCTCCACACTGATAATCAGTCATCTTAACTCACCTTGAGTCACTTATGGAGTTGCTGAATCCAAAAACAGTTGCCACCTAAAGCTTTTCATTAAGGCTCAGCAAAATAACACAACACAGTCTGCCATAATCATCACCTAGGTTCAAGTTGCTGGCTTCTGAATTAGATAACTAGAACAATAGTTAGCAGTGTTCAGCAGAACTTCAAATGCAAGTTAAAAATGCATACCCAACTTCTTTGCATTGTAAAAGCAAACTGAACAAATGCATTATTGTTTTTTAAGGCACATTGAAATTTGAACTTCAGTGCTATAAAAAAGAAGCCACAAGGCAGAAAGATATATGGAAATTTACTTTCTCTGTCTTCCCATGTGGCTCTACCATACATAAGAAAAATCCCAAAATTCTTGCTATTCCATTGTGAAACTAAAACTGAATAAACAAACAAACAAAAAACATATCAGTAGTTCTAGAGTCAGATCCTAGAAAGTGCTGGTGAGAAACCCAGACAACTGTATGTGCATGCACATGTATGGACATCCCTTTCTTTACATGATATTGTCTTCTGATTGAGATTTTCGTAGGGAAAAAATAATTTGATAAACAGTAGTAAACAAAATATTTCCCAGAAACTCAACACAAGCTCTACAAAAACAATCTTTCTGCTTGAAGACTGCCAGTGAGAGGGAGTTCACCACCTCATTAGGCAACTGATTCCACTGCTGAACTAAAATAAAAAATTCTCAAAGTTAGGAAATTTGCCTTTAAATGAGGAATGTATTAAACCTTATCTGCAGTAATTTCAGTTCCACTATCACTTATATGGCCATTAACTAGAATACTTTTCCTTTTAGTTATTTGCATACTTAATCTCCATTGGTTAGGCACACTTTTTCTGAAGCATCCGTATCCAGTTCCTCAATCAAATTGATATCTGATGCCGTATGTATGGAAGTACTACTATCAATTAGCCAAGGCTTCTGATTTTCATTTTTTGTGCTACATAAGAGGAAGAGTGTCATGAGATGGCAAAAGCAAATGTGGAGGAAGTCTTGCAATGAAATGGTGAGAGCATATTATTGCACACTTATGAGAGCATATGAGATGGTGATAAAGATGGCTAAATGTAAGTTTTATGCTGCCTCCATTGTGTCTGAGAGCTCATGCCTTGCTCAGTTATTTAGGATAGTTTGGTCTTACAACCCTAGAGGGATCATGCCAAATTGATAGTTGATTGGAACTTGGATGCGAGGCTTTAGCAAGCCATTTCACAGATAAAGTTTCATCACTTCGCTGCGACTTTCCACCCATGGTTGGTACAGAAAAGGAGCTGGAGACATATTGGCCTTCTTGGGGGGGATACATTTGATGACTTCAGCTGGCTTTCTTTAACCATAGTGGACAAGTTACTAGGTTCAGTATGGGCAACCACTTGTCCCCTAGATTCCTGTCTTTCTAGATTCCTAAAATTGGGGAGCAGAAGGTTAGGAGGCACTCTCTGGAAGATTATCAATGTTTGTTATTTCAGAAGAATTCTTGAAGAGGCTTAAGGAGGTGGTAGTTCCACATCCAGCCAGTGCTGAGGCAGCTGCATGGGCTACTGATTGAATAATAGGTCAGTTTTGTGGTTTTGGAATTAACCTTTAAGGGCATACATGGTCTGGGTCCAATGTATATGAGGGACCATTTGACTCCCTACACGTCCTGCAAGGCTTTGTACTCTGTAGGTGCAAACAGGATGGAGATCCCTGGCCTTTGTGAGGTTCGCCTGATTTCAATCAGGACCAGGGCCTTTTTTGGCCCTTGCCCCTGCCTGGTGAAATGAGATCCCAGAAGAGCTGAGGGCCCTGACAGAGCTTCTTCAGTTCTGCAGGGCTTGCAAGATGGAACTCTTTCACCAAGTGTTTGGTTGAGGCTGGGTTGGGGAAGATCTCCAGTTCCTTTGGGCAGCCCACCTGCATGACCTCTCCCAGACATATATACACCTTGACAGTATTTTCCAACTTGATAAAGGGATGGGGGGATGGGGAAATGGGAGGCATTTCTTAATGATTATGTTTGTTTTTATCTGGTTAGACATGTTAGAATCATAGAGAATCATAGAGTTGGAAGGAACCTCCAGGGTCATCTAGTCCAGCTAGTCCCCAACCTGCAGACCGCAGCCTGGTGCCGGGCCGCGGCTCCCTCTCCCCGCCCCCCCCACAGTAAAAAACTTCCCAGGCCGCAAGCTTGCAGCCCGGGAAGCTTCTTACTGCAGGGGGGGGGAGAGGGAATCAGGGCGAAAGTGCAGCGCATGCGCGATTTCGGCCGTGCATGCACAATGCGCAGGCGGGCAGTTGCCCTGCCGGTCCCCAGCCTTAAAAAGGTTGGGGACAACGGATCTATTCCAACCACCTGCACAGTGCAGGAACTCACAACTAACTTCATACCCAATGTGACCCTAAATTAATGCCCAAATAATCCCCCCCCCCATCAAAAGTCTCAAGAATCCAGCCTGGCCTGGAGGAAATTCACCTACCATCCCACAGCAGCAATAAGGAATTCCCTGGGTATGCAAGGAAGGGCCACAAGAGACAAACACTGGCACCTCCCTTCCTGCCCACCCACTCACAATCTGACTAAGTTAATAAAATCAGCATTTCTGTCAGATGACTATCTAGCCTCTGCTTAAAAACTTCCAAAGAAGAAGAACTCACCATCTCCCTAGGAAGCCTGTTCCACTGCAGAACTACTCTGTCAGGAACTTCTTCCAGATGTTTAGCTAAAAATTCTATTGAATTCATTTCAATCCATTGGTTCTGATCTGAATCTCTGGGGCAACAGAAAACAACTCTGTTCCATCTTCTATATGGCCACCCTTCAAGTATTTCAAGATGGTTATCATTTCACCTCTTGGTCGTTTTCTCTCCAGGCTAAACAGATCAAGCTGAGACCTTTCCTCATACATTTTGGTCTCCAAACCCCTCACCATCTTTGTAGCCCTCCTCTGGACATGCTGTAGGTTCTCTACATCTTTCTTCATTTGTGGTGCCCAAAACTGAACACAGTACTCTAAATGAAGCCTAACCAGAGCGGAGTAAAGTGGGAACATCGCCATGCGTGATCTGGATACTATACTTTTATAATACAGCCCAAAATCCCATTTGCCCTTTTAGCTACTCTTGTCTCATGTTCAGTCTATGGTCTACTAAGACCCTCAGATCCTTTTCATACATACTGCTGCCAAGACAAGTCTCACCCATCCTATAGTGATGGATTTGATTTTTCCTACCTAAATGCAGATCTTTACAATTTTTTGCTATTAAAATTCATTTTATTCATTTTAGCTCAGTTTTCCAACCTGTCAAGATCATCCTGTATCCTGATTTTGTCTTCTGGTGTCTTTGTTACCTCTTCCAGTTTAGTGTCATCTGCAAATTTAACAAGCACCCCCTCTATTCCTTCATCCAAATCATTTATGAATATGTTGATTAACACAGCGCCCAGGACAGATCCTAGTTGTAAGCTGCCACAAGTCAGCTGGTTCTGGCAGAAATCCTTTCTCTGTGTTTGAGTGTCATGTTGCTTGCCAGTGCTTACATTGACATTTCTATTGAGCAAGCATTCCCTCTAGATAGAACCAGCTTTATTACAATTGAAGTAGTGAGGGACATTTCTTTTGTCTTTAGGATTTGCTTTCTGTTATCAATTGGCTTAGTTCCTATCGCTCTTAACCTGGCCTCTGGAACCATGTAAATTGAGCCATTCTTGCTTTTGTGCTGCTTATGGCAGCCCTTTTGTTATACTTATCTGTTATCAGTCCCACAATATCTTCCAACTTTCAGTCTTTCCCATTAAATGTTGAACTGAATGCAAAATAAGATTCAGATAGAGAACTGTAGTAGCTTAACAGCAGTTGTAAGCTTATCAATTAGATTTAATAATGTTTCTGTATGGATTTCTGCATTTCCATATTTTCTAGCCTAAGAAAAGTTCTCTAAACAAAAATATCTTACCAGCCTGGACTTATTCGCCATAGTCCTTTCTTAATGATTCAGTCATTCTGCAATTTTTTGTCCTTTTATGTACACCAATTAGGAATTAGCCAGTATACTAATAATCACATTTTGTGCTTTACCATCTGTATTCTCTCATTTTGTGATCTCCTTTTCAAAACCCAAAGGTCATTGAGCAGCTAATGAAAAATTAGCCTTTTCTTCATTGAACTGGTGCTAAATTCTAAAAAGCCATGCATTGAAATGATCTCTGTTAAATTTCTCTAGGATTGTATATCGTTGTGACATGGTTTAGCAACTCAAAAGGAAGAAGGGGAAAAAAGAATTCTTTTGGCACTCAGAACCTGGGACCAGCAAATTCCCAGTATCTTTTGTTCTTGTCAGGAGGTAGTAAAGAAATTGCTCAAGCAAGAGGAAAACAAATGAATATGAAAAATCCCTTTTAAATATAAAAATTAATTATAGACAACTATAACCCTATTAGAATATTTGCTTGACTTGCAAGAAGGCATTTCAGACTGGAATAAGATGTGACACAGTTATTGGATGTAAATATGGCTACAGCTTTATTACCTCCCCATGGGAGAGTTGGCACAGCATGGGAGAGGGAGCCTGACCTAGCAGTCAGAGGACTGCACCAAAACCTGTGGCTTCCTGAGGTGCCCTGGGGATCTGCACCATTCCCAGCCAGGAGAGCAGATCCCCTTGCCTACTGAACTCCGTCGTACAGGAGGCAACTTATGTGGGGGATTGACCAGGCACCCAACTGCTTTGGCTGCCCTCTAGGACACCTGGCAATGAGTCCCTGGCCTCCCAGCAGAGTAAGCCACACTTATTTACATGCCGCCTCCTATGGAGGCCCTGAATCCCTGGGAGTCCGATCACACCAAACTCCCTGCCAACAGGCTCCATCCCATGTGAAACTCGCAGCTGTGATGAACTATTAACCATGAAACATCCACCACAGACGCAGCCTGGAGACTGTTTGCATATCACATAGGGTGGGAGGCTGGGAATAGGGAAGCTGCTCCGCACTGTGCTGGGGGAAGAGGTTTTATCCAGTTTCCCATCTCTGGATGGCCAGTCCTCCACCACCCATGTTATCAGCTTTTTGAAAGGTAGAAAAGGAGAGCGGCCATAAAAAGGACAAACAGGGAAAACAAGGTGACTCTGGGGGTGGGGAATAGGTTTGATAGAGAGGCAAGTGATGGTCCAAAGCTTCAGGGTCAAAAAGGCAAAGGACTTTGGGAAGGTAGAAAATAAATGATATTAATGGCCAGCAACAGAAAGTATAACAAACACTTTGTTGTTGGAGAGGCTGCAGGAATGGAGCTGTGCAGCACCTCTGTAGCAAAGCACTTGGACCTGGCATCAGCAACTTCAGGGGTGGGGGGTCCTCCTACACTATTTCTGTGGGTATATTAATGATACAGTGCTAGGTCAATCTACTTCACCCTGGCTTCCATATAAAAAAGAGAACTTTAAAGGCCAAGCAGTACTAGAGAGGGGGAGGGAAGAAGGGGGAAGAAGCAGTCCCTCTAACAATATACACACACACAGGCACTCAGAAAGAAGGGAAAGCTGGGTCCAGGTGCTTCACTGCAGAGGTGAGGCAGAGCTTCATGCATTCAGCTCACCACACCAGGGATGAGGCCAGATGAGAAGTGCCAGGTTGCTGCCATCACTGTCTGGCTGGAGGATCCAGTCCAGTGCATGGGAATCGTGGCTGGGTGATGCTCCAGAGAGCAAGTTCCAGGCAGGATGCAGATGAAGCAAGTTCAACAAGTATGATGAGGTTCCAGCATGGAGCTCTGCTTTGCCTCTATGGTGAAGCACCTGGACCCAGTATCAATGGGGTGTTTCCTCATGCATGGTTACAACATTAACCATGCACTGCTAAGTTGATAGACTTCACCTGAGCTTGTATTTAAAAAGAAAGAACGAAATACCAAAAAGTACTAAACGTTCAGCAAGATAGCTGCCCAACAGTAAATATATCTGGAAGGATCTCCTTACAATTTAAAAAAAAACATGTGCCACCTGAGACCAGCCAGATGGCACAAGAAAGGCGGGGGAGACAGCACTGACAATATCCGCTTTTTCTCAGAACATATTCTCCATGATTCCTAAGAGAAAATCAGATTTTAAAAAAGGTGCATAGTGCAGACATAGGATTTGAATAGTAAGCTGTGTGTGCAGAAATGGCCAAAGAGAGGCATCCTATCCAAGAAGATACACTTTGAATGATGTAGTGCTCCCCAATTTCCAGGTATGCTAAGTCACTCACTCCAACTTTTAGAAAGAAAACAATTCTTCTGAAGTCTCAACCAAGCTCTCGTGTGGACTTCTGCTGTTTCTTGATTCTGCAAGTTATGTCAAAATGAAGGTTCACCAACAACTTTTGTTGTTGTTGTTGTTGTTGTTTAAACTGGTATTTGGAGCACAGAGAGTCCAACTGCAAAACCTAATCAGCAAACAGAATAAAGTATAATTAGCAATAATATTCTTAATTATTTTATCTGTTTCTTTTATCTAATTAAAAAAGAATGCAATTAAAATATTAATTATTCAACAAATAAAATAATATTAGGATGCATACTGTGCACAAAATGGCCTGTAACAATTATTAAAGTATATAGATTGTGGAGGATACGTTTCTGTTTGTGATTGGTAGCTGCCATTGGTAACACACATGGCAATTGAGAGTCCAAATAATATATTCATGGGAAGTGTTTCCCTTAAAAGCAACATCACTGGGGCATAGGAGTGAGAGTCAGTTTATCAACAGAGACTTTTGGTATTTGAACTATATTAGTGCAACTATTGTGGAATCACAAGATGTGAAAGACATTTTGTGGGTTCCAAATGACTAAAATAGAGCTCACACTGAAGTACACTGAAACCAATCAAAATCAGTGGGTTTAAGCACACTTAATTATATCCTGGGTTGCAGCTTATACATTTTATTCTCAGGAGGATCAAGCACACTTAAATTAATTGAAATCTTAGCTTACAAAAGATCTGCAATGGAGGCCAATGTTATTATTTCTGGTTTACAGGTGGAGGAATGAGATGTGGAAATATTTAAAAATTAAAGTAGCTTACCTAGTAAACTATTGATTAAAGTGAACTTGAACCAAGGACTTCCCAGCCACTAGGTTTAGCAACTGCACCACAGTATTTCAGCTAGGTAGAGGGAAGTAAGAAATGAGAATCATGAAGTCACTTGAGGTCACAGTGGTCACTTTTTTAAAACCTTGCCACCTAAGAAATACTTGCTGCAGAAGATACATTTATATCTGATTGAGAACTCTTTCTCTAATGAGTGCTTCATCATAACGAACAAACTGTGATGTAGGGCAGTTCTGCAGTACCTGGATCCCATTTTACTATCCCATAATCAAACAGTCATGACAGCACTTCTGCAGTTAACCTTGACAGGGGAAAGCTAGTGTCCTTCCCTCTCTCCTTTTTGGATTACAGATCTGCTGTGAAATGAAGCCAATGACAGCATTTCAAATGTTAAAACTGGGCTGGAGATATTCTGCCTCAGTTTCTAACATCTCTCCAGAGAGAACACCAGAAGCTCTTTGAAACAGTAAATAAACCTCACACTTTCAAGTGTTCAAAGGAAGTGATGACTTTTCTCAGAGCATTTTTTTCCCTGACACAAACCTCCAAATGGTTGCTTCTTGGCAAGTTCATGCTTCTCCTCAGGCAAGACCTGGGTATTCCCTGCTGTGAAATTGCAGACATTTCTTCCCTTCTTCCCTCAGTGGAAAGTAAATCTCTTTTCTAGCCATGCTAACCTTTGGCTCTGTCTAGAACATAGCAGAATTCTCCTTTGAAAGGTTCCTTGTGGACTTCTTCCTAAAGAGCAGGGAATTGCCTTAATTGGGCCAGAAAGGATGATTGTCATCTCCCTCACTGTCTTTTTTACAAACCTCCTTTTCTCCCTCCTTTCCTCTGGATTTTGTTAAATGTTGGATTAAAGGAAATTAGCAGCAACAGTAAGAGGTTAACACCATTTCACGATCACAGCTATTGTTATTGCAACAGCTGTCTCCCCACTATGGCCCCGTCACACATCCATCATGCCGTCATGTATCCATTCAGCGGGCAATTGGCAGGGAACAAGATGGAAATAGTCCATCAATCTAATGTCATAGCGGTAATAAAAATCTACAGAAAACCTATAAACAATGGTTATACCCTCAGTAACAGCTCCAGAGTGCTGACTAGTGTAAAAATGTTTTACATAGACAGAAGAAATTCATGGAAGGGGGGGCCTGCCACTGAAGTCATGTTGTCAGTGCTAAATATAGTAGGTTACAGCCTTGCAAAAGAAGAAGAAAGGAGACACAACTAAAATATTGTGTAAGTTCAGACACACAAACAGCAAATAACTCAGCAGTGGCTAAAGTTTCTGCCATACACATTATTAGTTATCATTGTAAAAACTTTGTCTTGAATGCAAATGCATAATGAAACCCCAATTGTTAGGGTTATTCAGCTCTTAAATAAATAGTCAAAGTACTTTAGGACCTACAGTCTCCAGCCTTCCCAATATGTATATGTATTTATCCTCAGAACCATACCACAAACTGAACATAGGAAAGCTAAGGGTGACCCAAGTTGTTAAAAAAAAAGCTTGTGTGTGTATGTGTGTATGTATATGTATACATACATACACACACATACACATACATACATACATACATACATACATACATACATACATACATACTAGGTCACGATGGGTTGGATCCAACTTCACAACTAACAACAACATGTGTGTGTGTGTGTGTATATGTATATGTATAATACATACAATCCCTTACGTACAATGAAGTGTGTGTGTTGCAGTTTCAGAGCAATGGATTATGTGCCATGCCACTGAGTTTCATGTTTAATCTTCTCATCAAATTCAACATACAATAGTGCAATATCTTGAACCCATTCATTGCAAAGGTTATGGATCTGGAAAATATGAAGAACAAAATGTGTTTTTCCTCCACAGTAAAGTGTTTGTTTTCCCAAGGGAAATTAAAAGACATCTCACACAAATTTGGTGGTGGAAAGAGTCAGTGCCAATTATGTCTTGGGCTAGTCAGAGACATCAAACATCTAAAGTAGCCAGCTTGGACTGGAAATAAATATTTTGAAGGAAAGGACATAGGTACAATCAGCAATTCAAGAAAAGGTTGCTAGCTTTCTTTCATTCTCAAACTGAAAATTGACAGCAAGTTTCTTGATGTGGAGTTCACATCTGGAGGATGAGAGAGAGCAGCCTGGAGCCATTGTGGGCTCCCAGCATTTCTCAGTGCCTTGCTGTGGTCCACACCCCTTTTGCCTGTCCTCTTCTTGTTCTTTCCCTCTTCCAGCATTCTTCCCACCCCCATCATTTCTCCAGACATTCTCCATCCCTGGCTTCGTTAAAGAGCTGGTCTGGACTCTCTCCTTCCTCCAGCCTCCCCCCCCCCCCCATTATTCCTCCAGACACAATCACATACTACTTGAGCCTTTTAACAGAATATATAAAAGAACCATCCTGTGACTCTCTGCATTATTTGGGGAGGGAAAATAATTGTGAACTTTCCCCTCCTTCTAGCAATCACTAGCAATTCTGCCTTCCTTGCCACAGTGGCTCTGGAAAGTTCCCCTCTTTAAATGCCCAAGCAGTACTATAATATAATGATTTCTTTTGTGGATCCCAAATTGTTAGAACCACATTGTCTGCATAACTTTTAATTTTAAATTCTATGTCATCCACTATTATTCCTTTGATCCTTCTGACTTCTTTAATTTTTGTTGCTAAAATCTCTATTTCTAGGATAAATAATAGAGGCAACAGAGAACAGCCCTGGCATGTTCCTTTTCCGATCAAAATTGCTTCTGTTAGTTTTCCATTTAGTTAAAACCTTGCTTGTTGCAGCAGAACTTCTTTTGTTTAATTCAGCTGTCTTCATGTTCCTCTCTTGCCCACTCAAAGATTTGTCAAAGATCTTTGGAGAAATGTTTCTGTTTATGAAATCATAATCAAATACTTGTGGGGTGACTTGGCAGAGCAGTTGTTGACAGATGTGTCTCAGGCCTTTGTGTTGCAAGATAATGGCTTGAGTTAACAAAAATTGTTTTGGTGAGGTCATGGATCTCTCCAGCATCAAACACAAGAGTGCAATCTGGGTAATGAGGAGCAGCAGGAATGGCAATATGAGATGATGCAGAGAAAAGGTTTTTAAATGTTTGTGAATTTAGCAAGGCTAAGCATTTAACTGTTTTGGGACATAAACAGAATTTTGCATACAGACTTAGCTTCAACAGCACAATTCATACCAATTTGTTTTTTACTATGCAGGATTTGAGATAATATGCTGTGCAGCAAAATTCTGAAAAATGTCAAGTGCATATTATCGGATTTTACATAATTATTTACTCAGAAGGACAACAGTCTTGCTTACTGTATTCAATAAATATAACAAAAGTGTGATCTCTCTTTTTCACTGACAACTGAAATAATCCAAACCATTAGGAACCTGCCAGTGTTATCCTTCCATGTCTCCTCCACATCAAATGGAGTGCATTTGAGCTATTGCTATGTTCCTGGAAACCATATATTAAAAAAAAAATTCCTCCTCAGACCTGTCTGGCTCCTTTTAAACCACAATTTTTTTCTCCAGCATTTTTGAGACATGTATGTTTTTTAGCATTAACTGGAGCCACATCACTTTCTGTGGGCCATGGCTCAGAGAAGGACAAAGATGGAACACAGAAATGCACTAGCAATTACAAGCTGCTGGAACAATTTCCAGTGAAAAGGACAAACCACCCAGCTAGCATGAGGCTTCAAGGATGATATAAGAGGTTCAGTGGTGGCTTTGAGTTGCTTGCCAAAAGAAGCATTTGGGGCTGATTCCCAAGAAACAATTTTGGATGTTTACAGGCTCAGCCATACTCTCATATTGTTCTTAAGAAAAAGAGTGATCATGTGAGGACAGAGATTGAGTGAAAGCAGCGTTCACAAAGCTATGCATTTTGTTCATGCAAATGTCTCTCTGAAATAATCGCACGTGGCTGCACATCAGCACAGATTCCAACATATTTTATGAGTACTCCTTAAAATACACACATACCCAATCGAGCTTAAAGACAAAGAAGGACAAAAAGTATAGCAGAACAAATGAACTCAAGATCAGGTTAGAGCAAACAAGTCTCAGTCCATCAAAGACTGAAAGTACAGAACAGATACAACCAGATGCCACCACAAATGATGTCTTAGTCCACACTGTGTACACACTGCTGTTTAACTTTATGCCTTTTTGTATCACTCCATGGATCAAATGCAGTAGAGTGATTTATGAAAGTTCATGAAACATGAAAAGTGTTAGTCCAGTGCTATTCAGTCAGTGGTTTGGGGGTCACATGTGTAGGCCTGCACACTTTGAGTTGGGAAACTCCTGGAGATTTGCAGTAGTTCATGGGAAGGGTAGGGTTTATAGAGGGAACATAATAATTAAACACTATAAAGATCACCCTCCAAAGCAGCAGTTTTCTCCAGGAAAAATAATCTCCGTCATTGCAACTGGAGATCAGTTGCAATTCCAGGAAAGCTTCAGACCCTATATGGATGTTGGCAAGCTTACATGAGTCTCTGTGACATGTCACTTGTGGCTCTTCTGAGCACTGTTCCTCAGTGTGGCACTAACCTGATTTTTCAGGGAAATAGGCAAGGCCCTTCCCTGGTGGCACTTGTAGGTGACAAGTGGTCTCCACTTTGAAACAGCCACCACTGGAGAAATGGGTAAACTATGAGTCTTGCTGAGGTTCCAGGATTGGAAGTAAGTGTGACTCTTGGGGTTGGTAGTAATTGTGCAAGTGGCTCTTCTCAAGCCACAGTGAATACCATTGTTTTAGCTATTAAAATGCCCTAGAGGTCTTTACTATTTTATGACTAGCAACTATCTAACAGCAACAGCTATAGATTCCTGGCTGTTTACATCATTTTGGCCTGTCCTGTTGTGATTCTTCCTCTTTTCCTGGCAATCAGGATCAGCTCCCACTTTCCCTTTCATTGATTCTCCCAGGTTTTAAGCCCTTTCTGGATCCACACATTGCCTCTTCCTGTTTCCATTTAAGGACATCTATATCTTTGAGGAAAGGCTAAAGTGTCTGAGACATTTCAGTTTAGAAAAAAGAGAACTAAGGGCGGACATGATAGGGATTAATGGCCTCCCATGGCCTTCCCTATGATATGGGCATTGGTATGGGCCACCTCAACCATTGTCTTTTCCCCATCCCACCTTCCTGATTGTGGGGATGATCTGACAGACTCATGGCCTGAGGCAGCAGGCCCCTCTGCTTCTGCCCTCGCTACCAAAAGATGTAGTGATGTACATAGGAATAAACAGCTTTAAAGAAGATACATTAATGGAGTTTATCAATTGCGATTAGCCACAGTAACTGAGGGGAACTAATATTCTAAGGCACTAATCTTCTGAGTCCTAGAACCAGGAGTAAATGTCAGAGAAAGGCCTTGGCTTCTGTGCCCTATTTTTGTCTCTCCAGAAGAACCGATTGGCTACTGTGTGGGGAAAATTGCTGGGCTTGATGGACTATTGGTCTGATATAGAAGAATTTTTCTTATGTTCCTATACGATCTCATAGGCGGACTCAAGGAAGTAGTCTTCCCAAAATTCAACAGAAACAAAAGTAAACTCTGTCTGTCTGTCTGTCATTCTAAACCCAATCTGAAAGATGGCACCATGAGGGAAACCAGAGATCTGTGGATATTTCAGCTATGGTTTTAAAATTAATATGTGGCAAAGCATGTAAACAAACAACCTTCCCATTAACAAATCCACAGATTAATCTGAAAATATAATGTAACTCTTAGTGCTTAATTTTCACAGTCCTCGTTCCTCACAACTGAGGTTCAGCTAAATTACATTATCTCATTTCTAGTGTGACTGCAGTCCATTCTCTTGAAGATACAGTGTGAAAGAATATATCTTTGATAACCTTCATGGGTTGGGGTGGGATGGAACAACACACTTTCATTGAGCCCATTAAGAACAGCTAGACATGAGAATGGTGGCAATAGCCTCAAAAGAAACTGAGGATAATCTCTGCCAATCAGTTCTTGTCCTCTCAATATTATGGTTATTTCAAGAAATTACTGGAACTCAAAACAACCCTTTCACTCTATGCAACACAATGAAGAAAATAGTACTTCAATTCTACTTTTGAAAAAGGAAAACAACTGCACCTAATAATTTCTTATATATAAAGCTCTTTCCTAAGACTTCAGCCCATTTCAGTAATCGCTTTCACCCATCACCATTTGGCAAATACCATCTCATGGTTAGAAAATCCATTGTAGAAGAGACTTTACTATCACCCTTTGTTATCATTAAAGAATTGGTATGAAAGTGTCTGAGGACAACTAATGTTATTTCCTTTCAGTTTCCTGACTGATTTAGCAGCTGCATCTAAGAAGTATCAAAGTTATTCAAAATGTCTTTGACTAGCTTAAGTTTTACCATGGACTTGTCATCTAACACTGTGTTTGATTCCTTATTGCCTTGTGTTTTTTTCTCATACTGAACACTAAATATGTGCCATGGTTTGCCTGTGAACATGTAGGAGGGTGTGAATGGTGGAAATATTCTCAACAGGATTTTAACATTAAAACCAAAAACATAACTATTTCAAGTATTGAATGAGCCATAGTTCAAACTCTAAAAACTGTATTCACTTTGCTGGTGCTAAACTGAGTGAAATATGCTGTTACTCGGTGTACAGATGGTCTCCTATTTCTATGGCAAATTAGTGATACTTTTTCTCCACCCTTTAACATCTGCCCTGAGTTTATACATTGTTGCATTGTAGTTAACTTCCTTAATTAGAGGAAAGACAAAGTATAATGTCAAAACCCAGCTAGAAATCATTTTCTAAATTGTACCACAAGAAAGAAGTCCCCCCTTCCTTGTTATGAGGGAACCTACTAGTGGGATTATGTTCATATTCTGGTGTCCCTGCTGCTAAATAAGTTATGCATCCTATGATAGTCAGTGTAAGAAACACTGCTTCCTATCTAGAAGCACAACAACATTTGAGTCCAATAGCTGAACCTTAGTTATGAGGGACAACTGAAAATTAAGCACTAAGAGCAGCAAAGTTCGCCCCTGGGTTCGTTGCAAGCCTGCACTCCAATAACAGAATCACTGAACCTAATAACATCACCTACACCAACAAAGGCTTATTTTCATGCTCATTTTCTAACATTATATATGACATTAAATGCCAACAATGCCCTTATGTAATCCACATACTCTGAAAACAGGTCAACCCCTCTGCCAAAGAATTAATGGACACAGGTAAAAGGTAAAGGTAAAAGGTATCCCCTGTGCAAGCACCAGGTCATTTCTGACCCTTGGGGTGACGCCCTCTAGCGTTTTCATGGCAGACTCAATACGGGGTGGTTTGCCAGTGCCTTCCCCAGTCATTACCGTTTACCCCCCAGCAAGCTGGGTACTCATTTTACCGACCTCGGAAGGATGGAAGACTGAGTCTACCTTGAGCCAGCTGCTGGGATTGAACTCCCAGCCTCATGGGCAGAGCTTTCAGACTGCATGTCTGCTGCCTTACCACTCTGCGCCACAAAAGGCTCTAAATCGACACAAGTGTGGCATTAAAAAAAATCACAGGACTGGAAAACCTGTAGGGGAACAACTTTCCAGGACATTCAATACGGACCTTAAAGTAGCTGCTTTGTTGTAGTGGTGTAGTGTACAGCCAGCTTGGTGTATTGGTTAGGAGTGCGGACTTCTAATCTGGCATGCCAGGTTCAATTCTGCGCTCCCCCACATGCAACCAGCTGGGTGACCTTGGGCTTGCCATGGCACAGATAAAACTGTTCTGACCAAGCAGTGATATCAGTGCTCTCTCAGCCTCATCCACCTCACAGGGTGTCTGTTGTGGAGAGAGGAATGGGAAGGCGACTGTAAACCGCTTTGAGCCTTCTTCGGGTAGGGAAAAGTGGCATATAAGAACCAACTCTTCTTCTTCTTCTTCTTCTAAAGGAACCAAGAACAGACTAGAAAGGGAGATTGCAGAAATGCTAATTATACAACACTCAAAACAATGGAATACCCAGGACTCAACAAAGACATTGGTGTCTTATCTCAGTACATATGCTAATCTCACTCAAGTCTTATATACACATTCCTTACAATCCCCTCTTCTTTTTATTTTATTTGGGACAATGAGAGTGTAATGTGATGTAAGTAGTATGTAATGTAATTTAGAATCTAACTCTGTGGTCTTAGGACAAAATAACAAACTCAGCATTGTTTGTCACTTGTGGGGATGCTTCCATGCTTGGGTGGAGATGGATGAGGCAAGTAACTAGTCTTTTTAAAATTATTTCTTTTCACAACTGGGAAAGTATCTACCATTAATTACTAACCTTGACATTTTTATTTCTTCAGTATTTTTGTGAACTACAACTGAACCCAAAGGACTGATTAGCTTTTCTAGAAAAGAATTATCATACTGCCTAATTTGGATGTTATGACACATGATCCTTGTCCCACTGTCTGAGGAAGAGTGCCTGCACTCAAAAGCTCATGCCTTGAATAAATCTTTGTTGGTCTTAAAGGGGCTATTGGACTCAAACTTTGTTGTACTTCAGAACAACATGGCTACCCATTTAATCCTATCTAGATGTGTAGTCATGTTTAGGGATGTGTAATTTTAGTTTAGTTAACCTGAACCCCCCACCCAAATAAATGCAAATTTTGGGGGAAGGGAATTGAGCTTCCCTGAGCCATTATTCTTAAAACGAATCACCTACATCACAGTAAACCAGAAATAATTTGGATTTTGATTTGGGTGATTTTTGTGGTTTCGCTTTCCTTTCCCTCCCTTTGGAAGGTGGGGGAAATGAAAGGAAACCATGAAATTGCTGACGGATATTAAAACTTATCAGCTTGACCAGTCTTCATTGGTAGCCCTCTAGCTGAGAGCCATGGCTTGTCTGAATGCCGGGGGTCTGACCTGCGTGTTGGAACCCCACCTGAGCCAAAGCTTCAGTGGACCAGAACAATCAAGGGTCTCAGTGCTTGGAAGCTGAGTCCCAAGAGCAGCCCTGTCCCAGTTCTCTTCATCTCCTGGCTAGCTCATGTATGAGTCCAGTGTGGGAGAAGGCTGACAATGACCTCTTGATCTGGCGCAACATTTTTCCCACCCCATTTTGTTTTCCAGTCGCCAATTCACCTCCCTCTGCCATGCTTCCTAGAAGGGGAAGGGAACACGCACAATCAGTCACACTCCAGCTTTCCTCAATGGCACAATCAGGCCCACAGGCTAGCTGCTGACGCCTCCTTTGCCGACACCCACCTGCTCCAACAGCAGCTCTACTCCGCTCTGTCCTGGTCAGCTCAGGTGAGGGAAAGAGGCCAGCCCACCCTCTTCAAAATGCATGCCAATGCCTCCAATGCTACTGACTGCCTGCTCCAATGGCAGCTCTGCTGTGTTCTGTCCTGGTGAGAGGAAGAGGCCACAACTTGTTCACCCCCTCCTCCTGCACTCCATGAGCGGCTACTGCCCACCAACTCTGAGGCAGTGAGTTTTTTGGCTGACAGCAGCTTATGGGTCTGCAGGATGAGGGGGAGAATGAGGTTAGACTCCCTCCCCTAGAGGACACCCAGAGCCCATGCAAGTCTCTCCCCCACTTAGGAGAGATGGAGCATGCGAGAGCCCCACCCCTTGCGTATTCATATTCACTTTCAGCTCAACTGTCTGTGTCCCACAAAAGATGTTTCACATCAACAACATAAAGAAACAACATATCCTTTTGCCAGGGAGGACTCTAGAGACCTTTAAAAAAAAAAGAAAGTTGGGGAAATTCAAAGAACATGATTAAACTAGCATTACAGTGTTATAGTGGTACTAGATCTAAAGCCCATTTTAATATTAAATAAAATGGGCAGGGGGCTCCCAAAGGCTTCTTCGGAGCCGCGGGCGACGTGGTGCGGGTCCGCAGAAGCCTTTTCCCTCCCCCCCCCTCTGGACAGTGGGAGGCTTGAGTGTCGGCGGGGCTGGATGCGGGGGAAGCAGCCTACCTGTCCTCGGCGCTGGCGGCTCCTGAGCGGCGGGCAAGGGCAGGAGTTAGCGGTGGCGTGCTGTGGGCGCGACATGGCTGTTGTGTCAGCAGCCATGTTTTAGCATGCTGGGGCCGCGAGCCGGTCAGAGAGGTGGCGAAGCGGCAAACCGGTGAGTGGAAAGTGTGTGTGGGGGGGAAGGTCGTGGGCGCTGGCGGGCAGCGAGAGGCATTTGGGGTGGGGGTGGGAAGTGTGGGGATGGGCGGCTTGGTGGGAGAGGGCGCAGGCAGGAGTGGCCTCGGTGTGTAAGGGCAGGCGGCGGCCGGAGGGGAAGCAGTTTCCCCCGAGGCCACCGGCGTGGGGCGAGCCTCCTCCCTGGCGGCCATCTGGCGAGGATGGCGGCTCGGGAGGACTGCACAGTTGGAGGCACAGCGTTCGGGAGACGGGCCAAGTGTCCAATAGGGAGGCTCGCTTTGCGCGCCTCCCAATTGGACACTTGGCCCTGGAGTGCCACTTGGAGGAGCGAATCAGGAGCCACTTCACGGTTCCTGATTCGCTCCTCCGAGTTTTTATCCTGGACAGAGCCCACCCTAACTCCTTCCCACCAGCCCTTACTCTTTTATTTAATCTGCTCCACAGGAGCAGATTAAAGATTTTAGGATCTTTAAATCTATGAGGATGTTGTGACAATACTGATAATGACAGTCACAACAGCACACTCCATTGAAAATTCTAATTATTTAATCCAAGTGCAGAGAAAATAAGCTGACTTCACCATGTAAAAGTGAATAGGGAGGACAGATGTACAGAAGAACCCTGATCAAACCGATATGAATGCATGTGGAATATGTTGTTGTTGTTAGGTGCGAAGTCATGTCCGACCCATGACGATCCTATGGACAATTATCCTCCAGTCTTTCCTGTCCTCTACCATTCCCCGGAGTCCATTTAAGTTCTCACCAACTGAATATGTGGAATATACTTTGAAGTAAATCAGAAGTAACTCTAATGTGAGGAAAAGGGTATTAAAATCGAATAATAAAACTTGTACAATTCTATATCATCATCATCCTCAACTGCTTTGTAAAAAGGCTGAATTTGACCCCTGTACCATTAGATCCTGTAGATTTTTCCACTACTGATTGCACTTTCTAGGGATACTTAAACTCCTGCAGGTTCAGATCATCCTGTAATCACCAGATATGAATATGTCATTCATTGATCAATGATTTGATTGACCAATCATTGAACCATCCTCTAGAGTTTGCTGAAGAAGAGAGTGGCTGCACAATAGGACTTATGCACAGTCAGCTTTCAGACATGTGTATTGTCTCCTATGGTCCAGTGTCACTACTGCACAGACATCATCATTTCATCTGCAGCCGTGTTTAAGTCAGATTCTACTTTTATTTTTCCCATTAATGAATTCTAAATATAGACTACTAGCATGGTTTTACTGCTTACGACTTAGCTGTTTTTCAAAGGAGCTCAGCATAGAGATTGCAATTACTCATAAAACAAGGAATGGATTTTGAAAAACAAGAGGGTTTGTTTAATAAAACCTCTGCACGTAGAATAAGGCTGGGTCCTTCATCTGAGTAGACCTCATTAAAGATGGACTGGGAGGCCCAAACATACTTGGAACGATTCCAGCTACCTCCCAGCCACAGTTCCATTTTCCTTGGCTGGAGGAGGGGGACAGGTATCAGTCCTACAACCACTAGGTCATACCACCCAGTTAGATATATCTCTTGCTTTGCTACATTTAATGCTAATAAACTTTGCTAATAAAAGCTTAATACTGCAGATCTATACATGCTTACTTGAGGATAATTCCCCAGAACCCCAGTAGAAATTTAATATAATCTCTGCAAGCCAAATGACAATTAAATCCTTTTTTCTTGAGAGTAGGGTCATTGAATAAAAGGGGACCTATATCTAAGTAAATCAGTTTAAGGGGTGGTCCAATGGCCCAAAACAGGCCTGGAAAACCATTCATTCTAATCCCCGTGAACATCATCATAATCTAAGTGCTGTCATTCCAACACAAGGGACAGTATGGTATAGCGGTTATAAATGACAGGCTCTAAAAGGGTTGTGCAACATCACTCAGATAAGCCTGAAAATATTGATTCGGTTATTTTCGGGCTTATTCGAACCAAATCACCCATCTCATTAGTTTAAAAGAACCATGAGAAGCTCAAATCAATTTGAGCTTGATTCAGCTGATTTGTGATTCAACTGATTAAGAAAGACCCCTCAGGATCAGCTGATTGGCAGGGTCTTTAAATAACTCCCCAGCAGACCCCTTTGAATCTGCAGAAACCTCACTCTGAGGATCTGCTGTTTGAAAATTGTCTTTCATTCATCCAGAGAATAATCAGCAAAACCTACACTTTCAGAGTAGTGTGCACAGCTAACCGATCTTCATTGGTTAGAAAAAACAACAACAACAAAGACTTCTGTGCATGTGATAATTGAACTGGTTATGAAGAGAACTGTGAAGAGACCTCACAGGAGAAATGGAGAATTCACTAGTCAACAAAACAGAAGCATCCAGAGGAATGGTGCAGGGCATTTCTAGGCCAATGAGACACTGAGGGGGATAAAAAGCCAGCTAATGAAGAATGAACGCAAGGGAGAATTAGAGAACTGTTTTCCACTCGCATCCGTTTTAAATATAGAGAGAAAGAAATTGTGACAACAAAATGCATTAGTTTAGGAATGTCTTGTAAGAAGGAGGCTTATTTTATTATAGCTTCATGTGGAATTGGAAAGACAGAAATTCAGCCAGTGTAGCGTGGAGTACAGAGGTGAGAATGGCACCCAAATATTTCAGTGCTTATCTATGGACTATTTATTTACCCCCACAAATCCATCAGTCTGCAAAATTCAGGATTAAATGTATCCATTATTAAACTACAGCCCTTTTAAGTTGTTATTGTTCAGGATGTTCATGGAATACATGCTAATCACGTACCTTCCACTACATCTGGTTGCTAATTCTTCAAAGCAGCACAGTATACATATTTTCTTACTTATTACATACTATAGGAAGCCCAGAGGTTTGTGTAAAATGTAATGAAGCTGAAAGTACAAATAGTGCCCTATTCAAACAAAATGGGGACCATAAGTATTGGGAGGATCACACGTAACACACCCCAAATATAAAGCTGGACATATATACAAATATACAAAACACTTATGTATGCCCAGCCCTTATGAATGACCTAGACTTCTGAATCTTGTAGATCATTGTAGTCTCTTTGCTCAGTTAGGATTGACAAGTGTTACAAATAAGGTTTCCAGGCCTCTTGTTTATAGTGGGAGATATCTCACTAACAACCCTCTGAAACTATTTTCGCACTAGGGATATCATTCAGATTTGCATTTTTAAAGGGTCTAGTTTTTTGTCTATTTCTGCACTGAATTTTTCGTCTTTAGGCACAGACCCAAATTGCCCCTTCACTTGCCCCACAGCAAAGGAATCCCCAGAAAACCAGTCTTCATTTTTTAAAGTGAGGATGGGATCTAATTTGGGGTGCCAAATGTGGAAATGAAGGCAATTTGTTTTGATTTTTTTCCTGTACCTGCCATTTTGAGTTGTTTGGTAATGTCCCTTTCTTCATCATCGTCCTCCTGAAAAATCTGCCTTTTTTTTAAGGGGGGGGGGGGTGATCGCATTACAATGTTGTTTCTAAGTTTTAAAAAAGCAGTCTTGCACAGCAGTGTTATAATCTCTCTCTCTCTCATAATGTTATAACTCAGTTTTTCTTTAATTACATTCAGGACATTTTGCAAAAAGCACGGTTTTGGAAAAGGGGAAGGGAGCAAAACATGATGGGCAGCTGCCTCCATCAGACTCAGTGCAGAAAGGATGTCACAAATTTCAGCCAGGGAAATAAGGAAGAAGAAGAAGAGTTGGTTCTCATACACTGCTTTTCTCTACCCAAAGGATTCTCAGTGGCTTACAGTCACCTTCCCTTTCCTCTCCCCACAACAGAGACCCTGTGAGGTGGGTGAGGCTGAGAGAGCCCTGATATCACTGCTCAGTCAGAACAGCCTTATCAGTGCTGTAGCGATCCCAAGGTCACCCAGCTGGCTGCGTGTGGGGAATGAAACCCTGCTCACCAGATTAGAAATCAGCTGTCATAACCATTACACCAGACTTGCTCTTTCCTGGCGAGGAAGGCCTAAATGCAGAAAGGCTGCTTGCAGCATCCAAAGGAAATCCAAGGTGAGGCTAAAACAAGATATATCTCCTAAAGCAGAAATAGTCTGAGAAATGGTGGTAGAAAAATAAAAAAAAACATTGATGTCAGGATAAAAGACTTTTGAGGAAAACCCAGAAGTTGAGTGGCAGCAAGAGAAAAACAATAAAATCACTGTTGGGCCAACAGTGATTTCAGGGGGAAACCAAATGGAACAACTGCTGCCAACTTCCTCTCCCCATGCCCAGAGTATGGGGCCTGGGGATCCCCTAGAATCACAGCTCATCTGTGGACCACCGAGATCAGTTCCTCTGGAGAAATGGATGCTTTGGAGGGTGAACTCTATGGCATTGTACCCCATTGAGGCCCCTGTGCTCCCCATGCTCCACCCCCAAATATCTAGGAGTTTTCCACCCCGGAGATGAAAACCCTACTCCCTATTCCCTGCTGGTGGCCAAAGGGGACCTGGTAATCCCCTAAGTAACCATAAGACAAAGTTTACTATTACCCATTTTCTTACTACTTCAGATCCAGGCCAATATTCTGACAGAAAACTGCAAAAACTGGGGAAGGGGGGGGCACACACAAATACACAGCAGCTCCAAAAGGTCACTAGAAAAATAAACACTATTCTGAGTGTATTAGCATATGAAGTCTTCCATAGGGAGCAAAACAGCAGTTGGCAACTCCATCAAATATCCCATGGTGCTACATCTTTATCCATTATTCAATAAGATTATTTCTTTTTCATTTAAATCCTTTGGTTTCAAAGCACAGTTCTTTCACTGAATCTTCTTTTACTCACACCTTTTCTGCTATTTCAGCTCAAACCTCAGAGCCACATCAGTAATTTCCTTCCTCCCACTTCAGTTTTATCTGCCAGTCTGGTTCTGTACACAAGATAAATATATTATTATAAACTTCAGGAACAAGCATGGCTCCCTGAAGTGCATCTTCAAATTTTGTTTGCAGCATTTGTTTAGGCCAAAGCTTTCCAGAATAGGCAATTTGTCTGAAAACAGCTGAAGAAAGATTTGCCCTACACTACCAGCATTCTACAACATTAGGAAGTTTCTAGAGTCAATAACCCTTTCCTTCTTCATCATCCTGAATAGATATGAAAACCTTTATATAAAAAAAAATGCCTCTGCCACCTGCAGGATCTTACTAAGCTAGCTCTGATGTGCTGATCGCTGTATCTGGGTCATGCAGTACTACTCTTCTGAGAAGTCAATCTATACTAAGTTCTGTGCTTTTAAAAAATTCTTTACAGCAGATATTTTGAACTCTGCTTCTGACAAAACTGCAGCTTAAACCCAGCAACAGATAAGTGAATACAACAAAATATGGCTATTGTACCCAAAATAAATCCAACCTCTGTTTTGGGGATCAGGGCGAGATTTAAAATATAATGTTCTTTGATTATTTGGGGATCATGTCTGACTTCAATTAGAGTTGCAATGCCTGACTTGTAATAGAGTTTGTTACTTTTTTTGTTTTATACTGAAGAGAACAAGTCTGGCAACCAGTGGAGCTTCAACAGTGACATAATGACATAGTTGGTGATATGCTGAAATTACTTCCATCTCTGACTGGAAGCAATGTCAGTATGTCTCTAGTGATGCTGTTGGGTTTATCAAAACTGACCAGTAACCATAAAGCTTCAATTAATTGCTAGAATGGTGGTTCTCAGCCTGGGGGTCGGGACCTCTCTGGAGGTCGAATGACCCTTTCACAGGGGTCACAGCACGATGAGCAGCTTGGCTGGGGGGGCACCACCACTGTTGCCCCTGCTGGACATGTGCCCCAGCCCAGCCCAGATGCGATAAGAAGCTCTGTACTCAGGGCTGCCTGTGTTGCCTCCCCCAAATCATTAATTTTCTTAGCTTTTCCCCCACCCTTCTCTCCAAGGGGGACCAAATGTGGCCCACATCTCTTTACATGTCTCCAAAACAATTTTGCCTGCACTTGAAAGCTGAATAAATCTTTGTTCGTCTTAAAGGTGCCCCTGGACTCAATTTTTGTTCTTCCAAAACATTGCTTTTTGTTACTCAGCTTACATCCTTCCCTTCACCCCAAGGGGATTCCAAAGTAGCCAACATCACTCCTCTTCCATTTCATCCACACAACAGCCTTGCGGGGTAGATCTAGACAGAGCATTCATCTGCCTGGTGCTGCAGAAAAGAGCGAGATCAGTATGGTGGGACAAGAGGCAGAACTAAACTGAGAAGCCCCAGGGGGAAAAACCAATATATATACAATCATGAACAATGGATCTTCACGCCATTGGTCAGTTTTAGTTTTGCATATGTTACCCAAATTGCTGGGGAATTATGAATATAGCAAGAGGCTGGGTAACGCAGGATCTTTACTACCAATTTTTACGGGGTCCTTTCCCTGGAAGAAACCCTTCTTAAATGAAGAAGACAATTAAGCTTACACTCGGGGGATTTATTTGGGGAAAATATTGGGATATACTCAAAACACATACAGAAGCAAAAACATACATACACAAAGTTCTACAGGGAGGACAACATACTGTACCTTTCTTGGATCCAAGCAGCCAAGACATAGGGTTCACGACATCAGGGGGTAAACAGGATGCCGGGTGTGGACAACAACACACAACACACACACACACACACAGGGTGTGCGCAAGACTTGATATAGTGTTTGAAATTCCCGGGTCAGCCCCAGAGACTGCCCACCAGGAGGTCTGTGATTGTTGATTGGTCTCTGATAATATGAGTACCTGATAGGTCACTTTGAACTGTGAGGTCAGTAGAGTGGGAAGTGTGGAGTAATCCCATCAAGTAGAACAATATCTTGGGTAGGTGTAATGTGTCGCTAATGTCCCTGTCTTTGTTTTATCAGGAAGGACTGGGGGAAGACATTTGGGGATAAGAGATGCTGCTAGACAGAAATTACACTGGGCAAGAGAGACAAAAGAAGCTGCAGTTAATACCTTGAAGGGATATTCCTTTCCTGTAGATAGTCTAATGGTCTTTGGCTGGGGGACATGATTTAGATAATATGCACATTTAGCTCAGTCAGTTGGGCAAGGAGGAAATGTAAGAAATCTAGTGAAGCCCAAACAAGATGGAGACCTGGCCTGGCTTCCTAGGTTTCTTAAGGGGCCCTACTGACTCCATAGTCCGTGCATGAAGGTGTCTCTGTGCGAGGCACCTTTCCATTATGGGCTACCTCTAGGATAACACATAGTTTTATGGTTGGGGGGTCACCACATCATGAGAAACTGTATTAAAGGGTCGCGGCATTAGGAAGGTTGAGAACCACAGTGCTAGAGCATCATCACCTCCAGTTGCTCCAGACATGATGACACTGGCATCTGCCTCCCATTTTTCCTTCTACTAAGATGAGCCGCAGAAGGAAGGACCCACTGCTCCTAGCCCAAGCAGACATATGGCAGCTCTGCTATCAACTGAGATCTGCAACAGAAATGAAGGCCACAGCCACTCTCATTCATTTCAGTGAGGCTTGCACTGGAAAATTCCAATGGGATGTTCATAGAATCATTCCAAATGGCAATATTATACATCTGTTACAATGGCCCACATAGAAAAATTGCAAATACTGTCCTACACAAACCTTTTACCTTAAAATGAAAATTAAATGATTGGTCCAGGAATTGTGTGTGGTTTGTTCTGTACTTCATTCATTAATAAGAAGTTCTGTCCAACATTAGTATGCATGGACATCAAAGAGAAAAAATGGCTTAGTCCGGCACATTTCTCTTCTAAGATGGAAATAGTTGTATGCAAGTGAACACAGTTCAAACAACTTCAGAAATAATGTTTAATATTTAAAGAAAAAAAATACTAGTCAGAGATTCCATAACTTCAGTAGATTTTTATCATGTATTATTTACCTTTTGGAAGTCTAAAGTCTGCACTTGAACAAAAATGTAAAGACAGTTGTCAAAGCAGACTCTCTTCCACAAAAACTTTTATGTAATTAAATGCTACAAATTGGTCAGAATTGTATGAAAATGTACCTTAAGGACTGCCTTGTGGCTGTCACTTGTCTCTAGGGATGGAAGTGGTCCAGAAAAATGCAGTTCATGTAGATCTGTGGTTTGTGGTCAAACCATGAACCAAACCACAAACCAAAGTGAGAAGCTTATTTGTGAACCAAACTGAATTGTGTTCCCACAAACCCCCCTGAAAAAGACCAAAGTCCCTTTAAAGCAGTGGTTCTCAACCTTGGGGTCAGGACCCCTTTGGGGGTCGAATGACCCTTTCACAGGGATTGTGGCAGGGCTAGCCATCTACACAGGTGCCATCTACACAGCAGCCTTGCGTGGTAGATCAAGATAGAGCGTTTGTCTGTCTGGGGCAGTGGAAAAGAGCGAGATCGGCATGGTGGGACAAGAGGCAGAAATGAACTGAGAAACTCTGAGGAGGGGGGATAATTTATATACAATCATGAACAATGGATCTTCATGCCATTGGTCAGTTTCGGTTTAATTTCTGTGAAATAACACTTGCATAATTTTATGATTGGGGGTCACCACAACAATAGGAACTGTATTAAAGGGTCATGAAATTAGGAAGGTTGAGAAGCACTGCTTTAAAGGGAGTTCACAAGCAAACCTGAAAAACACCTAAATGGCAAGAACTGCCTGTTCCCTGCATTCAGTTGTTTCTGGCTACCTTGTGCAGTCTCTTTAAACTTTAAACTTTAAAGAGACTGCACAAGACAGGCTGGAAAACAGCTGAGCATCTGGAAGCAGCTCCCTGCTGTTCAGCTGTTTTTTTAAGGCTGTCTTGTGCAATCCTTTTAAACATTAAAGGGATAGCACAAGACTGTCCAAAACAGCTGGGTGGCTATTTTTGCAGCTTTCATGAGAATATAAAGCAGAGGTTTAAACCCCTGCTTTCTGCTGTATCTACGAACCACTATGAAATGCCACAAACTGCTTTAAAAATTCATTGAGTTCATGACACATAGGATCAAATTTGTGATGAATTTTGCTTCATGGTTCAGTTCCAGTTCATCCCTACTTGTCTCACATCTGCCTTCTGCTCATATCACTTGAAAGAAAAAAAAACTTCATTTTTCTTGTTCCTGGTGTCAAGAAGAGGTGGCTGTGTGGCCCATCTATAATCTTCTAGACTGCCCTGCCTGACTCCACATCATACGTGTTCACCAGGTATTTTAAATGTGATCCCAAATACTTTGCATGTTTTTGCAGTACTATCTACAATAGTTCATTCTTTTGTAAAGCCACACTGAGCCTCTGGGGAAGGATGTGGTATAAGTGCAAATAAATAAATAGTTTGAACTTTAAGCATATTACAATATGATGGCTATCATTTGCTGTGCAGGTTCAAAAACAGCACTTACTATTAAATTATAGCCTTTAGATCAGATATGTCCAGATTATAATCTGAGTCCATAAATAACTTCTGTAAACCCACAAATTGTGAGCATGGAACCACGGTGGCTTCTAAGCTAAGCTAGCTTTCTAAAAGAATGTTGAATGCCATAAACTGCTCCAGTACAAAACTAGTATGTACCCTCAAAATACTGCTTGGCCTGAATGAGAGAGACCTCACCTCATGTTGCCACTATTTGCACTGTATATTGTCCTTATGAATCGGAATTCTAAACCACTTCTGAGCCCATACATTTTAGACTGGTTGGGTCTTGAAGGAAACAACTAGTTTTTCTGTGCTAATATTTAAGCCACCCATGACACAAACAAAGTAACTTGCAATCCCTAAATTTCATTTGTCTGGTATAAACTCCAAGTGCAGGTAAATTTACCCTCCTGCAATTGAAGCCCACTAGATCTAGTCTGGATCTCTGGAGCACCAGAACAAAGTGTTCCACTTTGAACACTTGAAAGGCGTGATCATGTCCCCATCTGATTTTCTGACACTCGGATAGGTTCAAGGTAATTAGCAAATTCCTTCAGTTTCAGTAGGAATGTAAAGGAGCATGTGTGTGTTTGAGAAAGAGGTGAAAGAGTGAACTTCAGTAGGCAAAAGAGTGAACGCTCCTCTCTACCAGCTTTTATTACCTACAATTGAGAGAGGCTTCCTTTAGAAGAAGAAGAAAACTATAGCAAACGTGTTCCCTGAAAGGCTGCAGACTCTGAATACAATTTATTCAGCACAAAGTATTAGACAATACAAGGTGAAAGACTGCCAGTATTTTGTGTGGGAAACTCAATGGCAAGATATGCTAATCCGATGCTTGGTGCAATTTTATGTTAATTATGCTATTTTGTACATTTTCCATGCTAATTTTAAACATTTCAAATGTGTTCCAACTCTTTTTAAAATATCGGAGCTAAAAGAATTTTTTTTTGATTGATCCAAACAAAAGCTTTGCACTTACACATGAAAAGCATGAAAAGATGATACGGCATTAGGGGTGTGCAGGAAAAAAAGGTGTAGGTGAATCATTTGTGTGTTTTTTTCAAATCCGAGTCTGAATTCTTTTATACTGGAATTGAAGTTAGTTATTTTAGAAAATCAAATTGTCATTTCCATTAGGTTCAATAGAGAAAACATGTGGCCAAGTGCAACTTGCCTGCCGATCCAGGCCATTGGCTCGAATTTCTGATGCCCTGTGTCACTCACTCACCCAAGGGATCCTCCATTCACTTGAATGGATTTAGAAGGATATAACTCTGTTTAGAGCTGCAGTGTAAATGAAGAGCAGGTGGGAATGTGTTTGGGCCTATGCATACAAATCATGAACAGTCTGCTAAACCTCTTTCAGTTCCTTTAAAAACTACTGCTGGTTTCCAGCTCTAATTTCCCCCACTGCCTTTTAAAAAGTTTTCTGGTTCAATCTGAATATCTCTATTTCAATTTAGCTTCTCTTTTACAACAAGCAAGCCATTCTGTTCTGCAGCTTCATGTTGAATTTTCCTGAAATTAAAATAAACCTTGTCAACAGCAATGGAAATGAGGTAGCCCAAAAGCACTAACAATAATATTGAAAATCAAAAAGAAATGAAAAAAGCCACATCAACTCATTCCTTGCTACCTTAAGTTTCTCAAGTATATGTATCTATTACTAGAATTTACACTAAATACCACATTCCACATCACATCATGCATTATAGGAGATACTTGAATTATATCCTTCTTGTTTCTGCACAATATCAGTCTGGCTTCCGCCCTGGCCACGGGGTGGAGACGGTTTTGGTTGCCCTGCTGGATGACCACCGTTGCCAGCTGGATAGAGGCGGGTCAGCCGTGTTGGTCCTTTTAGACCTATCGGTGGCCTTTGACATCGTGGACCACGAACTGTTGGTACATCGCCTGGCCGGTACGGGAATACGGGGCACAGCCTTGTGCTGGATACGCTCCTTCCTCCAGAACCGGTCCCAGAGGGTTGCTGTGGGGGAAGAGCTCTCGTGGCCCTATAGACTCCCTTGCGGGGTCCCTCAGGGTGCGGTCCTCTCCCCCACATTGTTTAACATCTTTATGCGCCCTCTGGCCCAGCTGGTACGGAGCTTTGGGCTGGGTTGCCATCAGTACGCTGATGACACCCAGCTCTATCTCCTAATGGACGGTCACCCGAACTCCCCCCGGAATCATTTGCCAGATGTTTGGAAGCAGTGACTGAATGGTTTGAGCAGAGTCGCCTGAAACTCAACCCCTCCAAGACGGAGGTCCTGTGGCTGGGGGGAAGGGGGCGGGAACAGGCAGCGCGTTTACCCAACCTAGCAGGGGTGCAACTTACCATCGTGCCCCAAGCTAGGAATTTGGGTGTGACCATTGATGCCTCCCTGACTATGGAGGCTCAGGTCAAGAGAGTAGCAGGCCAGGCATTTTTCTATCTTCGCCAGGCCTGGCTACTAGCGCCCTACCTGTTCCCTGACCACTTGGCCACAGTGATCCATGCGACAGTCACCTCCAGAATAGATTTCTGTAACTCGCTCTATGCAGGCCTACCCTTGTCCCTGACCCAGAAACGACAGCTGGTGCAAAATGCAGCTGCCAGGGTCCTCACTGGAAGATCTTGGAGGGCCCACATCCAGCCGGTCCTGAGGCAGCTGCATTGGCTGCCAATTGCTGCCCGGATCCGGTTCAAGGTTTTGGTTTTAACCTTCAAGGCCATATGCGGGTTGGGACCCACATACCTGAGGGACTGCCTACCACTCTATGCCCCCTGCAGGGCCTTACGCTCTGTGGGTGAGAACCTGTTGGTCATCCCTGGCCCGAAGGAAGCGCGCCTAGCCTCGACCAGGGCCAGGGCTTTTTCAGTCCTGGCCCCTACCTGGTGGAATGAGCTCCCGGGTGATCTGCGGGCCCTGCGGGATTTGTCAGCTTTCCGCAGGGCCTGTAAAATGGAGCTCTTCCACCAGGTCTATGGTTGAGGCTGGGGTCAGCGAATCAGGGACATCGCTCCCCCCTAGGAGTTGGAGTGTACGCTACTCCCCTATCCTTTCCTCTTCACCTCTTTAATAATTGGGGGAGGGATGGGATTTTTAGCCGTCATATTAGTAGATTGATGTTTTAATGGGAATTTCAATGGGGTTAGTTGTTGTGACCCGCCTCAAGCCTGTCGGGAGAGGCGGGAAATGAATCTAATAATAATAATAACAACAACAACAACAACAACAACAACAACAACAACAACAACAACAACAACAACAACAATAACTGCATGAAGACTAGGTAGAAATCAGGTGGATGTCTTATGAAATTTACTGTGCAGTATGGGTTGATGCACACCACAGCTCATTCCAGACCTTTGTAGACCCCAAGAGTCAAAAATGTGTTCAGGCTCCTACTTTCATCAGATCATTAAAAGTGTGCTGCTGGATTCTATCTGTGATCCATCTAGTTCAGCATCCAGTTTCACAAAGTTAACAAAAGGTCTTCCCCTGATGTCTTTGCACTAGTATTCAGATGTTAATTGGAAGGTTGTTGATATTTCTCCCTGCAATCTTGGTCCCAATTTGTGACTCATCTAACCCGGCCTTTCTCACGATGTGTTACGCATACAAGTTAAATAGGCAAGGCAACAGTATACAGCCTTGCCAAACTCCTTTCTAAATTTTGAACCAATCAGTGATTCCATGCCTGGTTCTCACTGCTGCTTCTTGACCTGCATATAGGTTTCTTAAGAGATAGATAAGATGCTCTGGTATTCCCATCACTTTAAGAACTTGCCACAATTTGTTGTGCTCCACACAATCAAAGGCTTTAGCATAGTCAATGTAGCAGAAGTAGATGTTTTTCTGGAACTCCCTAGCTTTCTCCATGATCCAGCGTATGTTGGCAATTTGATCTCTAGTTCCTCTGCCTCTTCAAAATCCTGCCTGTACTTCTGGAAGTTCTCAGTTCACATATTGCTGGAGCCTAGCTGGCAGGATATTGAGCATAACTTTGCTAGCATGAGAAATGAGTGCAATGGTGCGGTAGTTTGAACATCCTTTGGCATTGCCCTTCTTTGGGATTGGAATGTAAACTGACCTTTTCCAATCCTGTGGCCATTGTTGAGTTTTCCATACCCTTACAATTTGCCTATATTCACAGAATCAGCATTTGTGTGAGGTGGCTATCTAGCCTCTGCTTAAACAATTCCTGTGTTGGATTTTGTTTTAAGGACCAACAACCTGACAATCACATAATACTCCTAATACTCATAATACAGTAATGGAGGTGGCAGGCTTTAAAGGCCAAAAGTCATACCCTGAAATCATTTGTCAGTTGATCTCCAGATGCAATATCACCCATCATACTAGAAAGAGGCAGACTAAAAAAATGGACTTTGAGAGCTGGCTTACATCAGGGCATGGAACCTTTTGTCATTAACTCAGAAATTCCATCAGAAAATATGATGTGATTTTATTAGCAGAAATCCTTACATTTCCCTAGTTTGTCAAATGTCATTTTCCTGATAGAGACAAGCTTTACACATTACCAGCTACTCTATCAAATTACAAGAACAAATATATCAACTCAACATAGTATTCCTCCATATAATGAAAAATTGATTTCAAGTGAAGAATTGCATACTGTGCTAGAGCAGTAAATTGCTTCCTCGGTGGCTTTTTGCATTGCCCATGAACATAATTGAATGTCACTCATTTACGTTTGCAGATATGGTCACACTGACATTACGCAAGGGATACAAAACACATTTTCTATAGTGTGTACGTCTGTGGGATGCTTGCACATTGGATACAGCATCCAAAGCATCACAGAAGCATCTTGGTTGTTTTTAACCACATCATATAAATGATCACCTAGGTCGACTAATAGGTAGAATGTTGTTGTTGTTTTTACAGCAGTTGCTCCAGAGATATCTTGAGATTGCTGCATTCAGCTGTACAAGGAGGCTGCAAAAGAAAGCAACCACAAAGGATCCAGATTTTAAAACCCAAATGTTTAGTGTATGTTTACTGTACCAAGCCTTGATGCAAGAGAGGTTCGCTCCTTGCCTAGTCTGAACAGGAGGCAGAATGATAAGCAGCGCTGCACGTTTTCCCAGATAGCCTTGCACAATCCTCAACCTATAGGAGTGCTATAACCTTCCCAGACTAATGAATGCTTCCCAGATTGGTGAGGTGACTGTGGAGACTATGGAGGTGACTAATTGCCTCAGTCCTTACCTCCACCCACTTAGCACTGCATCTTTTCTGACAACAACACTCTGTATATATAGAGGGGAAAGCTCAACCACCAGGATATAAGTAGTTAGCAGATGTGGTGAAGATGGTGTTTAGAGGTGATAAAGATGGTGGTTGCTGAAAAAAGACAGCTGAGAATATAACTAGGTGACAGGCAGATGGAGAGGTGATCTTTCTAGTTTGTCTCTCCTGCCCCCACAATTACTTTTTCCCCCATGCTGAGATTTTGTTTTAGCAGTGCTCAGGGCCAATGAACCTGAAGCTACCAGTTCCTGACATTTTATTTTTTGATGCTTGTTTTTATTGACCGGCACTAGGGTTCTGCGCTTCGACTGCGGTGCTGGCAGCTACGAGTTGGAATGATCACTTTGGCAGCAGAAGCACACAACCCTAATCGGCACTCCTGAGCAATCGGCTCCTGAGCACTCAGCTTGTGACAATTCATAACGAGGTCCACAAGGACCTTTGCAGTAAAAATCCATAAAACACATAAAAACAAGTAAAAGCATAACAGCAACCCACATCAACAAATGGCGGAATAACCAACTATTTCCTTCCCCCTACCCACCCTGGCCAATGACAACAGGCCACAGAAGTCCACAGGGATCTACCATCGGCCTCAGGGAAAAATCCCCATGCCCAGGTGACCATGGCATGTGCCTCCCAGGCCCATACAGCAAATAAATAAATAAATAAATAAATAAATAAATAAATAAATAAATAAATAAATAAATAAATAAATAAATAAATAAGCCCCTGTACCCCTCCATAATAAGAGCCTCTTGTGGCGAAGGGTGATAAGGCAGCCGACATGCTGTCTGAAGTAGGCTTGTGCGATTCGGCCGCTTCGGCGGCTGTTCCCTCCGGGCGCAGACAGCACCACGCCGCGGGGGGGGGGGAGGCCAGTGCCGGAAGTGGTGTGACAGTGGGCATAACCACACAGGCGTGGAATTCCGCACCTGCGTGGTTGTGCCCACTGTCACGCTGCTGCCGGCACCGCCCCTCCCCCACGGTGTGGTACTGGCTGCGCCCAGAGGGAACAGCTGCTTTGGCGGCCGAATCGCACAAGTCTACTCTGAAGCTCTGATTATGAGGCTGGGAGTTCGATCCCAGCAGCCGGCTGAGGTTGGTAAAATGAGTACCCAGCTGCTTGCTGGGGGGTAAAACGGTAATGACTGGGGAAGGGAATGGCAAACCACCCTGTACTGAGTCTGCCAAGAAAACGCATGAGGGTGTCACCCCAAGGGTCAGACGTGACTCGGTGCTTGCACAGGGGACACCTTTACCTTTACCTTTACCCCTCCATACTGCAGCAAATTATTTATTTATTTATTTATTTATTTAGATTTCTATACCGCCCATTTCTTTGCAGCTCTGGGTGGTTTACACAGAACATTATAACTTACATGGAACATTACATAACATCAAACAACTTTAAAAAAACATCAAAAGATTACAAAACCACAATTATAATATAATAACAATTAACAGTAACTTTAGGAGAGTCATGGGCAGGTGTCTGGGGGACCAGCACGTGTTCTGAGTCGGTTGGCCTCAAGCAAATGCCTGGTGGAAGAGCTCCCTCTTGCAGGCCCTGCGGAACTGTGGAAGTTCGGGCAGGGCTCTGATCTCCTCAGGGAGCTCATTCCACCAGGTGGGGGCCAGGCCCGAGAAGGCTCTGGCCCTTGTTGAGGTCCGGTGCGCTTCTTTGGGGCCAGGGATCCGCAGCCAGTTTGAGGTGGCAGAGTGTAAGACTCTTTTGGGGGTATAGGCAGGAAGGCGGTCTCTCAGATAGACTGGGCCCAAACCGCGTATGGCCTTAAAGGTGATTACCAGAACCTTAAACTTAATCCGGAATTCAACTGGGAGCCAGCCAAGTTGTTGGAGTGCCGGCTGGATGTGGGATCTCCATGATGTTTTAGTGAGAATCCTGGCCGCAGCATTCTGTACCAGTTGTAGTTTCCGGATCAAGGATGAGGGTAGGTCTGCATAGAGCGAGTTGCAGAAGTCCAGCCTAGAGGTGACCGTCACATGGATCACTGTGGCTAGGTGTTCTGGATCCAGGTAGGGCGCTAGTAGCTTGGCTTGGCAGAGGTGGTAGAATGCCAGCTGTGCTACCTTTGTGACCTGGGCTTCCATTGTAAGGGAAGCATCCAGGATCACGCCCAGATTCCTGGAGGTGTGCGTTGGTAAGAGCTGCACACCATCCAGGGTGGGCAGACGCGCTCCCTCCCATGGTCCCTTCCTACCCAACCATAGGACCTCCGTCTCTGTAGGGTTGAGCTTCAGGTGACTCTGTTTGATCCATTTTGTCACTGCTTCCAGACATCTGGCTAAGGATTCTGGGGGGGAGTCAGTGCGGTCATTGAATAGGAGGTAAAGCTGGATGTCATCCGCATATTGGTGGCAACCCAGCCCAAACCTCCGCACCAGCTGAGCCAGAGGGCGCATAAGGATGTTAAATAAGATAGGAGAGAGGACTGCTCCTTGTGGGACTCCACATGTGAACTGGTGTTGGTTAGATATTCTCTCTCCTATCACTACCCTCTGACCACGGCCCCGGAGGAAGGAATTCAGCCATTTGAGGGCCGTTCCCCGTATTCCGGTGTCAGCGAAGCGGCGAGCTAGGAGCTCATGGTCTACTGTGTCAAACGCTGCCGATAGGTCTAGTAGTATGAGCAGCGCTGACCCGCCCTGGTCTAGTTGGCGTCGGAGGTCATCCATCAGGGCGACTAGCGCTGTCTCCACCCCATGTCCAGGCCGAAAGCCCGACTGAAATGGGTCAAGGGCTGAAGTTTCCTCCAGGAATGCTGATATTTGGTCCACAGCAGCCCTTTCAACTAACTTCCCCAGAAACGCTAAGTGCGAAACAGGGCGATAGTTGTCAGGGTCTTGCGCAGCCAGGGATGAGTAACGGGCGTACCACTGCCTCTTTTAGACCCTCCGGGAATTCTCCTGTAGAGAGGGAGAGGTTAATTATTTCCCAGAGGGGGGCTCCTATTCTTCTGTCTGTTGTTTTTAGGAGCCATGATGGGCATGGGTCTAGTGGGCAAGTGGTTGGCCTCGTTGCTGCTAGCATCCTGTCCACTTCAGTTTGTGAGAGTTGTCTGAAGTGACTCATTGTTCTCTGCAAAGACCCATGAAGCCCTCAGACGTTGCTTGCTACTCTTTGCTCAGCTCTCATCAGACACAAAGATTGTGTAGGGGGGCTTCCAATATTTTCCTTATCCAAATTTCTTCCCTGATTTTGTAGCTTTGAATTATTTGTTTACTGAATAAATACCTCCTATTCTACTATTATAAAATGTCCATGTTTTGTACATATTACTGTGTATAGGCATGCACACTTTTAGTTAAAATCTACGTTTTAAAAAGTTATTTCCTTTTAATATTTCCCCCCTCTTTCCCCAACATACATATGAATAATGGAGGGAAATTGCCAAGGAGCAGGCTTGATAGCAGTAATTATTTTGTTATTGTTGTTTCTTTTACCAGTGTTTGTCATTATTTGACATATCAGTAAAATCACACAAAAAGTTTCCTGAGGGAAATAAATGTGTGATGGCATCTTGATGGCTTTTCTTGCCAGAACATTGCATGGCTGAGGGACACAACTGAATGGCTGGACAACATCACTGCACATATGCACCTTGGTCATATACAGAGTTGGTGAAAATCACAAATCCCCCCCCCCCAAAGCCATGGCAAGTATGCAGGCTCCAATGACAAAATCAGTTTAAGAAATTCTCCTAGTTATACTAGAATTAAAAATTAAAACTCAGCCCAAAGGGAAATCTCAGAATTAAAGAACAGAATGGAACAAATTTGCTCACTACTAAACCAACTGAGAGGTATAGAAACAGGTTCATGCCAGTTTTCCCTTTTGGAACCCTGGTAGACCAATCGAAAGGCTTTCCTTCCTTACAAAGTTCAGAAGAATCTGTCAGTGGTCATTCTCCTTCCAAAGGAGGAGTGCAGGAACATTAGCGTACCCTTGTGAAACTGTTTGTGCATTTTGAGGTTGGAAATAAATTAATAGAAAAGAGGGAGAAGGAATCAGTGTAGCCAGAGTTAGCCCCAAGGCAGCATCCTTGGCAGCAAGTGCTAAATGAAACATATTACCAGGCTCCTCGGAAAGAGAGGCAATGTGCAACACTGCTTCTATCCTACAAAAAGTAAGATGTGTTCCAGGCACTCTCTTTGAATGTTAACTTTTTCTAGGACAAATGTTTTTAAAGGTGTTTTGGGATCTATACATTTTCAGAATGGCTAAATAGGTGGAAGTGTTGACTCGCTGAGATTTTTAAAGCACTTATAAGCATTTTAAAAGGTTTCTGCGGTGTCAAATGACATTAATTATGGACATTTCTGAAATCTTTACTGCCTTTCATCCCCTCAACTCCAGGAATTTAGGTTATTAATGCCAATACTGAAACAAAGAGATTGCCATCTGGGCAGCTTTTAATGGATTTTTCCAGTTTTTCAACATCTGGGAAGTCTTCTGCTGTGGGCAAAAGAAGCCGACTCTTCAAACAGACTGCCCAAGCATTGTCTCCTATTCAATGCTATAAGAGGAACTTTGATAGAATTTCAGTCTGGATAAAATCCTGGAACTTCTCACTCCCAGGGGCCACCACTGAATCTGTTAGTAAGTAGAAGAAGGTCCTCCAATAGATGCTGAGTACCATTACTGCAGTGGTCTTATTCTCTGTAAGGTCAGTGAGGGTGGGGTTCTCTCCTCTCAGCAGACTGTCATGTCCATGACCTCATTGCCTCTGATGGAACCAGCATGTGAAGCAATTAGAATGCTTGACTAATGTCCAAGGGGCTCAGGTTCAAATCCCTGCTCTGCCATAGGAGCTTGCTGGGATGCCTTGGCTCAATGACATACTTTTAGCCTTCCCTACCGCACAGGGTTGTTATGGGTATAAAATGAGACTAGGAGCCTGTTGTAAGTCACTTTGGGTCCCTGTGGAGGATCAAAGTAGTTTATAATAGGGTAAATAAATAATTTATAGGCAGTGTTGTTTGAGCATCTATCAACTTTTAACTCTAAAGTACCCACCTAGATTTTGGGTTTCCCCCTCCATAAGAAAAAAATGCCAAAAACTTGGTGGCTTTTGAATGTTACTGAAACGCATTGTTCACGCTCTAGTTTTGTTTTTGTTTTTTAATCATTTTCCTCTTTCAGGCTCACTCCATTCTGAATTGAACTGAGAGCTTACAGTTGTAAAACAGGACAAATGACCTGGTTGAGATGTGAAAACTTTAAATAAATCCATTTTCAATTTTTTTTTTTTATGTCTGATGTTAGAATGTGATGTTATTGAAATAGGATAGCTTTTGTTAGTCACTAACTCTTTCAGCAGCGTTCCTGCTTTATGAAAGCAAAGACCTGAATGTGAATGTGGATGAACTCAACACTTGCTAGAAATGACAGAATCTGCAAATGAAAGCAAAAGTGTGTCATTATTAGATTAGGAATAGGAATAACTAAAACTGCAATGTGTAGCCCACATATTTCAGAATTTTTTATTACAGCCAGTGGGATTCCTTCAGTGGACTGTAGATTTTAGCTTTCTCACACACAAAACACACACATTTCTTGGCAACAAGGGGTCAGTTTAAATATATTCTGAAACACTTTAAAGATGATAACCCTAAAATGAATGGGCATCAACCAGACTGATGTAATTCATTCTGCTTTCAATGGAATAAAATAGTCAAAATCTGGTTCTGTAAAGTGATAGCATGCTGTTAGGACATATTGAAAAGATAAAGCCATTCTTTCTAATGAACTCTTTTAAGTGAAATTGATCTACAGGACAAAAATGTTCAAGTTGCAAGCTGACCTTTTCCGTCCTATAGACGAGGATGTGCATAATGTATTATTCTGCCGGGTATGCATTTCTTATTACAAAGTAATAGGGGCTTTGGTGCTTTACATGTGACCATTAGAAAGATAAGAACATAACCTAGCCTTCATAATGTAATTGAGTGCTTCAAAAATATCTCTAATGATTAATATACCAGACATTATGCAATGCTCCTACAAGGTAATTTTAGCTTGGCACAGAATAATGAATGTTACAGAACTTCAGTAGCTTAAGAGACATTAGGCCCCCAGGCTGCCATATTCAGCCATGATCCAATCACAATATCCAGTGTGAGTGTAAAGAGCTACCTCATTAATACAAGTGAGGCATTGGTTTCTGTTTACATTAAACCACGCAAAGAAACTCTATTTGAAAAGTGTACAAACTTTAGCCACAGCTAGAACAATATTCAGAATTCCAGGTTTTAACACCATTCCTTTGGCTTTGTTTGGATCATGCTAAGGGCTCCACTGTCACTATAATGGGCTCCCATGCTGAGGATGAAGCAGATTAACAGGAAGCAGCAGACAAATCTCATATTCAACTATATTGGTTACATACCTTGTTTCCCCCTTCTGGATCCATCAGCTTAGGTGACTGGGTCATGTAGAGATCCTCTTTGATATCTCCATTTGCTGACTTCATGTTCTGATAATTTAGCAATGTTTTCCCAATAGGTAGGTTCCATTACTTAGTGCTTTCATAGAACAAAGTTTGAGTCCATTGACAGTTTGAGTCCTTAAGACCAACAAAATTTAATTTTGTGTGCATGTTTTTGTGTTCCTACTTGACTTTCTATGGGTACGTTCTGAAACCTGGTTAGGCTCATCGCGCACTTGGTCATCTGGAATTTTTATTTAAGTTATGTGGTCTGTGTCTTCACCTTGATCTTCACTTTCATCCCTACTTGTAGTGAAATTCCTTCTGGGCCCACTGGTAGCAGGAGATATTGCCTAGGGCTCTAGGCAATTCCCAAAGCGCTGAAGGGTGCGGGAGGCAGGGTCTACCTTGTGCAACCAGCTGGCATCCCCATATCATCCACACCCACAGAAGAAAGGAAGAGAGTATCCACTGTTGTCCTAACTGCAGCAGCTACCATTTTAGCAGCATGGTAAGTAAGCAGCATTTGGGAGAACTAAGGATATGAGAACTCAGTTCTACTTTAGCAGATATATCACCTGACTCTGTATGTGTTTGAGATAGAGAGATGACAGAGAGAATGGGATGTCTTGTTGACCTACGCAAATACTCTGATTTCTTTAGAAGAAACGGAATGAATGTTTACAAAGTGCTTTTGTGAATAGCTCCCCCCCCCCCCCAATGCTATCTACATTTCTCTACCCTGCACAGGAATGGTTTGTTTTTGCAGGATATATTTCTGACTTTTATGGGCAGTCCTTGCCAAAATCATATCAAACCCTAACCCTACTGACATACTGAAAGTGTCATCTACATGATGAATAAGAGTCGTCTTCCTACATGTGGATTCCAAAGTCTACATCTGGAATAAGCTATCTTACTGTTGATAACTTGCAAGTTTGTCATCGAATCAGTTTCAAAGATACTCTTTCTGATTCATGCTTTTGACCCAAGACTATGGAAGCCATTTGTTTAAAGCAGACATTGTATAATAGTCAGGAAAACATAATAAATCTGTCTCTATGCATTAATAACCAATTTATAACTTTACTCCAGCATTCTATTTCTATGACATTTTAATACTGAACTTTTTTTCTTGTTTTTTCTCTTTTATACATTATTTTTTGCTCCACAGGTTGATGTCTTTCAGGGCTTCCTGCTCTTCTTTAAATAATACCCAAGGATATAAACTCAGAGAGAAATGTAAGAGGAAAACACATATTCACTCCTTTGCAACAGCAGTGATACATACTAGGATAGAAAGCCTGTTCTCCCAAGAGCACCCTCCTGAAAGCACCAATATTTTGGGGTCTTCAGAACAAGGTGACTTATATATGTTTCTGCTAGCTCCACTGCTGATTTCTGAACTTGTCTTACCTTATATTCTGTCCACATTTTACATATTTACACTGCTATTTCAGCAAGCATTTTACAAATTCATGTTAATAAACAAGTATAAAACTGATGGCTCAAATGTTGATGGTAATAACAAAATATTTTTAAACAAATTAAATTTTTATTGTATCCTTCAAATGCATGAAGGCTGAATCTATGTATTTCATCTGTATACCATTCTAAGCAAATTTACTCATAAGCAAAATTGTTGATTTAAATATACTTGATTTCCAAGTATGCATACTAAGAACTGCAGCCTTAATGAAATCATATTTCATAATAATAAAACGGTATTTAATGCATAAAACAATCTTTATATTTCATTTGACCAAAACAGAAAATCATGCACAAAGTGCTCACTGAACACAATGTGGGTTCAACCATGTTAGGATCCAATTATCTGTAACACTTGCTAAGGTGATGAGGGATTCCCTATTGCATATTTATTGCCAATTAAGTTAGTAAATTGAAGTCACTCCTGTGTTCTGACAGCAAATTGTGTTCACATTGTAATCTGCGGGCTCAAACCATAGTAAAGCCTGCATAGGAAGTGAGGATACAATGAGGATTTACCAACCACCCTAGAAAGCACTTGAAAATATCTTATGAAGAAGAAGAGTTGGTTCTTAGATGTTCTCAAAGCAGCTTACATTCACCTTCCCTTTTCTCTTCACACATCAGACACACTCTGAGGTAGGTGAGGCTGAACAGCTTTATCAGTGCTGTGGTGAGCCCAAGGTCACTTCGGCTGGCTGCATGTGAGGTAGTAGGAAATCAAACCCACCTCACCAGATTAGAAGTCCACGCTCCTAAGCATTACACCTGTGCTAATCACCAGTGTTCATTTGCCAATTCCCCTTATTAAAGATATGTGTTCCTTGGTTCTCATAGACTCATAGAGTTGGAAGGACATCTAGTCCAACCCTGTGCTTAATGCAGGATCTGCCTAAAGCATCCAGGATAAGTATTTGTCCAGCCACTGCTTGAGAACTATCAGTGAATGGAAGTTCACCACCTCCTTAGGCTGTCGATTCCACTGCTGAACTACTCTGACTGTGAAAAAATTACTCCTGATATCTAGTCAATATCATTCTCCACAGGAACTACTCTCTGTTGCCAACAGGAACTTTTCCCTGCCCTCATCTGAGTGACAACCTTTCATATACTTAGACAGCAATCATGTCCCCTTTCAACCTCCTCTTCTCCAGGCTGAACATTCCCAAGTCTCTCAGCCTTTCCTCATAGGGCTTGGTCCCTAGTCCTCCAATCATCTTGTCATTCTCCACTGAAACATCTCTATTTTGTCCACATCTTTTTTGAAGTGAGGCCTCCAACTGAAAATGGTACTCCAGGTGGGATCTGACCAATGCAGTGTACATTGGAACTATAGTATCTTTTGATTTTGATATGATGCCTCTGTTGATACAACCCAAGAGTGCATTTGCCTTCTTTACCACCGCATCACACTATCTGCTCATATTTAGCTTACAGTCCACAAGTACCCCAAGATCACGTTCACATACACTGCTACCCAGAAATCTATCTCCCATTCAGTATGTATGCTTCTCATTTTTGTGACCCAGATGTAGAACTCTATACCTCTCCTTATTGGATTGCATCTTGTTCTCATTTGCCCACTTTTCCAGAATGTTCAGATCTCATTGAACTCTATATCTTCTGGGGAATTCACTACTCCTTCCACTTTGGTGTCATCTGCAGATTTAATGAAGAGTCTGCATACCCCCTCATCCATATAATTGACAAAAATATTGAAAAGTACAGGATCTACTACCAAGCCCTGCTCGCCTCCCTCCACTGATAAAATACCATTGACAACCACTCTTTGGATACAGTTTTCTAGACAGTTCCCTATCCATCTAATCATACAAAAATACAGTCCTCCAGTTTACCCATCAGAACATCATCATCCTAATCATTCTGGCTCATTGGTGCAAGAAAAGAAAGTGTCTACAACTAAAGCCCACAATAGGAGTGGCCAAGCAACATCATCATCTGCCACACTCATATGGTGCCTCTGGAAGAAGGCAAACATCTCTCTCAAGACCAAATTTCATATTTTATGGACATTAATCCTGCCAATCCTCCTATATGGATGAGAAACATGTATTTTACTAAAACTTGACATAAACAGAGACCTTCCAAATGCGATCCCTGCGGCAGATTCTGGGTGTCTCTCTCTGTCTATCATAATCAAAATGAGACAAATCAGACAAAATGTGACAACCAGCCACAAATTAAAGAACAAATCCAAAAGTGCAGACCGCAATGGTTTGGCCATGTCTTCAAAATGAACACCAGCAGACTCCCTCATAAACTCTAGCGAGAACAACCAACTGAATGGAAGAGTCAATGACTGGCACCAAAGAAAACACAGCATAAACAGGAAGACCTTAGAAACCAGCAATTGTCTATCCATATGGCCAATACTGCCACCAATCATGAAGAATGGAAACATTCTATAAACAAGGCAAAAAAATCCAGTGGCACCTACAGCAGCATATTGGCTGAGAGGACAACCTCTTCCACCAATTGCCAGATAAAGGACAAAAAGAAGAAGATTCTGGGATGAGGGAGAAATGCTTATCTCTCTTGCTGATTTTGCCTTCCAGCCTCCCAAAGCTGAATTCATCCAGTATGCTGAAATTATATATTGAATATGTTGCATGTTTTCCCACCACTGCCAGAGAAATGGATCTGCCCAGTAAGTTCTAAGGGAGCACCATCATGAAAAATAGCACTGATTGTGCAGGAACAAAGGCAGCACATTCACTTGAAATGTAGCTATTTAATGATAATCCCAGTAACCCAACAAACTGAGACTCAAGAATCTTACTGTGTTCCAAAATGCTCTGGGTTTCTGTTTTTTGTTGGTTGGTTGGTTTGTTTGTTTAAGAATTCCAAATGAATACTGTATTGAAGCTGCAGTGAAAGTTTGGAATGTGAAGTTCCTAGAAAACTCTGAATACAGTTGCCTCCTGTTGATCTCTCCTTCCCTTGGGGCAGAATTCAGACCACTGGTTTACCATGGAGCAGGATAACCTGAAGAGGGCCAGCAGACATCTAGAGCTGCAATGGCAGGAAATTTGCTGAATCCAACAGAGCGTGTTATGGAGCTCATTGGGAGACCTATGAAGCAGAGGTGATAACAACAAAGAAATGTTATTTTTCCATCTTCATTGCAACAGTTAATTCACAACCCCAGCTGTATAAGTTATCTAAACATCTGCTTACTTCTAAAACTGAACCTCTATTATCTGAGCAACAGGAAATCAGCTGTGATGGTTTTGCATAGGTGGGTTTTTTGGTTTTGTTTTTTGCTGATAAAATCTCTCAAACACATTCTGAGTTAGATGCTGCTTATAACATAGCTCAGTCAAAAGATATGAGTAATGCATGCCTAGTTCATCTATGGACTCTTTTGGCCCAGTTACCATGATGAATGTCAACAAAGTCTTTAGATCTATGAAAGCTATCATGTGTGCCCTTGGGATCCTTGGTCATCCCTCCTGCTGAAATCATGTACAGGTCATATTTATGAGTCCTTGGTGTAATTCATAAATCAATCACTGAGTCAGGGTATCTTCCCTTCACAACTCCAATCTGCCCACTATTTCAAAAAAATTACACACACAAAAAAAAAAGATGATGCAGCCAGTTATTTTCCTGGCTTCAATTTTCCCTTCCTGGGAAAAGTAATTGAGAGAACAGTGGCAGACCACCTTCTGGTCTCAGCACACTCCCACACTACTGTCATTCCACAAACTATGTGAACCCAAGCTGCTCAGGAGAGCTTTTCTATAAAGATAGGGCTTTGGGCAGGATGGTACATATCAGTGCCAAGTACTGGTACTTTTTTCCCCCAGGGCTTTCCCAAGAATTGTTGAAAACCAGTTCAACTTTACATATGAGTAGTTGTAGTTCTTTGTTTGTCAGTTTGCTTAAAGATAAAGAAGTACTGGATAACAGTTACAGGGCTACACTATCTTTAAACGTCCCGCGGCACGGGGCGCCACGGACTAAATAAAGCAGTAAGTACTGGTGGGGAGGAGTTAGGGTGGGCTCTGTCCGGGATAAAAACTCAGAGGAGCGAGTTTCACTCCTCCAAGTGGCACTCCAGGGCCAAGTATCCAATTGGGAGGCATGCAAAGCGTCTATTGGACACTGTCCAGTCCTCCCGAGCTGCCATCCTGCCCAGATGGCCACCAGGGAGGAGGCTCGCCCCCACGCTGCTGGGCTGCGGGAAAGTGACTTTCCCGCCACCCAGCGACTGCCCTCGCATGACAATGGCCCTGCCCACTACCCCACCCCCTCTCCCCGCACAACGCCGGCCGCCTACCTCACCCAAGGAACCTGACCCGCCTGCCCTGGCGCACGCCCTTACCGCACCCACCATGACCGTGCATCCGCGCCCGACCCCGGCCACCCCCTTCCCACCCCCCCACCACACAACTTACCCATCGCTGCTTGCCCGATCCCTGCCTCACCCCGGCCTTCGCCGCCACCGATGCGCCCAGTCCCTGGCCACTGCCTGCCTGCAGCCGTGGGCCCGAAGACAGCCCCGCCCAGGCGCTCGCCATCGCTGGCCCCCCGCCATACGCGCCACAGCTGTAACACCACGAAAAATGCCACTGCTGCCCCGCCTGCGCCATGGCTTCAACGCCACCGCGCCACGTGGTCGCCCACCTCGGTCCTGTCTGGAACCAGCATCCCCCCAGCTCCCAGCCACTGATGACCCGATGCCGCCGAAGACAGGTAGGCCGCTTCCCTCAAATCCAGCCCCGGCCCCGCTTCAGCCTTCTGTGGTCTGCTGGGGGGAGGAGGAGAAAGGCTTCTGCGGCCCCACGGACACTGTCCACAGCTACGCAGAAGCCTTTGGCAGTCGGGGGGGAAGTCCGAGCCCATCTAGCGCCTATTTTATTTTCAATTAAAATGGGCTTTAGATGTAGTAATATAATAGTTCAAGAGTGCATTTTAAATGAAAAGTGCCTATGAATTACACAACTACATATAGGATGCCTGACTCTGACTCATATAGGATGTATAATCAGGTTGCAATTTATATCACTTTCTGGTTGTGTCATTGTTTTCTACTGATGTTTTTCTTCATTATATCCATCCTATGATTCAGATTTCAGTAATTCTAGTCCTTGTATATTACTCATGAGATGTCTCCTCATATTGTGTGCTTATTTGATGTCTCTTTCCATGGGTGTTATTAACTTACCCTGCATAATTAATTCGAATCTCAGCGAGAAAGGTAGACTGTAAATACAGTAAGAAATGTTGAATGTCTCCAATACGCAGGTGCAAAGTCACTTGAAAAGCTACTCATTTTTCTTCATGAACAGCAACAATAGCGACAAAGAATATTAGGTTCTCAACTCAAGAGTATTATAGAAAGGGTAAAATCTACATTAGAAGAAGGGAATCAGTGGACATGGTAGCGCCACTCCAAAGGCCATGCTATCAAGTCTTTCAAAGGCTACAGTTAAGCAGTGAGTTAAGTCTGCTTAAGCCTATTCTAATCAGTGGCACTAAACTCTGCTTGGCTACAGCCTGCTCTGCAGTAGTGACACTGAGCTGCAGGGGACTATTCTAGGTTTCCTGGTGCTGAGCGAGCAGCAGCTGGTTTATTTTGCCCTGGTGATAGGAGACAAGTCCCCCTCCTTTATTCAGGCCAACATATGTAAGTAAGCTGTAACATATGTATCAATGCTTAGCAATTCTTCTTGCGATGTAGAGGCAAGAGCAATTGAATTCTTCAGTGATTGTGACACTTTGCCATTGCAGCAATTTAGCTTCACTGTGCAGGTGGTTGAGGCAAACTGATAACAGCAGCTGCACAGACATCTCATCAGGTAGTACTGAAGAGAACATAAATCCCACTTTGAGATGGTTTTTATTGCTTTACATATTTTGGCATTATCCACAGTGGCAGGGTTTCTTCTGTCCCCCAGAAACTTGCCTTCCTCACATCACATGATCAGAACGCGCATGAGGAGGCGGTTCTATTTGTTTTGGGATTGCAAGAAGCAACCGAGACATATACTGATAGCTATATATGCAAAAATATTCCCACTCAAAGCTACGTTGTCTGCTCTGAGTTGCTGAGAACGGCACGGTGTCACTTTCATCTCTTTGGACACTGCAGGCAGCTCAGATCTCAACGCTCTCCTTTGCATCCATTCATTCCCTTGGATGTTCTGCCTTAAAAAAAAACCAGCAACAACAAAAACAGGAGTACTTTGATATTCTCACAGCTGCACCAAACCGCACACAGAATTCTTCCACTGTCCTGGCCACTTAGCATAACTACTGTGGAGAAAGAGCGCTGCCAAAAGCCCCATTGCTCCATCTTGAAAGTACTGAAGAAAGCCATCGTGGCCTACCGAGTATAACAGTGAGAGTAAATGAAGAAATTATTTGGGAGGTGTTCTCTGCATGTGCTTTGGAAAGTTCTTTGCTGTTTACCATGAATAGCATGCATTTATGAATAAACAAATGATGGGGAATGAGTGCCCAATAATCAGTATACAGTCCTAGGCCAGCAAAATAATAATAATAATAATAATAATAATAATAATAATAATAATAATAATAATAATAATAATAATAATAATAATAATAATGGCCTTGCTTAGCAGAAAGCCCCTTCCACTAAATAAATGTGCTCTGCAATGCAGAACCACCTCCACAATGGAGAACATGAAGAGGGGCCATGGGTCAGTGGTGGAGGATCTTCTTGGCAGGTGCCAGGTTCATTCCATAGCATCCACAGTTTGTTTGTTTGTTTGTTTGTTTGTTTACCACCCTCCCCAAAGGCTCAGGGCAGTTTACATGAAACAAGAAACGATACAGGTAACTCCATTTATAGTAATAACAAGGTGATAACAACAATAACATTAACATAATTACAACAATAACATTAAAGAATGGTGGAAACTGCAAAGTGCATCAGTTCAACTCATACCTAAGCCCAGTGGGTTGGGCAGATTTGTAATAGTTGTAGGAGGGAGGCTTGGGGGCCAATGGGAAGTGGTGGTTTAGGTCGACCTCAACCAATTGCCTAGTGGAGGAGCTCCCTTTTGCATGCCCTGTGGAACTGTTCAAGTTCCATCAGAGCCCTGATCTCCTCTGAGAGTTCGTTCCACCAGGAGGGGGGCAGGATGGAAAAAGCTCTAGCCCTGATTGAGGTTAAGCGGGCTTCCTTGGGCCAGGAACCAGTAGGAAGTTGGAGGTGGTAGAGCACAAGGCTATTTGAGGGGTGTAGGCAGATAGGCGATTCTTTAGGTATACTGTGCCCAGACCACGTATGGTCTTAAATGTGATAACCAAAACCTTAAGCCTGATCTGGAATTCAACCAGAAGCCAGCATAGCTGCTGGAGGATGTGCTGGTTGTGGGACCTCCAAGGTGTTGCTGTGAGGACCCTACCAGCTGCATTCTGGACCAGTTGTAGTTTCCAGATCAAGGATAAGGGCAGGCCAACAAACAGAGGCTTGCAGAAGTCCAGTCTAGAGGTGACCGTTATGTGGATCACTGTGGCTAGGTGTTCCGGGGCCAAGTAGGGCACTAGTAGTTTGGCTCGGTGAAGGTTGTAAAATGCCAGTCATGCTACCGTCATGATCTCAGCCTCCATTGACAGGGAGGCATCAAGAATCTCTCCCAGGTTCCTGTCAGAGTGGGCCACTGATAGCTGCACTCCATCCAGGTTGGGTAGGCGTGCTTCCTCACTTGGACCTTTCCTGCCCAGCCACAGGACCTCCGTCATAGAAGGGCTGAGCTTCAGACTACTTTACTTAAGCCACCCCGTCATTGCTTCCAGGCATCTGGCTAATGTTTCTGGGAGAGAGTCAGGGCAGCCATCCATCAGGAGGAAGAGCTGGGTATCATCAGCATATTGGTGGCAGAGGTCTTCCATAGCACCTGCTGCCAGATCTTTTAACTTATCAATAATGTGAGGATGGATAGCTGGATGAACACCATTGGGTCATATCTATGTTGAAAAACTGGTATGAAGAAGATAGAGATAAAACTATAAGCCCTTCTTCTAGATTAAAGGCTTTCAATATTTCTGTCAGATGATTATCTAGCCTTTGCTTTAAAACTTCCAAAGGAGAATCCACCTCCTCCTGAGGAAGTCTGTTCCACTGAGGAACCTCTCTAACTGTCAGGAACTTATGGATGTTTAGCCAAAAATGGAAGACCTCTGCCTGAGACCTTGGAGAGCCCAGTCTCAGTAGAAGACAATACTGACTTTAAGGACCAAGGGACTGACTCAGTATAAGGCAGCTTTGTATGATGGCACTACACAAAGGAAGGCATAGGACCCAAGCCAGTTTATAAATCCTCAGCTTCAGGGCCATATATAAGTTGGGTCGTAAAACCCCGGCGCTGTTTTTGACCACATAAAAAGATTGGGGGAAGGATTATTCCACTGCATTTTATAGGAACAGAAAGGAGAGGCATATGAAAGAAAGTTTTCAAATGTACCAGGCCAAAGAACAGCTTTAAGAAAGTAATGGAACTTAGCTATGTGAATGGGATTACTAGTAATGCAATGTTTTAAGAGTCACAAGCAAGAAGAACTAGTCAAAGGGAAGTACACAAAACTATCATTTAAGACATGCCACATGTTCCCAAGGCTTACTACTACCCCCACAGCTTTAGAATGCCATAAGCTGTGCTGAACCTATCAGTTCATGCTGAACTACTAGCAATTCAAGTAGGAATCACCGCCCCAAGCAGTATGCCCAGCAGTTTGATTTGCAGTTCTGATTTGCAGTTCCGCAGTTCTAAGCAGCAAGTGTTCCAAAGCAGCTGATGAACTGGTGTAGGGTTGATGAAAATCAAAGGCCTCATGGTGCTTCTGAAGCTTTCTGGCAACACAGGAAGTAATATTTGCAATTCAGGATTTTGTCTTCTCTCACACAGTCTGAGCTCTTCTGAAATATCTCTGAATATAACTACTAGCATTGTCTGATATGTGACTATCCAAAGTAACCACCCCCAATATCATCGACCAGGCCTTGAGTAATGACAGGGACATCAAGACCAGGAAAGACAGCCAGAAGCCTGTGTTGGGACTCTAAAACTGTAGCACTGTCTGCAGAGCAACAAGCTATGGATCTCAATCCAGAGGACGAACCCAGTTCTCTAAGCCAGAACCATAGAGTTAGTAATGATTCCTAGAGAAGAAGTGACATCATACTTTGGCTGATGGCAGCCCTGCCATGTCTCCTGCTGCTTGCATGTCTCTGTCATGATCGGCTCCCTCTCACTGTAAATTTTATCCAAACAGGACTGAATCCTGAAACAATAAAGCATTCATATGATGTAAAGGAGTATCACATAGTTCTGTAGAAAGTATCAAATGGAAAATCTTGTATAAACATAACGATGCTATGCTACTCTACTAACTCCGCCAAGGGGACTCGAGCTTAATCTGTTCCTTCCCCCTCCATGTTTAATACAATATATTTATAAAAGTTACAGCATTTTGCAGAGCCATAGATAAATTATTATAAATTGAGCCTCAGCCTAGAAGACAATGTTTCACAGTACTTTTGTCTGAGAAAAAATAGTTTATAAATATAAATCGCTGTTTATTGCCAGCTGTTTAAAACATCTAAGATTTTGTAGGATGAGAATTGTGAACCCCTGCCATTTCCCATTTAAATGAATTGGGAAATCACCGGATAAATTGCTGCCTGCAATGCACAAACACAAGTAAGTCAAGTACTCATAATTGTGGGAGTCATTTTCGATCATTCTAATTTAGGTTTCTTTCCAGAAGTTCAATTTCCAGTAGCATCAACTTAATCGTCATCCTCACACACACTGCTCATTCCTCGAGTTAATGGAATTATTAAGGAGGAATTCACAGCAGTGGAGTGCGGCCTTCCAGGCACATCTCATGAACTTAATTGATGCTGTTTGCAGGTGTCTGTAGGTACAGCTGAATGCCTAGTAGCTCCCACTTGCTGTAGTGGAGACTTTTATTCACAGCCAAGCGTGTAGTCATTTGGATATATAGCACCCTTTTTGCTATTAATGCCCTGCTCACAGAGTGCCCAGAAAAGCAATTTGTTGACTTTGGGATCATTTCTGAATTCTGCATGGGGGCACTGAGAGCTTTGATGTGAATCCCATCACAGGTTCTACTTACCATAATCCAGATCCTCATGCACATGCAACTGAGCCCCCTCACTGGATAGCCTCCATATTTTGATTTGCATTGAATCTTGAAAATCATACCAAGGAGCTTTGTGAGCTGCAATAGCTGCTGTATGCTAGAGTAGGGGTAGTCAACCGGTGGTCCTCCAGATGTCCATGGACTACAATTTGCATGAGCCCCTGCTAGCATTTTCTGGCAGGGGCTCATGGGAACTGTAGTCCATGAACATCTGGAGGACCACAGGTTGACTACCCCTGTACTAGAGGATAATTGCCAGGTTCTGCTTAGGCAAGTAAGGTATTTTTCTAACATGATTTGCACGGTCAGTGGACTAAATCTTCTCCATCATGGGAGAACAGCTCAGTGATAAGCCATATTCCCCAGGGTCCTGCTTGTGTCATTAAAATGATCCAGTTGTTGACCACAGGATTTGCACCAGAGGAACCTGGGAATCCCAGCTGCTCACTTGTTTCTGGAAACAATTCAATGTGTTGGCTCTTACTTTGAAAGATCCACATGCTTGGAGCCAGGGTAATTGTAGGATTGCTGTTTTCCATATTATTAATGCTGTGATCTAAGATCTTCCCTATCAGCCTTGGTCTCCAGGCCCCTGTCTTCAGAGATACAACAGGTGACAACCAGATGCAGAGTCATTTCAGAGGGGGCACCTTGCATAAGGAATGCCCTTCGCCTTGAAGTTTACCCAGTGACTATGGTATTCCCTTTTAGGTACTAAGCAAATTTTTTTTCCATTTTACACAGGCTTTTAATTAAGGGATTGATCTTTTAACTCCATTTTTATAGTGTGGTTTTAGCCTGAACAGTGTTAAATTCATTTCAAGCTGTTCTCTAGTTTATTTGTGTACTTTGGCTCGATTTTTAAAGCTGGGTTTTAATTACCAGCTCTTTATGTTTTACATTTTTATTACATTTTATTTTGTAAGCCACCTCAGGCAGGTCCCCTGGAGAGGTAGCATGAAAAATTCTAAATAAGTAAATAAGCAAACAGCCTAGGGTCGCCAATTATGAGTTGGAAAATTTCTGGAGATTTGGGACTGAACTTTGAGGAGACAGAGTTAAAACTGTCCAAGAGTTTGGGAAGGGGAGGGAGCCCAGCTAACATTTGATGCTATTGGTTCGGCCTTCAAAAGCTACCATTTTCTTCAGAGTAACTCATCTCTGTAGAAGAGGTAAAGAATAGTTGCTTTTATATTCTGCTTTTCCCTACCTGAAGCAGCCACAAAGTGGCTTACAAGCACCTTCCCTTCCATTTTCTTCAAAATAACAGATCTCTGTAGAGAAGGTGGATGTTTTTTTTACTTGCAGGAGGGCATTTTGAGCTCAAGGAAGATGCACACACATTCCATTGGATTGAACAAGGCCACAGCTTTATTATTACTCCACAGGAGTGTTGGCACAGCATGAGAGAGGGAGCCTGACTTGCAGTCAGAAAACCACAAGAACCTGGACCCAGCAGCACTTTGGAGCCCAACCAGATCCCCACTGGGAACACAGGTGTCCTTGCTGTTAGGATCCTGCCCACAGGAAAAGCCAGTGGTGACCTGGGGCCCACCCAGTCCCCCACTGGGAACACGGGTCCCCTTGCTGCTGGATTCCCACCATATGGAAGTGACCACCTGGGGTGCCAAGAGAAAGCTCACACTTCCCTTGGCCCCACCCCAGGCCACCTGGCACTGTAAGCCCTGGGGTGCCAAGGATAGGCACCCACCTCCTTCTTGGTCCCACCACAGGCTACCTGGCACTGTGAGCCCCAAGCCTCTCCAGCCGGGTTGGCCTTGCTTGCAGACCTGCCACCTTGTAGGAAGGTCCCAAACTGGGCAGTCCGATGCACAGACCGAACTCCCCCCAAAACATGCTCAACTGCCAGTTGTGACAAAATGCAATTCATATATAATTAACAGTGGCCATCCCATCCCAACAAATATAAATCCCCACAGCAGACACCCTATAGGATAGGTGGGGCTGGCAGAACTGCTCTGTGAGAACAGCTCTTAACAGAACTGTGACTAGACCAAGGTCACCCAACTGGCTGAATGTAGAGGAGTGGGGAATCAAACCCAGTTCTCCAGATTAGAGGCCACTGCTCTTAACCAATCACGTGGCTACTGTTACTAAGGTTATTTTAAGTGATGGCTTCCAGGCTGCAAGCACATGGACTACTTAAAATGACAGCAGTACATCTCTGTTCCAATACCTCAGCACACTGGGGAAGTGGGAACCTGTCAGCTACAGTTCTACCTATGCTTATGAGTTAAAGTTCAAAGTAATAAAACTTGGGGGTTGGGGGGATGGCGCCATAGACCAATTTCTTTTAAAACACCTTAGCATTCCCACACAAACTCATGGGCATACATTCCATCCATCATTATATGTTTGAAAATGTCACCAAGGAGCAAAGAATGTTTGGGCAGTGGTGCAAGGCCAACCATCTGCTGGAGATAATTCTTCACTCCAGACATGTGGACTTGCCTCATGGCAAACATCAAAAAATGTAGGGATCCAGGAGAAGATGGCAAGGCAGCTCTGTAGGAGGGGTTACAATGAAACCCCCTAGCAGTGATGAAATCCATGGCTGCCCTGGAAGCCTGTTAGGACAGCCTCTGAGAAAATGACCAGACCCCATTCCATGCCATTATGATAAGGCCCTGGGAGGCAGCTGGAAGAGAGTGCTGGGAAGACTGGTGATAGCAACCCTGAAAGGTAGGAGAAGGAGGAAGGCTGGACTTTTGTTAGCCAGACAGATTTCCTTGAGTTCCATTAGCATTTAGAAACCCTTTCCATTCACCATGCACCCACATTTCAGAGAACTGGAACACATAGCCAGCACTTGGATTTATATCTCACTCCATCTTCCCAAGGAAGGACCAGCCAATTGTGCATATTCATGCTTCCATTTGCTATTTGGCTCCTTCAGATTTAAGACTAAAGGCTGCTCATGGAGGTGGCTGCTCTTTCCTTTCATGCATACTATAGTTTTGCTAAGCATACTATACTTTTGCCTCGGGAGTACACCAACCCTGCTGGTTAGTCTCCCAGAACAGTATCTGAGCATGCCATGCCAGAAATGCCAGCAGTGGAGGAGGAAAAGGAGAGCTGAAGAACAAGAGGGAGGCAGAAGAAGCCCGAGGGAGCAATGGTAGCTGAGAAAGGAAATCTACCAGCTTCCTCAAATAACTGTTTCATTTTTGTACTATACTCAGCAGCTGATTTTGTATTATGCACTTCATTTAAAACTGTCAGCATGTTTCTGCTGCAGGACCATCTGGGGCTTCTGAAGAGCCACAGCCCCCCACCATCCATCCCATCCCTCCTCTGGGGCCTGCAGCAACAAGCTGCAATGGAGTCAGTCATGGAGCCTAGGCAGTCTCTCCAAACACAGTGCATGGACACCTGTAAGGACTACCACCATCAGCATTGCATCACGGACAGTTCAATCGAAGCACATCTAGCCACCCTCATCTCCAGCCCCACAGGGAAATCCTTACTGCTGTGGAGAACCACCAATGGAAGATTCTGAGGGCTGTGCCTCAGATGGGGGGGGGGGGCGGAGGCACATCTAAAAAGGCAAATGACCTAGCAACAGCAGCAGTAATTGGGAGGGGGGCGTTCAAATGCTAGTTGTTTAGGGGCTGGAGGGCATTCTGTACATAGTTCATTGTTGCAATTGAAGGTGTATATTTGTATAGATTATGTTAATTAATGGGGAGAGGTTTTTATAAATAAAACTATTCTGTTGTTTTCCAAACAAAATTTCTTTGTAATTCTTAAAACAATATGCTCATATCAGTTAAGACCAAGCCCATATTTCCATGATGAACTCATCAAAACACTCCCCCTACTTCTGGCACCATTACCCTTGGTTGCACTCTTGGGTCAGTGGGTTGCCTGCTGCAGTTTTTGCTCAGAAGGGGCTGGCACTATGGCACCATTCTGGTGTGCTTTGCCTCTACGAAGTCACCCAGTTTCTTGCAGAGCATTTACAGCAATAAGCTTGTAAATTCAGGTTCTGCTTCCTTGCTTCCTGGAAAACCTGCCAGCCTAGTTGGGTCTCCCTCAGCATCTCCACATGGTGCCAGTGCTCATGCTGCATCCAGCAGTCATTACAGCTACTGGCCTCCTCATGCTCTGCTGGACACAGCATAATCATTTGCTCTGCAGCACCACACACCTCTTCTGGCTGCACATATTGGGTAGATGTGTGTTGTTCCTAAGCCCAGCAACAGGCCTAACTCCATCAGCCTCTGAATATACATGTTGGGGGGGGGGGAGATAAAAATTTTAGAATTGAGTCAAGGAGGTAGCTGTATTGGTCTGAAGTGGCAGAACACATTTAGAGTCCAGTGGTGCCTTTAAGACCAGCCAAGTTTTATTCCAGTTATGAGCTATCCTGTGCACACAAACTTCCTCAGATATGATGTCAATGAGGAAATGTGCATGCACACAAAAGCTCAGACCTTGAATAAAACTAAATCATCAGGAGATTTCCACACCTGTTAGATGTAGTGAAAGGCTTACCTTACATAGTTGTTATGTTCCGGCCCCTCCATATGATGTTGCTGACATGCAACATCTGGGCCGTAACTGGCTGGCTACATCCTCCATTTTAAAGCACTAGTTGGGGAATCATATAAAGTGGATTCACCAACCTATGTCAAATGGCTAACATCCTGAAGCAACGAATAGGCAGACAAGCATGCAGGCAAGGCCAGAAATAATTTTTCCCCAAAGCTGTAACACAAAGCATGCCTCTCTAAAGTTCCCCCCGCCCAAAATCAGGCACAAGATTAATGTTTAAAAGTATCAAGACTCAGGTTTCCATAAGGGGTGGCGTTCAAAAAGCATTATGCATAGGCATTTAAAGGGAGAAGTATGAATTAAAAAAAAATTAGCAGCCATCTTGGGACCTTTAAAGCATGGAGAAAGGGGACTGGTTGCCAGGATTGATTGACAGGTGGAAAAGAGTCATGTATAAAGTGTGTTGCTCTCTTCCATCATTTCCATCAGCAGTTGTGGAGGGTGAGAAGCGCAAAAAGGCGGCAGACAAGAGCAAGACAGCAAAAAGGTGAGGAGGAGCTGGGAGGCATGATAATATTTAGCACTATGCCATTTGGCTGGCGTAATGCGATTTTTACCAATGTGTGGAAATGCTCTCAGTGTCTGAGAGTGTCTGCAGAAAACTCTTTCAGCCCCACCTGATGACTGCCATGAGGAGAGGAAGGGAAGGTGATTGTAAGCTACTTTGAGACTCCTTAGGAGAAAGAAAAGCAGTGTACAAAACCAAGTTCTTCTCCTTCAACTTTTCCTCTAAAAGTCTACATCTACCACCATTGTCCATTGATAGCTTTTTTGCATTCATACATAGAACAAAGACCTGTCCTTGTGATGTGTTTCTGTAGAGACGATTTGATGCTTTATATATTTTCCATGTAATTTTAGGCGCTCTAGTGACAATTTTATTCCCATGGTAACACATCTTTGTGTCTGTAGGTTTCTGTGAAGACCATAACACTCCAATAAAATAAAATAAGAAGGAACCAAATAAACTACAAGAACGAAGGGGTTGAAAGAGTGGGTTACAGATCTGGACTCCCCAAGGACCTCTCTCAGCAGATAAAGGAATCACTTGGTGGAAAAGACCCAGCTGGTGAAAAACATGTCAGCCACAGGAGGTAAAGGAAAAATGAGGCAGAGTAGAAACCAGTGAGCCACACTGTGGACAACAGTACCTAGGGAATGATCCACCCCAGATTTAATGGTCAAGGGTTTACATATGTGTCATGGGAAATTGCAACTGTAGGACAAGCCAGTTCCTGCCTCTGACAAGCTGCACTTGGGACACTTACTCTAGAGATGTGCAAGGTGCCTAATTTTTACATCAGGTGTACTTCACAGTCTCTGTAGCCTGCAAGAGACCCCTGGGAGCTAACCAAAACCTCCATCATTATCTCACAGCTTTCCCACTTGACTGCTATTTCCCCATCGATGCACCATCTCCCTGCCCTCTCCATCAGGAGCTGCTTCATAGCACACCCTTGAAGCTAAGAGGGTAGACAGATTCCTTGGAAACAGTTAGCACCACATGGAACCAGTCAGCAGGGATGCCCCATAATGAGCCCATCTGTACCTTCGCCACCCTGCCCTAAATGAATTAGTTCTGTTCTGCTCCAAGGCTCTAAGGAAGACAATGCAGCTTCACATGGAAGTGGCAATTAGATTTGCTTTGTTTTCCCCTTTATAAAAAAAATTAAAAGAAACTCTTATTTGTTCATGCAATAAAGCTTGTCAAACATAAACAAAAATTAAGCAAAGATTAACTCCTAACAAATTGCAACTTCAACTACAAGCCAAAGATAGTTAGAGGAGGGGCAAAAAACAGTCTTCAAAAAAGAGAAATAAGAGAGCCCAAGTTATGCTAATGTATTCCAGTTCCATTGTGTCATAATAACCTTAATAAACTCTATGGATCCTTTCCATATGATTGAGTTATGCTTATTATGCTGTGATGTCTGAATTACAATGCAGAGTTGATGTTGCGCTCGATGGTGCCACTTGCTCTGATAACATTGGCCACAGTAGAAGGCAATTATGCTCCATCTCCCTGCCATTGCTTCATGTGCTACTTGAGGGTAGAAAGTGGGTGTTACTGGAACAGAAGGTCATTCCACGAGCAATGCAGTCCACATATCTTTGATGCCAATTTGGAATGGTGAAGTATAGCTCCAGCCAACTGATGGGGATGCCATTCATCTGTTCAGCCAATCAGGGCAGGCTAGAACTTTCTGGCCAAATTTTAATTCACTGTTTGGTATTCTCCCCTGTTTGTTTTACAATACAGCAAATGACCTTGGACCACTCAGTCTCTCATAGCCAGCTGTTCTTCCCCAGGTTGTTGTAAGGACAGAAGGAGGTAATTCAGGTGTGCTGTCTTGAGGTCCTTGAAAAAAGAGTAGGATAAAAATGTGATAAATAGATATTGCATCACGCTTTCCACTGACTATTTTTCAGATCTTAGACAGGCTCAAGGATTGAAAGAAGTTTTTAGTCTGGTCATGTTTTGCTTTAAGCAACCTTGTTCTCCAGTCGACCCTTTAGGAACAGCAGTAATTTTCAAAAGACTTGCTTCATCTTCTTTAGTTCCACATTCTTCATAGCCCTGTTTTCTTCATATTTATTCAGCTTTAAGGTTTGCTTTCTAGTGGCTAGTTTCTCTGTCTCCACTAAATTGAGTGCTTTAAGCCACCATTCTCTTCCTCCCCCCAACCTTATTCCCTTCCTACTTTGCTTGTTGAAATTCATTCATGGTCACTGGGTCCAGGGATGCTGTTGCCTCAGCCAAATAAGGTACAAATCATAGACTGGGTATTTAATGATCCCAGCCATGGAGGGATGACCAAAGAAAGAACATATGACTCTCCACCTTCTCCATGCCAGCATTTGCTGTTGATTGCCCCCCTTCCTCAGGGGCAACATGGAAGTAGCCAGTTGGTTCAGGGCTGAGCAGAAATGTTCAGGGTCTTCTATGATAGGTACTTCTTTTTACCTGCTTCACATTGCCTCAGGAAGATTGGAATGGTTAGGCCATAGCTATGTTGTGTGAAATATTGGCCAGCCCCCTAAGACACCATGCAGTGATGAACAGCAGTTCCTGAACAGCTCATCATTCATTTTATGGTAGAAGGAGTCGATCATCATCAGAATCAATAAAACAGTTATCGGTGTACTACCTCTCCACCCTTGCTGAAGAACTGTAGTGCTCAGCAGGCAATTGTTAAATAAATCAATCACAGGTTATATAAATCAATCCTCAATAAATTGTGGGTTTCAATAAAATCCTACCCCTTTGGTGTTCATCTATGTAGTCTGTAGTGACACTAATGGATCGTTTTGAACCAGCAGCATCTTTGTGCATGTGCACTTTTGGGAAAATCCAGTAAAAACTAGTTCAGATCACTCACAAATCAATTTACCTGGTACGTAATAAACACTGTGATTAAACAAAATCCTCCCCTTCAGTGCTGGCTGTTTGCCAGCAATGACTGTCCAATGAAGCCATTGAGCTGCCCTTTTTGGAAAGCTGAAATGAAGGAATGTGGTTTTAGCCAGCTGTATCAACAAAGGCTGATGAGTTCCAAGCCCAGCCAGAAAAGGAGCCAGAAATGCCTAGCTGTGTTCAGGCTAGTGTCACAGCACCTGAAGAAAGCAGCTCATCAGATTCTCTCAAAGCAGTCAGGCATTGTCAACAAAAACATAGGGTTGCATTGCCCAAGCAATATACACGGCATGCTTACTGAGCTGCCAGTGTGCAAAGGATCCTGATGACAGTGAGTGATTGCAGGATGACTTCCACACAGAGTGCTCAGCCTGATTTAAGGAATGGCTGAGAAGAATGCAACACGCTTAGGTTCTGATGCAGTCTGACTCCACACTCCTGTGCCTGTAGTCCATGATGACTTTGGACTGGTAACACCAACTTCAAAACTTTACATTCTCTGTTAATATTTTTACTACTTGGCTTTGATTCTCTGGTTTGTTTGGACTTGACTTCTGGCTTGCTTATGACTGTGGCCTTGGACATTCCTCTCAGAGTAGTCCCCTCATTGCAAGAAGCTCCAGATTCAGTAAAGACTGGGCCCAGAAACTGCTCCAGGCTTCTCTCCTGACCCAGCACCATGCTGTGGTAGCAGCATGTCTGGCCACACTTGACAGCACACTGCCCATCATTTTGAATGAGTAGCATCCTTATGCATGTGCAGTTTGGAGAAAATCCAATACAAACAGATCAGAATGCTTTTTCTGCTGCTCAGCATGACCCAGATAAACCATATGATGGACTCACATCTGATTGCTGCCTTCAAGCACAATAAATTAACCATCATATATGGTCACAGCAAAATTCAGGGCATCCCTAGTTCAAAGCACTTTGCATACATTGCTGCAGTAATGCTTGCAATGCTCTAAAGTAGATCAGTATTTCTACTGATGGCCTTCATAGCTCAAACTAGATTTAAGCTGGAGAATTCCAGTTCAAGGGGCTTAGATTGGAGTAGCTCTTCACAGGATTGCACAATTACTCTCTTAGGAGCAGACTGCCTTGACTGTATAGCTTCTGCCATCCCACATCTCTTGGTATTGTTTAGCTGAAGCAGACACATGACATTATACAGAATGTTTCTCAATCCTCCATTTAATTTTATTGGCTGCCACTTGTAAAAAGATGGTGAAATACTGTCTGTGATAATATGACATCATGAGTTCATTTTAATTAAATATTATTGAGAGATGCATGAGGGATGTGAGGAGGTAGCAGTTACACAGTTTGCACTAACATATAGCTTGGGATTCTACCAGTATTATTTCTACAACATTTGGGGGTTTTCAGACTACAGCCGCCTGTCACATTTTTGTGCATAATGTTCCCCTTCTGATGATTACACCATCAGTGTGATCCTTTCAGACTTCCCCCCCAACCGTTCCATCTGTTCTAGGGGTTCTTGTGGGGAGTGGGGAGCCTTGCACATGCGTTGAAGCACTGGAGATTTTAGCAGCCTGGATCACTCTGCCTTCTTTACATGAGAGTAGCTCCATATATTCTTGTGTGAAGTACAGTAGCTGAACCACAAGAGATAATTTATTTGCACCCCTGTTGCCTTTGTATAGAAGAAGGGAACATGATCCTGACTCAGACTGGAGAGAGAGGAAAAGACCAGACCAGACTGAGAGAGAGAGGGACATATGCTCACAAGAAAGACCAAAGAGGAAGCTGTCCCAATGCAGGCACTTTCAATTGCTGAAAAATTTTCACAGAATATCTTAGAATCATAGAGTTGGAGGAGGCCATATGGGCCATATAGTCCAACCCCCTGTTCAATGCAGGATCAGCCTAAAGCATCCAGGGTATCTGTCCAGCCTGAAGACTGCCAGTGAAGGGGAGCTCACCACCTTCTTTTGCAGCCTATTCCATTGTTGAACCACTCTGACTATGAAAACTGTTTTCCTGATATCTAGCTGGTACCGTTCTCCATATAGTTTAAAGCCATTACTGCGGGTCCTATCCTCTGCTGCCAACAGGAATCTTCCCTTGCCCTCCTCCAAGTGACAAGCTTTCAATTACTTAAAGACAGCAATCATGTCCCCTCTCAACCTCCTCTTCTCCAGACTGAACATTCCCAAGTTTTACTATTGAGATCTAATTAATTTTTAAATCCCCACACCAGCCTGCTCTTTCTGGTCAGGTTTTGACAGGGTGGTAGGTTTCCTGGAAGTCATCAGTATCAATATGAAAAACATAGTTCAGTTTACAGAGCAGAGTCCTTGTTGGGGATATATTTCATTTTCCTTCCCACACCCCAAAAAAAAACTTGCAGGAGAAATCAGTCTTATTCAGAACAGGGAAGAAACAGAATATGAGTTTTGGGATGTTTATGAAGTTGTGGAAACATGAGGAAAATAACCACATTTACATTAGGTTATAGTGGATTTTTAACTTTATAGTGAAAGACCCTCAAAGTAATTGGGGGTGAATTATTGTATTGCATAGGAGCCTGAAGAGGTCTAAGAATAGTCCACCCTTGAAAAGGTCAGTTCCTGAGTTTTAAAGAATCTCAAACAAAAGCATACATATAGCCAAAAAAAGTGTTTCCTTCTCTGTGTTTCAGAGGCAGAAGCAACATTACCTGCTACATAGATTCTGCACACACACACAGAAAATCATTTTATTGACTTTTAGCTTTCACTCAGTACATAATTTTTCTATTTGGTGCCCCATTTTGGGTAATTAGATCCCTTGATTGCACCATGGAAGAAGCAGGCGGAATGCTGCCTGGTGAGCTATCTCAGATAACCCCTTAAAGAAATTCCTCCTTGCAAAACATTTGCATGGCTTTATCTGTGCCATTTAAAATAGAGTCAAGTCTGTGCTATGTTGGGGAGGTCAAAGTGGTACCAAGTTTGGGCGCTCAATGTTTGCTCTGCAACAAATCGCAGCTTTGAACAGATACTTTTTTTCCAGAACTGACAGACAGCTGGGAGGTTTTTATAGGAGTCATAGAACATAAATACAGCATAAAGCCACATTTGCCCTATGCCCAATTCAGTCATGGTACAGCCAAGGAACTTCAATGATCTCTCTACCTGTCTGTCTGCTCTGTTTCCAAGAGGTTATGACAGTTTCAAAGTTAGAGACTAGGATGTGTCTGCTCTTTGTCTTCATTTTGGCACAGAGTATGACACAGAAGAATAAGTGAATGCTGATGCTGGCTAACCTACAGCTGGTCTAAATTCAAGAACTTGAACATACATCATTGTTTATTATACTAGCGCAGTTTGAGCTTTGTTCTTCTAAGGATCTTTCTTTTCCAGATAAGTTAGACATTCATGTATCTCTCCCTAATTGAAACAGAAGCTTGCCTGTTACATTTTTCTGTGTGCTTCTTTAACTCCATAGTGTGTGTGTGTTTTAGAAAAAATAATTGGAAGTTAGTGTTCTGTGACATTAGCAGTCACGAGCAACAGAGCTATCTCTCAGGTTATCACAGCATACTGAATTGTGTTGTTTCATATCAGAATTTAGCATAGCATTTTCTCTGATGTATAATTCCTTAGCTGAAATTCAGTTTTAGATGGTTTGCAGTAAGTCTTGCCCTGAATCCTGCTGTGAGTGAATTGGTATTGATTGTTTTGTGAGGCACTAGTATAGAAGTGCTGGAATGGACAACCAGCCCATGACTTGTATTTGAAGGAGGTCAGATCTTTTGACGTGAGAGTTTGTTAGAAACTGTCAGGTCATTTTGAGACTCTGAATATTACATAAACAAGCATTTTGAGTTGTCTTGTAAAAGTTGCCTCTTATTATATGAAAGGTATGACCATTCCATGAACCTTCAAGGAGTTTTTGCCTAGTGAACTAATTCCCATGAGGGTTGCCTTCAAGCAGGTTTAGCAAAGATTTTTAATGATCTGTACATTCCTTTACCAGGATATCATTTAAAATACAACCACTTTATGGTTAAGCATATAAGTACCTCATCCCAATATAAGGACAAATGTCCATTCATATAAATACAGGTTAAAACAAACACTGCTTAGGATGTTGTTTCTGTTGCAGTGGCATTTTATCTTGGCAAACGACCCTATTATATTTAAGACGAAGTTCCCTTCATTTACAGAGAATGAAAAGAATAAGGGCCTTTCTGCACAAGGACCAATGTTGCCAATTGGTCCCGCAAAGCGGAAATGCTATTTTTAAAAGTGCAATCTCGGCGTTACGCATACCTGCCTTTTTAGTGGAATTCAGTAGTTTCATTTGTTTCCCACAGGTTTCCGGTCTCATAAAAATCACTAGAAAGGAAGCGATTTTTTTCTGTGCTTTTTCCTGCCCCTGGCTGTCAATTAAACATACAGCCAATGGGAGGTTGTTATCATGCCCCGGGAAAGCCCCTTTCCCTTTAAGAACAGTTAAAAAACACACATTGCAATGAATATGCCTTGATTCTTCCTAACGTAGAGACCCATCTAGCTGGCAGCTGGTGTGTGAGCTGGTGATTCATCGTTACCACGCTCCCCCCCCAGTGAAAAGAAAAATCCCCCTCACCCCGCACGGGCGTGATTTTCGGCCGAAAATAAAGGGAACTGGCAAACGGGGCTGTGTTGTGCTTGGGGACTTAGGGGAGCTTTAAAGCACTTCTGTGGAGGGACTGTAGCCGGAGAAGCCTCGCTGGGTGAATGAAGGCTCACTGGTTCGTTGCTTTCTGCTCGCTCCAAGAAAAAAAAATGGTGATCGCTTCGCCGGAAGTTCGGAGGAGAGACCCAGGGGGAGGGACTTTGCTGGAACCACAACAATGGGAACGCACAGGTCTTTTTCACTAGTGTTGCAGATTGTTTGCAAGAGTGTAGCACTTTTCAGAGGGTGAATCCACTTTTCCCAATTTCCCTTTAAGCGCTACAACGAATCACTTTTTGTGGGACTGTTTCAGGAGTGTGGCAGATTGTGTGCGACGTCTTGCAGAACTGAAAATTAGTAGTGTTTACAATCTGCAAGCCTTCTGCTACATTGAAGTCGTGCGGAATAGCCCTAAGTATTGGATGCTGTTGATATTCCAGTATCAAATCCCCTTATCTTTTCATTTCTTATAGCCAGACCTGAAGAAGCCTGTTTTAAAAAAAAATATTTCTAGGACAGGTTGTCAAGTATGCTGTAATACATCTGGATTTCAACCCTTCTTTTACCATTTGATATATTTTGGATACTTTGGTTTTCTTTCTCTCCTCATATGTCTAACAAAGCACATAATTTCACCTCAGATTTATATGTTTGACTCCAGAAGATACATGGGTGTAATTAGTAGCATTGGATTTATTTTATTACAATGGTTTTGATTTAGGCTGCAAATTGTGTGAAAATCATAATTTCAGAGTGAATTATGCGATTGCTTTTGCTGTCAATTTGAATTTATTGGGGGGAGGGCTGGGGTATAATTAGGATGAAGTAATTTATTTTGAATCTCTGTTGTTTAATTGAACTAATAGTGTCTGCTGAGAACCACAGTGACATACAATTCAGTGACTGGCTTGAAAGTTAGATGAGTTACTCTTTGAATGGAGGTGAGTGTTTGGATGGGAACCTTTCCTCCAGAGTATTTTGCTCCAAGGGGAGGGGAGCTTTGTGTTAGCAACACAGAGCTTCCTTTTATCATTCATTTGCATTTTCTCTTACTGTTCTTCTGTTGGGCAAATCCTATTCATACTGTTCCAACATAATAAATGCATTTACTGCACTGTCCACAATACAAAACATCCATAGATCTCAATGAAAAGGCTACATTTTGCCATAGCATAACTTCCAGCAAAAGCCCTTATTGTAAAGTGTAACTGCAGCACATATAGAGATGACATTTGAAATGTTCATTAAGAAGAAAAAGAAGTTGGTTCTTATATGCCACTTTTCTAGACTCAAAAGAGGCTCAAAAGCAGCTTACAGTCACCTTCCCTTTCCTCTCCCCACAACAGACACCCTGTGAGGTGGGTGAGGCTGAAAGAGCCCTGATATCACTGCTTAGTCAAAACAGTTTTATCAGTGCTGTGGCGAGCCCCAGGTCACCCAGCTGGCTGCATGTGGGGGAGTGCAGAATCAAACCCAGCATACCAGATTTGAAGTTCGCACTCCTAACCACTACATCAAATTGACATTATTATTATTTAATAATGTCCCATTATTAAATAATAAAGTATTAAAGCAAAATAGGACTATAAGGAAGGGATTGTTAAGCCAATGCAACTTATCTTGTTTTGTCAAAAGTTATCAGCATTTAGAAAGTATTGTTGGATTGCATAGAAGTGCTCTTGAAAGGTTCCATTCCTGTTTTACTGTGAAGTAATAGCAGGTGCTCCTAAGCATTCAGAATCTCCTGGATGAATTCACTGAGCATCTCTATTCTGTACTCTGAAAGCTACAAAGAAAGTGCAATGAAGGGGATCTGAGGCCCACTAAAATGGCCTCCTCTATGGTGGGTGACTGTGAAGGACTCACATCTTAACAGATGGTGCACGCTGATATAAATCCCAGACTTCACAGATTTGTCATGCGGAAGAGCCCTCAGTGGCTATCCCATAATTTTGTTCCTGCCTTCTGCAAAGCACAATTCTACATGCAATATAGAAGTGTTAGAAGACTCTCTGTTCCAGCTTTTCATAACCAGAGTTCAGGGAGTTTAGACAGACATTTCAGTGCTTGACAGGATTTATAGATTTTATGCGTATTTTTAATTACTGTTTCTTACTTTAAACTTCTGAGCTATTTAATCTGCATCAATAAAATAAACATCTTTCTATAAATCATTGATGACACTGACTGCTGAGCTTCCAATAGGAAAAGATCTTCAGATGCTGATGTGTAGTGATGTCGACTTGCCTTGCCAGCCAGGGAATAATAGCAGAGGAGTGTTGTCGTCTCTTGCTCCCCTCCAAACCAGGAAGCAAATAAATGACAAAAACCATGATTATATGTAATTATGATTTGGATCCACGGCACAGTGAGGACAGGTACAGAACTTTCCTTCCTACCATCTCCAGAATGTCTGATACACCCATCCACCACAAAATGCTATATTCTGGAGTTGCTGCTTACACAAGATCTTCTTCAACTAATTTCTGGGCTCTATAATGTCAAGGAAGGAAAGCACTAGGGGTTACAGAAGATCCTGGGCAAGCAGCATTGCACCAAGTTTGCTTATGATTCCACTTGCAAGATCTGTAGTGCATGTTTCAACAATAAATGAAGAATATCCTACAGGGGGCATCAGATGTGTAGTTAGCACATTTAGATCAGGAACTTCCTGGTATTTTTCCAGTAATCACCTCCTGTTTCTTGATTGGCTCAATAGGAGATTTCCGTCTCCTTTGCACACATTTCCTCTTTGTTTATCTTCAGATGAAAAACAAGGCATTTGGGATTATTTCTCTCCTCTTTTACTTACAAAGTTGTTTCTCTTCTTAATAAAAGTTTAAACAACTAGTGCTGAGCCCATCTTGCATATTTAAACTCTGCCAACATGTGCCTTACTAGATTCAAACTCATGTAAAGATCTATGTCCCTCCAGAGACCAGGCACTGTGGGTTTTGTGTTCAAGTGAGCCAACAGCTACTCCTTCTATATTCTCCAAAGTCAGTGTTGCTTGTTGTAATGGGAATAGGGAGAATTGTCATCAAGGAAATATACTTAATCCATTGAAGAGCTTATGAGTCTTCCTGTTGAATGCTCACAGAAGTCATGTTTTTGAGCATTTGACAGGCAAGTTCAGAACACTGTAATGGTTTTCAAGATGAAAGGGGTATATGGAAGGTATACTTACTACTGAAGAATAGCAGCAGTGAAAGCTTCACTTCTCTTTGCACATTTGGACAAAGTACGACTTTTATCCCATGCTCAGTATCTCTCATTTCATTGATTTTTAAAAACTTTCTCTCCTATCATTTCCCAGTTGCTTAACATTTTTTTCCCTGTTTATGGATGAATCTCCAGCATTGTATGAAGCAGGTTTGCTTAATAGTTACTCTGCTGTTTTCTGATTTGATACTGATTTGATACTGATACACAGTATCAACAGGCATGCCTTACCAAAGAATCATTTTCAATGTTTGGTGGTCATATGGACAGAACACTTCAACTGTCATCTTTCCAAAAAGAAGTCTTTGAAAAACTCACTGGGTATTCTTTTTCCTACTGCATGGGCTACATAAAAGGCAAACCTTTTCAGGGGTCTCTGGGGATCAGTTTTGATGTTCTGTACCCGAGAGGCTAAAACGTCTTTCCTACAGCAGCACATCACATGGAAATGAGGCAAATTGCAGGGCTCATGGAGGATAAGTGACAAAGTAGTGGAAGGAAAGAACACACTGAGCCATAACTTTTTGGCAAAAATATGGTTACAGGTTTTTAAAAATTGAATACAGCTGAAGGAGCACTGGGACAGCATGAGGAAGGATCTAACCCACATGCCCCTCAATAACCAGCCCCCCACCCTGCCTGCTGGGGGACAAGACTGAACTGGCAAGGATCCATGTGGACACCAGCCATTGCAAGATACCCTTGCCACCTGTGGTAGAAGCCAGCTGACAGCCTCTGCCTGGGCATGTGGCTAAGTGGTTCCACCCATAAGAATAGGTGACCCCAAAACTGAGGGAGGCAGGCATGCAGGCTTAGCTTCCCCTTACCAAGAATCCATCCCAATGCCCCAAACTGCCACAGATTAGGGAACTACAATCCCGCCATCACCTGTAACCAGCCCAACAAAAATCACAATCCCCATGTAGCCAGATATTCATGCCCCACTCTGAAAGATACATGCCACCAGACCTAAAGAGGTCAGCTTGCCTGAATGTAATGTCTAGGTGCAGGGCGGGAGGGAGGAAAAGAGCTTCCGCCAGCAGTCAACCGCACCCCAAGCAGCCCTGGCCACAGCCTCACCAGGTCTTGGTGGGGCTGGCTAGGGTGAATGGAAAAATGAGGTCCCCGCCAGCCCTCCCCACCCACCCCATAAAGGCCTGATGAGGCCTCCCCAGGCCTCAGCTGACCTGCCCAGGGTGGTGCTGGGGGGCCTAGTGTCCATTGTATATTTAGATACAATGGGCTTTTTTGCTAGTCATTTTAATTATAAAACCAAAGCTTCAGGGGCTGAATAGGCGCCCACCTTCCCAAAGACCCTGTGAAAGGAAAGAAAAAGGTGAAAGAACATTTTGGAAGAAGCCTTAAGTGTTGCCCTGCTCTTTTTGTGGCAAGAACCAGTTTTACCGGCATCACCCTCTGGTTTAAACAAGGCAAAAATATCTACATAGTACCCATCAATGACATCTTCATGCAATTTGCATGGTAAATGAATATCAGGAGGATCTTCAATGTCATTGCACTAAGAAAGGGTAAAGGCCCAATGGGCCTTTGGGGACAGTTTGGTTCCCTTTGTGCTACTGGGACTGTGGTCTCCATCTCTCACCATAGTCCTGTGGAGACCAGAGGTAAAAGCCCCAACCCTTGGATAATTACCATCAATATTTGTAGAATTGCCATCCAAGGTTGACACATCCAAGGAAGTACTGTTGTTTGACACAGCCTGCAATCATGTTGACTTATGAGCCCATTGCTGTTTGGCCTGGTTCTTTTCCATGAGAGGAGGGCTCTCTGTGGTAGTTTCCTTGGAGGTACCAAAGACTTAGACTCAGTTAAGGACTGTGGTCTCCATCTGTCTTTTGGGCCAGGGTGCATAGGAGATGCAAAAGAAGCCACATTTGTAGAATGCCCTGTGAACTAGCCATTTTATCTACAGGAACAACAGGTGTTGGTTGCACAGGCCTTCCTTTCAGCATGGTTGAAATGTGCAGATCCTACCAACCACCTTAATCCAATCTCAGCTAAACTCACCCCATTACTTATGTATTTTGACTCTAAGTAGACCTTCATGGCAACTAACCCACCTCACACTCTCCTATATATAATAGTCAAAGAAGTTTTGTTTCACTGAATCTAATGAAGTATGCATGCTCTCAAAAGCTTCTACCTTGAATAAGACTTTGATAGTCTTAAAGGTGCCACCAATTCAAATGTTGCTCTGTAGGTAGGAAAGGTTTAACTGTGTTCAGCACTAGGATGCGTTTTGGATCAAGCAGTATCTGTATAAAGGAGATGGCTTCCTTTTGTCTCAAGAACGAACCAGGCTACTGGCACTTTAAAAGGTAGCTGAGCTATTAAACTAAATCCTGGGGAAACTAATAGGAGATTAAATGTCTCTGGTTCCGGATGGCTCATCTTTAGGAGGTGAAGAGGTAGCTGTTACTGTTTTTGAGGGATATGGATTAGGACTGGCTACTGAGAGGGTGACAACATTGATTGCTTGACCCTGTGGACTTAAAACTTGTCAGGCAGTCAATATTGTTTGTCAGCTAATGGGTCTGAGGAAATACAAATGTTTATGTGCAACTGCTAGAAGTATCCTAGGTAAAATGGGGGAGTTGGAATACTTAGTGTCCAAGAAGAACAAAGACACTGTGGGCATTTCAGAATTGGTGGGATGAGGATACCTCCTGGATATAAATTATGTCAGAAGGACAGGGAGAATCATAGAATCATAGAATCCTAGAGTTGGAAGGGGCCATACAGGCCATCTAGTCCAACCCCCAGCTCAATGTAGGATCAGCCCAAAGCAGGAAAGGGTCAGAGATGGAGTGGTTCTGTAGGTGGAGTCAGGTGTAAAGTCCAGTAAAATTGAGAAATAGAAATGCTTACAGAAATGCTATGGGTGGAAATAGAGGGCCTCAAAGCAAGTTTGGGAGTTTGTTATTGCCCGCCTTACCAAAGGTTAGGTTGATTTAAAAGCAACAAAAGTATTAAAGAAATAACCTTGTCATAAGAAGGGAAGGGAATGGAATGGAATGGAATGGAAGGGAAGGGAAGGGAAGGGAAGGGAAGGGAAGGGAAGGGAAGGGAAGGGAAGGGAAGGGAAGGGAAGGGAAGGGAAGGGAAGGGGGGGCAAATCCCTTCGGTAAGCTCTGGAGACAATTTAAAACTTCATTCCTGGAAGTTTAGATAAAAATGTATACTGCAGGTTTGGAAGGGTACAAATAGGTAGGAAAAGGGTATTTACAGTTAACAAAGTAATGGTAACAGTAAAACATAATAAGACTAGTGGAAGGCTAGTCCAGTCACACAAATAAAAGGAAGCACAGACTTTGGGTAAAAAAAAACAAAAAATCAACACAATGATCACACACACATCCATCCATCAATAGTTATCATTCATGGAACATTCTGTCTGGGGGCAGTGATGCTTTGTATTCTTGGTGCTTGGAGCGTGGCAATGACAGGGCTTCTGGCCCTGCTGATGGACCTCTTTATAGCATCTGGGTTTTGGCCACTGTGTGACACACTGTGTTGGACTGGACAGATTTGATCAAACATGGCTTCTCTTATATGCTTACAGAAATTTGGTAATGTTTAAATGGCCTGGGATATATTCTGATATATGTTGTTAAATTTCTCAGCAAACATTATTAACTCAATTAATCAAAAAGAAGATAAATTAAATTGCTAATTACTAATTATCCAAAAATAGTTAAACTCGAGTAGGCAACACAAAATGAACAATTGGGTAATTTCCCCTAGAATTGGAGATCTTTTAAAGCCAACATTTTAAATCAAAAAGATGGTATGAAAATAAGTGTAATATTACTAATTGCATCCATTCATCTTCTGAAGTCAAGTATGTAAATCCACAGTGACCTTATACATTTTGACAAATGAACATGGAAAAACAAAAGCTCTTCAACAGGCAAGCCTCCCTAATAAAGTGATGAAGCCAAGGCCAGATGCATATATTCACCTCTGCCTCTTCACTCCCTTTACAGAATGATGCCAAAGGCACCTTAGTAAAAGCTCTCACCAGAAGTGACATAAACTGCCAATCCAGTGGAACAACCTGTTAAAGCTACTCCCTCCCCCACAGCTCGACTTATTGTTTTTGTGCTGAATCAAATTAAAATTCTGATTTGCAATGCACTGTGCATGCCAGAGCTCTGCCTGATTATTATTTGTTATAATAAATGCACATTCCTCTCCCCACCCCACCCCATTCACAACTGTTTATTAGCCTTCTGTCTGGAACACTCAGGAAGAAGGTTAACCACTTCAATAATCTAGTAATCAGCTTTTGTTTACACTGGGAAGAACACTGGGGGGGGGGGTGCATTGAGCATAGAAGTTCCATTTTATTTGCATAGAACAGAAGTGTTTTGCGGTTTGATTCAGCATGACATAAGGGCTTTATATCATTCACCATGGCGGTAATATACAGCTTCAGAGGGTAGACATGTTGGTCTGCAGTCAACAACTAGATCTGAGTCCAGTAGCACCTTACAAGATTTTCAGGGTATGGGCTTTTGAAAATCAGAGCATATCTTATAGAAGGAGCTTTGACACATGAAAGCCCTCCCCTCATGTTGTTTTCTAAATTGCTACTGGACTTGAATCTGGCTAATATAAGACACAGTTGATCAACAAAGTGAATCATAGCAAGTTACATTTGATTATTTCAAATGCTGGGCTTGTTAAGGAAGCCATTGTTGAAACTGCCTGTGGAACCAAATCCAGAATGCACTGACATCAGTGAAACGAACAAGTAGTATCCAAACCAATGCATCCATTAAAATCAAAGGGGCAAGTAATTAAAGCCTGAGACTTGGGATGAGAGTATAACCAATTAAAACAACCCAAATACAACCAAGACTGCAACCTTGAGAATACTTCTTATGGGAGTAAGGATTTCTGAATTGATCTACTTAGCATTGCTGTGTGAGAGTTTACATGGGAAATGTCATGTTTACTTCCAGGTGGGCCGTTGGAACTGTGTAGGGTGGCCTGATTGACCACAATACTCACCAGCAGTCAATAATGGGTTGCAATAATACCAACTGAAATTCTACAGCATATGAATAAACCTGGATAATTCCTACACCAATGGAATGGTATACATGCTGGCATGGTTGGTATCCATGAGATTCAAGCAAACTGTGCAATACAGAACTTCAGATGCTACTAAAGAAAATTGGGAGCTATCAGTGGAAGAGCAGCAATTATGTTCAAAAGTAAAATTTCAGCTGAATTGTTTGTCTCTGGCAACTCATTTGGTCTTCGGTACATAAGGACAAGCTTCAAAGCTGTGTTCTTCAATTCCATGTATTTTATCCTACATACAGTCCCACGTACTTTATCCTAGTAAAGCTGCTTCTGGAAAGTCATCCTTCCAGAAGCAGCTTTACTAGGATCTGTCACATCCTGGCATGCTCTATTTGGGCAGAAATGACTATGGGTGATATAGAGATGTGTGCCCCTTTAATGCCAACCAATTCCATTCATCTAAAAGAAAATGTGGGACATGGACCATACCTATCTCTGCCTTTGGAGGGAATACTGTTTGAGCATATTGCAAACCGGCAATCCCCAGCGACATGCAAGCTCGATCTCCATGCATATATGTAATATTATTTATTAACAATAACATTCTGCTCCCTGTTCCATTTCTCCTGGTCAGCACGGAGGCATAACAGCAACCCAGAGGAAGGGATAAAAGAGAAAGTGCAGATGACCCCTTTCCTATAAGGTCACTGAGGTCCTGCGGAGTGTGCCAGATTCCTGCTGAGAATCCATATTCAAATGCATTGTTCTGCCCAGCAGGAGTCTGTCTGCTCAGCAGTACCTGAAGGAACAGGCTAGGCACTTTATAGCAATAACCAGGATAGTTAAAGCAGCAAGTTTGCAGAGCAGACTTAGGAAGTATGCTGCAGTTTGAAACTTTCAAATTTATGGAGCTGGCATTGCACCTGTATTAAGCGTGTGCATCATCCTGCCTGTTGTTATAACCTACAATGTGTCAAAGCTTTGAAATTACTGCCCTCTTTGGAACTTTTAGATGTGCAAAAAGATTCTATCTTTTACTCTAGGTTAAGGACCATTGACTTTCCTCCCCAGTTCTAATGCCATTTTTGATGTTATGGCATAATTAAATTCCAGCTCAATGTGCCAGACTATTGTAACAAATAATACATCTTTCTTCCTTTCCTTTTTTTTTTCCTTGTGATGAAAACACATCCTGGCTCTTAGAAATCACTGTGGCAAGCTGTAAATGATGTATGAAATGAAAAATCCCAGCTCACTTTGTAAGAAGAGAAACCTGGCAGGGCCCAGCTCCACATTTGCTCTGCTCCCGCTGAAATAGGCAATCATAGGAGTTCCCCGTGACTGGCACCAAGCAAAGGTTTACATGGAATGAATGATGGTTTACTGCTGAAGTACATGCAAATTGAAATCTGAACACCACAAGGAATTTCCAGGACCTAAATCATCTAAACACAACAACTATTTGGTTATGTGCTGCCTCATTTCCCTTGTCTCATGCCTGTTTTATTAATATTATACAAGCTTGCCAGATTGGGAAGGTAACTTTTCTTTCTCTTTGACGGTACTCCTGTGGTTGAGAGAAATTACAGCAATCATTTAAGGGAAATAAACTTCAAGGAAGCACAAAGAACATCTCCACATTTTTTTAATGTGTGAATTTTTACATATAGAAGTAGAAAGTGGAAAATATATGCCACCTAGTATTGTTTCACTTAAGCTTAAACAGGACATACAAAAACTAATCCAATATAATCTTCTAATGCAGCTGTTCTACCTCGGAATTAGTTTGGGGGAGTTGCATGGCTGAAAACCAACATGACAAATTTACACTAGACATGTCAGGGGAAAACCTGTCAGTAGCCACTTCTCCCAATAACCACTGTGTTTGTTTGAACGGGTTTAAATTTCCTGCTGAAGTGGCAATGATGGCTTCCAACACACCTCCTCCCCATCCAACAACACCCCCCACTGGCAAATATTCTAAAGACACTGGACTTTCCCTTTCTTACCTTCAGCCAATCTATCATGGGTCAGTCAGACCAAAGGCAGCAGAAGCTAACAAATCAGAGGAGAAGGTGCAAGCATGCTAAGACTTACAGCTGAGAGCTTGTACATAGTCACATCCCCCCCCCAGCTCTGATCCAGCAGATGAAAGCCAGCTGCCTGCACTCCAGGATCACCTGCACTATTAGAGCAAAACTGCAGATTTAAAGGAAAAGTGTTTGCCTTATGGCTAGATGTCAGATACCTGCTGGGGGTAATGGTGAGTAGTTGCAGGACTGAGTCTCAGCAGCATCACTAATCATTATAAATTTGAGCTTACGGGCAGCCAACTCCCTCACTACCTGATTGGCCCTCCTTCGGGGTATGCTACCAATAGGGAGAGAGCACTTGGCCATTGAGGACCAATCAGTTGAAATTGCACTCTGTCAATGAAGGTCAATCAGGTCAAATTGCACTATGCCAATGAGGGCCAATCAGGTCAAATTGTGTGCAGAAAGCTAGGAAAGCTTCTAACCTGAGAATGTTTACTCATGAGTGAGGGTCATTCAGTTCAAATTGCACCCTGTCATTGCGTGCCAATCAGGTCAAATTGTGTGCAGACAAGCTAGGAAAGTCTCTACCCTGAGAATAAGTAGTCTCTACCCTGAGAATGAGTAAGTCATGGCCTTTAGCCAGGATAGTTTATCCCCAATCAGGAGGGCCCTCAGCCCTGGTAGTTTAGCACCAATCAAGAGGATGCTCTCAGCCAGGAAAGGCTTACAAGGAATCAGCTCTCTGATTCCAACTTCCTGCCAGGTTCAGAAGTTTGCTGGATGGAAAAGGAGCTGGCCTCAGAGCATGCCCTGCAGCTAGTAAATTGGCCTGGTCTCCTAGTCTCTTTCAGTTTGGAGGACTTGGTGGGGAGAGCAAGCCACCTCCTGGCATAGGGGAGCATCCTAGTGCCCGATGTATTCCTGAGAGCCAGTTTGGAGTGCGGGTAGAGAAAAGCAGCATATAAGAATCAACTCTTCTTCTTCTTCAATGGGCTTTGCCACTAGTCTAAATATAAAACTTCTCAGGGCATGTTGTAATGTTTGAACACTATGGGTTGACATTGCCTTGCTTGAATATTATGCTGCATACTTATGGGATATCTTCATGGTACTTTTTGGTACTTTCCTGCTAATTAATGCTGTCCTTATATCTGCACTTATTCCTATTTTATTGTCTGCAGATGTGTGTTTGTACATGAATGCTCACAACTAGAATAAAACTTTGTTGGTTTTAAAGGTGCCACTGGACTCAAACTTTGTTCTGTTACTTCAGACCAACACAGCTACACACCTGAATTTTGCTTGAATCTTGAAATCCTTGATTTTTGGAGCAGGACTATTGTGCTTGTCACCTTGGTCTGAAGTGACTTTGTATCTTGTCTCCTCCCATGGCTTTTGCTATTTGGAAGCATGGTAAAGGTAGCTGTAATCTGATACCAGCCCCTGGCCAGACCATTACAGTGTGTGTCCACCTGTTATGCACAGCTCTAGAAAACACAGCTGTTTCCCTGGCTGATTTAGCACCACAGCAGCAGGTACAGCAATTAGCAAATGTTTTGCTTATGCTGCAATAACAAACAGCTGGCTCTGCTGCTGCTGTGGGGCCTGCTACTCCCCCCCACCCAGGAAAATGCCCTATAAGCCCTCTGGACAAATTTGGGGGAAGTCAGGAAGAGTTGCCTGCCTTGCAGGCCCAGTGGAAGCTGTACACAGAGCTTCAGGAAAGAGACTTCCCTAATAAGAAGACAAAGGTTGGCTTTATCTTAAGTCTTCTGAAAGGAAAAGCTACTGAAAGGGTGACTCCTCTGCTACTCTTCAACTTTTCATTGTTGGCAAACTTCCCAGACTTCATCCAACACATGACTGCCACCTTTGCAGATACATTAAAAGCTAAAAGAGCAAGCTGCCACATCAGATTTTAATGTTTTAATTTTTTTAATTTTATTTATTTATTTGGTTTGTTAAACACCAGTCACAGACTGGCCAGCTTGAGGCAGTCTATAGACATTAAAAACCATAGAATACAATAAAATATGGTGAATGACTATTAGATACAATAAAAGGTGGCAAAATCCACTAACTGTCTGATTTTGAGACAGCTTCAGTAGCAGATCAGGGCTGATTCTACACTTACTTTTGTTTATTCCATTATGGATCCTGCTGAATTTAGATTGAAGGCGAGGGGCCCCAGGTGGGCATGTACACAGCAATGCTTCCCAAGCATATTTGGCACAATTGTACCACTTCTGGGGTTTCTTGAAGCCTGAAAAATGATTCAGGTTTTTTCAATAGTAAAAAACTTGAGAAAGGCTGCATTAGATAGAGGCATTGTCAATTATAGAAGTCTGTGGAAATTAACTCAGGTCTTCCAAAGCTATAACACAGCTGAGACTTACCTTAGCTGCTTGTTGATGCCAGCAGAGGGCTAGCTGAAGGCAGACGCGACTGTCCCAGTGGCCTGCCACAGCATGCACTGCGTGCGTACAGTGTGCATGGTGTTGGGGAGAGGTAGGACCTATGGCACCTATAAAGGTGCCATGTGTGCAGGTCTGAGACCTCTTTGCCCAGGATGCTATGGAATGCAGCTTCCCTCCCACTCACCCCATGTTATTGTGAAAACAACCTTCAGTTTATGAAGTGGGTGTTTCATCATTAATAATTTGTCACAGCTGCAGCTTTGCATGGCCTGGAGCCTGTTGGTAGGGAGTCTGTGGGTGATTGGACTCTGTGGGGTTTGGGGCCTTCCTAAGAGGTGGCATGTACACAAGCACAGCTGACCCTGCTGGGCAGCCAGGGGCTCATTTGCCAGGCGGCCTGGGAGCAGCCAAATGTGGTAGATGCCCATTGTCTCCCCCACATACGTTGCTTCCCATCGGGTGGACTTCAGTAGCTAAGGGGATCTGCTCTCCTGGCTGGGAATGGTGCAAATCCCGAAATACCCTGGATGAGTTCTGGTGCAGACCGGTGACTGCTAGGTCAGACTCCCTCTCCCATGCTGCGCCAACCCTCCTGTGGGGAGGTAATAAAGTTGTGGCCTTGTTTATACCCAACATTGGTGTGTCACTTCTTATTCCAGCCAAAAATGCCATCCTGAAAATCAACAATCAAAATATGGATCTCCAAAAAGGAATCAAAATGATGGATTAGAAAGACATACTAACATAAAAGCTAGGAAGTCTGTCCTTCCTCTTTGCTATCTGAAATGCATTTGTTATCATTGAACCTGACTCCAAAATGCAGAACATGTAGCACCTATGGGGTACCCTTTAAAGAGCTGTATTCATGAAGTTCCTTCAAAGAGAGTAACACAAGTTGAAATTTCTACTTCTGTGTTCTTCCTTCATTCTCTTCCACTGAGCTAGCTGCAGAGGTTAGAAGACTGTCACCTCCCCTGCAGGCAACCTGCAAAGTGGATGATCAGAAAAAGCTGGAAAAATCCAAAATTCTTTAAAATGTATTAGGTGCTTCATTCTGATTGGGCTCAGAGACTGCTTGTCTCCCCTCCAACACATACATTCTCATGCACTGCAGAGCTACAATTTTAAATGCATAATATTTAACCTTCCAGGCATTTTTTTTTAAGTCTCTGCTCTCCTCTCTCCATTTTTGGGTGTTAATTCAAACAAGCTGGGAGGGCTTGAACTGGAAGGCAAGATCTTTTGACTGACACAATTTTGTTTAAACTCCTCAAAGAGAAGGTTAGCTCGATGTCGTCTGATCCCAAGCAAGTGCCAGCAGTTCATGGCTGCTAGCAAATACGAAGAGTATCTGGAGGACTGGTTGCTTGGAGCAAAGTGCAGCGAGAGCAAGCACGAGACAGAGCAGTTAAGAGTGATGGCACAAAAGGCTGCCACACAGAAGGCATGCTTCAAAACTGTCTGCCCCCGTCCTGCAGTTTGACAAGATGGATGAAGGGTGAGGGAATAGCATAAGGACATAAAGCACGCTCATAGAATCTGACAAGACAAACACGAATTGGAATGGGGGGCCACAGGAGACAGCATAGCAGAATTGTTAGTGCCCCCTGTAAATCTGTGAAATGAAATGGTACTTTGAGGATGGCAGGCAGGAACATGCCGAGGCAAGCTGTGTGAATCAGGTGAGAGATGTAAAATGAGAGTCCGATCCACTGCTTGTAGGAGAGATATGGCCCTACACCAAATCTTTAGTCCATTCATAGCCAATAGTTGCAGGAACTCTGCCTGTTTCAGCTCCTTGTGCTAAATTAATACCTCTGTGGAGAGAAGATCCAGCATGATGCTCTTATCCCTGCTCTTGGGCATCCTTGCATCCTGAAAACACCTTTTCCAGGTTAGTCTGGCATGAACAGGGTGGGGACAAGGGTGGGGGAAAGCCCGTGCAATCTAAGCAGATAGAATCTCACACATATATGCAGCAATTAAAACAGCTTCCAATTCGTTGACAATTTGAGTGGGTCATGGCAAAGACAAGCCTTTCAACTACTTCAAGGGTTGTGACTGAGTCATTTTTAACTCCTCACTTGGCCATCCATTCGGAATAAATAGAACAGCAGTATCTGCAAAATACTTAACTGATGCAAATTCCTCCCAATTAAATGACATTGGTAAAATACTTTTGAAAATCTACTTAGAGGCATGCACAGGATGCTTATTTATTCTTGTATATTTCTTTCCGATGGCACCACATCCAGGTAAGACCTGTTTTCTGTGATCCCATTCACTGGCATCTGCAAGTGACTGATGCAACCATGGAGATGGAGTCAGTCACATAGAATCATAGAATCATAGAGTTGGAAGGGGCCATACAGGCCATCTAGTCCAACCCCCTGCTCAATGCAGGATCAGCCCTAAGCATCCTAAAGCATCCAAGAAAAGTGTGTATCCAACCTTTGCTTGAAGACTGCCAGTGAGGGGGAGCTCACCACCTCCTTAGGCAGCCTATTCCACTGCTGAACTACTCTGACTGTGAATTTTTCCCCCTGATATCTAGCCTATATCGTTGTACTTGTAGTTTAAACCCATTACTGTGCATCCTTTCCTCTACAGCCAGCAGAAACAGCATCCTGACCTCCTCCAAGTGAAAACCTTTCAAATACTTAAAGAGGGCTATCATGTCCCCTCTCAACCTCCTTTTCTCCAGGCTGAACATTCCCAAGTCCCTCAACCTATCTTCATAGGGCTTGGTCCCTTGGCCCCAGATCATCCTCATCGCTCTCCTCTGTACCCTTTCAATTTTATCTACATCCTTCTTGTTGTCCCAGGGAAGTAGCACCTTCTTCCCTAAGGAAGTATCAGTTCCACAGAGGGGGCGGGACACCCACTTGGTTTCCTTATTCAAAGAGTCCAGCAGTACGGGATTGCCATTAAAAAACAGCTGCCACATAGCAAGAGACACAGACTTGCAGGAAGGGATCTTGGGCTCAAGTATGATGTAGTCAGGGCTGATCTCTTCTAGGACTGATCGGTTTGTTCGCCTTGCAGTCCAAGATACTTTTAAAAATATTGTCTAATTTCAAAATTGAAAGATTTAATGCAGCTGAAAAATTACTAGTGAATGATCACTTAATTTAATAGTGGTGTTGTTTCAATGCTGTTTAGTGTTCCTTTCCTTTTCCTGGGTATGTCTTCTCAGTGTCTTCTTAGTGATTTGCCCTCATTACCAACACCATCGTGTAGTTTCATTGGCTCATAAGCTTACAAGCATATGAGATGTCACCATACCAAATGTCGCACTAAAATATGATAAAATTGGTTCCAACAATATGATGAAAAAATAAGAGGCCAAGAACCAAAAGAATGGGAGGCAAACAAACTCAAAAAACAGGGTATGCAATTTCCCCTTAGCAATACTTGCACTTATCAGTATGGTTTCCTATGATACAAGTTTTAAAACACCATCTAGAGTATCTGCGCATCTATGTCTGTGCTACATCAAACATTTTTAAACTACTGTCTGAGGTTTAATAAAACAACCCTGGAGAGACATTGGAAATGTATTCATATTAAAAAGCCAGCATGCAGACAACTGGACCAACACTTGATTGCAAAAGTACTTCAACGCTCTGTCTCCCTCAACAATTGGCAGTAACTTTCAGAAACAAGCATAATGGTTCCTCTTATCTCCAGGCTTAACAAAGATCGCTTTTCAAAGCTGTGTGACCAAATTAATGTGCAGCCTTCCCCCCAAGGTCTTCCCCTTGGTTTTATTAGTGGTGATAATATTGTAAGAGTGGTGTGAAACAGCTAATTCACACATGTGCCATGTTCTGCACACTGCCTGAACCTGCTGGAACATGATTTTCAGAAGAATTATGAGAGTAATAAACATCTTCTGGCAGAGACTTGCAAAATCTGCACCCATTTTAGTCACTCAATAATGGGCTATAAAACTCTTTGAGAACTGCGGGAGAAAAACAATGTACAAAGGCATGCATAAATTAAAACAAGGAACACCAGTTCAGTGACATACTCCAACTTCAGAGTGGAAATGCTGGTGGTGTTGGAGGAAAAACACCGGCACAACCAAGGTTGTATGCAAAGAATAGTGACCAATGCAGTGTTCTTTCTTCCACATCACAAGCGTATGCTATCACGAAAGACAGCCATTTGTTTAGCCTTCAAGTATCATCTAAGCAATTAGTCTTCCCAACAGCAAGGGAAGTGATTAGAGATTATTTGAAAAAGTTTAAGCTTTACAACTATATGGATGACAGTAGATCAACTGAGACCTAATACAAAGTCATCGCTTATTTTAGCTATTGTTAGGCTGGATGGAGTCACTGAAGCAGTTGGTGCGAACTTAAATGGACTCCGGGAAATGGTAGAGGACAGGAAGGCCTGGAGGATCATTGTCCATGGGGTCGCGATGGGTCAGACACGACTTCGCACCTAACAACAAGGATCAGGATCCAAATTGTGGATAATCATTCAAACCTTCAGTTTCTCTTGACAAATGTTGGTTTCGCGGGCTTTGTTCCTTCCCCTGATGCTTCACACAGAGTCTTTATTTGTATCCAAAGGACCACAATGCAGCAAAGGTTGCTGGAGAACAAGGTAGGATGTCTGTGTAGTTATGTCATGGAAAGTCATACTTAGACTAACTGTGGTTGATACATCATCTAGGGATGCTTGAACACCTGCAGTTCAGCTCAATTCCCATTTTCCAGTGGTAATCAGACAATTACTTGGTGGGCTGCTTGGTTGGTCACAGCCTGTTTGCGTGTATTTGCTGGAATAGGCTATGTGGAGCCATCAGACGCTTCTGATCTCCTGCAGAGAAAATTTTGCTATGATTCAGCAGAGGTTTTTGCTTTGCTTTGTTTTGTTTGGCATGGGGGTCAACTAGAAGTTGAATTTTTCTGATCTCCCGTTCTGAAAACTTTACTGCCTTCCTAACTTGCTGAGACCCAAATATTTAGTGGGAGGAGGTGTCATGGGACCAGCTGATCTCCTCTTCTCCCCAAGCTCTCAGCAAATAAAAGGGAATACATGAGCTCCTTCTCCCCTCCCTTTTGAAATGGGGAACTCAGAAGCATTGCTTCTTCTACTGGCAGCTTGGAAGATGGAAAGAAAGGAATTCTGTCTCTCTCCTTTTTGCAAAGCATGCATTATAAAACATCGATTCTGTCTTCATCTTGAAAGGAAGGGAGGGAAGCTCTTTCTTCTTGCCCTTCTGTAATTTCACCATGTAGCTATTTTGGGGGGTGAGAGTGGGGGTGAATCAGAAAATTCCCAGATTACTTTCCTTCAGTATGAGTCAGCCTCTGATTAACAGGAAACAGGAAACTGCAATCTTATAAGATAGTTCCTTGAGTTGTTCAATGCAGTCTTAACATACTGAAGATCAATTCACAGTTAAGCTTGAATGCTGAATTGGTTCACTGAAAACTTGAGAGTGTACCTAAAACAAAATTCAACCCATGAATTCAGATCTGGATTTTATTTACCTTGACTAATCATGGATTGGCCCAATGTGGTCCAGAGGACTAAGTACAGTCACAGTGGCCCACATCTGGCCAATCACATTAACCATATTTTGTGGGTTTCCTGAACCAGTTTTCCAAAGTCCAGTAATCTCAGTTCTTTTTCTAGCTTGAGTTTGTTCTGAGCAACAGAGAATATAATGAAGGTTGGCTTGTATATATTGGCACAGTTGGATGGAAGAAAATACATACTCCAGAAATGAAAACTCAGGGCTGTTTGATACATTGATTGAGCCTGGAAGAAGGAAGCAGAATAAGGCACCACAGAGGAACTGTGACAATTTTCATGTCTGAATGTGACAAAGCTGTAAATCAATTGTGTGTGCAACTCCAAAGGTATGTGTAGAGAACAAGCATGCTTACATCTTGCCAATTTCGTTGCTCCCAGCCTTCTACCAGAGATATCATAAAATTTCATTTTCACAGATTAAGCCAGTCCCTCAAAGTGAGAGGTAGCTAAAATTATATCATCTGAAAGGAAACAGGCATCTGGAATAAATTATTTTATGAACTTAAATTTATGTATAGCAAACAGAGGCACTAGGAGGAAGTAGCTAAACCACTGGATAGCATAATGAAGTTTATAATTAAAAGGAAAACACTGTCCCAATAGCAGCATTGTCTAACAGGGAAATCATAAACACAGCTATACCTCTCTAAATCTGCTGAAGTCAATAAGGTTAGAGAGGCATAAACCTTGTGTAGGATAGTAATAGTAGAAAACAGCAAAAGTCCAGTAGCACTTTGAAGGCTAGCAAAACTTGTGACAGGGTGTGATTCTCAAAAGGTCATATCCTGCCACAGATTTTGTTAATCTTTAAATTGTGACTGGATTCTTCCTGATTTCTATAGCTACAGACATACTAACACAGCTACCCATCTTGATCTAGCACTGTAATGTAAGAGCTGATTCCACAATTACAGAAGGCAATGAGAAAACAAATTATAAATGTATCAAAAGTACTGGGAAGGTTGCTCTAGTACTTCACTATTTGATCATGTCCTTGACATAAATAAAGCAATGTCCTGAAAGCTCTGTGCCAATTCTTGCCCTCATATTAAGAGCTAACAGGTCAATGAATGACAAGATCACACACTGAAATTATGAGTAAGGATCTTAAGCAAGGATGCCAATGCACAGTTCATAATAGAGGTAAGCAATCCATGCTAGGATGTGAGAATTTTGAAAGGTATCTATCTCCACAGGTATGTAGGAGGAAATACAACTGCATTTGCATCTGTATGCATGGAATATTTTAAAATGCACAGTGGGATCTACTACCTTGCTGGAAGGCAGATGCCCTTTATATCTACATGGGACAAAACATGGGGAACAACCCAACTGTGAATTTGAGGTCCTTACTAGAGGCCTATGGAAATGTTTTGAATTAGGGTGCAAACATGGAAATTAGTATTTGCAAGTGCTTATGATTATGTAATTACTTTATGTAAAAAAAATGTTCCAGTGTGCAATATGAAAACTGCCATTGCAAACGGTGCATTAGTACTGGAATGCTTTAAGCACATGCATTAACAGCCACAGGCTATTTTGCAGTTCATCCAGTGTTGATTTGTAAACAGGTCTAAATTGAGAAAATAGGTGAACTTTGTGGCAAAAGGAGTCCATTCTTGCTTTCACTTGTCATTTAGCCACCACTATGAACTGTCTGAAAGAAAATACTTCAGTATTCTCAAAGTAATGCCTTTCATACTTAAAAAAAATAACTATTGTTTAGGGATTGTATATTTACCAGCTTAATATAATTACCCATTTAAACTCCAGGAAGGTAATTGAAACACTAATGTGTCGAATCTATTACCTATCAGCATGTGATTAAAGGAAGAAATTTTGTTTCTTCGAAAAAAGAAGAAAGAAAAACACTTCATTCTTACTATGAACAGATTTTATAAGATAAACTGTCTCCCATTGTACATGATAGTGATACCTTAGTTTCCCTAACTACAGAACAGTAAATGGTCAACATTGTTCTTCCAATTATCTTAAGCTCTCTCAGAGAGACAGCTTGGCATAGTGGTTAAGAGAAGTAGCCTCTAACCTAGAGAGTTGGGTTTGATTTACCACTCCTCCAAATGCAGCAAGCAGGATGACCATGGGCCAGTCACAGAGCTCTGTCAGCCTTGCTTACCTCACAGGGTGTCTGTTGTGGGGGAGAGGAAGAGTAGGTGATTGTAAGCCTACTACCTCTAGGTAATAATAAGCAGGATACAAAAAAACAGTTATCTCAGGAGACTAAATATAAAAAAGTAGGACTTCTTGTCATATCCATTCTTTTTTGAAGACACCATTGCACATGGACCACTTGCTAATAAATTTGTATCAACTATTTCTCCTTTTTTATTGGTTCATTCACTTGAACAGAAATGTCCATATTTTTGGTGAAAAGTGGTAGCAATTTAAGGAACTGTGCATGAAACTGCCTTATACCAAATTAGTTTATTGAACTGTCACAAGTAATCCTGTGAAGAAATGACTTTGCTGCTCTGGGATCTACGCGCAGTCAATATCCTGCTAATCATAAGATGCAGACCCAGGCCTGATGCCTTTTTTCGGCCTACTTGCCTATTTTATATTTTAGAATACAAGCTGAAGAAGTCTGAACTCCTGTTCTGATAAACTGGAAGGAAACAGTACAACAATGTTTGAGTCCATTCACCAGTAACACCTTTAAGATCAGCAAAGTATAACTCTAAGTGAGAATTGAGTGACTTAGCTTGTGTAGATATACATTTCTTCAGATATGTTAAAACAGACTTCCTCAAACACTACATTTAGGTAGAGAGGAGATGAGGGTTGCTAAGAGGGGGGCTGCTAAGACAGGCTAATTCAAGTCAAGATGTATAAGTAACTGAGCAATTATAGTTTAGATTAACAGTGGGTAAAACCTGTGGATAGCAACAAATTATCAAACAGATAATAAAAGAGTTAACAACAGATGAGAACCCAATATCTCTGTTAAGTCCTGGGGGTTCCATTGTAATATCTTGTGATTCAGCAATCTCCCATTCCAGTCTGTTTCTGAAATTCCTTTGCAATAAAACAACTACTTTGAGGATTGAAATGTCTCAATTTTGTGATTCTTGATGTCAGATATATGTCCATTTATCCTTTGGTTTAGGGTTTTGATATGTTTACCCTATGTACAGAACTGAAGGGAAACTTTGGCATTTAATGGTATATACAGTGAATGAGCCTAGGATAGTGTAGATGATGTTATGAGGTTCAGTAATTGTGTTGCTGGGTGTATGTAGCAGCAAAGTTGACATCTGGGTTTACTGCAAGCTCTGGTACCAGTATCCATGTTCATATTAGATGTTTTATTCCTGTGAGTGTGGAATTGTTTAAGATCTGGGAGCTTTTTGTATTTGCTCCTCCAAGAGTTGTGGAAGAGAATGTTCCTTATCCAATCAAGGTTATAAGTTGCTGATGATGTGTTGAACTGGTTTGAGCTGAGTGACCACTAGCGGTGTTCTCTTATTATCTCTTTGGCGTCCATCTTTTAACAGGCTTTCTTTGGATATCATTCTGGCTTTCTTAATCTGCTTCTTGTCTTCACCAAGTCAGACCTGCCTGCTTTCCTGGGAATTGAGAGCTAAAGCTAATACTTTCAAGCTAATGGCCAATTGCTATGAAAAACTGGGATAACCATTAATTATTTCAACCACCTCCAGCACTTTAAATCAAAACCTCTTGGCTGAGAGGTTTTGAGTTTGGCTTATGGAAAGCAGAATGCTCACAAAAGCTTTGCAGTTTTTTGGGAAAACTGGAATATACTTTCAGAATACTTGGACTAAACACTTGACAGCCGGTATACCAACTAGACACCAAGACTTGCCCTGTTTTTTTTAGTTGCCCATTGCGTGTGCATGTATGTGTGTGCATGGATCTCCTTTTTTTCTCTAACAATATATATTTTTCTTTTTTAAAAATAATATAAATGATATGACTATAGGAAGAGAGATAAATAGTCTAGTCTAAACAGTGGGCAGGATCCTTCTGCTGCTCAAGGGGGTCACTCGGCCCCCTCCAACATGGTCTCAGTTCTGGTCCTGATAGTCCCCGGCCCCTCCAAGAGAAATATTTTAGGTGAGTGTTGAGGAGGAGGAACCTTTCTGTAATGGGAAAATTGCTCACAGTTCTTTGGATCCAATATACTATAAATCCATCTATCACATTTTCTCCCACTGAGCCCTGGCTTGGGTAGCCTTAGCAAGCCTTATATCTTTACACCTTGGAAGTTAAGCAGGACTGACCCTGGCTAATATTTGGATGGGAGACCTCCAAGGATTTGGGTAGTAGTCCCTCCAAGGAACATGAGGGTCGTTATGCAGAGTGAGGAAATGGCAAATCACCTCTGAACTTCCCTTGTCCGGTGGTCAGACAGTCCTCAGATTCCACACATACCATCTTAACACAGCCCGCGGCGCCACGGGCGCCGCGGACTAAATAAAATGGTAAGGCCTTGGGAGGTGGGATGTGTCCGGGATGAGGAAGGGTGCCGATTGGCCCCTTCCTCCGGATAGACTATTGGAGGGACCAATCGGCAGGCGCTTCTCCGATTCCCCACCGGAGCAACTGCAAGCTGCACGCAGCGTGGCTTGCAGTTGCTCCTTTGCCAGCGGCCTGACGCGTCAGGAGGCGCAAAGCGCCTCCCGACACATCAGGCCACCGGCAAGGGAGCACCCGCGGCCGGGGGCTCCCTGTCCTCCGGCCTGGCACGCCGAGAGGCGCTTTGCTGGCCTCTGGTACCGGCGAGAGGCTGGATGCTGGATGCGGCTGGATGTGGAGAGGAAATGGCCGTGAGGAAATGGCTGGCCCCACCAGAAGCCCGCGTCGCCGTCACCTCTGCAGGCCGCCCTGGGCTTCTGGCAACCCCAGGACCACGGCCGCGCCGTTAAGGGACAGGAGCGTCGCGAAGCCGGTGAGTGGGCCTGGGATTCTGTCTCGGCTTTGCAGGGAGGAGCGCGGGGTCGCATTTGGGGGGGGGGCTCTGGGAGAGGGGGTGGGTGGGTGTGTGGGAGTGTGTCCCTTACCCTTCTCCCTTCTCCCCTTTCAAAGCCCATTTTTATAAATGGGCTTTGAAACTAGTACAATAAATAAATCTTCCACTGAGGAACTTGGTTGGCACATATGCCTCTTTATTCCAAAAACAGCCCTGTGAGGTAGATTAGGCAGAAAGTATGCAATTGGTTCAAGTTGCGAGCTTTACAGTTGAGTAACAATTTGGCCAGGAATACCTCAGCCTCTTGTGGCGCAGAGTGGTAAGACAGCAGACATGCAGTCTGAAAGCTCTGCCCATGAGGCTGGGAGTTCGATCCCAGCAGCCGGCTCAAGGTTGACTCAGCCTTCCATCCTTCCGAGGTCAGTAAAATGAGTACCCAGCTTGCTGGGGGGTAAACGGTAATGACTGGGGAAGGCACTGGCAAACCACCCCGTATTGAGTCTGCCAAGAAAATGCTAGAGGGCGTCACCCCAAGGGTCAGACATGACCCGTTGCTTGCACCGGGGATACCTTTAACTCAGTCAGACACTCTACACAATCCTCATTCATGACCTACATATTTGCTGACAACTGAGTGGGTATTTTCTAGTGGAGAGGGAGGAAAAGGTTATTTTTACAGTGTTTCTTTTATTGCAAATCTCAATAATAATTGCTTAATAAAAGATATTTTCTCTCTGTTCACCTTCCACTGCTGTTCCTCCCAAAGCCCTGCACAGTTCAGTGCTAAGTAGATGCAATCGCTCCCTACTTTTGAGCCCACCGTGCCTGTCCTCTCTGTGTGGCATATCCTAAATAACTAGTTTCATGTCATGTAAAAATGGTGCTTTGTGGTGCTCTGCGTTTCTCAAGGCAGAGTGGAGCTGGCTGGCTTGCACCTGACTAGTCACACAGCATTAGTACATGATTGATTTGTACCATTGTGGGACTCATTCCAAATACATGTGGTATTTAAATAGGAACTAGCCATTGACTCTGTAATCCCTTGTGTGACACTTGCGCTGAGAAAAGAGAAGGGGAAAGAAAGTCAAGTAGTGTATTTGTCAGAAATGCCTTCGCCATTTCCACTATCCCCACAGGCAGTGACTGTCAGTGCCTGTGACTGCAAGCTAGTTCATGTACTGATATTATTGTGCACATCCCCAGAGGGAGTTCTTGGGAAGGACTTTTGCATTCATGTGAAGATGGAGATTTCTCTGCTGCTTTTCACAGGCACTGACTGCCCAGGACAAAGTGACTGACTGCTACACGGGCAAAGACTGAAGGACATCAACATACTGTAATACATTTTGGCACAAAACAATAACAGATTAAGGCCCTTTTCACATGTGATTGAGCAAAATGAGTAACAGAAGCAGAGGAGGCTGATGCCTCCTTCATGCCCACATGGCTGCCTTTCCAAACACAAAGGGGCCCCTTATTCTTGCAAGCCTGGTTCTTTGTTAGGCTTTGCAGAGCTGTTTCTTTTAATCACAGAATGTCATTCTGCCTCTTTGGCAGGATCGCCAGATGATTGAACTTGAGATGACATGTCGGTTCCAAAGGGAAAGTTCAGCTTAGAAAATGATGACAGACTACTGATTATTATTTAATATCACCAGTTTCATTTATATCATAGTTTTCATCTCTAAAGCATTTAAGAACCTTCAGTGTTTAGGACCCCTTCCTAAAACAAATCTTGTCTTTTTCTTTTATTCCTATTTTACAGGAAGGAAACTGAGGGCAAGAGGCACTTTCAGCAGTATTAAAGCACAACAATAGTGCAACAGCACAACGACTATCTACACCATTCGAAACATCTGGATATTGCTGTGCAGAATGCCATTCTCCCCGCCCCACAGAAGAAGAGGGGACAAACAGAATAAAAGTGATGGTGGCTTATGCCATGACCCAATACTCAATCAAAATGCAAATTATCATAAAAGATGTAAAAACTACGAGACAGCCTTAAAATTCAACATTAAAAAAATCTAGCCAGAACATTTTTTAAAAAAGCTTACAGAGCAGCTTAAAAAAAAACAACAACAAAAAACAAGTTCTCAGGCCAGGAGCATCCTATAAAAATGATGTTAAAACATCTAGCTTTTACTTTAAAGAAAGTTTGGGCCTAAAGCGTAAAAGAGAGGAGGATAGACGCAAGACAGGTTTCAAAAGGAAGGACATTCCATAGGCAAACTGCCACTACTGAAAAAGCTATGCCTCTGGTTGTTACCTGCCTCATCCTTGAAGGGGAAGATGAGGACACAGAGACCAGGGCTTGTGAGGAAAGTCTTGGCTGGTGGGTTGTTCAGTACAGGAGGGAGCATATGGGAACATTCCAAGTTATTGATGTGAAAGCATTGTGCAAAAAAATCCCCTTAAAACCCATACCCAGGAAACATGCAAAAATGCAATGCATCAAGATGATGCAAGTGAAACCTATCAAGGAAAAATTGCTGCTGACAAACCCTAATCCTGCAGGAGAACCTAAAGCTGTCTAGCTCCTGACTCCAACTTGAAGCTGTGCAGTCATGCTACGAGCTGTACTGCTGCATGAAACAAGAAGTGCCGATTTGCCTCTTATCTTGACACATTTCATGTGCATTCTGAGTAATTGAGATAACAGCTCACTGTGTGTCAGCATTGACAACAACTGTGGATTTGGAGTCCTTTCAAGTACAAGCAAGGAATTCTCCTGATGTGGGCAGGAACAGCACAGGATGAAAGCATTTTTATGTCACCATGTCATTCCTGTAAAATATGGGTGGATGTAATGTATGAAAGCAAATTCAGGTTAATGTCTGTAATATCTTATGGCTAATTTTGATCTGTGTCCTAACTCAGAGTCTTTAATGCGCTCTGGACAGGTTGTTTCATTAACCAAGGCTCTTCCTCTCTTATATTATATTATTCTGGTTGCTTCCCTTACAGTGGAAGCCCAGGTCACAAAGGTAGCATTTCACCTTCTCCGCCAAGCCAAGCTACTAGCGCCCTACCTGGCCCCAGAACACCTAGCCACAGTGATCCATGCGACGGTCACCTCTAAACTGGACTTCTGTAACTCGCTCTATGCAGGCCTACCTTTAGCCTTGACCCGGAAACTACAGCTGGTCCAAAATGCAGCGGCCAGGATCCTCACAACAACACCATGGAGATCCCTCATCTGACCCATTCTCCACCAACTGCTGTGGTTGCCAGTTGAATTCCAGATCAGACTAAAGGTTCTGGTAACTACCTTCAAGGCCATATATATTCAGGGCCCAGTGTATCTGAGGGACTGCCTCCCTGCCTATGCCCCTCAAAGAGCTCTACACTCTACCACCACCAACCGGCTAATGGTCCCTGGCCCTAAAGAAGCCTGCCCGGCCTCAACCAGGGCCAGAGCATTCTCTGTCCTGGCCCCCACCTGATGGAATGAGCTCCCGGAGGAGATCAGGGCCCTGACAGTGCTTAAAAAGTTCCGCAGGGCCTGCAAAAAGGAGTTCTTCAGGAGTTTACGTTGTTTATATTGTTACCACTATCAATTATTACTATCATTGTGATGGTTTTTGATATGTTATGGATTGTTTTATGTATTGTTCATATGTTCCATGTAACCCCCCCCTGAGCCTCTGGGGAGGGTGGTATATAAATATAATAAATAAATCATCCTGCCAGCCTGGCCCCTAGCACAACAGATTGGTTGCTAGAAGTCATGCACAGCCAAACTAGGATACGGAGAGGAGTGACAAGTGGAATGCCTCAGGGATCTGTCCTAGACCCTGTGTTGTTCAACATAGAATCATAGAATCATAGAGTTGGAAGGGTCCATACAGGCCATCTAGTCCAACCCCCTGCTCATGTTTATAAATGATTTGGATGAAGGAATAGAGGGGGTCCTTATTAAATCTGCAGATGATATTAAACTGGGAGGGGTACCAGAAGAACATCTGAAGATAGAATCAGGATACAGAATGATCTTGACAGGCTGGAAAACTGGGCTAAAATGAAAAAAAAATTGCAATAGTGATAAATGTAACATTCTGCATTTAGGAAAAAACCAAATCCATCATTATAGGATAGGGGAGACCTGTCTTGGCAGTAGTATGTGCGAAAAGGATCTAGGGGTCTTAGTAGACCAGACACTGGAACATGAGCCAGCAGTGTGACTTGGTAGCTAAAAAGGCAAATGGGATTTTGAGCTGTATCCAAAGAAGCATAGTGTCCAGATAATGCAAGGTGATGGTACCACTTCATTCTACTCTGGTTAGACTTCACTTAGAATATTGTGTTCAGTTTGTGGACAAACTGGAATACCTCCAGAGGAGGGCAACAAAGATGGTGAGGGTTTTGGAGATCAAGACATATGAGGAAAGGTTGAGGGAGCTTGGTCTGTTTAGCCTGGAGAGAAGACAACTAAGAAGTGATGTGATAGCCATATTCAAGTACCTGAAGGGCTGTCACATAGAGGATGGAGCAGAGTTGTTTCTGAGGCCCATTCCGCACAAGGACCAATGTTGACAATTGGTCCCTGAAAGCGGAAACGCTATTTTTAATAGTGCTATCTCGGCGTTACGCATACCTGCCTTTGTAGTGGAATCCAGTAGCGTTTCAATTGTTTCCTACAGGTTTCCGGTCTCACAAAAATCGCTATCCAGGAAGCGATTTTTATGTGCTTTGTCCCGCCCCTGGCCGTCAATCAAACGAACAGCCAATGGGCGGCTGTAATCATGCTCCCGAAAATCCCCTTTCCCTTTAAGAACAGGGGTTTTTTTAAAAAAAGAAAAACACACGTTGCAACAAATATGCCTTGATTCCTCCTAACGTAGAAACCCATCTAGCTGGCATGTGAGCTGGCAAGTCATCGTTACCACGCTCCCCCGAGTGGAACCCCCCCTCCCCGTGCACGGGCGCGATTTTCAGCCAAAAATAAAGGGAACTTGCAAACGGGGCTGTGTTGTGCTTGGTGACTTAGGGGAGCTTTAAAGCACTTCTATGGAGGGACTGTAGCCGGAGAAGCCTCGCTGGGTGAATGAAGGCTCGCCGGTTCACTGCTTTCTGCTCGCTCTGAGGAAAAAAAATGGCGATTGCTTCGCCGGAGGAGAGAGCCAGGGGGAGGGACTTGGCTGGAACCGCAACAATGGGAACGCACAGGTCTTTTTCGCTACTGTTGCAGATTGTTTGCAAGAGTGTAATGCTTTTCGGAGGGTGAATCCACTTTTCTGGATTTCCCTTTAAGCGCTACAACGAATTGCTTTTTGCGGGACTGTTTTAGGAGTGTGGCAGATTGTGTGCGACGTCGTGCATAACTGCAAATTAGTAGTGTTTACAATTTGCAAACTTTTTGCAACATTGAAGTCATGCGGAATGGACCTGAGTATACAGTATTTTTATTTATCTGTTTTTATATTCTTTTTTCATTTTTATCAACACATTTGGTTCTCTATTTTGCACTAGTGGAGTGCATGCATTTACATGTTTTTATAAGGAATTCATATGGTATTTCTGTGTCTAGTGTTTGTTGTTTGGATGTATAATACACATACATAATGTTGATTTATTGATGTACAAATAATATTGAAAAATGTTAAAGATTATTTCTAAACGAATATGCATAGCCTGAGGATGCTGGTTTATGAAGAGTAAAGCAGAAAATCATTTGCATCAAATACATTGCATAGAAAAGTCTACTAATACGTTATAGGACATAACACTCCAAGGCATAAATGACACTAAAGACTGTGTAGTGGTACACAACAGTCAATGCATCCAAATGATACCAATTATAAGTCTGTATTCAAGCACAGGTGATAAGAGAACAATTATAAGTTGTACTAGGGGCAAAGCGTGTTGTATCCAAGAATACAACGGGCGCTATAGCTTGGCAGTGGGAAGAGGAAGGGGAGGAGTTGTCCAGTCTGTAAGGGCATGGGGTTGCATGTGTGTGTTGAGTGGGAGGTTGTGGTGGCAAATAGGTGTGAAGATATGGGTGTCAAGAACCTGTGCTGTAGAATGTTCGTTGAGTGTGGGAGAAGACTGACCTTTGGGAATTTTGGCATAGTGCTTACAGATGAGCTTTCCAGAGCCACGTCCTCAAATATGTGAATGGAAAATCATATTGGAGACTCTTCTTAGAGGAAGATTACATGGCAACCAATTCCTCCCGGTTCTGCGTCATTTCCCTTCTTGTGTGAATAAGGCCACAGACACCGAAATGCCCCTCTGCCCTAATATACATGGGATAGTCACAGTACACAGGTGTCCACCCTGTTCCTTCTTTTCCATTTTTTCACTGTTGATAAAAGGTTATGTGCCCACATGCTTCTTTCATGGTTGCTCCTTAGAAGAACAGATTTTTGTACCCTATTGCTTACTACCCAAAGGAGTCTCAGAGCGGTTTACAAACACCTTTTCCATTTGTCTCTCCACAATAGTCAACGTGTGAGGTATGTGGGGTTGAGAGAGGTCTGAGAGAACTGGGAATGGGCCACAGTGACCCAGCAGGCTTCAGGTGTCTCAAAGCATCTTCCCTTTCTCTCCCCATAGCAGACTCCCCATGAGGGAGTTGGGGGTAGCGAGCCTCACAGGGAAGCTGGCAACCCCAAGAGGAAGACTGTCTGTGCACAGCAGTCTTGACCTTAGTAAAGTTTTTTTATACTGTTTTTATATTTGCCAGGCCAAATATTTGCCTTTATTTGCCTTATCCCAGACCAAGGTTATTTGCCAGGCCAAAAAGTCATTCAGTTACCATGTGTCCCCAGCCATTTACTTGTTCTCTATTTACAGTTTCAGGCTGTAAATATTTATTTAGATCTTCCTACACTTTCCAGACTCACAGGACTGATGCTGATCTGCTTGTCTGCACCCCAGAATACAAACAGTTGCTGGTAAGGGCTGACCATAGCCCATATCCCAGGAGGGGGACACACCTGCACCACTCCCTACCAACTGCAGGCAAAAATGGCTCCTTTGAAGGCTGGACTCTGAGGCGTTGTACAATTTTGAAGTCCCACCTCCAAACCTCCAAGAATATTTCCAACTCAGGGGTAGCCAACCTCCAGGTGGGGCCTGGAGAGCTCCTGGAATTACTGCTCACCTGCAGAGTATAAAGATCAGCTCCCTAGGCAGAAAGGGCTACTTTGGACAGGGGTGTGGTAGAGAAGAAACATTTAAGGCCTCCCACACAGGTTGTTGAATTGAAAGACTTGAGGCCTACTTCACAGAGTTGTTGTGCAGATGAGACAAAAGAGCCAGTTTCTTCTGCAGAATAATGCTGTGCAGTGACCTCAAATCTGCAGAGAGCTGCAAAGAAGAAAGATACATGGCTTGGCTGTCTAACCTCCGGGCAGAGCAGTATTTTAAGTAAGAAGGGGCTTTTCTGTGGCCTCCCTGTCAGCCAACTGTTTGGCAGAAGGGGAAAGTTCCCCACCCTCAAAAGGAATGCCCTCAGGCTCCCCTGCATTGCTCTCTGAAGGAAAATGCCTCCCTCCTCTCAGTCTGGGGCTGTCAGAGGCTCCTTCGCAGCAGGCCTGAAGGGAGGGGGAGGGAAGGAGCTCACTCACCAGCCTCCTGCCTGCTCTGTCAGGGTTCTGAGGCAATTTGCAGTCGGACATGACAGTTCGGACAGCCTTGGAGCAAAATGGGCTGGCACAGCCTGTGTTCTCATCCCCCTTGGCAGCCCTACTGACCTCCTCTCCCTGCGGTGGTTAGGAACAGACTGGCAGCCAGACTGGGCTGGGTGAATGGAATTTTGGTCTGTCCTGGTGAGGGCCCCTCCAATTGTCAGTCCGGGGCCAATTGTTGTCCCCCCATCATGGACTGAGCCCACCCCAACACCCCTTACTGTTTTATTAAGAGGGAAAAGATTATTACACTTATGTCAATATCTCAATATCACCCTCCCTCACCACAGAATCTTGCACATTACCACTCTCACTCAGCAAGTATCCTAGAATTGCTAATTCTATTTTATGTAACAGTTGTAGCTAAATGTACAAACAATGTCTGGGTATTTTAACTGACATTCTGTGGCTGGATAACAATGGCCACACCACACTGCTAGTTCTGCTTCCACTCCTACAAAACAAAACAGTACTGACATTTTCTATGGGAAAAGGGACAGTATTGTTCTTGCATGTAGCTTTTCCCTCTATCCCCAGTGATTGGCACATCACTTACACATCGTTTTTTTTTTGTTATAAAAAACATATTGCTTTTGTGAATGGGCACCATGGTCAATTCAGACAGCTGCCCTATGAAAAATGCTAGTAGATGTGAGATGAGGAGCATGTGGAATTTCACAATAGTGTGCAAGGTCACTAAAATCAAGGCATCAGTGCTCATGGATATCAGGAATATGTGTCCACTAGTATGGACTGGTCATGAGGTGCGCGTTTTTCAAATGTGAAAATGTCCATATTATGACCATAATATTTGAATTCGTCTTCATACCTGTATATTATCCGGTCAAGTTTTGTCTATCAAAGAAATGCATGCTAATAATTACTTGAAAGGAAATGGTATTTATTTTTTACCACATTGTTCAAGTAAAATGCATATGTAAATATAATCGATTAGACTTGAATGCGTTTTCCACAGATTTCAAGAAGCTGAAGAGGAAAAGGTTTTTTTCCAGTTCTTTGAAACGCTTGAGGAATTTTACCCCAGAAACACTGAAGACATTGATCTGGGAGGGCAGGAAGCAAGTACAGTTTTTTTAAAACAACTGAAGAATATATGCAGCTAACTGGAAACATGCTTCAATGATGGATTTCAGCAAGTTCTGCCTATTTGAATTCTGCAGGCTGGAGATGTCGTTGCAAAGGCCCATCACATTTGATTATGTTGTTGTCTTGTATCCCTACAGCATTTCATTGACACACTGCAGACTCATGATTCAGTGTTGTATTTCTGTGCAAATTCTTCATAAGGCTTCAGGGCCAAACACTGTCTCTTGGAAGTGACAATTGTATGTATTTGACTAAGCCTTTTCTGATTCGTTGAATTAACAAAGCACTTTGGATCTAAATAAGCAAAAATACACTGAAAGATTCCAATCAGTTGATGATCCCAGAACATGCCTATTTTCTTCTTCATTGTATGGCAGAAACACAGAATCGTGATGTTGCTGCTCACACAAGTGCCAAATTGAGCTCAATGCATACTTGACAGAGGTTGTATGAGTCACAGCAAAAAATAAAAATAAATAAAATAGCCAAAGATGAGAGAGTTATTCCCCTGTCCTTCATGCTACCTTTTCCCAGTATGTAACTCATGTAGACACAGTATAAGTCTTTGCAGAGTTTAAATATGGAAACAGGTGCACAGCACCAGTTGCTTAAAAGAATAAAATAGTTTTATTATGAAGCTAAACAAATTTTGTATAGAAAGAGGAGAGATAAAGAGACCTTACTGTCAAACTGTTCTGTTCTATGTTTATTCATTCTGTTCTGGAGGCAAGCAGGGATGAAGTGTGCTCAAATGAGCCAATCAGGACATAGGAGGAGATTATTTGAAAAATTATCAGGGTGGTCATAATCTAATCATGCTAAATACACCTCTGATGCCCCCTGTAGGATATTTTATATGTTTTTGAATCATGCACATTTGAGAGCTCTTATATTGGAGCTGGGTTATATAAACAATGTTTGTAAACATGGTAGTTATCTGTTTTCCTTCCTTCCTCTCTTGATTGTGAGTTGAAGGAAGCAGAGAGTAGAAATAAATGGACAGAAGAAAGTGAACAGTGGGCCCCATGAGCGTATTGGCACCAGAACTATTTAAATTGTTCATAAATTATTTGGAATTGGGGGCTGAGCAGAGTAGCAGCCAAATTTCCAGATGATAACAAATTGACTTGCAGGTGGGCATTCTTGGTCTGAAAGGAGACTCTCTCATTAACTTTTTTGGCAAAAAAAAAAGGCCACAGCATTTATTAATCCAACAATTCCAACAAAACATTGTGTTGGCCAGCAAGGGGAGAAGGACCCTGGACTAGGCCTTAATAAATCCCACCCAATATCCCCCTGGATCTGCTGGGCTCCTTGCTGTGGATTTTATTTGGCCCATTGAGTGCATGCCTGTGATGCCTCAGGAGATGTGGTCCTCCCTTGGCCCACCCCAGGTCACCCAGTCATTGAGCCCTATTGAGCTACCCAGCCAGGTAAACTCAACCCCATTTTGCCCCTCAATCCTGAGGCAGCATACCATTGGCCCATTATGCACGGCTGCCGAAACGGCGATTTCGGGTCACATGGAAAACGCGGAGGGGGAAGACGCGACGCATACCGGTTATGTACGGGGCGGGGCGCGATGGCGGCAAAACCCAGAGTAACCGATTATGCACGCGGCAATCCGGGCGCCGCTTCTGGTTGCGCCCCGGTCACCCGGAAGCTGCGCTTTCTTCCGCGTTTCACTGACGCGGCTTTTTCGGTGGCATGCACCGAAGCTGCAGCCGGTTGCAGCCGGCTCCGTGCGTTATCGGTGATTTTAGTCGCCGCCATTCCACCCCGAATGTGCGCTAAAACCCCTGTGCATAATGGGTCATTCTGGGAGTCCCTTTCCCCATCCAGCCTTCCTGACCCTTCTATAGGCTCCATCCCCTTGCTATTCCCGCAAGCTGTGACAAATATGCAATAAACCCAACCAGAAAGAAAGGCCAGGCTTGGGGCACGTGGCACCTATAAAGGCACCAGAAGCCCACGCCTCCCACGTGACACAACTCCTCCATCCGTGCACATTCTCTCTCCTCCCCGATGCTCTCCCAGGAAGTGTCCTCCTTCCTGCCCACCTCACTGCCGCATCAATTGCGGCTTTTAATGAATCGTCAGCTGCTCTTTATTAACCAAAGCAGACGATGAAGAGTTACCAGAAAATTTCTTTAAATTGGATGTTTAAAAATGGAGTTCAGCATGGTTAAGTGTAAGGTGGGTTAACATCACCTAGCATCTGGAGGCAGAGCCCAAGCACAGATATGCCCCCTCAGTGAGAACTAGGCCTAAACACAGGTCCCTTTCTTATAGTTGTAGACATAACTGTAGATGAGATTAGTGAGTAATCCTCACAACATCAAGTAAAGTCACTTGAGTTCAGGAGGCTGGAATTCAATGAGGTTTGACTTTTAATTTAAAACTGAGCAGTGTATTGATCTATTGTCCCAAGGCTGTTGCCAGACAGATGTGTGACTCATTAAAGAGCTTGTGATTAACTAGGAGTTCTCCTGGTTGGGATCAGAGCAATGAGCAAGGTTCCAAAGTCTTTCAGGCAAAATGAAGCTCATTACAAGACACTGAATCAGCTTTGTGATGTGACTAACTCAATATATTATTTTTTAAAAAGTGACTTGGCCAATTGCTTATTGGGTCAACAGCTCAACCCCCCCCCCCATTACTTGACAAAACTGGGGCATAGCACCTCCCATATATGGAGTTTTGTGAATCTTGACAAATAACAGGAAAACATGTTTTCCTCTTGCTTCATTAGGGGCACCAGTAGTTAATGTTTATAGAATATCAATAATGCAGTGTGTAGTGTTGCATAATTAAAGCCAACCCTATGTTAATAAAATAACTTGGAAGGAAAATGCCAAATAGAAGGCGTAAATACACTGGTGCCTTTGGCCTTATTTCAGACAGGTTTAATTACACCCAGGCAGCTGCAACCTACCCTGCAAGGCTATTTTTTCTGTCACTTAGAGCTTTCAAACCCTCCACCCATTTATGACACTTATGACATTTATGAGGAAGAGCAAACAGCATCCCAATGGCCCACAAGTGAATACTTGCAGGTTATGGATGTCTAGACTGCACATTTGCAAACTAGTAGCTCACATAAATGGAGACAGCTTTCCTACACAAAGAACTGCAATCAATTATTTTAAGCCTTCTATAAAAATGAAAGAAGTCTAGCAAGAGGTATGCTAGAGCTACCGGATTACAGGCTCTCTAAAACAGACATTTGCAATTCAGAAGTGATTGAGATACAAAAGAAAATTGACTTCAGGTACTTGGAATTGCTGTGTGAATTTTCTTACCCCTATTGTGGCAATCACCTGCCTCTGCCAAAACCCTCTTTTGACTAAGATAGCAGTTCTAAACTGGTGTACTCAGAATTTATTTATTTACTAAGGGCCAAGCCTTATGCATTCAGGAATACTACAGGCACTAGATTGGGGGAGGGGGGTGGAGTAGAAGAACTCTAAGGACAGCCTCCCCCTCCCCTCGGGGACATGGAAAGTCTGCAGGAAGCTGTTAGGGAACTCACCAGCAGGGACAGCTCTTGAGCAGCAGGGATCTGCAGCCTCTGATCCTCAGAGGGAAGTGGAAGGAAGAGGGGGTGGTCAGGGGTGGGGGACAGAAGGGACAGAAATGGCTGGCTGCTGGACAGGCAGGCAAGCTGGTTGGAGGAGGAGGCACAGCTGCCCTGAGTGGGTGTTAAGTGCTTAGTGGCACTTAAGCCATGAGATACGATCCTCCTCCAAGTCCTTTTTCAATTTATATGCTGTCCTTCCTCAAGGGCTCAGGGCTGCTACCAACATATCAGCAATAAAGCCATAAATTAACATTGAACATTTAAGACAATTCTAGTGAATTCTGTTCAATGGAAACTACGCCAAGGAAAATGGAATTAGGGTAGAACTCATGGATTCTTAGGGAATTTCTGCACATTAGTAAAAATAGTGTCATACCCATGGAATGGCAAAGTGCTAAATTATATCATGCCCCCCAGGCCCTCCTCACCATTTTGCTGTCTCACCTTTGTCTTCCTTCTTTTCGTGCATCTTACCCTCCTGATCTGCTGCTGGAAGAGGTGGAAGAGAGCGATGCACCATATACTTGTCACACTTCCACCTGTCAATCAGTTCAGGCAACCAATCCCCTTTCTCCATAGTTCAACGCAGTTTAAACATCCTGCAATGCCCACTAATTTTTTTTTTTTAATCATACTTCTCCGTTGCAATGCCTATGCATGGAATCATAGATGCATAGTGCTTTTTGGATTCCACCCCTTATGGGATCATGAGTCCTTTGATAATTTTTTAAATTAATATCGTTCCTGAATTTTTTTCGGGGGGGGGGAGAAAACCTTCAAGAGGCATGCTTTGTTGAATAAAATATTGTTTTATTTCAGGCATTGCCTACATGTATGTCCACCTATTCATTGCTCCAGTAAGTTAGCCATTTTTAAAAAGAAATTCCCATCCCCAGGAACAAGGAAGAGGGAGGTGGGTGTGAGGGCAGGAGAAAGCAGGCAACTTTATTGCATTTGAGCCTCCATACCTTCCTTCTGCTAGTTGCCTGCTGGTTGCTCTCTGGTAGATAACACTTTTTCGGATGGTGAATCCAGTTTTTACAATTTCCAAAGAAGCACTTTAAAACATAGGATGTAGAGAGCTGTCAGCTGGGTGTTGGTGATGTCATGTGCAGGGGCCAGAATATTCAGCTTGCAATCGACGGGTAGAACGCTACTCTTAATGAGTGCAGAGATGTTAAGGTTAACCTTTGAGTTAAAGTTACCTAAACCAGCTCCCTTCTCAGTGCATGAAAGTCTGACAGATGGTCAACCAGACTCTGTTTGGAAGAAAGAACCCCACCCTCTAGGCAACAAGCTCCATTGTCAAACTGTTCTTATTACTATGTTAGAGACTGTCTTCTGATGAAATCTATCCTCCTATGACAAGAGCTATTATTGCTATGGGAGTCCTGTTCTCCTTTGGTCTTCTTGCAAACTCTGCACCTACCTTTCTCTGCACTGTGGATGAGCAATGTTTCATGTCTTTATTGTCCACGAATTTCCTCTCAGTGCCATGTTTCTGTTTTAACTCAGAGAATTTCTAAATGGACTGGAATATGTCTTTCAAGTCAGCTCTTTCTCTCTCTGTTAATACATACGGCACGTTGATAAAATTTGGCAAAAGAAAAAAAAATCTCAGTGTAATAATGCATGTGTTGCATCCAGATTATTTCTGTATGAGTCTTTAATGATGAGCACATGTGAAACACCAAACAAAAAGAACCTTGATATGTACAGCTGAATCAAGATGGATCTGCTGGTATGTTTTATCATTGTGCTCTTGCCCACCTGTGATACAGAGGGGATTAAAGACGGAAATCCACTGAAAGTGCAGACAGATGATATGTTCCACACTTTCTACACATTTTGGAAATAAAAAAGTGAAACCACAAAACATTCCTACATGTCAGTTACAGTTCAGAAACAAGACCAGGCAAGGTAACAATCCAGGGATGAATTTCAGACGCATTCCTACTTTCCAATTCACAATAGCCTTTCATTCCCTCACCTGCAAACTGCCAGTTCCTTTTACCATCTCCCAGCAGCAGAAGTCACCCTCTTCTTTGTATTGTCCCTGTGTGTTCTTTACGTTAGTATATTTCTATCTCTCACTTTTACTAGTCTTTAAGAGCACACAAGCCACTTCAACACAAGATCACACACCAAGTCCATGGACAGTGCCAGCCAGTGTAGCTACTCCAGACATACATTTTAGTGGGTTTAAATTAAATCAACCAAGCATAGGATTCATTAAGACAGGATTCTTTCATACCACCAGTACTGCAGCTTGAAACTCTGCTTGTATGTTCAAAAGTAATCCTCACAGTGTTACAAAAGTTTTATTTCCCAGGTAACTGTGCATAGGACAAGAACATTGTATCAACACATGTGTGCTTACTCAGAGGTAACTCTTACTTTGTTCAATCAGTCTCATGCTCACCAAAGGGCAATTGGGACAGCAGCCTCTTTTAATATCTACCGGATATATCATACAAAAGTCTCTATAGGGAGGTAGTGTACCAAAAACAATTCTATCTCAAATATATTTAACCACCATAGATTTGAGCATATTTTATAGTATCACTTAGGTGGTTTGGCAGGTTGTACTTCATGCATTTTTTAAACAAATGGAAATATATGATTCTGGGGACTGCAGAAGGAGCTTTTATTGAGCAGCAGAGAAAGAGAGATGAGAAGGACAGGGTAAGAGCTACATGACTACAAGCTCAGACTCACTGGAGGATCAAATATCAAAGCAGCTGAAGGAGCAGTGCATAATAAAACTTGGTCTAGACTGAATATTGGTTGGGGGGGGGAGGTTCAGAATTACTTGAAAAAGGAGTTCAGTAAAATAACCATGGCTCTTCCATGCAGTGGGGCACATCAGCCCATCTTGCTCTACCAATGGAAGTGCTTCTCTAGATTAAGATCTGGGACATCTTATAATGTGCATCTTATAATGTCTGTCCTCCTCTTCCTTTCTTTTTATATGCTATCTGAACTTTCTCTTTTTAAAAAGCAGCAGCCCATTTTAGTCCTTCAAGTGCACCCCAGGTGCTTTCCAGGAGAATGTTCTTGGAAAGAATAATGATTAAAATATGTATTTTCTGTGTGTCTTTTACCTCTTTTGATCTCAAGGCAAGTCATAGCAAACTAAAGTTTATAAACAAAAAGTCAAGATTCACCAAATAAGGAATATCACCTTGCAACTAAATTAAGATGCTGAAGTCTAACCTATGATATCTCAGACTTTTCATCTAACAAACTTATACTCAGGTTTCACTCATATAATAATTTACTCCCAACATTGATTTTAACAACTATATCCTGTAGAAAACATATTTTTTCATTTTGTGGAAGGGCCTGAATTGTATTTCATAATGTTGTTTTAAGAACACTTAGCATTCCACATAAATTGTCTCAGTTGCTCTGCAACAGTACTGTATACTACTGTTGTTATCCCTGTATTACAAATGCACCGAGGCTGATTGTATATTGACTTCCTCAAAGCCATGCTGTGGAGAGATATTAACTAGGACAAGGGTCTCCACACCTTCTGAGCCTGTGTGCACCTTTGGAATTCTGACACAGGTTAGTGTGCACAATCACTAAAAGGCTGCTGTAGGGAACACAGCCAACCTCAAAATGTCCAGTCGTGAGGTTAGGCATAACTCTAATAGTAACTCAGGTAGAAGCTGTGCTTATAGGATGCTTTTTAAAAAGAACATATTGTTTAAAAATGTTTTCTGCAATGCACATGACTTATCTTCATTAACCCAGTGATGAGATACCAGGACCAGTGTACACTCTATTCCAAATGAGGCCACAGCATAGATCTATACAGAGAATTAATAATATCAGTTGTTTTATGTTAAATCCATTTAATACCTTATTAAATCCTAATAATGCCTAACACAGTTTGCCTTTTTCACTGATTCAGCACACTGGGTTGATGCTTTTAATGGGTTTTCCTCTATGACCCAAGATCTTTTCCCCTCTAAGTCTCAGCAAGTTCAGACCACATGAACCTATACTTGAAGTTGAGCATTTTGGGGGGGTATTTTATGAAATCCCCAGATGATTATGAGCATTTTGCCAATGAGCATTTTGCCAATGCATTTTGCCAACTACTACTATGACAGTATATTGGAAGAGCAACCACTGATGAAGATAAAACAGAAAGCGGGTTACTTAACCTAGAATCCCATTTTGGTTCACTCTTTATGTTTGACCATTTAGACTTTGTTATAACCTTTTCACTTATAAACATAGAGAAGACTACTATATCATTGTGCCTTGTGATTTCCTTTTTTCTTCTGAGAATTTTTTTGTCCCAATATGCATCATAGTACACTGAACTTCACTTGCCACATTGGCACCCACTCACCCAATCTGTGGAGACCCTCTGGTGCTATTCACAGTCAGCCTTGGTTTTCACCAACCTGAATAATTTTGTGTCATCTGAAAATTGAGGCAAAATACTACTCACTACTAGTTCCAGGCTGTTTATGAATGAATGAAATAGCATCAGCCCCCATACTGATCCTTGTGAGACACCACTACTTACTTCCCTTCCTTATGAGAACAGTTAATTTATTCCTACTCTCTGTTTCCTGTCATATAACCAATTTTAACCCTTAAGAGAACCCATTGTCTTAACCTGTGAGTGCTAAGTCAGGAGTGACTGAACACATTTGTTTTATTTGGGAAAAGAACGAGAAACCTCCAAAGTCAACAAACATTCCATAAAGTGATGAAGAAGCCACCAATATTATCCTTTCATTGCCACTAACAATGAATATAAGGGACATTTCTGCACAGAGGGGTACAATGCGAGTAGCTTCCTGTTTACAATAGTGGGATGGTAAATCTTGTATTTGTAGCCCTCAAGGGGAGACCTCTTTTGCATTTTCCCCTCTGCCCCATCCAGGCTTTTTGTGCTAATGGTTGGCTTTAAAACAAGGTGCTCAGACTCCTGTATGATCGGGGTCAAATCACCTGCCTTCCCTATTTCCCAGCTCATTCCCCAACTCCAGAAAATAGAAAAGGGGCTGTGTTTTGCCTGCCTGATCCCCAAAAGACCATGGACACTTTAAGAAGATTTTATTTCACCTTTGACATTGTAGGTTTGTGGTCACTCTGCAAAATGGACTGTGCCATTTAAAAAAATATTACTCGGGGCAGGAAATGGAGAGGGAAGGGTGGGTGCAAGGGCGGGACAAAGCTACCAAGACTATCGTACATTTTCCCCTCCATACAGTCTTATCCCTGTTTGCTCACTGATGGTTTGCGCGATTTAGTGTGGTAAATCCAGTTTTCTGGATTAACCGAAATCGTGACTTAAAAATGGCCAAATTGTGACCCAGCTACTATACAACCTTGGGATGTTGGTGATGTCAACATGATGCTGCCAACATGTGAAGGATGTCCAGGAACATTTTCTTCATGCAGAAATGGCCAAGGAGTTAGCTTAACAGGGCTGACCCAGTCACTAATAAAGACATGAACTTCAAAATCTTTGGGGTTAATACCCCTGGGAGATGTACCACAGTAGACTAGAAACTTTGTTTTCTTCTCTATGCCACTGTGAACTTCCATGTTTGGCCTTATGAGGGATCTGTTGTTGTTGTTGTTAGGTGCGAAGCCGTGGCCGACCCATCGCGACCCGATGGACAATGATCCTCCAGGCCTTCCTGTCCTCTACCATTCCCTGGAGTCTGTTTAAGTTCGCACCTACTGTCGTCCCCTTCTTCTTTTGCCCTCAATCGCTCCCAGCATTAGGCTCTTCTCCAGGGAGTCCTTCCTTCTCATGAGGTGGCCAAAGTATTTGAGTTTCATCTTCAGGATCTGGCCTTCTAAGGAGCAGGCAGGGCTGATCTCCTCTAGGACTGACCGGTTTGTTCGCCTTGCAGTCCAAGGGACTCGCAAGAGTCTTCTTCAGCACCAGAGTTCAAGAGTTCAAAAGCCTCAATTCTTTGATGCTCAGAAGTAAATCCCACTGTTCTCAATGGGGCTTACTAGCAATAGCCTATATAGGGATATAGGGCAGGTGATCCCATGAGCCATGGACTCAGACTTCCACCCTCAAGTTCCACCCTGAGTGATCCTCTATATGTATACCTCCATAGAAAAAAGTGACTTTAGAAAAGAAGTACAAAATTTTTTCCATGAAACCCAGCTATTTAAAAAAAACACAGAGATTAATATATGAAGATGCAATTTAAGGAATGCAATGGCAGAAAATTGTTTTCCCTCTGTGGAAATAGAGACCACTGCTCTTTCTGCTGCTTTCCTCCAATTAAACAGAGCCAACTCAGCAGAAGCTTCTGCATTAAAATGTGTGCACTAAGGAGACCACTGTGCCTAAATATGCTCCGTATTTATGGCCTGCAATGAAAAGTCGGGGCATGGGGTCTGATCTTAAATCCAATAAAGTCTATGGAAGTCACTGGGTTTTCAATCAAGCCAATTAAGACTGGTATGGCTGCTGAATATCAGTAATTAGGATGGAGAAGGCATCAAATGGCTAGGGGTCTTTGAAATCTTCTCTTGCATTTCCCCACAGTTGTCAAATTATTATGCATCTCTGATTATCCAATGGCTGAATTATCCCCAAAGTTCTTTTTTAAAAGAATCTTCCCTCTAAGGGCTTTAAACAAACTCAATAACATAGACTACTGTTCACATATGGAAGCTCCTTCCCCCACTTTTGTTTTCTTCTGAGCATGTCATGTCAAAGCATAAGAAGGAAGAGTAATTCTCTGGGAAAAGAATTTTAATTAATTGCAGGATTAAAGCATTGTCATGAAAACAGATGAATAGTCCTCCTGGGCCTATGCTATAATTCCAGAGCAGTAGATCTAGACATACTCTTTTCTTTGACTGTTTCTATTGTACTTCACAGAAAAAGGTACAGTGATAAAATTTGCTCATTTGTGGAGTTAGTCATTCAAAATTCAGAAAATGCCAATGTTTGGGTTTCGCACTTAATCCTAACCTTGTCCCCATGTGTCTCTGCATTATTATTCAGTCTTTAATCATAGGACTGATTAAAATTTCACACATTGACTCATGTCAGACTAGACCCTAAGGTTTCTTTGCAATTGTAGACACAAATGGAACACCAACTAAATATTACTTTTACAGTAACGCTTCCATCAGTTACATTTCCACAAGACCTCAGTTGCTATTGTGGATGATCTCTTTGCTTCCTGACCCAAAAGACGGGAAGAAACTAAGCCTTAAAGTCACTTTGGCACCACTATTGTTAAAAGATTTGTAGTCCTGCTAGGATGGTCAATTTTACAATAGCCTGTAGCAGATATGGCTTCTTTCTTTCCTGAGCTGGATTAACGCACAAGATATGTATGTTATATTTTAAAGGATCCGTTTAAGAGTGGCCTGTACAAAATATAAACTGACCTGAATTTCACTTAACATTATAATAATACATATTTGTGAAGGTTAATATTATGCCTCTTAAATTTGATGTAGTCCAAGACTTCAACATATCTTAATTGCCCCTGCTCTTTCTAAAACTGCACATAGTGGTAAGATGTTCCAAGAGGTTTGTAAGTTTATTCAGGTTAGCTCCTCTGAACAAAAATTGTGCCAGCCAGTCATAGACTGCTCTTTGTCTGCTTCAGTATCTCTTGTCTCACAATGGGCCTGTCAGATTCACTGTTATTCTCAATTGTTCTTCCCCGATTCCAAGTCAAACTCAAATTCCACTTCCCATAATTGTTTCACTTTTCAAAAATATATAGTGTTGGTGTGCCACTATTGACACATACATGTATTGTGCACTTAGATCCTGAGCAAGACACCACAGGCTATGACAATATTATGGTTTCCCAGGGACCTTGTCTTCTTTAGCACCAGCAGCAGTAATGGAATTGTGCCCCAGGGGAAGATGTATTGGAGTAAGTCTCAAAGAAAAGTGATAGATGACAGAGCAGAGTGACCATACTCTACAAAATGGAAGAGGTGAAAATTACAGTGTTGTGAGAGCAATAAAACATGCCTGTGATTAATAGTCAAGAACAATTTATTACATGTAACATTTCTTCTGGAAAAAAATTGTAACTTGTGCTATCAGTCAGCAAATACATGGAGATAATTGTATAAGCAACACAAATATCAGTGGATGGCATGCAAAGAAAGTTAAGTAATGTGAAAGGATATAAGATTATTTCATATTTTGACATGTTGTCTGAACTCTGTCCAAGCCCTCATGGTGACAAATGGAAAAATGACAGCAGCCTTCCTAGAAGAAGAAAGGCTGGCTTTTTGTACCCTGCTTTTTACTACCAAAAGGAGTCTCAAAGCAACTTACAATTGCCTGCCCTTCCTCTTCGCACAACAGATACCCCGTGAGGTCAGTGAGGCTGAGAGCACTATGACAGAACTGTGACTGGCTGCACATGGAAGAGTAGGGAATCAAACCCGGTCTTCCAGATTAGAGGCTCTTAAACACAATACTAAGTATAAGTAAGGATAATCTAGTAAGAAGAAGAAAAAGAAGAAGAAGAGTTGGTTCTTATATGCCGCTTTTCCCTACCCGAAGGAGGCTCAAAGCGGCTTACATTTGCCTTCCCATTCCTCTCCCCACAACAGACACCCTGTGGGGTGGGTGAGGCTGAGAGAGCCCTGATATCATTGCCCGGTCAGAACAGTTTTATCAGCGCCATGCCGAGCCCAAGGTCACCCAGTTGGTTGCATGTGGGGGAGCGCAGAATCGAACCCGGCATGCCAGATTAGAAGTCTGCACTCCTAACCACTACACCAAACTGGTAAGACAAGCATATAGACAAAGAGTAAATTGAAAACACTGTGAGAAGTCAAAGAATTCACAAAGGTCCTCCCTCCTGCAGCCACAGTCTTCATAGCTAACGTTACAAAAGAGAGCATCCCATCTGCAAGAGCTTAAGGGCAAGCTTGACCTAGCTAAAATTGTTCCTTCTCCTTGTCTGTAACTACTGCATATAGTGGGAAAATGGCTAACTTACTTTATTCTGTTGCTCTTCAGACTTTTATTCAGGCCTGAACTATCAGCAGGCTTTTCTTTGTAAAAGTATGTGCCTTCAATTAAGCCATAGAGTGGTCCTTGGAGAGTCTTGCACCTGTGACCTCCAAAGCACCCATCTTCCAAAGCTCATATCAGTAGTCTAGAGACCAAGTGTAATATTGGGAGATCTCCAGGCAGCACCTGGAGGTTGACAGCCCTGTCATGAACTGATAATCTCTTCCTGAAGTGTGTCATTTGAATGTTGCAAAATTGTTGTTAAACTATCTTAATATAACAGTACCTATACAGACAGAAAAACCCAAAATTACATGCAGCCTGATTTCTGGTGTCCATGAACATTGTCCTTTGCAAGCAAGAGTAGAAATAAAAAGGACAGGGAGACTCTGTTGAACTCCATTCTGTCTCTTTACATTGGATGCCCCAAAGATTCAGTTTGAAACAAGACGTTTCTATGGTTTGGTTGCATTTTCAGCTCCTTGCGGATGGAATGAGAGCATCATAGATCCCAGTTTGCAGGATAATTGCAAGAAGGCACAGTCTCCAAATATTATGGCTCTTCTAATTATGTCTGACATTATCTTGCATAATTGTGCCAGTTTATCAGGAACCCTCTGTATTTTCTGCAATTTGTTTCTGGTAAATCACTGGCTGTATTTGTCTCTATATTTGCTTTTGGGGATACTTTATGAAAAGGCTCTTAGTGTAAGTTTCTACAGTTGTATTTATTTGGGATGCATCCCCCTCTCCTGGTGTCTAGAAATTAAATCTCTGAGTGGAGTACAGCTGTCCCTTCTCATAATTAGCACACATGCATATGCACAAACATGAACAGTAAGGCTATATTTGCTGTGCAGCTTGCATGAATTACACGAATGAGATTTATTTTGAACTGTGAAGACAGTGTAAAATAACCATGCTTTCCCAAGTAATCCTTAATGTGAACAAGAAATAGCTTTGCCAATCTCCAGGTGCCACCTGGAGATCTCTGTAATTACTCTTGATTTCCAGATGACCAAGATTAGTTCTCTGCAGAAAATGACTGCTTTGGAGGATGGATTCTGCAGTATTATATCATGCTGAGTTCTCTTACCTCTGAAAATCCCTTCCTCCACATCTGCAGGTATGTTCCCGCCCAGAGCTGGCAGCCCTAAAAACATTCCCAGAGCTTTTCATTCAATGTAGGATGGACAGTGTAAAGAGATATGGCAGTGGCATGTAATCTTCTGCCCTAGAGTTGTCTCTAGAGTTGCCAGCTCTTGTTTATCACGAATTTTGGCCAGTTCATGGTTCATGAAGATATGTTCATGAACTGAAGAACTTCTACAAACTTCTATGGATTTTGATACAGTTCATAGTGGTTCATGAAAAGCAGGAGCTTAGGTGGCTCACAAATCACTATAAAGCAGTTCAGTTTGTAAACCAACATTTGGGTTCGTGATTTGTGCCCATCCCTTCTTGGGAGGCAACATTTTGACCCTGTTTAAGTGCAATCCAACCCAAGTGCCTTACAAGTTTTGTTTGAAGTTTTCCTCCACCCATAATCATTCTCCTTTCAAGACTGCAGCAGGCCAGGGTTGTTTTTCCTTTTTGTGCGTATGTGTCTCTGGGCTTTAATCCATGGATTTTGGCCCTGAAAGGATGTCCCACTGCTTTCCAACATGAGTTGGTCAGAGCACAGAGAAACTTTAAGTACATTGAAATTAAAAGCCACATTTCCTTTCTACCTATCTGTATTCTGTTCAAACATAATTTCATGTTCTAGAACAGCAAATATGTTTGGATTAATTTCTTTGGCACCACATGAAAAGACACTTTACTTTTGACAAAAAGAAGTGCAAATGTTTCAGGGCATGTAGAGAGAAGAGGACAGTGAGGGGTATTTTTGTTTTGTTTTTTTTGGTCAGGCCCAAATAGGACTATGTGCCTTGTCATAAGGTGCTCTTGATTTGGTCCATGTACTGTTGACAAGCTGTAGAATGTCCAAACTTCTCCATTCATTCCCTATGAAAGACTTATACTACTGATACGATACAATAACATTTATTGCATGTAGCCAAAGGCCATTACAAAACACAATTAAAATAATATGGCACAAATATAAATAAATAAAACAATATTTCTCCAATATTGTGTACATAAAATTGTACTACTAAGTTACAATAAAAGGGATAAAATGTTGTATCAAGGTGGAGGCTCCTGTAAAAATGCATTAGCTCGAATCTTCCTGGCAGCCAGAGCAAAAAGTGCCACCCTATATGAGATATAGGGGTCGACATCTGATAACAGATAGGTGACTTTCTTAAAATCAGAAATAGGGTGTGAGTTTGGTAATAACTTGGCAAGGAATTTGCCGTGCTTTCACGCGCCGACGCCCGCACAGCCTTCTGGAGCGTGCGGGCCGATGCCAGCTGCGTCCTCCTGCCGCCCGCCGCCCGCTGCATCAACCGGTGGCCGTCGGTAAGTCACGGCCACTTTTTCTTGATAATAAACACCAGGTCAGTTTATGAGAACAAGCAAAATGCCTTGCTAGATCTGATAAAAAGTTCATCCAGTCCTGCATTCTGCTTGCAACAGATGCCAACTAGAGGTTCCCTAAGACATGAAAGTAGGATCTATATTATGTTGTTTCTTCTCAGCATCCAGGAACCAGACATGCTGCTTCTGAACATGGAGGTTCTTTGATTGTTTGATAAATCTGTTCCTGTATCCAAGATGCCAATTTTGCACTGTCCCCAGTTACAGGCAGGATAATTACTTTGCTGTTATTCCTTTTCTCATATCTTCCTTTGCAGGCTTAAGATTCAACTGCTTCATTACCTTGTGAAACCCAGCTCCTCATGTACAATCAGGCAAGCATATGAAGAGCTCTGTCACCATCTGTGTATAAGACTAAAACCAAATGTAATGCATAATGTCCCGTGTTCTATTATTTGAGAAATAGCTTATGATACTGAATGTTAAATTTGTGCTGCATCCAAAATGCATGTCATTAAATATGGTACCAAATAAATGTATAATGAGCTTGTTAAATATTTGACAACAGTTGCTGAGATCCTTTATGCATCAAGATGGAAAAAAGAATTCTTACCACACATTATAGTATGGCTAAATACACTGATGGAATATGGGACAATGGCAAAAGTTACCTATTTGATACACAATAAATCAAAATCAGAATTAAAAAGAATATAGAGTCCAATATTATATTAGATTAGATTATTACTGAAAAGTAGAAATTGAGATGAAAAGAAATAATCAATTTTTAGATTGCATATGCAAACTTTGGGGAATATGCAAAATCTGGAAAAATGCAGTATGTATTATGTAATATTAAGGTGATGCAAACGAACAAGGTATTTATTGTCAAATACTTGCTTTATGCTTATCTTTTCTTCAAATAGTAGTTCTGTAATATGTAATAAGTAGTATATTTCTCTTTTTTTCTCTCTAAATAAAAATTTCAAAAAAACAGTACAAGATATAATACCCTAAGATCTATGTAAAGAAAGCTTGTATTCAAACATGTACACCCATGGGGGGAACTTCTCCTGTGTACTTGAGCTGAAATATCAGCTATTCACATGCCTTTTCCTGTGAAACAGCATAGAAGCTGCTTCTGCACTGACACTGGTTTTTTTCCCCCTAAGAATCATTGCAAGGACTCCAGAGGACTGTTCAGCTGTTTCATGACAATACTGCAGTTGTGCAATTAATTAAAAATTCCTCTTAGCAATATAAAATCTTCCCAGCTGCTCAGCTGCTAAGATGCATCCAAGCAGGACACAGCCTCTCGGGCACCTGGCGAAGTCTGTAGGGATTCTCTATCAACATCTCCTTGGTTTATGAGAGCAACACAGTTTGAGGCAATAGTTAAGCCCTCGTAAAACATTGAGGAGTATAACATGTGCTTAAATGACATGAGCATTCATTCTGAACCAAATGTATCCTGGAAAACATGGGACGTCTGCATATCCTGTGAGAGATTCAGAAAGAAGCCCTCCCTAAGCCTCTTAAGCAGCCCACACAGTTGACTGCAGATTTCTCTCCTCCCCTTCTATATCTAGAGCCAGAGGCCAAAGTAAATGGTTACATCATGACTGTCTTTTTAACACCTTCTAAAGTCCTCAGGATTCTTTCCCATTCCATGTTCTCCTGACCAACTGACAGCAGTGTGTACTATACATTGGAAATGTCCTGTCTCATTAAAAAATGAAGATCCAAATAAGTTCCTTTAAGGAGAAAGATCAGCAGTCTGTATGTAATGTGAACAATTTTGAATACTATGTATCAGATAGATTTAGGTGGGCAGCTGTATTGGTCTTAAGCAACAGAACAATTTTTGATTCCAGAGGCACTTTTAAGACCTACACAGTTTAATTTTAGCTTTAAGCTTTTGTGTGCATAGATCCTATCTATGCATATGTACATAGGCTGGCTGCCCCTCTCCTCGCAGTCTTGGAGTGGCTTACACAATAAATTAAAACAAATACAAAGAATTTAGGTTTAAAATACATTTAAACAATCTATATACATTGCTTCTTCTCCCTATGTGCCTGAAGATAAGATGGTTAGTTGATCAGGCACAAAATGGAGGACAGTGGGAGGGGCCCCAACTTGATGGTCATGGTGGTCCTCAGCTTTAACCAAATGCCTGGTGGAAGAGTATGTCTGCTGTGTGCCAGCAATCAGTACAAGTCCAATGCCATAGAGCCCAGCCTTCAACTTTTCTCGAGGGGAACTGATCTATGTAGTCTGGAGAGGAACTATAATTCTGGGAGACCCTTGGAGGCTGGCATCCCTCCTAGGCAAGTAGGGGGAAAGCTTCACTTGTTTCCAGGTGACTCAGGGCAGATGGGGAGAAGAGGATGCTTTGGATTCTCTTCAGTCAGGCAGCAATGATGTGATGCAGACAGAAAGAGAAATTACTTAACTTGTATGAGGTACTTGGCATTTTGCAGAGGCTTAGGACAATAGATGGGGTGAAAGGTAAAGAAAGAACCAGTCATCTCTCTATGAAAGAAAAGACTGATGATTAATGATCATGGTGTTTATAATTTTATGTCAGTGTTAAGTGACCATACCTTCCCTGATACAGATTTAACCTCTGCCACTGCTATTAACCCCCAGATGGGAAAAGTTAAACAGCCACTCTTGTGGGAGGATTGAGTAAAGGGAAATCTGTTTGAAAACAAAATCAAAATGTACAGATTAGGAGAAAAAATACTGCCCAATCTTACTTCTTAGATTTTATTTGAACATGGTATGAGAGTAGAATGATTCTTCTGTGTCTCCTGGCACTCACATAGCAATATCCTACTCAAAGTGGGCAGCTACCCATTCAGTGAAGCAGAACATGCTTCATTTATGTACCAGCAGAATATCTCTGACATTCAAATTAAGCATGAAAAGTTGACCTGCAAAGGTTGCAGCACAGTTTGTGGTGCCCAGAACTTGTGAAAAAGTCACACAGGGAAGTACTTTGTTTGACCAGCAACAAGGCCTCACTCCAAAATGTAAAGTACTTTTTCTCCACTACCTAAAAAACATTTCACTGGAGAGAAGGGGGGGGGAAGCTAAAAGAAGTGAAGACAGGGGACAAGATTTAATTTGTTTTATTTTGTTTTAATCTGTGCTCATTTCTATAAAAACAACAAAAACTCTGGGCCTCTCAGTTCACTACTCAAGTCTCCTGGGAAGGGAAAGGTTATTCACATGCCAATTTGTGTCTTCCTGTACATGCTCTGAAAATAAGAATTACAAGGGTCCATGGAAGAGAGGTGCCTACTATCTCCCCAAAGCTGGGAAAGGAGGCTTCCTTGGTATGAGGGAAGTAGATTCCTGTGAGCATCATCCAGACTGGGGGATGATGCTTACCTCCAGAAATGTGTTTCCCATTGAAGCTGATGGAACCTATTATCTGATTGATTCCCAAATATTTTTATCTTCAATTCCAATATTAGAATCTGACATGTCTTTTGAATGACATAAGATCTCACTCTGACTTTTTAAAATCACACACTGCTACATAGTAGTACTGTGATGGCTGGATGATCTCTTCCATCTTAAGGGAAGTATGACTCCCAGGTGGTTGGCAAGGCAGCTGCTATTCAGCCCTGGTGAGCAGCAAAGTCTACAGCACTCTGAAGCAGGCATAGAAAGATGGACCAAAGGCTAGCCTGAGATGTTCCAAGCCTATCTAGCCTGGACACCCGTAAGATGACTCTGAAAGCCTTGGGCCAGATTTTGTGATATGGAAGGGGAACCTTATTTGTTTTAACTATAACTGGCATTTTAATCTCTAAGATTTTTGCCCCCTAAAGCACCTCATAACATCATGCTCCCCTCCTCCATTGTATTTTCATGACAGTCCCGTGAGGTAGGTCAGGCTATGAGATACAGCAAGAATAGTGATTTGAACCTGAGTCTACCAGATTTAAGTCTAATACTCTAATAGGGATGCCAGTGGAGGCAAGGGATATCATACCCCTACCCCCAGAAAAAAATTAAAATTGCCATTAGCACAACTGCATTACCCCACTTTCACAAAAAACTTCTGGTTTTTCCCAGAAGTGATGTAATACTATTGCGACCCCCATTTTCCTATCCTCCAAGATGCCCACTGTTTGCCAGCCAGTGGTGGGAACATTATACCCATTTTTTGAACTTTTTCACCATTGAGAAACCACTGAAGCATTCTTCAGCCTTTGAAAACCCCCAGAAGTGGTGTGATTGTACAGAATATTGCTAGGAAGCATACCTGTATACACACCCACTCAAGGCCCCTCCCTTTCCCACTCCCTCCAGGTCCATCATTGGCCATTTTGGGGGAGTGGGTTGACATGACCATATATAGTCATATTACCCAATGAATGTTTAACAAGATTAAAATATATATACAAATATATACACCTGTTTGGGAAACCCTTCCAGGGCTATCAAGAAGCCTCAGGATTTCACAAAACCCTGGTTGAGAAAGCCTGCATATACTCTAAACTACTCTGGCTCTTCCAAGGTGACCATGCCTTTAAGTGAACCATATGAAAGGTGAAACTAAACTGGTAACATTTCCACAGAGTACCAGCCTATAAAGACAATAAAATGGGAAGGCCACACCTGCATACATTTATTCAGGATTAAACCTACTTCTCCCCCTTAACTCTCAGGCTTAAATTTGACTCATACCTTTAATCTTCAACAGTATTAGTGAAACAATTATAAGAGCACATAAAAGCCATGTAAAAGTTTGAAGGGTGGCTGATCAAAGGAGGCTGATATGTAAGAACAAGATGGAAGGCTGGCTTTGAGATTCAAAGCTTTTGTGTGCTCTAATCATTTCACTCGCATTCATAAATCTTTAACATCCTTTTCTCAACTCTTTTTGATTTTTATGTATTCAATTAATTTCAACAGAATGTGTTCTAAATACATCCTATGCATTAATGTCATGTAGGGAGACTGCAGAAGCTTCAGAGGAAGAACAGAACTTGAACATTTCCATTCTGGAAGACAAAATTCAAATATGGTGAGCTCAGTTCTCTCTAAAGGCCATTTCACCTGAACTGGAGTTCCTGGTGGATTGCTAAGATCTTTGTAAGTGAATATTCCATTTCTTTTTCTTGGACCAACAATTATATGGATTTCTATGGAATTCATTTGTCTCACAGACACTTTGCAGAGCATCAGTCAATGCACTGATATCATATCCTGGGGTTCTGTCCAGATGTAATGTCACCATGTAGCCTGACACCATGTTGGCCCCTTTCCCCACCCCTGAAGTTCCTAGGGATGCCAGACCACCACCTTGCATCCCTACATCTCCATGCTATAGGCACCAATTACCCTGGAGGAAATGTCAGCTTTAGAGGGCAGACTGTGAACATATGGACATAAGAGAAGTCATGTTGTAACAGGCTAGTGGCCCATCCAGTCCAACACTCCATGTCACACAGTGGCCAAACCCCAGGTGCTATCAGGAAAAATGTATCCAATCTGAAGACAAATCAAGTATAGGTGCTATCAGGAGATCCACGAGTAGACAGAACTCCAGAATCCCTCCCACTATTGCCCTCCAGGAACCAGAGCATCACTCTCCCAAATACAGAGCCATTCCGCACGACCAATATTGCCAATTGCTTTCACAAAGCAGAAACACTATTTTAAATAGTGGAATCTCGGCATTCCGCATACCTTCATTTGTAGTGGAATCCAGTAGCATTTCATCCGTTCCCCACAGGTTTCCGGTCTCTCAGGAATCACTAGAAAGGAAGCGATTTTTTTCTGTGCTTGTTCCCGCCCCTGGCCAACAATCAAACAGAACAGCCAATGGGTGGTTGTTATCATGCTCCCGAAAAGCCCCTTTCCCTTTAAGCACAGTAAAAAAAAACACACACACACACACAGACACGTTTCAACAAATATGCCTTGATTCCTTGCAACGAAGAGACCCATCTAGCTGGCGTGTAAGCTGGCGATTCATCGTTACCACTCTCATCCAAGTGGGGGGAAAAATCCCCCCCGCACGGGCATGATTTTTGGCCAAAATTAAAGGGAACTGGCAAACAGGGGGCTGTGTTGTGCTTGGGGACTTAGGGGAGCTTTAAAACACTTCTGTGGAGGGACTGTAGCCGGAGAAGCCTTGCTGGGTGAATCAAGCCTCGCTGGTTCATTGCTTTCCCCGCTCCGAGGGGAAAACAATGGCGATCTCTTCACTGGAAGTACGGAGGAGAGAGCCAGGAGGAGGGACTTTGTTGCAACCGCTACGTTGAGAATGCACATGTCTTTTTCGCAAGTGTTGCAGGTTGTTGGCAAGAGTGTAGCGATTTTCTGAGGGTGAATCCAGTTTTCCAGATTCCCCGGAAATCGCTACAACGAAGCGATTTTGGTGCTAGTGTTGCAGGAGTGTTGCAGATTGCTCACGACGTCATGCAGAGCGCAGTTTTAGTGGCGAAAACAAAATGTAAGACTAGTGCTATATTAAAGTCATGCGGAATAGCCCACAGAGTTCCCTCTGTACCTTGTGGCTAATAGCCACTGATGGACCTTTGTTTCATATGTTTAAATCCCCTCTTGAAAGCTATCTATGCTTGTAGCAACCACCGTTTCTTTAGGCAGTGATTTCAACATGTTAATTACCCTTTTGTGGGGAGAGAAGTACTTCCTTTCATCTGTTTTAAGCCTACTGTTCATTAATTTCATTGAGTGCCAATGAGTTCCTGTATTGTGAGAAATGCTTCTCTCTTTACCCATAGCATTTCTGCAAGGAAATCTTTCTTTCTCTTATATTCTCAATTTTATTGGACTTTATGCCCTCTCTAACATACAGATTCCTGGATGTAAGTTATATCTCACTGATTATCCTCATCCCACCAAGTTCTGAAATACCCATTAGGCCTACAGATTTCTTCCTGTGGTCTCTAGAATTTACCAAGCAGACAATATTGTTTTTCACCCTCTCAGTGGTTAGTGCTAATCTAGAACAGTAGAAGAAGAAGAAGAAGAAGAAGAGTTGGTTCTTATATGCCGCTTTTCCCTACCCGAAGGAGGCTCAAAGCGGCTTACAGTCGCCTTCCCATTCCTCTCCCCACAACAGACACCCTGTGGGGTGGGTGAGGCTGAGAGAGCACTGACATCACTGCCTGGTCAGAACAGTTTTATCAGTGCCGTGGCGAGCCCAAGGTCACCCAGCTGGTTGCATGTGGGGGAGCGCAGAATCGAACCCAGCATGCCAGATTAGAAGTCCGCACTCCTAACCACTACACCAAACTGGCTCTCAGTACAATCTACTACCCCTTCATCTCTAAGAGATGAGGCATCCCAAACTAAAGACTTTTCCTTCCCTATTGGCTTGTCCTAAGGATTTATTTTAAAAACTGCTCTGCCACCTTTCTGATTTTAAGCTCAGCAGTTTGGCTAATGCTTGGAACAAGCGAAGGCCACCCCTTCAGTGCAGGCTCTGTGTGGTATCACATCCCTGCTGAGATCCCTCCTCTCCCCAGTTCCACTTCCCTCCGACATCAGCCCTCAGAACTCCAGGAATTCCCCGTGTTTGTGTGCAGCACCTTATTTTTATTTACTTGTTTTTAAAATGTGTTTGTGAAGGCTGCTGTTATGGATGACCTGAAGTTTTGTTTTAATTGAACTTTAGTGGCTTTGGATATTTATTTATCTTGTGGCCGAATGTTTTTCTTGATTATGTTACAAACCTACAGAACATTGCAATGCCAGACTGCCACATAGAACCATCTCTCTTCATTCTCTAAAGACACCAATCCAACTGCAAAGGTGTCTTATCTACAGTTGTTCAGTGAACCAGATATTAATTTTACTCTGGAGACATGTTTGTGTTGCTTCCTTTGCTCCTACCAGTGAATTGTAAGTCATGTCATTAAACAACTGCTACCAAAGTATGGTGATTTGTCATGATCCAGGAGCCATGCCAGTTCTAATGCATGTACTTAGCTTGCTATACCTTGTGGTGCTGATGCAGGATTGCCACAGTGTGCTGCCATTTAAGTAATAAATGACAGATGTTATATTGTAATGTGCATTAACCCCTGGGCTTGTGCAGATGCCAGTGAGTGATCACTGGTGGAATCAATATGGGCAATAAAAACGAGGTCTATTCAAATTCGTGTGAAATAGCCAGGAGTTAATGGGGCTGTGACTTTAAATTTTCAGGGACTTCTGACATAATTTCCAGTAATCTTTCTGCTCCAAATTATTTCAACATCTGAATGCTGAGCTCTTGAAATAGCATGCTAAATGGACTATCTAACAGATAAATTTCTTAAACTTGTGAATGTGTAACCCAAAATATTCTGGTGTCACACTGATATGTCATGTTTTTCCACACACTATGATGATTTTTGGGAACTCTGAATGATATCACAAAGCTATTTTATAGTAATGGGTCCAAAAGAGGCAGGAACTGAAGTGGTTTCTCTCCTCCAGCTCTCAATGACCTACCTGGTGAGGAACATGAGAAACCTGACTATAAAGTAGCTGCTAGGTGTACACCTAGAACCTGCTCAGATTGGTAATTAATGATGCTTAAAAGGTAAAGGTAAAGGTATCCCCTGTGCAAACACCGGGTCATGTCTGACCCTTGGGGTGACGCCCTCCAGCGTTTTCATGGCAGACTCAATACGGGGTGGTTTGCCAGTGCCTTCCCCAGTCATTACCATTTACCCCCCAGCAAGCTGGGTACTCATTTTACCCACCTCGGAAGGATGGAAGGCTGAGTCAACCTTGAGCCGGCTGCTGGGATCGAACTCCCAGCCTCATGGGCAGAGCTTCAGACTGCATGTCTGCTGCCTTACCACTCTGCGCCACAAGAGGCTCTTAATGATGCTTACCACTGCTTGATTATGGCATGAAGATATTATTTGTTTATTATAAAAGTGATTATACCAAATGATGTTGGCTACTTCAATAGGGAAGAGTTTCCAAGAAGCGAGGTTCTTCAGAATGTTAGCTCTCCTCCAGTGGGGAAGCAACATTGCGCACTCCATTAAATTTCTCCAGAACTGAAACCTTAATGTCCTTAGTGATTCTAGTGTGATGGGGGGGGGAGTACACTTAAACTGTTTCTGCATGAGAAATCTACCTCTGGACAGCCTCCAGTAGCTGGTGGGTTTTAGAGCCCCCTCCACATGACCTTGTCAGCATCCCAAGGATGTCCAGTGGCTGGCTCAGATTTTGGCCAGATTTGCCTTGAGATGAGGGATATCGGCAAAACTGGATTTGCCATCTCCTGTTGCGCTTCTCATTAGAGAGCGAGCAAGCCCTTATGGAGGGGAAAGGTGTGACAGTCTCTGTAGAGTTGTCCTGCCCTCACACCTATCCTCCCCTCTCCATTGGGCAGGGGCAGGCAGACAAAATGCAGTCACATTTGTGTTTTCTGGCATTAGGGAAAGAATAGGGAGGATGTGTATTTTTGTGAACAGAACTTGGAGGATGGGTTGTATCAATAATAGATGATCCCTTAGGGCAGGAGAGGTGATGAATAAGGCAAAACTCTCCAGGGGCCTTTTTGGAGACCACCCTGAAAGAGAAAATCCTAAGATTTGGGGAAGGAGGGGACGTTAATGGGACTGCCACCCTGCCTTCAGAGCATTCTTTGGTAACTTTTCCATGACCATCTCAGGTATATCCTTGGCAGATTTAAGGTTTTCACACTCTGTGTGGGACTGGAAAAAGGAACATGGAAGCCATTGGAAAACCCTTTCCACAAAAAAGGCTGTCATTTTCTTATTTGAATAAGCTGCAAGCAGAGGTACCGGAATGTCAAGACATATTAGAGTGTGTTCCAAGTTAAACAGGACTTACAAAAGCTAGAAGTATTGTTCTGAAAATCTGGAAGTGTCAGTGTTACCTGATCATCTCTCCTTTTCTTTGTTGAGGTTGGAAAAGGGTTGTGTGTCATTGCGCAAGCAAGAAGGCCTGGAATGTAAGTCAAAGAAGCATGGCAATTATGAAGAGATGGTTCTTATATGTCACTTTTCTCTACCCAGGGGTTAATGCACATTACAATATAACATCTGTCATTTATTACTTATTACCCAGTGGCAGGAGGGGGACTTGTAGGCCCGAAGGTGGATGCAAGGGGCTCCCGAGTGCCACTGGGGCCATTTGGATTAGAGGGACAGGCTCCAGTTCCGTGTCATGTCTTTTGGACCAGCAATGTTATGTTTAAATAAAAGCTGTGGCAATGTTTCAAGCCAGCACAGTGTCAGAGTCATCTTTCCCATCCACAAACCCGACTGCAAGTCAACAACAAAGCGCTTGCTGAGTGCAATTCCAATACCATCCCAGCTGTTGCCACCTCCCATGAAACAGGTGCCTGGTGGTGACAGTAACCTCTCCTCGCAGCACTTGGTGGCAGTGCAGCAGCTGAGCTCAATGGTGGTGACCATGATGAGCACACACTATCCACTGCACTGGCTGCACTTGTTGATGCCTGCGTAACACATGCACCAACACCACACCCTACCTGCCCCCTCCTCCGCCAACTCCTACAGCCATGGCTTACTTACTGCCACTGCAACCACTATGTCAATGGGTGGACTGAGAGGAGAGGGCAAATTTGCTAGCCCCGTCCCCCACCCTGGCTACGGGCCTGCTTCAAGGTATGCTTATGCGACTTGGGGGTTTGGATGGTGCTGCCCACTGAGAAACAAGTCTGATCAGGTGTAAAACCAAATGGAATATATGCCCCCACTTATTATGAAATGAAACATCTATAAAATTAAACTTAAATATACAAAATCGCAATTAACCTTAGCTATTTAATTATAATGCCCTAGTCCCCAAGAAGCTTATTATGCCCAAGTAACCAATAAATAGCACAGGGCAATCTCTCCAAAATGAGGGATTAAAGGCAAATTGTTTTACTTAAGGGTAATAGCTCCCTAGCAACACTTCTTTGAAGGTTATGGCAACTACTGCCTGCCAGCACAGGATGGGAGGTGGGTTTGAGAGTAATATAACTGGAAAACCACACAATCACGCAAAATTGTCCAAATTATTAAAATATACAAAAACTCTATGCTACATACACCAGGACAACCCCACCAGCAAGTAAAGCTGCAGCCAAGCATAAGTTGCCACTGACAAGCAACAGATCTTTTTATTTATTATTAAAAATTTTGTTCTCGTCCACCAGCAACTGGCCAAGTTAAATGTTTTTCTGCTGGAGAAGAAAATACTTCTGTGAAGCTGAGGACAAGAAGTCTCCTGGCCTGGCTAGCTGGCTTTGTAGCCAATAGCCAGAAAAAGAAGCAACAGTTCCCCACGGGGACAAAAGCTCCACTGTAGGCTGATAGCTTCTTGTTCTGTGGAGATGGAAGTTGCCCAGGAAGAAAAACAGAAGCTGCAAAGGAAAAAGGAGCTGGAGAACAGTGGAGCTGCAGAGCCAAGGAGCCAAATTAAGGAGAGGTCACTAATAACCCATACAAGCAGAATGAAAAAAATGGATAGGGCAGGGAGCTGAAAGGAAGTGAGTTGGAGGATCCCAGAGCAGCACACCTTAAATTGTCTTGGCTGGGCTCTACCTAAGTGTTGTGCAAGAGCTGTCAAAACTTTCTGTACTCCCATGGCCAGTTCCTCTGCTAATTTCTGGCTAGCACAGTAGCTTCTTGCAACTCCCATGAATGGCTAGCCACATGGCCAGGGGCAGAAAGTAAATCTTTCTACATAAGCTCTTTAATGCTCTGCTTCTTTTATAGAGATTTTTTAATGCTGTTCATGTCCAATGGTTTTTTTTAATTGCATTTATAGTGTCATTGCTTCGATTGTAAGCCACCTCAAGCAGGACTCTGAAGAGGCAACATAGAAATATCATAAATATATGTTATTGCTTTGATTGTGACCATAATAATCCATAAACACTCAACACTAGGCTTGTGTGCTATGGCTGCTGAAGCAACCATTCAAGCCTGAAGTGGCCAGCGCCACTGCACAGGGTGGAGGAGTGGTGCTGGAGTGCCAGTCGGTACATGCATGCAGATGCAGAGATCTGTGCAGGCGCCAGGTCGTCTGCTGCACTATAGTATTGACCATTTCAGGCCAGAGCACACAAGCCTACTCAACACTGCCAACATGCAGAATATTAAGGTTTTTTGCCTGAGTTTCCAATAGCTACCATCTTCCAGGCATGGCCTGGAGTTCACCTAGAATTACAACTGATATCTAGATTACCAGGATCAGTTCCCAGGAAGAAAATGAGAGCTCCAGAAGTTGGATACTCTATAGCGTTGTCAGCTCTGGGTTGGGAAATACCTGGAGATTTTGAGAGTGAAGCTGGGAGTGGGCAGGATTTGGGCTGGAGAAGAACTTCCATGAAGTATAATGCTACAGAATCCACTCTCCAAAGAAGCCATTTCTGATCTCGGTCACCTGGACATGAACTGTAAAATGCTCAGGCATTCCTAATTCTATAGCATCACCTCCCTGTTAAACTCCCTGCCCGCCCCGAACTCCACCCTCTGCACCATTCCCCAGGTACATGTGCCCTTCCTCACATTCCCAGTACATGATTCCATGACTTTCCCTGCTCTGAGAATTTTCATTCATTTCTTCTAAACAAGCCTCCACCCCCTTAAGAATCCAGCTGAAAGATAAAAATTATAAATGCAGCACAGCTTTTGGGCCCACATCCTATTAATGCACACAGTTTGAAATGAAGAGACAAAAGGAAAAAAAAGCTTCCATTTAAATGAGGCCTAGTTTATTACTTAACTCTGCCAAAGAGCCATAGTGTGAAAAAAACAATATATCTCAGGTGTAATAGGAAATAAGAATAATGGGGGTTCTAAGCAATATTTAATTGGATTAAGTGAATTTGGTTTGGGAGTGTTGAATCTATAAAATCTCTTGCACTGTGAAATTAAATTATAGATAATATACAGTATCTTTGGCTATGAGCCACGAGCCCGTGCTGGGATTAATCAATGAGCAATACATCTTCCAAATAACACTATAAAAAGTAAACATCTCCTCAAAATTACTCTAAAGGAAATTTAAAAGTAGGGTTAATTCTAGATAAGCCTAAGTGAATTTAGTCTCCGAAGGCCAGCATTTTATTCAACATTCTTGTAAAGGGAGAATCTTGTGAAGCTACACTTTACTGCTCATAGATCATACAATTATATATGCTGCCTAGAATATACAAATAGTCACCTAGGACTATCTGGGAAACAAAAGGGCCGTGAATTATTTTGGGACTTTTGCCAGGAGATGAAAATGTTCTTGTTTTCAAATCTTCTCCAGTTATATTGCTAGAAACATGAATGCAGTGACAGGTGAAGGTTGTCTTTCATGCTATGTCATAATAGTTCAGGACTAGGTCTTCTTTCTCATAGTAGGTTCCCCTCCAGCCTGCTGATTAGTGGCTGGGAGTAGGGGCTGGAGGGAGGGCCATCTTAACAGCATTAAAGCCCCCTGGGCAAAGCAGTGCATTGGCCACTACCTACACAACCAGTCACCGGAATAAATACTTAAATTATTGGTACAATTAAATGTATATTTATCACTGCCTCCAACAAGATCAGTGTTTAAATGTAAAAAAACAAGGTCAATATTCTACAAGTTTCACATCCTTAACATGCCCACGGCGCCACGGGCGCCGCGGACTAAATAAAGCACTAAGCGCTTTGTGGGAGGAGTTAGGGCGGGATTAGTCCGTGATGAGGAAAGGGCCTGATTGGCCCCTTCCTCTGGACAGACCATCGGCCGGGCCAATCGGCAGGCGCGAAGCGAAGCACCTCTCGCCGCGTCAGGCCAACGGCCCACGGAGCCCCCGGCCGTCGCACTCCGCCCGACTGCCGGGGGCTCCCTAACCTAGCACCCGCTGTATTAGTTGCAGCGGGCTTGATTACTCGTCTTATATAAACAGCTTGTTCATTCACATATCACAAATTATTAATACATCCATAGATTAGTATGGGGTTCCTATTCTCATGGGCCCCTGAGCAACTGCCCAGGGTGCCCATGCATGAAGACAGCCATGTCTGGAGCAGAGGACCTGCTCCTCCCACCAGGGCCTGCTCCTCCAACTGGCAACCCTAGGGGAGGGGCAACGTTAAGAGTCGTGCATACATAGCTAATGAAGGATGGAAGAAATCTAAATGGACTTTTGGACTTTTGATTCATTGTCTGCAGAGTTATTCCCTTCTCAAATCATTAGTGGGCTTAGACTGGTATAACTCTGCATCTAATTGTGCTGTTAATCATTAAGGTATGCCATCCTAATGCTTCATTCCTTTGTTAACAAAATAAGTATGACAGCTGTTTTGTGGAACTTGGATGAGTGTGCTGCTATTACACAATGTCCCTGTCTGCTCTTCTTTGCCACGAAGAATAGACTGCCAGTGTATACTACTGCAAAGTACAGGAAAATGTGGACAAGGAAATTGAAACTATTTAAAGTCATATAATGTCTCGCAGGTCAGGAACTGATTTGACAATTTGTGGAAGACTGGAATCTCTACCAAGAGAGTGAGATTAAGCAGCTTCCCCTGTTAGGATGTAGTGCTGTCAGTTTTGTTTTATTCTACAGATGATGAGGATATGCAAGTTACAGAAAGTAGTTGATGACAGTAACTGTATATTAATAGTAAAGTGTCTTCGCCCTGTTCAGCGGATGAAAGCAGAAAAACTGGATCAAATCACACAAAGGGTAGACATGGCTTTGTTCTTGGGGGGGGGCATTTGAATATGAAAAACAATGGGCGGGGGGAGCACCTGAGAATGGCCTGAGAAGGGCAGAAAATGCTCCAGAGGGAACAGCATATGGAGTGTAAAGAATGTGCTAGAAGCTGAAAAATATAGGTTGTAATCATCTCAGTCATCTGTTATATAGGGACCCATATGGATACATGATAATAATACAGTTACAGCTTACCCTGAGACTGTAGACACTCTGGTATTTTGAGGATGGGTAGAGGCCACCAACATAAAGTGGCTGCCACAAACTGTTGGGAAGTTCCCTGTCAAACGTCCTCCTAAGATGGAGACAGCTGTTTCCAAATGGATGTTTTCTGCAGATCTCCTGCTACAATGAAGTGGTGGAAACTTACTTAGCCTTTTGGCTTTGGCCAAGAGATGTTTTGCTGAAGAAGCAAATGCAGCCATATTTGATGCTGTAGAGGGCTGGCTGGAGGTGGATGCACCTGTCTTAGAAGCCCATTTGCAAGGCACACTGCACACACATATTCACAAGGTGGTGTAAGGGGCAGGCAGGATCCGCAGGGCCTATAAAGGCACCATGTGTGGGATCCTATCCTCTTCTCCCCAGATGCTGCGGAGCAGCTTCCCTCCCACCCACTCAATGTTTATATGGGAACAGCCTTGTGGCAGGATTTGAGATGGATGTTTTCAGTTAATAATTCATCACAGCTGCAGGTTTGCATGCAATAAAGCCTGCTGGCAAGGAGTCTGGTGTGCGATTGGATTCCCAGGGTTCGGGACCTCCATAAGAGGTAGCATGTAAACAAGCATGGCTGACCTGGCTGGGAGGCCAGGGGCTTGTTGCCAGGTGGCCTGGGGGTAGCTAACTGAGGTTGGCAACCTTTGGCTTTCCCACATCGGTCACTTCCCTTCGTGACGGAATCCTGTAGGCAAGGGGATCTGCTCTTCCTGCTGGAAATGCTGCAGATGGCTAGGGTGCTTCTAGATCCCGTGGGTTTTGGTGCAGTCTGCTGAGTGCTAGGTCAGGCTCACTTGGCCTTGTTTATAGCCAACGTTGGTGTGTCATGTCTTATTCCAGGCTGATATGTCCTCCTGCAAGTCAAAATCATTTCCTTCCAGTTAACTGTCTTTAGTAAAATAGGAAATATCTTCCCCCTCCAAAAGAGTTTGTTTCTGCTTAGCAATTAAAATGCTGGAATATTCAGTACAGCCATAATTTGCAGTTTCTGAAAGAAAGAGGGCATACCTGTTGTAAAAACAGAAGAAATAACTGGTGTGATAAGATCTCAGTTTGCCCTTTCCTCATGGAACTATCTAAGACATGGGGTTTTGGACATGACAGTTCTAGTAAAAGGGTAGATCCATTCATGTATTACCTGAACTGCATGGAGCGGGGGTTGGAACTTTTTTCTGTGATCTAACTTACATTATGTTAAAATGACTCAACCATTTATTCAGTTAGGTCATTTCGTATACCATTCTAGTAGCTGGTTGCTAATGGTTTTTTGCCTATAATTTCAGACAGACCTGGTTTAGTAACTGGCTGCTAGTGGAGTTTATTTACTATTCATACAAACCCACTTGCATCAACCCCCACACTCCTATTTCAACTTTTAATTTTTGTGTACATTCAGTACTAGCCCAGGGGAAAAGGGCTTAAAATAACTTTACTAAAGATGCTCTTGTGGCTCCAGAACAACCAGTATGTGATGTAGGTTCCACAAACTGTTAGCCTTAGGTCTCTTCTCGCTATTTCTATAACAGATACCTTTATTATTTTCTAATGGAATTTTTGCTAGTATAATGTAATAATAATTCAGCTAGTGAGTTTTGTTCCCTCCTCTGTTCCCCTTTTTTATAGCTAACTAAGGATAATTTCACAAACTGTTAGCTATGATTCTTGCTATGAAATGGCAAATTTACTGTTGATTTTGTTGCTGTTTTTTCCCATACAGATCATGGGAGGATTTGCAAAACTTAGGTTTCTCCAGTGTATTGGAGTGATTGATGGCTGCAACATACCTGTGGCACTTCCTGAGCAATACAAGAACCGGAAATATACTTATTCAGTTCTACTTCAGGTTGCACCCAGGGCTATTTACATGGTGAGATGAGATGGAGTGACCAAAATCATAATTATTATTATTATTATTATTAGATTTATAGCCCGCCACTCCCTTGCGGCTCGTGGCGGGTAACAATATCGCAATTCCCCATTAAAACCCCATAAAACAATAATAACATTGCCAATATTGCCGGCATGGCAAGAATGGCAGCTCAACTCCCCCCCTCCCTCCCACTACTAGCGGGTGGAGAGGAGGTCCTGATGATGTTTTGCTTCGGGTCCAGAACCCGAGTCCCCGGGGGAGGCATAGATCTATTATCAGCCCCGGCCTCAACCATAAACCTGGCGGAAGAGCTCCGTCTTGCAGGCCCTGCGGAATGTTGAAAGATCCCGCAGGGCCCGCAGCTCTCCCGGGAGCTCATTCCACCAGGTCGGGGCCAGGACCGAAAAGGCCCTGGCCCTGGTCGAGGCCAGGCGTGCTTCCCTAGGGCCGGGAACGACCAACAGGTTTTCACCCGCAGAGCGCAAGGCCCTGCGAGGGGCATAGGGCGATAGGCGGTCCCTCAGGTATGTGGGTCCCAACTCGCGTAAAGCCTTGAAGGTTAGAACCAGAACCTTGAACCGGATCCGGGCAGCAATTGGCAACCAGTGCAGCTGCCTCAGCACTGGCTGGATGTGGGCCCTCCAAGATGTGCCAGTAAGGACCCTAGCAGCTGCGTTTTGCACTAGCTGAAGTTTCCGGATCAAGGACAAGGGAAGGCCCGCGTAGAGCGAGTTACAGAAATCTATTCTGGAGGTGACCGTTGCATGGATCACTGTGGCTAAGTGTTCGGGGGACAGATAGGGCGCTAATAGTCGGGCCTGGCGAAGGTGGAAAAACGCCTGGCCCGCTACTTTTTTGACCTGCGCCTCCAAAGTCAGGGAGGCATCAATGGCCACACCCAAGTTCCTGGCCTGGGACGTGATGGTGAGTTGCGTCCCTGCCAGGGTGGGTAAGCGCGCTTCCTGGTCCTGCCCCCTACGTCCCAGCCACAGGACCTCCGTCTTGGAGGGGTTGAGTTTCAGGCGACTCTGTTCGAACCATTCTGTCACTGCTTCCAAACATCTGGCGAATGGTTCCGGGGGGGAGTCCGGGCGGCCGTCCATGAGGAGATAGAGCTGGGTGTCATCAGCGTACTGGTGGCAACCCAGTCCAAAACTCCGTACCAGCTGGGCCAGAGGGCGCATAAAGATGTTGAATAATGTGGGGGAGAGGACCGCACCCTGAGGGACCCCACAAGGGAGTCTATAGGAACGCGAGAACTCATCTCCCACTGCAACCCTCTGGGTCCGGTCCTGGAGAAAGGAGCGTATCCAGCGTAACGCTGTGCCCCGTATCCCCGTGCCGGCAAGGCGGTGGACCAACAGCTCGTGGTCCACGATGTCAAAAGCGGCCGACAGGTCCAGAAGAACCAGCACTGCCGACCCGCCCTTATCCAGCTGGCGACGGAGGTCATCCAACAGGGCGACCAGCACCGTCTCCACCCCGTGGCCAGGTCGAAAGCCAGACTGATATGGATCGAATGCCTTTGTCTTCAGCAGATCAAAGATATTCAGGGCAATGAATGCTGGGGTGTTTGTTTGTTCCAGGAAACCCCACCCTAACAGTGAATGCAATTAGACCTCCCATTCCCCGCCCCCCCCCCCCCCTTATGATTGCTGCTGGTGCTTATCCAGTCAGGGGATGGCGAATGACCTCCTACAGAACACCAACTGGCAGAATGGAAAAAAAAAATATTTAACAGATCCCTCTTCAGAGCAAGGATTGTGGTTGAATTTGCCTTTGCAAGACTCAAGGTTCAGTGCAGAAGCCTGACTAGATAAATCCCTCTAACATAGGAGAACTATTGTTACTGCTTGTGTAGTGCTGTATAACACATGTGAGGAGAAGAGACATTCAGCAGGGCTCTAGGCTCACTGGAAATATTAAGATTGTGTCCAAACTCCTCTCTCCCCCCCCCTGCCCCCCGCAACTTGCTGTCAGATAGCAGGCATAAGGACCAGGGGGAAGTTGTGTATGATGCTTTGATGTATTTTATGTTTGACAGTGCATAGCCCTTAACTTTTTTTATTACTAACATCTCATATCTCTAACCTTTTAAATTAATAACACCAATTTCTCTAACCTTATATATCGATAACACCAAAGTTCTCTAACCTTTCTGGTTCCTGACACCTATTTTGATTAACCTGGGTGTAGTCTGCACAGGGCTTTTTACCCAGTCCCAGTTTGAATGAATCCCTCCTGTCTACACTTAATTCGATTTGCATTTTTATTTTGGGCGCTTTAAATTTTCCCTCTTCAACAAACATAATTAATTTGTGGTGACACTACCTTTCCCCTGCAATATCCTGGAGTGGATATAAGCCTCAATATTTTAAAAACTGCCATGACTAAATGTGCAGATCTGTGTTCTTTGCAAAATAACTTGAATGCTGTAGCAAGGAAGTTTTCCCTGATTGGTCAGAGTATCAGTTCAAAGTCTTCCTGGTTCCCAGTTGCAAGGCTTCCCTTCAGGTGACTGCACTTTAGAAGCCTTAACTTCTCTCAGCAGAGATTTGCCTCTTGGTTCCCCCCCCCCTCTTCTGCTGTCTCCAATCCTCTCCCCCCTTCAAGAAAAGAAAGAAAGAGACTCATGCTGCTCTTGGCTCTCTCTCCCCCCCTCTACAATTGAGTGCAGAACACTTTTCTGTTTTAATGGGGGGGGGGGATAAAGGAAGACCTGAATTTAAATTGATCTGAATTCAGCAGGATCCACAATGGAAGTGTAGAATCAGCCCTTGTTTCTGTTTCATTACTACCTGGTTCATTACAAACTATTAAGGACTACGTTGTAAAGTTTTTATTCTACTGCTGCTAACACACTTTGAATGGGGGTAAGTTTGATTTTTGTGGAGGTGGGGGGATGTTATCTTTTCCTTTTATGTACTTAAAGAAAAATGCTGGTATTTAGAACTCAATGTTTTCAGATTCTCTTGCATGCACTTGTGTGTGTACGTGTACGTGCACATGCTCACACAGCAGCCCAGGTCCGATAACACTCTAGCATACCTGGAAGGGCTTCCGGGTCCTTCCTGTCTGGAGAGGTGGGGGGTACAGTTGTCAGCTCCATGTTGGGAAACTCCTAGAGTCTTGAGAAAGATAAGACTTTAATTGGGCAAATTACCATACAGAGTCCAGCCTACAAGCATTCATTTTCTCCAAGGCAATTGATACCTCTGATCTGGAGATAAGCTATAAATTCAGGGGATCCTGGGGTCCCACCTGGGCTACCATAATTCAGAGAGATGTGGATAAAGCTGGAAACCTGGTGTTTGTTTGCAGGGTGAGTGGACCATTTTAAAATCCAAGCAGAGTTTCTTCTACTTAAACTTTTTGGGCTTAATATGTGACCTGAGAATTTCCAGGCTTGGAAGGAGTGATTGTGATTGGGGGAAGTGGTAGTAGGGAATGGACAATTTTAAAATCCAAGAAGCCTTTCTTTAACCAACTCAAAAAAACACACAGGAAAAAGAGGTCATGTGTGGCTTAGACAATATGTAAATTCTATGTTCTTTTATGTTCTCATGAGTGCAAGTATATCTCTGGCACATGAAATCTGCTGATTATTTATATCTAGTGGGTTTTTATCTTCTTTCTTTGGGAGCTGCCAAACCTAAGAATCAAACATGAAGGGAAAAATCACAGTTAAGGATGGGCACAAACCTGTCAGCAAGCCAGAATTCAGCACAGACTTGGCCTGATTCAGAGCCCCCAAACCAACATTTATCAGACTTTCATCTGGTTCAGCTGTTCAGGCCGTTTAAATCTAACTACTGAGCAGGGCAGATCTCCCCTTCAGATATTAGGTTTAAATGGCCACAAACCATTTAACACATACATTTCACACACACACACACACACTATTTCAATCCTTTCCACCAGAGGGAAGTGAAACTGATGAGTGAAATGGCTCACAACAATTTCAGCCTAAAAAAGTGACAGGTGCACCCACCATTTAACCCTTACCGCACTTTCCTTTCATTTCATTCCAGCTGCTGAACATTTAACTCTTCCTGAGTGACACTCCCCCCCCCCACACACACACACACACACTTTCTTCCTGCCATGGCTTGGTATCCAATTGGCCAGGTCAATTTGGGGAAATTCAGGTCCATTCCGCACGACTTTAATATAGCACTAGTATTACATTTTGTTTTCGCCACTAAAACTACGTTCCGCATGACGTTGTGAGCAATCTGCAACACTCCTGCAACACTAGTACCAAAATCGCTTCATTGTAGCGATTTCCTTCAAATCCAGAAAAGTGGAGTTACCCTCAGAAAATCGCTACACTCTTGCCAACAACCTGCAACACTTGCGAAAAAGACATGTGCATTCTCAGTGTAACGGTTGCAACAAAGTCCCTCCCCCTGGCTCTCTCCTCCGAACTTCTGGTGAAGCTATCGCCAATTTTTTTCCTCAGAGTGGGGAAAGCAACGAATCAGCGAGGCTTCTCCAGTTACAGTCCCTCCACAGAAGTGCTTTAAAGCTCCCCTAAGTCCCCAAGTACAACACAGTCCCCTGTTCGCCAGTTCCCTTTAATTTCAGCCAAGAATCGCACCCGTGCAGGGGGGGGGATTTTTTCTCTTGGGGGAGCGTGGTAACGATAACTCACCAGCTCACATGCCAGCTAGATGGGTCTCTACGTTGCAAGGAATCAAGGCATATTCGTTGAAACGTGTTTGTGTATGTGTTTTTAACTGTGCTTAAAGGGAAAGGGGCTTTTCGGGAGCATGATAACAACCACCCATTGGCTGTTCCGTTTGATTGACGGCCAGGGGCAGGAACAAGTACAGAAAAAAATTGCTTCCTTTCTAGCGATTCCTGCGAGACCGGAAACCTGTGGGGAACGGATGAAATGCTACTGGATTCCACTACAAATGAAGGTATGCGGAACGCCGAGATTCCACTATTTAAAATAGCATTGCTTTGTGAAAGCAATTGGCAACATTGGTCCTTGTGCGGAATGGCCTGCAATGTTCAGTTCAGGAGCTGCCACAAAGTGGAATTTTGTTTGTGCCCATTCCTAACCACGATACTTCCTGGGACTTTCATTATGAAGAAGGGGGTGAAGAGTTTTTCTTCAAGGAAAAGAAGGCTGTGTTGGTAGAATTCCCAAACAATCAAATAGTTCACTCATGAAGCTTTGCAAAAATTGAAAAAAGATGGACAAGCCGTTTAGTTACTTCTCTATATGCAATATACTTCAATAGAAATTGTCATTTTATATAAACACACACCATGTATCTTGCCTTTTTAATAGCCACTGTGGGGGGTTTGCATGGAAAGCATTTATTCATTAACTTGCACTGTTGTGCCTGGGGCTTCTCATCAGTGAAGAGAAGTCCTCAAGAAATCAAAGTGTCCATAAGGAATGGCTTTTGTGTTTGATAAATCTGTCTAATTAACAAAAGAAGACCTTGTGTTGTTGTTTAAAATATTTTTGTAGCATAAAAGTAACATTAGGAAGGATTCAGTGTGGGGGGGGGAGTGGCACGTGTTTGAAACTTATTTTCAAAGAGAAGTTCTAGGTGAAAATCTGTCTTTTGTTTTGTGCAGATGGAATTGTTTGGTCTTCTGGATGCTACTGTTAGTTTTACCAGTAATTTTCCTCCAGCTGTCTCATATATAGCTCCTTGCTTTTACCTTTCCCAGTCTCCAAGTTTCTTCAACAAGCTTTATCTCAATCATAACATCTATTCCAGATTATTTCCTAACATTTGTATACGTGTGTGTCATGAGATATGTGTCTGTTCAAAACCCCTTAGCCCTAGGCCCTCCTCACATGAAGTTATGGCTTTTTCAATTCTAGGTTTTGTTTTTGTTTCTTTTCTGGGGTTTTTTTTAGCAGTTTTTGTGTGGTGATCTGTCATGGCTTCCTTTGTTTTTCAGTTTATGTATCTCATGCTATAATTACAAGTGTGACAAAACTTGTTTGGCTCTATTTAACTTCTTATTTCTAGAAGGTAAGTATGTGAGAAAATCCTGAATATATATGTAAGTAACCACATTTCCCCATGAGGGATCTGCCCCTGGACAGCCTCTGGTTGCTGGTGGGTGTTAGAGCCACCCCACCTCACATGATATTGTCTGCATCCCAAGAATGTCCAGGAGCTGGCTGGAGTTTTGCCCAGATTTGCCTCAGGATGAGGGAAATTGCAAAAAGTAGATTTGCTAGTTCTAATCTCACATCCCATCAGTGAGCAACCAGTAAGCAACCAGAGGCAAGCCCATATGGAGAGGGAAAGGCGTAATAGTCTCTGTAGTACTGCCCTGCCCTCACACCCACCCTCCCCTCTCCATTTCCTGCACTGAGATTTGTTTTGTTCTTAAACGGCATGGTCCACATTGACTTCAAAGCCACATTGTCAAAGGTAAAATAAAATCTTATTTAAAGTGTCCACAGTCTTGTTGGGACCAGACAAGCAAAACCCATTTATGTTTTTTGAAGCTGGGGGATGAAATGGGAAGGGGGGGGGATGCTCAAGCAGCTTTCTCCTGATCATCCAGGCATGCATGCCTGTTGTTTTAAAGCCTTCTGTTTACACATAATGATTTTTGGGCTCCAGTTTCCCACATGCAGCCTCTCAAGAATCCACCCAGACTTAAATAAAGTCCAAAAAATATGAATCCCTAAAAAGGGGGGGGGATGCTGTATAGTTCTGCCATTTTTCCATAGGAAAGTGGAAGTGTTGATTTTTATTAAAAATGCATCTTTGTTGTGGCATTACTGCACAGCAACGCAGAAGTACCTTTTTCAAAATAAATTAATTTCAGGGCTGGGGGGAAGAGAGGTTCAGTTCACGAGAGAACTGCTGTGCTGTGATTGGTGGCTTGCTGTGATTGATGAGCCAAGGAGTGACAGGAGAAGTTCAGCTTGTTTTCTTTTGCAGCCTCAATGGGAGGCAAAAACAATGATGGAGCAGATGGAAAACACAGGAGGGGTCTCCCCGTGAAGAGGGCTGCAAATGCAAGGTTTACCGTCCCATGTTTGCAAGCAGGAGGTTACTCGTGTTTTAGCCCTCTGTGCAGAAATGGTCCCAGAAGATTCCCAAACATGCAAAAGGCTTGAGCAGATCACTCCTACCTCAACATTTAAAGGGACTACAGAAGACAGCCTGAGGATCATCTGTGTTACGGGAATTAGACTGTTCCTACCAGTTCAGCTTGGGGCTGGCTTCTTGTTCAGCTTTAAACTGGGCTGAAGGAGAAGCTAGCCCCAGAAGTGCTGTGCCACAGGGAACTATCTGCTAGCCACAGCACAGGAGATCCTGGGTCCAGATTCTCCCCAGCTGAGCCAGTGGGGAGAGTTCTCAGTATGGCCCATTATGCACGGAGTGGAAGGTCCACATTCGGGGTGGAATGGCAGCGGCTAAAATCACCAATTATGCATGCTGCAGGCAGCAACCGGGCGCAGAGTCAACGTATGCCGCCAAAAAAGCCACGTTAGCAAGATGCGGATGAAAGTGGAGCTTCCCGGGACCAGGGCGCAACCAGAAGCGCCTCCGGAGTAGCCGCGTGCATAATCGGATACTCTGGGTTTTGCCGCCGTTGTGTTCCATCCCGTGCATAAGCGGTTTGCCTTGCTTCTTCCTCCTCCATGTTCTCCATGAGGCCATTTCAGCGGCCGTGCATAATAGGCCTATGGGATTAGTCCCAACCCAGCCTGCAGCGAGAGTTCTCCCCACAGGATCATTTTTTTGAATGGCTGTTTGAGGCAGTCTGGTCTAAACTGAGCTTCCCAGCACAGCCCCAGCCACGTTGTGGGGAAAGTTCTCCCTACAAGACTGGGTGCTTGGCCAGTTATTTGACACAGTCCAGTTTAAAGAGAACATCACAAAGAGTCCCAGCTGAGCTATCATTTAACTGTTTTTAGCAGTGTTGTCATTGCATTTTTCTCAGTGTTTTTTATTTGAAAACATAAACAATACATGGTGGCTATATTGATAAGAATAAGTTCTGAATACCATGGAATTAGGAGGGAATACCATGGAATACCATGGAATTAGGAGGGTGAGAGTGAGGAAGAACTCTGGTGAACCGTGGGGACACACCAGAATTACCTTAGCTCCAGTAGGCAGCCACTGACCTTGGGCCACAGGGGAGAGAGCGGCTACAAAGCCACTGAGAGCAGGAGAGGACCACCATCTTTGGCACCTCCTCAAAGAGAAAAGATGCCATGAAACTGGTAAAAGCCAGAGCCAGCTCTTTCAAGTGAGGTCAACTGCCACTCCCTCTCCCTCCACCACCTACCTTCTTGAAGCTACAGTGATGGTGGGCCACCTATTACCCACATGCTACAATCCTGCCGGAAGCTTTTTCTCATCAACCCAAGGCCTCCTGGACACCTTCCTATGGCATGTGGGAGAATGGCTGGAGATGAGGGAAGCAGCCGGGCTCTGTCAGAGGTGTCTGGTGGGAATGGGGGTGGAATGCCCTGCCACACCCGCATTGACTATCTCTGTTACCTCTGTCTTCTCCTTGTTGTTTTGTTTATTTCAGAGGTAGTGCTCAGAGAAGTTTTGTGGGGAAGGGCCCTGCCTTCTTCCCTTCCCCCTTTCTGCTCTCTCTGTCTCTGTCTGTCTCTGTCTCTCTCTCTCAGCGAAGCGAAAGAGGGGGATTGTTTGATGATTGCACATAATCCTCACTTGAGAATGTGATTCTCAATACTTTTTTAGTTTGCGTCTATTGCTGGGGGGATAACACATCTCTAGATTGGACTCTGCTATTAAATAATAGACACTTTGCCACTCTAGCCTAGACAGCTTTGATAAACTTGTCCCAAACCTGTTTTTTTCCTTGAACCTGACTAGACAGTTCTCCGGATCCCTCAGCAACTTCCAGATCCTGGCTATTCTGAATACAGCTTTCTGGTAAGGCAGAAGATTTGAACTGCCCAGTTTCAGTGCTGGAAGGAACAGGGAAAGGGCTTAACAAAGTTCTGTTATGATAGAAACAACAAATACATGAGCTATTAATGAATCTCCTGCAGCAGTCCTCAAAGTTTTCTAAACTTACTTGAATCAAGACTCACACAGTCTCCACAACATAAAATACAAGAATCACACATAGTTAACATTAAGAGCAGTGATGTTTTACTTTTTTAATGTTCACTGTTTTTTATTAATATATAGCTTCACTGCATGACCATTTCATATGTTATTCAGAGACAAACTTAATTCCACACACACACACAAAAAAGCCTTCCAGAATCTTTTCTCCAAGTTCATGCTATTCTTCTTCCTCTCTCTTGGGCTACTGGCATAGTTCTTTTGAGAAAGAGTCAAGACTCACTTTTGGGTCCCAACCTACAGTTTGAAAAATAGCCAATCTACTAGATTTACTCTGAATTTTATCTGTGAATCAAAATGATCCTTTACAATGTCATTTATACAACTGATCGTGTGCATTTTTCATCTCCTGTTCAATGTTAATATATCCTGTTTCTCCTTTCTCTGGGACTTGTAAAATGGTTTGTATCCATTTCCTTCTGAATTGGCATGTACTACTCAGCTGCTTAGATATCTCTTTTCTTTTCTCTGGAATTGTATTCCATTTGTATCACTGTGTCTGTGTTACATGCTGTCAAGTCTGACTTATGGCCACCCTATGAATTAATAACTCCCAAATGTCCTATGTTAACAGCCTCACACAAGTCTTGAAAACCGAAGATCATAGTTTTCTCTTTATGGAATTAACATAGTTAAAACAAAATACATTTTTTAAAAGTTGGCTATACCATTTTCTGCCCATATCTCCCCTCCCTTTCTCAGTGTATGTGTGAGTACTGTAAAACTGCTTGTGATTTGTGGCAACCCTGTGAATTAATGAATCCCAAAACATCCTATTGTTAACAGCTTTATTCAGATCTTACAGACTGAGGATGCTGGCTTCTTTGATTTAACCAATCCATTTTATGTTGCATCTTCCTCTTTTCCTGCTGCTTTCAACTTTTCCTAACATTTAAAATCTTTTTTCTAGTGAGGTTTGTATCTTCATAATAGGAGCAGAATATGATAGCCTCAGTCTAGTAATTTTAACACAACCCCCCCCCCCCATTTCCCCTGCCCTCGCCACCCTCTTGCTTACCTGACCTCTTTGGTCCCTCCCCCTCCCTCATACACACACCCAGACTCCCTCCTCCCTCCCACCTCCCCATAGATTCCGTCCTAACTCCCACTTCCCCCACCCACCCAGACTCCCTCCTCCCTCCACCCTCCTCTCCTTTGTGACAGCAGTGGCCTGGGTGCCTGCTGTGCTATTCCACAACCACCCAGGATTTGAACAAGGGTGTCACTGTCCCTGCTAGCTACCATGCCACCCTGCAACGGCCCAGGCCTTCTTGAGCAGCGCAGCAGTGGCCTGGCCTCCTCCCAAGATGGCCTGCAGCTGCCCCAAATAGCCACCTGCCATGCCACCCCACAATTGCCCCAGTCTCTTCTAGTGTGCTCCCTCAGGTGGGACTATGGACATCATGTACATACCCATTTCCATGCCAGGGGCTGCACCAGAAGATGTGTTCCACATCAAAAAGACCTAAAAGCAGCTGTTAAAGATGATTCAGGTAAAATCACGCCACTGGGGGAATAATGGGTTGAATCCTGTGCTGGTCTCTGATACTAGTTGCCATCTCCTAATCTTTGTCTTACCACCAAAAGGCAGTAGGTCATGTCTGGTCCATGTTGCACTTTATGTGCTCGTAGCCACCTAGACCTCCCTAGTATACCAATGCAGATGTACTTCCAGATGCGAACATTTGTTTTCTCAGTTTTAAAGAAGTACCATCTGAAGTGAGCCTTAAGTTTATGTCTCAATGTTCTCCAGAAAATGAGAACTCTCTTTAACACATATTGCTTTTTTATGTTGCCATAACCACTGCAACATCCTAGTTTGTTACTGTCATTTGTTTTACCTCAGAATATGTTACAGCAGTTGGCTCCTGCTCAGAGAAAACCTTCTGCTAATCATTTAGAACACATATACACATATCTGCTTAGTCCATACTTTATTCTGGAAAGGAACTATTAGAAGTAGAAAAACAGTAGAATCATGAAATTAAACCAAGGGAAGGGAATAACTGTCAGTTTGAAAGTATTTGAAAGCATTTGTCTGAATTGATCATATGTGGTCTATCAAATTTTAGCTTTGCTATCATAGATGTCAGTCTCATAGAAAACTCACAGCTCACGCAGCCAAATTTCAGTTTCTATGACCGATGAGTGTGAATGACAGTAATATGTCTAGCTGTTCTCCTAGGGTGTTTCCTTACTGCTTATTGGCAGATACAGTAATTTCATGGTGGAAGGTTGGAAAATGACCCCTTGTAATGATGAAATTTACATAAATAAATGCTGATAGCACAAAACGGATAATATGCTGCGGGCATCATCACAATAAGTTGTCTCCTACTGACATACAGTCTAACTTGGGAAGTGCATATTATGCAAATCAGGCTAATGCCCATTCCTCATTACTGTCATGGTGGTGGAAGCAGAAACATATCCTCCACAGACAGCTTGCTCCTGGGCTGAAGCCAAAATGTTTAGTTCTGTGTGCTGACATAGGAACTGAGTCAACAAAAACAGGATGTAATAGTCATACATCAGAAGAATCCATATTGGGGCAGACCTGAAACTTAATGGACTGTGAATCTTATGTCTGCACAGAGGGCCTTTCATTGGTATTGACCCATAATATGTCTGCTTCCACTTTTGCCGATTCTATAGAAATAGATTACAGAAGCAATTTATGATGCTAAAATGTCTGCAATCTATTAGCTTTCCATATAAACAGATGAGTTGACATTCATAAATGCTTAAATAATGTCATAGAGCCCAAAGTCTAAAAACTTCCCAGAATAACCCACAGATATTTTGTGGTTGCTTGATGGAACATCTATATGAAATCTCATTTGGAAGTCATCCAGCTTTTCAAACAATGGTTTCCCCATTCACTTGTGTACCATCCTTCAAAGGTACTAACCTAGTTTATTCTAAAAGGGAAAAGTTCATCAGAGGCCCTCTACCAGAATCCCTTCGTGTATGTAGAGGATTTTGTGTAAAGTTTATTTGGGAGCATTATTTTGTTCTACCAGCCTCACTGTTGATGCTGTCTTTGTTTAAGGTTTGCTTTGGTCTCAGCCACCCAGTTCAGTGGCAGTGGAGTGCACTGGCATATATATTGTAAAAGCAGTTTCTATGAAATCAAGGTAACTGAATTTACACCTCTTACCTATGGGGTCGGAATTGATCTTATAGTTCAAAATTAGTAATGATGGTTCTATGGGCCATAATGGCACAGTAGGAGAGATAAAAGTCTTTTCAGTCTTTTATAAACATGTTGTGTTCGTATTACAAGGCAAGCCATTTGTGTACCATAGTTTGAATGCAAAAAGACAACTAATACTGCACCAGGTAGGTAGCATGAAAATGCAAAATCTTGGGAGAGCTGCCAGAAATTACTCTGTGTGGTGTACAATATAGTGGTTATAGTTTATATAAAAGCAAAACAAAAAACTACTCAAGTGAATATTTCCCTCTTACATTTAGTTTGGTAGACAGTTTTCTCAGTAGGCTTGCCAAATATCAGATTTTGAGCTGGAGCTGTGCCATGTTCTGTCCTCTCAATGTGAAAATCATGAGTCAAGAGATACTTGGCAAACCAGTTTTTTGAAGATAGATTACCTTGCCAGGGCCTCTCGTTCCTAATCCTGATTTCTTCCCACTCATCACTATTTTTCCTTCTCATATGCATTAGTGATAGCTTGCATTATGGGGAAGAGAGGGGGGAAAATCTCCCTCTTTCTACCCCATACATAATTTTGTAAATCACTATCATGAATCCCGTTATTCATCTTTTTCTCTAGACAAGAAATTCCTAGACAGTTCAGTCTTTCCTCATTGGAAGAGTGCTCTAATCTCTTAATCATTTTGTGTGCCCTCCTTTGTACCTTTTCTAGCTCTGCAATATCTTTTTTGACATCTCAAATGAAGAAGATTTGTTTTCACTAGGAGGCTGAAAGTGGCTTACAAGCACCTTCTCTTCCTCTCCCCACAAAAGACACCCTGTGAGGTAGGTGCTGAAAGAGCACTGAGAAAAACTGCTTGGTGAGAATAGCTCTAACAGGACTGTGACTAGCCCAAGGTCACCCACATGAATGCATGTGGAGAAGTGGGGAATCAAACCCAGCTCTCCAGATTAAAAGTCACTGCTTATAACCACTACACCGAGCTGGCTATCAATGAGGCCACACCATTTCTAAATACATCATTCTGACTATTGAATTTTCCGTCATTTTCTGAACATTTCTTAGCATGGAGTTTGCCTTTTTCACTGCTACCAAATACTGGGTTGGTGTTTTCATTGAGCTTTCCACTATAACCCCAAGATCTCTCTGCCTACTTTCAATTCCATATGGACAAATAAAATAGCACCAGTCCCAATATCACTGCTCATTTTCTTCCATTGTAAGAACTATTTATTCCTACTTGACTGAAAGTTGACTGAAAGTCAGAAAACATAAACTATTTATTCCTACTTTATGTTTTCTGACTTTCAGTCAACTTTTGATCCATAAAATTATCCATCCCCTTATTCCATGGTTGCTATGCTTGTGAGCTTGTGAGGCCCATCCTCTCACTGAGGGGCAGTTTATAGACAGACACTCAGAAATACCCTTCCTTTAATTTCACAATAAAATATTATTTGCTATATACTGCCTGGCCAAAATGACACCAAAATATATGTCAGTTCATAAATTTAAAATGCATTGTTTGCCCAAGCAGGACAAGATCATGGATGCCAGTCTCTGGAAATGCCTGGACACATCATTTAGCTTTTGAGAGCAAGAGGCTGACTTACTAACTACCTTCTCCATGCCCCAGGGAGATATATAATTTAGGACAATAGGTTTCTTCCCTCACACCATCAACCTGAATTAGCATACCTAACCTAACTGCCTTCCCAAATTTAATAGCTTCTATTCAAAGGAGACATCAAAAACCATTCTTCAATTATAGGTCACCTCAGGTAAAGCAATTCTAGTTATTTTCTGGCACCTGAGTACCCATCAAAATTCTTCCCATCACATGCCTCCCACATGCCTCCCAAACACTGAAGATATCAACAATTCATCGTTGTAGGAGTTCACATGTCAGTATTGCCCTAGTCTATTTGTGTGTCTTCTGGGCACCATACAAACACCCTTACTTGTGTTTAGGTCCTGCTTCTTCTCTCCCTGATATGTTGGTCATTTCATGGCTAAATGTTCAGATCTCTCTTCATATCATGTTCAGGAAATATCACCTTTTCCAAATATTCTCTACCTTTTCATCCCTAATTTCCTTGGCCGGCCTTGTTTGTGTTTCTGTGTTTTGTGTGTTTGTTGTACCCCTTTTAATTCCTCTTAATAAAATTCTATTTAATATTGGGCTGGTTTATTCTGAGTTTCTCTAAGGGAATCATGCCCATACGCATTGGTGGAAATTCCAAGTTACCCCTGACTAAGTAACTAATTACTTAGACCAATTTGAATAAAAGACCTATTTGAATAAAATGCTTTGGTGAGGTACCTTGTCAAAAGACTTTTAGATGCACAATTATATAATGTCCACCAGCTTACCATTATCTAAATTCTTGTAACTTGCTCAAAGAACTCCAAAACATTGATGAGAATTGTAGAATCCACGCTGAGTTCCAGTTGACATGATTTGTTTTTCAATGTGCTTAATCATTTTGTCTTGATAACAATTTCTACTGAATTATGTGAGACAGATGTTAGGCTACTGGGGCTATACATCCACTGGATCTTATCTGGGCCACTTTTTAAAAACTGTGGTGATATTTGCTGTTTTCTAGTCATTTAGCACTGAGTTGGCAATAAATGACATAAATTTGTTAGTAGATTAAAATTGATTAACATGTGAAATTTTGAAGACCATTTGCATGAAAAGCATCTGGACTTGCAGACTAATAAACTTTCAGTTTGCCTAGTAGTCCTAGAAATTTATCTGTGGTCACCTCAATTTGACTTATTCAGACATCCTTCCCAAAAATAACAGCTCCAAAGTGGGTATCTCCTCCTCATTTTTCACCATGAACCCAGTTGCAAAGAATTCACTTAGTTTCTGAGCCATCTTCTCACCTTCCTTAAATGATCCTCTTATTCTTTTGCCATTCAAAGTCCTAGTTACCTTCTTAGCCAGTTCCTGCTCATATATTTAAAAAAAACGCTTATTGTTTGTATTGGTGTTTTTGACAATCTGCTATTCACATTTTCTTTTTGCTCAATTTATTATCAGTTTATGTTTCAGAGTCTTATATTTGTTTTTATTCAGAGGAGGCTGAACAGTTCAATATCCCAATATAGCTGAATAGTAAAATATCCCAATGTCGTCCAGAACGTATGTACTCACCTAGCAACTCCAAACCATTTCTAAAGACATCACTCTGTCTAATGGATTTGCTAGCTTGTTTTCTGACAAAGACAGACAAGGCCGGTAGAACCAGAATTACAGGAAACCAACAAAAATTAATCCGAAACAAACAAGCAAACAACATTGAAGGCGAACTGAGTGGCTGAATACATGTAACAACTTCTAGGCTTCTCAAAAGTAACTTGTTAACTCTAATAGCTATGATGATGGTGTTTTCCCCCCTGTCTCACTGTGGGCTCTGGTCAAGCAGGGTTGACAACCCTTTGTAAATGCATCAAAAACCTGTTTGATCAGAGACCATAAAGGGACAGAAAAAATAATGTGTTCATTAGGCAGCTATGGTTCTATCATACCTCCTTCAAGTACCAAACAAAATGTTCATCTATGGAGAGAGGAGAATATGATGATCAAAATGGGCCTGTGGATGAATCAGATTCAGATAAGGCTTGATTTCTGAATGAAATAGAGATTAATTATATCCCAGTACTTCAAAGTATTTTCTCCTAGTTTTTTTAGTTGGATGTTCCTTTTACCTGCCTTTTGGACACTTACAATAGCGAGAGTGAATTTATTTTAATTTCAGACCAATTATTTGGGGAAAGTATTAAAAGAACTGGAGGCTCTTACCTCTCAGCAGGACCCAGGATGGAGAAAGACAGTGATCTCCATATTAACCTGAGTTGGTTATTGATATTAAGCCTGTTATTTTCTGCCAAACTGCCTTCTTGAGAAAATTTTCATTATGGCTTCCAACCACCATTTCATTTTATAGCACCCTGCGCTTGCCTCTGGTTGGGAAATGCAGCATGTCAGAATTCCTTTTTACTGCTTCTGCCTAAAAGCAAATATGTTCTGCTGTCTCCTTTCAGAAGTAGAGATTGTATTTTCAACTTTCTGTTCCGGTGGGGAAAAACACTCAGTCTAAATTTGCAGAGGAGCCAGAAGGATCACGAAATTAAGAAAGATGTTCAGCTGCATGACTGGTTCAGGACAAACCTGGGTTTAAAAAAAAGCATGGTGATATATAACAGATCAGTAGCATGTGCTGTTTCTGTATATCATTTCTGTCAGGTACATCCTTTCTGGCTTGAAAAATCTTTTCTGAGTTTTCAGGCTTATAATAGACATGTACAGCTAACTACCTTTTATCTTGCCTCTGTCATATTGATCTATCAGTGAATCTATAATAGAAGATGGGAGCCTGAAACAGTAAAAAGTAATAACTATTGAGATGGATAGCCAGAGCAAAAATGTAGTTTCAACAGGACACTTAGAGCAAAGAACTGTAGATTCATGTCAGGGGCATAAGCACCCCTTCAAAGCTGACTGTTAAAAACACCTCTTGCACAGATGACCTGCCTTCAGACTATAATATGTTTCTATATTGATTTTCAGAGTTTGGAAACAACAGGAAATGGCCAAATGAACGTTTCTATGCCAAGCACTAACAGTAATTTACCTCCTGCTTCTGATTCCAGTTTTGTATTTTCCTTTTATGGTTCAAAGTGCAAGTGCTTTTTCTTATTATTATTTAATCATTTCTGACACTAGGAAGGAACCTGGGGAGTAGTGCTTGAAAGGCAGGAAACCAAACTGGTCAGTGGGGGACTCCTCCTCCACATTAAGGGTCTGTGGAGAATCATTGTACAGGACTGTACCTGAAAACGAATGACCTTTGACGTTCTCTGAGACAGAACAATACAGATCTTACAGCAGACCAGCGCAATATGGCTTGCTTAAATGCAACTACAGAACCTCTCCATGAAGATCCCAGAAAGCTGAACAATAACCCCTGCCTGAAAAATACTAGTAGCAGCTAGAGGGCAATCAAGTCACCAATGAGTCTGTCTCTTGTTGATTTATAGGTATATAATAATGCTTATATACGATGCAATGATTGTATGTGTTATATAATATTGCTACATGTAGGAAAACATCTATACACCTTGATTTTATGGTGATTCTGTTGGAGCTATTTACTCCCACAAGTAATTTCTGGGGGGAAAGTGGAAATCATTCCACCTACCCTCTAAAATCTGGCACATCAGAACTTCATTTAGTCAGAAGGCAGCAGCTCTATTGCTGGCTGGGGCCAGCCAACAGGAATATATCTTGCCTAATGCAAAGCAATTATCTTGGCAGCCTGTTTGTTTCAAAGTCCAACTCAAGATGTTTGTTATGTCTTTGGAAGGCCTGCATGCTCTAGAACCCACATATCTGACAAAACTCTCCTACAACATGTTCCTCTGCTCCTACAGTCTTGAACCTGCCACTTCCTGGGATCCTTGTCACGTAAGGTAGCCAGTCTTGCATCAACCAGAGCCTGCATCTTGTAGCTCATGCTGTGGGCTAGACTTCCAGAGGATGTGAAGAGGCCACTATCTTTGAAAAATTATTGCAGGTGCTACAAGGTAATTTTAACATGGTATTAACTACAGGTCTCTGTTGGGGGACCGTGGGCTTTAGATGGGGGTGTTTTAATTATTATTTTAACATATTTTGTGCCACATGATATAAATATTTTGATAAATATAATCACATAGGGATATTAATCAATTAATAATTAATGATGAATTATTGTTATCCCAGAGGATATAGCCAATATGTGGGCCTAAAAAGAATACTTTATTGAGGGGGGTCTCCAATAGGAAATGGTTTAGAACTAGATGGCATCTATATCCACACATTTATCATTTTCCAGTGCATTAGCTAAACTGACCTTCTCGTGAAACCATTACATTAGCTTATCAGACTACAAGGTTGTCTAGCCAACTACTTTTAATAAAGGGTATCATCACTAGAACCTTCCAGTGGGATTTATGACTTTTCCCTGTGATAAATAAGAAGTCTGAAAGCATTTAAATTGATCTTTCTACTGGAGCTTTGTCAGAGATCATGTAAAAGTTCAACCTCCAACTATATCCTTGGCCTCCAAAGATGCCTTGGACTGTGCCTGTTGAAACAAATTTGTCAAAATTTGAGACATTTTATGATTACTGTGTGAATTTTATGATTACTATATGCATTAACATAGCTGCACTAAAATAGCTGCATTTGCAATTAACCAGCTTTACTCCACAGCTTACAAACACTTAATAACTCATTCAAGCCTATTTTATCAACACATAGGGCTCTTGTTTGATTGACTGATCGATAGCTAGATTGATTTTTATACTGCCCCTCCTGAACAAATCATCTTGGAACAGTGTACAACATTCAGTCTGTAGACATCAATTACATAAAGTTAATGTCATTAATGAGTTCAGGGATGCATGTGTGCTTTGGATAACAATGTAAAGGGTGGAGGTACCCTTACCTTTTTGTGTTGCTTTGTTGGTATCATGTTCCTGTGCCATATTATAGAAACAATGGCATAGCCATTGCCCAAGTGGCCTTGCTGCAGGTATTTTTGTCCAGTTCTCAGCTTGTGCAGCTTCTTGTGGAACAGACTGGTTACACAGCTATTTTTCTGGTGAATGGACATGTCAACCATGGCAGCCCTCAGGATTACACAATGATTGAGATGTTAAAATAAAAATTTAAAAGATATTAGGTAAGAAATAGAAGACAATTAGGGATAAAGGAACATTTAAAAAATGAATAATATTCATGCTCTAGTACCTGTAAATTTTCACGGTAAAATACAAAGTGCTCATATTAACTGACTACATTAGAGCTAATGCTAAAATTAACACTAAAGTGTAGAGGAATTGGTATAAGCTTCATAATTTCACTGACTATAGCACAAAGTATTATATAAATAGTAAATAACTAACATAAATAACACATACAGGTCAATCACATAAAAACTATTTAATTTGCAAAACCCCAGAAGTAACCTAAAAGCACCCAGTCACGAAGAGAAGAAAACAAGCTCAAACAAATCTATGCTGGCAGTGAGTGGTGTTTATGTACCATGAAGGAATTCTTCCCCTAAGTCAGTGGGAAGACCATTGAAAGAAATGCATGAGCAAATCCTTTCTGTAGAAAGATCTGCTATCCAGAAACATTGCTTGTCATTCTTTCATTACTCTCTTCTCCCTCAGATAACTTGGTCATTAAGGCTACTGGGAAAACTTCAGTGGGCCAACTGTGGGAACTATTACAAGCCAAAAACTCTAATTACAGTGGTTGGACAGGAAGATGTATGAGCTAGGCAGGCAGGCAACAGCCCCCCCCCCCAGCAAGCCAGTGGCCCCATGCAGGGGAGGTGGGAGCTGGGGCTGTTGCTGCCACAAGCAGGTTACTCCTATCCTGTGTAAGGTCGTCTCAAGACAGGCAAGAGCCAGGGCTGCTGGCATAACAATCCTACCCTTTATGAAGTGGGAATGAGCCAGGCTGCATCAAGCCAGTAGCCCCCATCCTGTGCAAGATTTGTGGGAGACAGGGCTATTGCAGTCATAAACAAACAATTCTTGTCCCATGTGAGGCAAGTGCAAGGCAGGTGGCAGATGAGGTGGCACCTTGTGTACATCTGGTACAAGCAACCCCTGCAAGTTGGCAGCCCTTTCTGCACAAGTTGGGCAAGACCTGCCCTTGATTTGAGGCTGGTCTTCTGCCTTCCCTCATTCTGGGGATAAGGACAGGATGAGCCCTTTGTCATAGCTATCCTTGCTTTGAACTCTGTTTGAACTCGGAAAAGCCAGGATCCACAATAATAAATATTGTCTTAATCCAGATACAGATGTTTAGAGGGTGATGAGCAGCAGTACTTAAGGAGGACCGGAGGTGGCCCTCCTTGCAGATGCAATTGTGCATAAACCTACCTATCAGTCTGACCACCAGTTCCTGACCCACCCTCTCCTCCAGTGAACTCTTCCCATTTGATCTCTGGTTTTGACTCCTGTTTTCAGCTTGGACAACGGCTCTGATAAATGGATTGGTTTTGGCTCGAGACTCTTCTTTCCCGGTTCCCGACCTTGGCTGGCTCTTCAATGACCCCCTCGGCTACCCCTTGGATTTTGGTTGCTTTGATTGGTGCTAAGAACTGGACTGGACTTCAACTTTGCTAACAGGTTACAATTTAGGCTAGACATGCTGGCCGAGATATATGCAGACTGCCATTGGGTGAGGCCGGGTAGCACAACACACCAGGATTCTCTGGAACTCTGGTTGGGAATTCCTAGTTTATAATAACTTTAATGATGATGATGACTTTATTTTTATAGCCCGGTTGGCTACGTTTAGACTTGGCTTAAGTCAATTATGTTCACTTCAACCTTCAAGTAAATCATAAGTACTGCTGGGGATGTGGGGGACAGATAAAAAAAATAGGTGGGTGAGTGGAAAGGAGATAAAAAGCAGGGAAAGTTTATATGGGAGCCACTAAGAGAAAAGAAAGAGAAACTAGTATGAGGAGAAGGATAGAAAGGAAAGTGAGATGCCTCCTAGAGTTCACTGTGTAACTGGGCCCATCCCAGCCCCTTGGCTGGCTCTGTGAAACTGGGCCTGCCCTTTCTCAGGGACAGGTTGCCCACGGATGGAAGGAGAGAAAGCAGGAGACTGGGGGAGGGGCAGATAAAGATAGGTAAGCTGTTGACTGGGAAGAAGAATGAAAGCAGAAAAGGGGGAAGTTTATGGGGGCTTTCAGGAAAGGAAAAGAGGACATTTCTCTAAATTCATTACACATTGAGAAGATGCTCATAAGAAACTCATAAAAAGGAACTCACAACCCACATGGACACCCACCCCTCACCAATAAGCAAGGTTGTTTGATCCAATAAAGGCTTTCTTGCCACTAATACATACACACAAATGCATAAATGTCATTCCTCCTTAAACAGCTTGTCATAAGTGGCTCTGAGCCAAAACTAGCTATCAGTTGTTTTGTTTTATTTTGTTAATTTATTTAAATATGTACATCCCACATTTCTCCCCAGTAGGAATCCAAAGCAGCGTCCTCCTTTTTATCCTTATTACAATCCCCTATGGGTTGCTTAGGCTGAGAGAGCAGGACTGGCCTAAGATCGCCCAGTGAGATTCTATGGCAAGATTTGAATCTGTGTCTAGTTTGGTAAAGAAAGTTGGGTAAATAGTTCCTTTAACCTCCCTGCCATGGACAGTTACATCATGTATAAAAAGATGGGGATGGTAGGTGAATTCCCTCCAGTCAGACTGAATTTTGGAGATTTTTGATGGGGGAATATCACTGGGGCATGAAATTTGGATCACTATGGCTAGCTAGTTGTAAGTTCCTGCATTGTGCAAGGGGTTGGACTAGATGGCCCTGGATGTCCCTATTATTCTATGATGCTATGATAAATAAACTGTGTAGGAAATACACATTTTAATCCTTTAATTGTATTGATTATGGGAGCTGATTGATTGAATAATGAAAATATGTTGTTTGTTGCTTAACTACACTGGTCACTGACCATAATAATAAATAAATAATAATTACAGAAGCAAAAGGAGGTTGACAATACAGTGACAATACATTTCACCCGACCACCAACTAAAATTGTCCTGTTAATGTATATGTTATTATTAGTGGCATCCATAGGGTTTGAAAATATGAAAGTCTTCTCCTTCGTTAATAGAGAATCCTTCACAATATATTATAAGGTTTAAACATTAGGTCTGCTCACTAATGTGCCTCCTTTCAAGATGGATTGACAGCTGGTATAGAGAAGGCTTATAATTAAATATCCTTTTGACAGGTCAGGTACAGCTGGTCAGTTAGCATGTGCAAACACTGAAAGTCCTACTGCTTTGTCTTGGTAATGGGTACTTCAAAATAATCAGAAAAAAGTGCAATCTAATAAAAATAATATCTGTATTATGTAAATAATGAACTAGAACACTAGTCAGCAGAGTGAGAAGACAGAAGAGAATTTATTAGTCACATTTTTGGCAGGGTACTTTTTTGTCAAATTTCTACTGCTAAGGTGGCAAGAAGGTTATTAGGCATAGTAGCAAATTTAAAGTTTTATTAGCAGTAAACTGAAAGCTAATGGAGATGCCGTCTCTCAATAAAATCATTGTCACAGTTAATTCTGAACTCCTTATTTCAAGCTTAATAATAGGAAACTCAAAGGAGAAGATATTACACGGCCCATATCACTCATGAGTGCCGCAGGCCTGAGTAACTTGTTATTTTGCTCATGAGTGAAATAAAATGCAGATTATACTGGCTGATATCAGGGGCCTTGTTGTAATTGAGGGTATAGGCTTGGGGAGTAAGGCCTTCTGAGTAGGTTTCATCTTTTTAAATGGTCTGAGAAAGATCTTTGTGTTTATAGTTGAGACTTCTGGGTTTTTTTTTTTACTTGATCCTATGCATTCTGACTTGGAAATAAGGCCTATGCCTGTGTAGCCATGCCCACACTTGGGCTGCTTTCCTTGTTTAACCCCTGAGAAAACATAGCTAGCATAAATATACTCTTATTGGTACCAGCAGAAGACTAAAGCCAGGGGGTACAAACAATATTTAGTTTTGTGTTCTTAAGTTTTGCTTTTGTATGGCCTTTTGGCCAGCCATGGGCCTAACAGCATAATGGCAGAAGCCACTGGGGATCACTGAGAAAGGGAAATTATAAAATGCAGTGGAATACAAATGTTTTAAACAATTGAAATTCATGGTTCACTCTAGATATTGTGTCAAGTTTCTCCTACTGTAACATATAATTCCATGTATTCTGTATCCTGATGTTATTATGCTGTATTTTTTCTGGTACCCACTCTTCCTTGGCTAAAACTTGGGAGAACAGGGGAAACCACCAAATAATGATATCATGATTCAGAACTATAGAGTGAATGATACAATATGTTGCACAGAGAAAGGGAGAAATTTGGAATCAAGCTGCTCGACTTGCTTAACTACACTGGTCACCTAACAATTTGTATCAGCAAGGATGATCTAGCTGTAGGTAAAGGGACAAGCTGAAATATTATTGGGCACAGAACTGTTTAAGAGATGCTACCAATATTCAGAGGGAGGCAGTTAAAATTAAAAATTGCCAAATTCATAATCTTTGGCTGCATTCCAACTCCACAACTGAGAATTGGGCAAATCCCCAATTATGCCTGATGTCATCACCATCCCAGCTGCTATCCAGCCCTGTCCCAGCTCAGGGCCTTGGATAGCCTGCGGTAAGGGAACACAGAAACTTCTACATTCCCTGTGTTGCCACAGTCACCATCTGTTGTATATAATGGAAGAGCTGAGCCTTTTGGGCTGGCTCCTCCCCCAACCTACAGGGTCCCTGTAGGGATACCGCATGCCCCAGACAGCTTCACAGTGCTGTGGAATCTCCCACCCCCACAATGGAGGCACAGCTGCTGCCATGCATAATCGGTCACTGTTTAACATAGACTCACCTGGGTCTCCCATCAAATTTTGAACCAGAAAGCAGGACATAGCTCTAGGAGCCTTGAGCACACAGATATCAAAATGAACACACAGGCTTGATGGCATGGTGGTAAAGAAAATAATTGCAACCTTCTGATTGATCATACAATTATTAGAAATTGACTGTAGTTCTGTATGTTGTTTTGACTGTTTTTGACCCTTGGTTATAATCAAGAGAGCAGTATGTTCCTCTCCAGAATATAGCTTTCTCATGAGTTGGTGGAGGGAAGTCTTATCACCAAAGCCAGAAGGCATGAGTATGTCATTACAATATATAAACTTTGGGGACTGCAATTGATGCCAGGCCAAGACCTGGATCCCTGTCAGCAGTTTCTGGAAAGCTGGCATAATGGCTGTAGGATGTTCCCGGTAGGTAGACTGAGGAGATAGAGACCCTAGGCTATTGGCTCATCCTGAAAGGGGCATCATCTTTCCTAGCCTCCAAGGAAAGGGCATTAAGCACTATGTAATCCTGTTGTTCTACACACAGATTTGGGAACTCCCCTGTGTCTATTTGTTGCTTCAGTAAATAAATATTAAAACACCTTTCGTCTGAGTGTGATTAATTGGGAGTGGGCAAAGAACAACCCTGATTAGTCTGCTTGGCTATCAGGCTGATGTGATGTGCCCATTAAGAAAGTCAGCTGAAAAGTCTCTGAATTAAAGTTCGTCTCAGACACACATGAACTCAACAGGTATATTTAAGCAAGTCAGTCCTTCAGCTTTAATATATGTTGCTCTCTTTTGTCATTTCCAGCACCCTCCATGTGGAGGGTCAGATGTGCAAAAAGGTGGCAAACAAAGGTGAGACAGGAAAAAGGTTAGGAGCGGCTGAAAAGCGGGAAAAACTTTAGTGCTTTGCCATTCACCTGGAGTAATGCTATTTTTATTGATGTGTGGAAATGCTCTTCCTTCTATTAATTTTCATTTTTTGTCATGCTAACAGCATAATCCTAAAATGCAACCTGCTGGGTGACCTTGGGCTCGCCACAGCACTGATAAAGCTGTTCTGACCAAGCAGTAATATCAGGGCTCTCTCATCCTCACCTACCTCACAGGGTGTCTGTTGCAGGGAGAGGGAAGGGAAGGCAAATATAAGCCACTTTGACCATTTATGCACTGGGAACTTCACTGCCCCAGCTGTCATGAAGGAATACAAATCAGGGGCGGATGAAGTGCACTGGGCCAAATGCTCCCCTGGGTGGGTTCAGGAAGAAGTGGGGCAACCTGCTACAACTAAAATTCCAGCCTGCATAAAACCTCCAGTGCATAAACAGTCTTTGAGACTCCTTCAGGTAGAGAGAAAAGTGGCATATAAGAACCAATTCTAAGTAGACCTGCTTAAAATGGCATTGTAAATTAACAATGCATGCACACGTGTTAATAAAACTCTGCCACCCAAAAGTATATATGTGACTGTGCTGAAGTTCATTTTGTGCATTTTATGAGCATGCAGATGCACTCTTGAACAAACATACACATTTGGACCTCATTTCTTCCTTGTGTGAAGAAAGCTTGTTATGTCTTTATGTTCATTCCATTTTCTGTTTCCTCATGCCAAAGCATTGCAATTTTTAACATTTTCTCTACTAATATTTCTACTAATTAAGTAAAAATGATATTTAAAATGATGTTAAGTAAAAATGATATTAAGTAAAATGATATTTTAAAAATGATATTAAAAAGGCAAAACAGAAAAGATGAATTGGAAGAACCTGCAACAAAAATTGGGTAAATCAAACTTTCACAGCAATAACATAAGTTAAATTTTAAAAGTGTACCCTTGTATTTCCCTGGGAACAATACAAGAACAAGTGCCAATAGTCAACATTCAAATCCAAGGAAAAGACAGCAAATCACACACAATACCTTTATTGGCATAAAGCAGATTAGCAAAATGAACAGAGATAGTCAGAATACATAAAGCAGTTTAAGACAAAAATTCAGCCATAATAAAGGTGACATTGGCATCCTTATCGCTCAACAAAAATTGGCAGATCAGGTCTTTGAATGATTTCTCCATTTGGGTATAAGAGGTATAACATGCCTTCGCTGGACAATAAAAAGGGACAATCCAGTAAGATATGTTGCATGGTGTCAGGAGTGTTTAATTCACAGGGAACATAGTCTATTTTTGAAAGGAATCTTGGCAAATCTCCCTTGCAATACTTTGGATGGAAAGGCGTTGAGCCACGCAAGCGAAAACGCTCTGCGATAAAGGGGATTTGCCAAGTTATAGAAATAAGCCGGCATTATCCCACATTATCTTTTCAGACCAATTCTGGAATAGGAAAGCAAGACTGTATCATCAGCATATAGAAGAAGTGGGATTGGCAGTTTATCTAATTTGGGAGGATGACCATTTATGAGTCTTAGGGTTTTTGGAAGATTGTGTAAAAAAAGGTTAAATAAATGAAGAGCAAGGATGCAGCCTTGTTTAACAAATCTGGGGATTTGAGTAGTTAGATTACCCTTTTCAGTAAATTTGACCTGACAGGTATTGTTGGAATGGAGGTTCATTAGGAGTAGTAATAGGCACAAATCAATATTAACGTCTTGCAATTTTCTCCATAGTAAACACCTGGAGATAGAATCAAATGCATCCATGAGGTCAACAAAAGCTGCGTAGAGTTTCCTCCTACCTGTATGAAGATATTTGTCTGCAAGAGAATAGAGGGTTAAACAGTGGTCTAGAGTAGAACAATTTTTAGTAAAGCCTATTTGTTCGGGACCTATTAGGTCATTTGAAGTCACCCAATCTAATAGCTTAATTTCTAGATGTTTGGCGATAGATAGAAGGCTAATAGGACGATAATTTACTGGAGAGCTAGAACCATTTTTTTTTGTAAATAGGCACAATGACTGAGTTAAGCCAGGATCCAGGGAATATTCCCGATTGGTCGGGAATTGGCCAGAAGTTGTTTCTACCAGTTAGAGTTTAGTTTAAATAACTCAGCTGGTAGTCCATTGGGGCCTGGAGATTTGCCTAGTTTTAGTTGTTGAATAAGGCTTTCAATTCCATCCAGACTAACAGGTGGCCAGCTAGGAAGAGAATCAGCAGAGGGGAGACTTGGGTGATTATTTTGGATTGGGGAGGCAGCAAAGATCGTTTGGGGAGAAATAGAAGATTAAAATGACCTGTTGCTTTCACCTAAGTGGTTTGCAATCGTTTTCCAAAAAGAGCTGCTGTTATTGGATTTAAATGCTTCTAAAAGGTGGTCCCATTTCGCCTGATAATAAGAGCACTTCTTAGTGTTTGTTAGAGATTCATAATGTCTTTTTTTGGAGTGTGTAGTTTTCTAACAGAGGGAGATCTTTGGACAGATGAGCTTCATGGAATGACTTCCTCAGAGCAACCTTTTCCCTGAGGCAATCGTTATCAAACCAAGAGGAAGTTGAGTTGGAGTGGATCTTAGGGGTAGGGCCTTAGATCTGCAGGGAAGGGGAATCTGAAATGCAAACAATTTTATCCCAATTAAAAAAATAATAATAAACAGCATGGTGTAGAAGGTTTATTAGTTTGCATCCAAAGCATGAACCCAAGTAATTAAAACTGATTTATTTAACAGATATAAAAATACCACAAACTTTACAAGGAGTTTTTAAAAGCTTCTTTCTCTCTCTCTCTCTCTCTCTCGTATTTTTTCTTGCTTGCTAATTAATTGCCTGACCTATGAAGCTGATTACAAAATTTGATATATTGAAGATAAATTGTTGGTGTGGATTATATGGTGACAGACTCTACATAAATTTAATTTCAAAATGACATTTATTGCATGCCATTAAAAATAACACTTGGAAAAAGCCATTAGTTGAATGCAACAACCAGAAAAATGTTATCACTATGATGCTATTGAAATGCTGCTAGATAAACAGTTTTATAGTTTGAATTCACTGTCTAATTGTACATAGAGAAGCTATTTTATAGTATTAAAGGGGGAATCTGCTCAATGGCTGAGGTATTTCTGCAAAGATTACAGGAGGAAAGACTGTAATATTTGTTGTATGAGATTTTTCTACTGCGCAGGAAAACTTTATTTTCTACAGTATCTCTTTTTAAACCCCTTGAATTAGTACTGTGCATCCATCTTTCACAGCATTTACTTACCAAGCTCTCTTAAGCAAAATTACCCCATTTTAAACCTATTGGCTTCACTGGACTTAGGTGTAACTCTGTTTACAATTGCTCCATTTCTTGTTTAGTACATGGAAAAAAATCTCGCACACACAAATTTCCCCAGTAACACAACTGGTTTCTAAGTGACTTCTGAATACTTTTTCATGTGATCATTTCTCTTATACAGGAGTGCTATCTCATTTTCTTCTATTTCTCTAGAATTTTACACATTTCATCCCTGTTCTATGAATATTTTCAGCAGTCAAAATATGCCCCCGCATTTTTTCAGTTGACTGTATTATATTAATTGTTATGCTATCTCATTCACTGCATGATCTCCAACTGGCTCACATCTCTCATATCCAAGAATCATTATTTCATTTTCAGTAGGCTGTGTTTGTCTTCAGTTATCAAGTACCCAATTCTTATTGGCTATGTAGTATCAGGGCTTTGTCCTGTTCATTACATGAACAACTACCTCGAATCAACCATATGATGAATCAAGGGAAACTAATAAGTAATTCGAAGGCAGAAAAGGTATTGAAGCAACAACAGATAGGAAACAAGGGCAGGAAATGGCACTGAAAAATGATATGACTATTATCACAATTCTCCTGACCTAGATAGCTCAGGCTAGCTCAATCTTGTCAGAACTCAAAACTTAAACTGGGTTGGTCCTGGCTAGTATTTGGAGGGGAGACCACTAAGGAAATCCAGGTTCAGTATACAGAGCCAAGCAATGACAAACCATCTCTGAATGTCTCTTCCCTTGAAAACTCTACAGCAGGGGTAGTCAACCTGTGGTCCTCCAGATGTCCATGGGCTTCAATTCCCATGAGCCCCTGCCAGCGTTTGCTGGCAGGGGCTCATGGGAATTGTAGCCCATGGATATCTGGAGGACCACAGGCTGACTACACCTGCTCTACAGGATCATCAACTTTATGATAGAGAAAACTTTATGGCAGAAACAAACAACCTTATTACAATAGAGCTTTTTCAGAAAATGTTTGTTCTTCAGTCCTGTTCCTCCTAATAAAAAGATGACTTTTTTGACCCAAAAATCTAACAAGGGAGCATTTGGTACAGTCATAAGTTAAAACAACAATGAAAGTTAGGTGTCAGGTTGAAACTAGTGCTCTATTTTAAAAAATCGGCTAGAAGTTGATGGAAACAGGAATCACCAATAAATCCCCATATAATCTAGAGTGGAATGTTGAAATATGCAACATATATTGTGTATTATTCAAAAGCATATGAAGAGTATCCTGCAGGGGGCATTTGACGAGATGTGTATTTATCATAGTTAAATCAGGAGTTTCCAGATGCTTTTAAAATGATCTCTTCTGAATAACTCTTTGGAGACTTCCTCCTTGACTGCCTCCAGAGCAGACTGAATGAAGACAACAGAACAGTTAGACATTTAGGAAATTCTACCTCCTACCTCCTTCTATACAAAGTTTGTTCATTTCTAAATAAAACTATATTATTCTTTTAAGCAGATTGGTGCTTTGCCCATCTCTATGCATATTTACACTCTTCCAACATGAATTTGAGCGGGCAAAAAAATCAGGTTGATCTAGAGCATCTCAAGACACGGACAAAAAATAGGGGGGGGGAGGAGATAAATATTGAAAGGCAGACAAGAAATCCAAGCTGAGAAGGGCATTGAAAAAAGGATAAGTAAAATATGGTCATTTAACAAATTGCCCCAGCCTCTTCCTTAGGTTGGACTGTTAGGAAGTGAGAACCAAACCAGAGAGGATGTAGCACTAATCAGAATATTTCAATGGCAGAAAAATGTTATTAGTCTTTATTTTAATAATACTAAAGATTAAATCTATAAATGATGCTGGTGTTGACATTTCTAAAAGGAATGTTACAATTCTTCCTTTTTCTTTCCAATAGCTTTCAGTGCATTATGCAATTTGTTTTGCACCTGACACTATAGTCCAATTAATACATTATAGGGAATGTATTAATTTATATTTATATATCGCCCTTCCCTGAGGCTCAAGGCAGTTTACATAAAACATGGAAAATAGTACATGGAACTTAATTTTCTACAACAACAGCAGCAATATTAGCATTAATTCATGGTCATGAAATCTACTTAAACATGTCACTTTTTAAAATTCTATAGTTTCATTTAAGAAAATCTACAAGCTGTAGATAAGGGTCTTGTCCCTCATCTTTGCCAACCCCTCCTTTTTTTTTGATGACCTTTGATTAAGAGCTCTGGGGAACTTCATAGCTTGCACGGTGTTTAGTGACATTTTGGTAGGTGTTAAATGACTGTTGCTTTAGGAATATTTCTGTGAGCCAACATGCTTCCCTACATACTTTATCAAATGTACTGAACACTCACTTCTGTTTACTTCTTTGACACTTGTAGGCAGTGCCATTTGCCTGGTGTACAGCCACAAAATATCCAACTTGACTCCTAACAGATTCCTAGGCAGGAAATCTAGGCCTCATTTCATCTGTCCATGATTCCTGTTTGTACCTGAGGACACCAGCTGCTCTGCCATACTGAGAGAGCAAAACCATATTGAGAGATCATTGCAAAGAATATACAGATACTCGAACCAGAAAAATCCTTGTTCAAATGGACAAAGTCTGTGAAAACATCTGTGAGAGCAAGAGGATTCTTAGTCAAGGTATCACTCTTGTCTTCTATAATGGATGTCATCAACCACCTTCTTTAGAGGAGAATCAGTATTTCCATGTGAGGTCTAAATCACATGCAGTTTATGTGTCTGATTCTTTCATTCTTCTCCCTCAGAGTTTTTTCAGATTACTTTAAATTTTTTCCCTTTCCTTGCATGCTCTTTATTTTTTGCTCCACTAGTCTTATATAAATTGTGCTGTATTTATACACATACATAATATATTTGATGTGCATTTTCAGAATCAGATAAAAGTAACATAGTTATTCATGAATAACTGCACTCAACACTGAACTGTAGCTCCTGAACATAACAGATTCTTAATATCAAAGCAATGCTATCAAACATAGTCTTATCCTTCACCCTAAGCCCATTACCACACACTGTTTATTGTGCTTCATGCCTTTGAAATACCAAAAAAGAACTAAAGTAAAACAAGACCACAGAAGGTTAGAAATCTTCAGATAAACATCCTGTCTAGTACAACTGTTCTAAGACCTTTTTGTTCCCAACTTACAGGGCTTTGACAACAAAATAACTGATCTGGCAAATGTTCCCATTCACTCCTTCTATTTCAGTACTTCAGGCATTTCATTGACAATAGATATCCGAAAGTACAATGTAACTATGCGCTTCAAGCAATTATCGGTGTAGAAAACCTGCATTTCCATCTGTGGATGTTTCTCAGGATTTCAGAAGTTTTTGGTAACCTATGAGAACTTATTAGAATTCTGAGACCCATTCAGTATTAGGACAAAGTAATCAAAGTACACTTATTCACAAAGGATCCAGCTGCTCTATCGTTACTGCTAACTCAAGACTATAGTTGCCAGCTCTAAGCTGGGAAATTTCTAGAGATGGAACACAAAGAACACAAGTTTGGGGGGAGGGAGTATGGACCTCAGCAGGGTAATACCAGAGTTCTCCCAGAAAGTAGCAATTTTTTTGAGGGGTATTGTTCTTTGTTATCTAAAGATCAATTGTAATTCCAGCAGATTTCCTAGCCCTACCTGGAGCCTGATAACTATACCCAAGGATGTAGGCTCACATGTTTCTTGATTAAAGGTAATGCTTGTAATTCCCCACTGAAAATCCCAGTTGAATGAGATAACCAAGACTACTCCCAGCACTCTTCTTCCCCATTCCAATGACTCTTCCTATCCATATTTAGAAATGTTAACCAAGATCTGGATCTCATTACATCCTCCAGATTTACATTAAGAACCTAGCTACTTTAACACAAAATCCCTTGGTTGCCATTGGATTAATCATTGCTAACAGGGACAAATGGAATTATTATTATTATTTTTATATCCCACCCTTCCATAGTCAGTTCAGGGCTGGTAACATCAGGGTTAACCAAGGTTGCTCCAAAGGTTGTCAGTTGCTCCAAAGAATAAAAGGTGTAGCTTTAGGTCCAAACTGTATGTTATGTGTAATAAATGATTGCTAAAAGCACTTGCAGTAAGATGTCAATCCATGGTAGTACAAAATGTCATCAAATGACTAACAGCAGTGACCACATTATGGAAAAGTCCAGCTTGATCCTAATTTTCATATTCCATCATATAAACTATTTTAATTTAGTTTCATTGTCATCTTATTTGACTCTAGGATCAATGTAACATAACATGGTAAAGATATTTATAAGATGTCTCCCTGACTATGTCCCTCAAACAGCTTTATTCTCTGCCTCCACCAACCCGCTAATGATCACTGGCCCTAAAGAAGCCCACCTAGCTTCAAGCAGGGCCAGAGCCTTCTCAGTCTTGGCCCCCACCTGGTGAAATGAGCTCCTGGAGGAGCTAAAACAGTTCTGCAGGGCCTGCAAAAGGGAGCTCTTCCACCAGGCATTTGGTTGAGACCAAATGACCAGCAACATCTATAGGGCCCCTATTCCCTCCCTCCTAAAAAATCCACCCATGTGTTCTGCTCTGGACCTGTTCATATTGTTATAGTTTGCATCTATGTTATAGTTTAATGTTCATATTATTTATCTTGTATGAAAATTGTTATGTATCATTTCTACAGAGCCTCTTGGAGCACAGAGTGGTAAGGCAGCGACATGCTATTTGAAGCTGTCTGCCCATGAGGCTGGGAGTTCGATCCCAGCAGCCGGCTCAAGGTTGACTCAGCCTTCCATCCTTCTGAGGTCGGTAAAATTACCCAGCTTGCTGGGGGATAAACGGTAATGACTTGGGAAGGCACTGGCAAACCACCCCGTATTGAGCCTGCCATGAAAACGCTAGAGGGCATCACCCCAAGGGTCAGACATGACTCGGTGCTTGCACAGGGGATACCTTTACCATTATCATTTCTACATTTTATGTGAACCGCCCTGAGCCTCAGGGGAGGGAGGTATATAAATAAATAAATACATAAATACATAAATAAATAAATACATAAACAAACAAACAAATAAATAAATAGCCAGTGCAGTGATGCAGAGTTCATGAGCAAGGTCTGGTGCTCTTTTGAGAATTCATTGTGCTGTTAGCTTGACTTACATTTGCCTAGGCCAAAGTGGGTACCAAGAGTGACTTGACTGTAGAGGTTGCCATTCCAGTCCAGCAGTGAGGTCTTCTGCCATTGGTAACTATCTCACCATTTCAAGGAGCCCATTATGCAGAGGACAGCCACAATGGAAGAGACCTGGGCTCTGATCAATGCCAGATGTGCAACTTGAAGTGGTTGCCAACAGATGGCTGCCTGATAGCTTAGAACTTGTCCTGCCAAGTAGACAGTCTTATTTGTGTTAATAAATTAGCAATCTACATAATAACAAAAAGCAAAGCAATAAAAAGTAGAGAAAGAGAGAAATATTGTTTGCAAAAATTAAACCAAAAATAAGAAGAAACATAATGGGGACCATTTTTGCATCACTCACATAAAGGCCAAATCAAATTCTGTCCACCATAGCTCTTTCCTTGTATGAGATATTGACCAGGATCCATTTCTCCTCTACAGTTCTCTAAACAGTCCCAGTCCAAGTAAGTAAGCAAAGCCTGCTAGAGATCAAATTTAGTTACTTGGCTTGCAAAGTTATTCAAAATTCCATTATTTTATGATATCAATTCTCCCACATACACATGTATGTACATAGTTTTCCTTGCCAGCTACTTTTCCTAGGTATTATGGACTGGATATTAACATTTTAAATGATCAGAGGATTGTACAAATGATGCCAGCACTCATTTAGAAATCAGAACCATGACTGGATTGTTCAAAAGCACCAAGCTTCTATTTTTTCCCCATAAGTTCGTCACCAGAACTCAGCAAGTGGGATAAATGTAGTCTAATTGCAGGCACAAAACTACAGGCTGATGAAGGCCAAGGGAATCATCCCATCTCTGATAATTATTCAGAATACAATTCAACTAAAAATCAATGATCTTAACCCAAGGGAAAGGCCTTATCCATAGCAGAGACATAGTTATACAACAGATGTCATTGAGGGAATCAACACTTTAATGTCTAAACTCTCTGGAACTAATTACCGTAGGGCATTTTTCTAATCCTGCTCATACACATGACTTGCCATTTTTATGCAAGCTATTTGTTTTTTTTGGCAGATACACAAGGCATTTGTAAAATAAGCATCTTTACATTTTGCTCAGCACTGGGTATGCTCTCTTGCTTACCCAGTGTCCTGTCTTTTTAATGACTTCTTCAAACTGCTTAATTCTGTATTAAATGTTCACAGAGCCCAATCTTTCAGTAAAATATTTCACCTTTCAGTCACATCAATTTGTTAACCATTTGAGTACTAGAAGTACTTTTTTCTTGGGACTCTTGCTATGAAAGCTTGAACATAACCTTCTATAGTGTGAGCAGGGATATCATATAATACAAGTCCTCTGTTAAGTAATAAACAAGTAGGGCTTTCCAGCAGTTGATTTGCAGTATCTAGAAATAGGTCTGGGGATTTGAATCTTATCAGTTACTCTTTCTTACTTTCCCTCAATGAAACTTTTGTTATTATTATTTTTTGCCCTGTCTTATGTGACTCATGGCAGATTACATCATAATATCACACCTAAATATAGAAATAAAACTTACAATTATTAAATTAACACTAAAATCTAAACCAAATTTCAATCACCCCCTGGTAATACTTCTTGTGTTAAAAAAGGAGAGAAGATCTCCCAGTCCTAGCTGGCTTTGGTGGGAAGGCTAGCACAATATGGCCAGTCTGAGAGGGGCATTATATAAATTGATATAATAAATAAATAAATAAATAAGAAAAACAACCTACCAATCTAATAGAGGCTATCTGGGATGTTATGGGATAGAGGCTCTCTGGGCAAGTGATGTTATGTACTTTCTATGTCATTAAAAACTTCAGCTTCCTATTTCAACCTTTTAAGCATAATTAAAGAGATAGAACATTTTTCTCCAGGCATGAAAGCAGCCATAACCTATAATAGTACATCAACTCTTCCTCAGAAAACTAGTTGCTCATCAAGCATTTTTCTTTCATTCTGTGAACATCTTTTGTTTATGCTGAAAACTGGTGAGCCAAGAAAAATAGATCTGACATTTTTCTACAAGTAGTTGCATATTAACATCAAGCACATGTGGCTGCTTACTTCATTATGTAGTTGGAAGATGAGCAAAAAGAACCACTGGTAACTTAGGTTAACTCAGGTTTTCATCAATGTAGAATGCAATGTTTGTTCACCAGTCTCAGCCGTCACTGGATGATTAGAGCAGAGTTGCCTGAAACTCAACCCCTCCAAGACAGAGGTCCTGTGGCTGGGCAGAAAGGAGGAAGGACAGGAAGCATGTTTAGAAGAAGAAGAAGAGTTGGTTCTTATATGCCGCTTTTCCCTACCCAAAGGAGGCTCAAAGCGGCTTACAGTCGCCTTTCCATTCCTCTTTTACCCACTCTGGCTGGGGTGCAGCTTAACATCATGTCCTCGGCCAGAAATTTGGGTGTGATTCTGGATACCCACCTTTCAATGGAGGCCCAGGTCACAGGTGTAGCCCGCACGTCATTCTACAATTAATTATCTTATATACCAAACATATTGGACCACATGCCACTCTGATTAGTTCTCTACTAGTGCCATGGGAAGTAATCAGTGTGGGTTGGGGCTAGTGTTTTGCAGGGCTCCTGCCTGGTAGAATGAGCTACCAGAGAACATCAAGGCCCTGATGGAACTGACATAGCGAGATGGAGCTCTTCCACCAGGCTTATGGTTGAGGCTAGTTTGGACAATTATGTATTTGAACGTTGATGGGCCTCCTCTGCTTTTCATTCCTGCTCACTTCTAAAACACAAGGATAATAACTGTGCACCCAGCTCTACTCCAACTTTTAGGCACAGCTCAGAGGAAGACAGAGTCAGGTAGCAATCCTATGCAGTTCTGTTCAGAAGTAAATCCCATGTTATTCAGCAGGGTTTATTCCCTGGAAAGTGTCCTTAGGGCTGCAGTACCGATTTGTTAGAAACAGACATTTGGTAGAAACAGACATTTGCCTTATTCCAAGGTAATTATCTTCTGGTAATTGATATATATTTAATCCATTTCTACCACATTTAGAATACCTTTCTGTCTGCATCTTAAGGTGAACCTTAGTTGTCATTCCCTTTTGTTGGCTTGTGCCTACCATGGACTAAAAGATGGGGAAAATTATTTGAAAAATCATAGAATCATAGAAAAATCATCACAATAACATATAAACACCTAAATGTAAGGAATACATTATTTTATGTTTGGTATATAAGATAATTAGTTAAAAATAATCAAAATAGGTTCCAAATTTACCTCACAGCTCACTTATTTGCTATGTGTATGTCATCTCAGAGAATGTTTTCTCTTAGAACATGAATGTTTAAATTTATTTATTTATTTGGTATTTTTTATAATTCAGATATCAGGAATGGTATAAGTACTGATCAGATGGTACTTCTAAGATCTCAGAAGCTACTTGTTAGATCAGAAGCTAAGCAGGGTCAGCACTTGAAAGGGAAACCACCAAGGAAGACTAGGAAGAGGAAGGCAATGGGAAACCTTCTCTGCTTATCACTTTGGAAACCCCTTGCTGGGATCACCATAAGTCAACTACAGGTTGATGGTACTTTGCAGACCAATTATGCATGGGAGGGATAAGCCGGGCTGGCACTTGCATGGCAGCAGGGCAAATTCCCACTGACACATGATGTTGCCATCAGCCAAGCCACCTCCTGGCCCTGGCCCATTTTAAGGCCTCTGATACCCCACATTAAGGGAATGCTGATTTTTCAAAATTCCCTTTTGCAACATGGGTGCCATCAGAAGCCATGCTGGGCCAGGCTCACGCATACAGGGAAGAGCTGGGCTCCTACCTATGGTGTCCCAGCAGGGACACACAATGCCCCATTCGGCACAGTGCCATGGAGCTGAACAGGGCATTTTTTTTCACTCCCATGATGGTGGAATAGCATTGTAATGCTATCCCAACTTTGTAAAGTGAAATCCCCAACCCACCCTGCTACCACCACCATGGTGAGCTGCGGCAGAACCCTTCTGCCCTGGCTTCTTGTGGGTATGCAGAAAGCTGGGGCAGACCATGTCTGGCAGGGGAAATCTTTCCTTCTTGGTACAGAGGAAGCAGTGGGGCATTCTTTAACAGAATGAAAGCTAGCCATATTAGGAAATCAAATAGCAATATTCATTATTTCAAGAGGAAGGACAGGAGAATGATCTATTTTTTTGGGGAGGGGGAGCACATACCTTTTGGAATTAGGGTTTCTTCAGAATTTGGAAATTGGGGTGTTCATTATTCCTCATGGGCACAGAAGTTTGTCATCTGTCTACTAAAGCCCCCCCCCCCCAAGTTTCAAAATGAATTCATTGAAGAGTTCAATTCTACAATTCCTGAATGAGGTGCACCCAACCATCCTGCTTGACTCCATTGTTACACCAATGGGAGAAAAAGTCCATGGTTGTTCCAGGTCAAAGAAGTCAATACTCAAACACATAAAAGCAAACATTGGCCAAGTAGAAACAAAACCAACAAGCCCAACAGTACCAACATCAAACTAGAGAATCCAGCAGAACCACAGCACAATGTGGCATACCCAATTGTCTAGACAATAGTGATGTTTTCTCATAGCTGTGATTATCTCTTGCATGAGGGGTAGAATTCCTATGAGTTTTGGCCCAATGAGATTGTGAAAAGTCATAGCAAGAAATACTTTTATTGTTTGATTTACTTCATTGGTATCATGGCTTTTTCCCCAATGGAAACCAAAAACAGTTTAGATCATTCTCCTGTCCTTCCTCTTGAAATAATGAATATTGCTATTTGATTTCCTAATATGGCTAGCTTTCATTCTGTTAAAGAATCTCACTGAAGTTTTAAAAACAAAAATAAATAATAAATTGGAATCTGTTTGTTTTAATTGTATACCACTAATAACTGCATCCTCACAATTTTGCTCTCAGTATATATGAACGTCATTTGTATTATAATAAGCCGGGACTGATAGTAAATCAAAATATTTCAAGTACGACTATGATGAACACACTTTCAAATTAAAGAAAAGTGGTAAGCAATATAGTTCCTGGAGTTTAACACTCTCTGGTCAGGAGGTCACATATGCTAAGGTTGCTTATTTATGTCCCTATTAAAGACTTGATCTGTGGGAAGTTGGATTGAAGCAATATGACTCACTCTACTAAATAAAGAATGCATTGTTGTTACACCATACATGTTTTGTTTCTGGATGGTTAATATTAACAATGTAGGAGCTGCAGGTGACTCTAACAGTCTCCCCATGCCTTCAGGAAAAAGGGGGGGAACCTCACCAGAAGAAATGTTTCCCTGGTATTTGTCTGGAACATGCATCATTAAAAACTGGGCAATGTGGATAGTTTATGAATGAATGAACAAGTGAATATTGTAGCTTATATGTTTTTGCTGCTTAATGCCTAATTATGCACTGGTATTTCACATAAAGAGGCACTGAGCAAATGGAGAGAAGCAGGCATGGGGTACAAAAGGAAGACTCAGAGCATTTAAGAGTAATTGATTCAAAGCTATTTGGCTGCATTACTCAAGACTGTGGGTACTTCCATACTGATTTTCAGTCACAGGAGTCCAAGATAGGGTCCATATATCATTGAATACAGTGCTATTATGATTCATTCCTAGATTATCTTATTAAGAATTGAATGACTACAACAGCACCATATCCAGGAAAAGTATGTATCAAGCCTAGTAGTCAAGAAAATGCCCCAAATTAGATTATTGACATACATAAAGTATCCCCTTGGACAAAGCCAACACAGACAATTAAAACATATCACTTTCTAGCTTAGTTCCACCTTGCAACAAGTGCTTACATTTGGCCCATGCAAGATTATTTGTCCCATATCACAACTAAAATCTACCTTTGTTTATTTCTGCTATACTAATGGATAACCTCTCACAGTTGTATCATCTGGGGTCCTTGTTAATACAGGACCACTTACTTCCTTATGAATGAGCCTGATAACTATGGTCATCTTCAGATGTCCCATTTCAGACACCCCATTTTCTGAGATTAGGCTGGTGGCAACCCAAAATAGGGCCTTCTCAGTCATGGCACCAAAGTTCTGGAACTCTCTCTTCAGAAAGGTTCATCTGTCCCCTTCTGTGTTCAATCAGTGGATGAAGACTTTTAGTTTTGTTTTGGCATTTTGTCAGTGAAACTCTGTTTCTAATTGTTTTAATAATATATGTTGGGGGTTATTAATCTGCACACAAAGAACAGATAGAATAGTAAAACTGTTCCTAGATATTGCCATTTCATACTACAGGTGGCTGTGTCAGATGTAGCAGATTTTGACCACCTTCTATGTGGGGGAAAGATCACTACAAACAGAAACTAGCATTTTGGAGAAATTATGTTGTAAGTTGATAAAGACAGGTTGACTTTTAAAGAAATAAAGCAATGCACCTGTTTGTCCAACACTTCTCTCACACTGACATCTAGCTCTCTTTATGCA